>NC_141593.1:79162800-79762800 GCF_036417535.1 Chlamydotis macqueenii | reverse complement strand
TGGTTTTAATGAGACACATCTGCAGTGTTTTTTTCAAAAACATAGACTTTAAGACAAAAATTAAAATGGTCAAATGGTTCTTTCCAATACACTTTAAAAATATTAAAACTGGCCCACTTTTTAAGAAGTTAGAGAGAAATTTAATATCCCGGCTCTAAATTTCTTTTATTTTCACCATCAGTCTAAAACAACTAATATTTTTTCAGTTAAAAAAAAAAGGGATACAACATGAATTAAAAGTGAAAAATTCCTTATCATTGCCTTAGCACCTCCACCCTCCCGAAAAACCCCCATCTAGTTTGTATTTTCTTACCTTAAAGGAACCTCATTTCAGATATTGATATCTGCTCTCTGGAGATCACTTGATTCGGTTTGGGCACCCAAAAATCAAGGAGTTTAAAACTACCTGTTATTTTTACGCACTTTTCCCTAACAAAAAAAAAAAAAAAAACATCCCAGACTGTTTAGATAAAAATGACAAGATAAGGCGGTGGCACACTCATTTCACGTGGATCTTCTCACAGGTCTCATAGTCCAGATTGACAACAGGCATATCTGCCACAGCCCAGTCTTTGCGTTTGAAGGGCAACCAGATCAACTGAAATATCTCCATCCTTTGTTGGTGCAAGCTGTTAGAAGAATTAGAGAGATGCTGAAGAGCTTGGCTCAAGATCTAGCCTTACCCATGGAAGACTGGAAGCACACCAGCTAAGCAGCTTTTACCAATGTTTTTCTGCCGTAAGTGGAGCTGAAGTTCACAAAGAGCCTCCAAGCAAAGTGAGACTCAATGGGAGTGGGAGTTTCCGTAAGCATTTTCACCTCCTTACACTCAAGTGAGCTCCCCTCCAACAACATCAAACAAGTCCCGGTGTCTGATAGCACTAATTCAGTTGGAGATAACCAACTGCAGATGGTTTTTGAACGAGAAAAGAAATTGTGAAACGTGAAAACACCATTGGATGCAAAACCAGGAACTTCCCCAAATTAAGCCAAAGAGATTGATGTTACTTAGCTAATATTGCTAAGGAGCATATTTTAACTGTTAGCGTGTGCTTCAGCCGTAATCAGAAATCTTGCGTATAGTTTGGGGTCTTGTGTGAAGTAGGGTGCAAAGGACAAGGGTTGTGTTGATGGTTCCTGCAATCTGTACAAATGAAGAGGTTGGACTCCAGAGATCTTTCCTTTAAGTTAACACGCTTCATCACTGACACTACACTTTAAACCTATGTTGCACACTAAGTACTTTCTTTTAGCTAGAATAAAATTCTTCCAAAAATCCGTTTAAAACCAAGAATGGACAAAAGGGAGAAGAGATCTTCATCCCCAGAGTGGCATCAGCTGAGGTTTTGTTGAGTTTGAGGGGGCGAGGAGTTTTGTTGTCGCCAGGAGCAGGGGAAATATCGCATCCTGCACTGCTCTGCCCTGCGGGAATCAGCGCTTCTGTTGCAGGACCTAGTACAGGATGGGTCAGCCCTTCCGCCCCTGGCCTGGACGGGGCTAGAGGCGAGTGCTGGGGATCTTGGAGGTGTCAAGAATGCAGGGGGTGCCGGGGGTGCTGGGAGTGGTGATTCCACACAGATTCCAGGACCTGGGGCAGTCTCAGACCTGCTCCTACATGAGCAGCAAACCAGGGTTGTTGTTTCGTCATTGTGTTATTTCATTATCTCATTATTTCATTATTGCATTAATTCATTTTTTTATAATTTAATTATTTTACTGTTCCATTAATTTACTATTTTTATTTCATTATTTTATTATATCATTATTCTATTATTTCATTATTTTATTATATCGTTGTTTTATTATTTTCTTAATTCAATATATCATTCTTTCATTATTCTATTTTTATTACTGTTATTGTTGTTTTGTTATTATTATTATTATTACTGTTGTTACTATTACTGTTATTTATAAATAGCTGAAATGCCCATGCATCTGTACCAGCCAGAAAATAACAGGCAAACACATCCCCTGGCAGCAAGCATCTCTGTCCATCCGTACCACAAGAAAAAAATCCCAAATAATCAAACTTAGAATCCTAGAATATTTTGAGTTGGAAGGGACCTTTAAAGCCCACCCAGCCCAACCCCCCTGCAAGGAGCAGGGACATCTCCAACCAGATCAGGTTGCTCAGAGCCCCATGAAACCTGGCCTGGAACGTTTCCAGGGATGAGGCATCCACCACCTCTCTGGGTGACCTGGCCCAGTGTTCCACCACGATCGCAGTAAAGAATTTTTTCTTTATATCTCACCTAAATCCACCCTCTGTTCAGTTTACAGCCATTACCCCTTGTCCTGTCACTACATGCCCTTGTCAAAAGTCCCCTCCCATCTTTCCTGCCAGCTCCCTTTAGGTACTGGAAGGCTGCTCTAAGGTCTCCCTGAAGCCTTCTCTCATATATCTCATGCCTAATTTTCTTCACCCTCACCTCCCTGCAAGCCCCAGAGCTACAAGGTTATCATCCTCACCACACACCACAAAATTAGCACTGGGGCAAAATCACCTTAGCCACATCAAGGTGGCACTTGGCACAGGTTGCTGGCACTGGACAGCAAAATACAGCAACAAAGGATACTTTTGGTTGAAAACTGAGTTGCATTTATTCACTTCAGATTGGTATCCAAGTAGATAATGTTTCTGGTGTTCCCATTTCTGAAATAGCTCTAGTGTTTCCCTGAATATGATAAGGGAACACTGATCATGCATGGTGCTTTTAGACTTCCAAATCACTTGCACAGAATGTAACAAGACGTTGGTTAGTAGCTCGGTTTCTTAGTCTGGGAAGATACTGCCTGAAGAATGGCTGAAAATCCACAAGTGTAGGTGCTAAATGCTCAGCTGCTATGGAAATGTTGATGCCTGGAGGAATGCTGGCCTGCCTTGCTGGGACAGATAAAGCTGCCCAGAGTTCCTGGCTCTGCGCTTTGACAGTATTAAAAGTTACTTGATTTCTCGTTTGGCGATTTCTCCATCTGCGAAATGGAGTTAACACCGCGGTGTTTTCCAACAGGCTTTGAGAAGTGCTGTGCAAAACACTGACTGCCAACATCTTCCTGGGATGACTGGAAGGACAACTCATTCAAAGGTCATGTCAGTGTGTTATTAAAATTTAATCACAGCACTGGTTTGCGTACATGCAAACACATTCTTTTGGGGTCATTATTTCAGCGCTGGAAGGGGAGTCATTTGCTCTTACTCCACCTGCTTTGCCAGGAGGATGTATGATTTGAAGGAACCACAAAGGAGGAGGAACAGACAGAGGAGTTGAGCAGGCGAAGGAGCTGCATCACTTCTCCCAAGGACTTCCAAGGACATCCAAAGAGGACCATAGCCAGGACTTGTTTTTTCCACAGCCATCCCTCCATCAGCAGGAGATCACAGAATCACAGAATCATTTAGGTTGGAAAAACCTTCAAGATCTTTGAGTCCAACTATTAACCTAACGCTGCCAAGTCCACAACTAAACCGTGTCCCTAAGCACCACATCTACATATCTCTTAAGTAAACCCAGGGATAGTGACTCCACCAGCTCCCTGGGTAGCCTGTTCCAATGCTAGATAACCATTTTGTTGAAGACATTTTTCCTAATATCCAATCTAAACCTGCCCTGGCACAACCTGAGGCAGGTTCCTCTCATCCTATCACTTGTTACTTGGGAAAAGAGACCAACACCCAAGATGAAGCAGCTGTTAGAAGCTGGGATACATCTCCAGTTCTCTCAGCTTCACAGACCTCTAGATAGATGAAGTGAAGATAGAGATTCAGCTGCTAGGGATACACCTCTGTATGCTGGCTTGTGTCTTTGGAGGAGGGAGGAGAAGGGAGAACACACCTACATGGCAAGGCAACGAGGGATGCACTTGGCAGAGCTGCGGGTGTGAAGGATCCACCTCCTCAACGCAGGGCCACAGCTGAGGAACAGCTGCTGAGGTGAACCTGAGGTCTGATGTTCCTTGGAGTGGATGAGACCATGACACCGCCAAACACGGCAGCGCCCATTTTTGCCACGTGTGCTGGGAGAACTGTTGGACAATAGGGAGGTTTGTAGGCTCAGGAGAAACAGGACTGCTTTGGCGGTAAGGTGGCTTCTCCAGGCAGATGACTTGCACTGACATGGGCAGTGAGTGAGTAGTATCCTAAATTTCCTTCCCAGTAAAAATCCTGGTCCCTCTCTTCCGCACACCACCCTAAAAAAGTGCTGGAGATCCTGTCCAGGAGAAAACAAAGCATCCAAGTTTCCCAACATATGGCAAATTTCTCAAGGGGAAGCACATGGATACTTCTCAAATCTTTCAGCTAAAGAGCATTTAGCAACCCATTTTCTGAGTTCACAAACTGCATTCATCCCTAACACATATCCCCACGCAAAAGAAATCCAGGCCCGGCAAAATGCCTGGTTCGAGCTCCTAAAAACCAGATAAGACTGGTTAGACAGTGTTTACTTTCTGGGACTCAGAGACTGAGTCACTCTCTCTTCCTGTGCTGCCTTTGTTTCAGATTAGGACATATGAAACTCATTGCCAGAAGTCATCACTACTGGGAAACTACATACTGGGAAACTACATATTTTATTGTTGTTTTTTTTTTGACTCACGTGACCTTCGTTATAAAATAGCTACACAGAGGGGGGAAAAAAAAAAGCCGACAAAAAAGCTACAGAGAAGTCTTGGTAACTCATGGAAAAAAGTACGAGCCAGGCAGCCGTTGCACAAGGCTCTTGGTGTTGCCTCAGGGCACTCCGACGAGAAGTTGCCCTTACGGGAGGGTTGCGACAGCCCACGTGCGATGCGTTGGCACGGAAGGAAGGCAGAAGGCAAGCCTGTGCGGTAGAAAAGAACCATCTTTTCTCCACAGAAAAGTGACAGAGGAAGGGATACAGCTCTGTTAGCTCTCACCAGCCCATCCTTCATAACCCCTGGGATGGCATCACTCAGGAGCTGGGGCAGTTCAAAGGGTTTTTTCTGCCCTGAAGGTGGTAGAGTTAACAGTCCTTCCCCATTCACTGCCTGCAGGGCAAGCTCCAGGCTTCTGCACTGTGGAACCCGGGATGGTTTTTGCTGAAGAGGGATCCTCATCACTGGGAACTGCACTGAAGGCCCTAAAAAGGGGGGAAAAAAAAAAAAAATCAAGATGCACTGATAGAGTTTTTGCATTTTAGTACTGAGTCAAAACTCAAAAATTTTATATTAAAATTTGACCTTTGTAACTGGTTTCCAACAAAAGCAAGGATTGAGTTAAAATAATTTTATCTAAGGATCTGCATGTTTTCTTTTAGCAAACTGAGAATTTGCAAGTTTTACAGATTATTTTTGTATTTCCATTGTTTCAGCTAAGAAACACACCACTTTACAAGGTGTCATGGATCCACAGAATTTGCAATGTAATTTGTACTTTTAAAATGAGATCTTCCACAAGTCTTTCTTTATTCAAAAGTTCTTTAGACAGTAATAGTATTTGGACACTACTGGTGTAACAAATGATCTTGCAAGACAGTTGTCTCATGACATACATTTCTTCCAGTCATCTTTCTCTGTAGGATGCAGTATTGTTCCTTTCCACTTTCTTCCCAAGATGTATAGAAAAGTAAAACACTGAATTACAAAATTCAAGCTCTAAATCCCACATCTAAAAGTACATGGTCTGCTTGCCAGATCTGGCTGTTTATTTTTCTGAAAATCATACAATTTGGACAGACATTCTGCACTTTTTTTTTCTCCCAAATAGTGGGATATGCTTCTTGGAAAGATCTTATTGAAGGAAAAGAAACAATAGAGCTCAGAAAAAATATCTTACTGTACTCAGATTCATATATTCCCTGCTGCATTCTGATTTTAAAACTGATTCGTTTTTAAATCCAGCATTACAATTGCACTTCTCTCTTCTGCCAAAAAAATAATTTCCTACACCAGTCTTACAGTAACTGTGAGTTTATATTTCATAGAATCATAGAATCACGGAATGGTTCGGGTTGGAAGGGACCTTTAAAGCCCATCCAGTCCAACCCCCCTGCAAGGAGCAGGGACATCTCCAACCAGATCAGGTTGCTCAGAGCCTCATCCAGCCTGGCCTTGAACGCTTCCAGGGATGGGGCTTCCACCACCTCTCTGGGCAACCTGGGCCAGTGTTTCACCACCATTGTAAGAAATTTTTTCCTTAAATCTAGTTGAAAGGTGCATCCTTCTATTTTAAAACCATTATCCCTCACCCTGTCACTACAGGCTCTGCTAAAGAGTTTCTCCTCATTTTTCCTGTCAGCCCCCCTTGAGGTACAGGAAGACCGCTCTCAGGTCTCCTCGGAGCCTCCTCTTCTGCAGGCTGAACAGCCCCAACTCTCTCAGCCTGTCCTTATAGGAGAGGTGCTCCAGACTTCTCATCATCTTTGTGGCCTCCTCTGGACTCGCTCCAACAAGTCCACATCCTTCTGATGTTTGGGGGCTCCAGAACTGGATGCAATACTGCAGGTGGGGTCTCACCAGAGCAGAGTAGAGGAGTAGAATCACCTTCCTCGACCTCCTGGCCATGCTGCTAGTCACTTTTTGTGAATATGAATCAGATGTCCCTTCCATGGGAGAAGAGGTGAGATCAGCCCTTCTACCCTGTGTGGGAAACTGCCCACTGGAGACTGGAGCAGCACTTTTCCTGGAAGAACCTCCATTTGTGATTGTTTTGCTTCACAACTCACATACCCATGCCTCTAGGGCCAAGGTGGGTTTTCCATCCCACTTCCTGATGTCCTCTCCTTGGTCACGCAAGGTAAACTACAGGACACCTCGTCACGTGTACCGTCTCGAGCAGGAGGAAGAGGCAGTCTTCTTCATGTAATAGCTGAGATACTGGTTTGTGCAGGTGGGGAGTAAGACCTGTCCTCTTCAAGTTTCTGAAACCCCCGGGATAGTTTTTCAAACAGTTTTTCTAACAAGCTTTGGATTTTTTCAGTCAATCTTTCCACAGCCAAGACACAGGCCCATGCTGAGGAAGAGAGATTGTCTTCATATTGTCAGAGCTGGTTAGCCACTGTATGTACTGGTAGTGCTTCATCGTCCTTCCAGCTCCTTGCTGCCTATGAGTTGGCATGTGATGACGGTGCACTCTGTACAAACTTCCGCCACAGGGGTCAGGTACATTCAATTTCACCGAGGTCTATGGATGTCCATGGGTCATCCAGGTTACAATAAAACTGCTCCTGATAAATCAGCTAATTCCCTCAGAAACTGGATACCTCTCTCCATGGTGGTCCACTTGCTTAGGTGGCATACAATATCTTCCTTGAAGAAATACCTGTCCCTCATGGCTGACAGGAGTCGCCTCCAGAGGCTGCAGGCTGCTGACTCTTCCAATCGCCCTGTCAATGGCCGCTTCCCCAGACAGGGATCCCAGCTGCCTGGCTTCTCTGCCTTCTAATTCCAGGCTACTGGCCCTGCTGTCCCAGCATCGGAGCAACCAGGTGTTGAGTTGCTCACCTTGATTACGGCTGAAATCTTTTTGCATATCTCGCAGCTCACTCAGGCAATAGGGATGGGGTGACTCCCTCAGCTTCTGCCTCTCCCTCTTGAGATGTCCCTGGTTCTTCATCATCTTTCACTGTGCGAACTGATTTTTTGGTGTATTTCTTCTGTACAGGGGCAACTGGTACTGGTGTGTGGGTTGTATTTTTGGTTCATGCGGTACTGCTTGCCGAGGTTTGAGTAGCCACAGTGCCTGGCATAGGGGCTGAAGTAATCGCAGCGTCTGTAGCAGGAGTTGGAGTGGCCACAGTGTCTGTAGTGAGGACTGGGAACTGGGGTATCCGCAGTGCCTGTTGCCAGGGTTATGGCAGCCACAGTGTTCTTAAACTGTTGTTTAAACTTAATCAATATCGAGATCAAGATCTGAGATAGGTGCAAGAGACCTGCCAACACGCACACGGTGGCTGGGGTATTCAAAATTCTCAAAAGCTCTTGAAATTAGTTTGATGAAGTGGGGCAAGCTGGGAGAAGAAGCTCTCCCCAAGAGAAATTGGGAAGAAAGAAGAACTTGTGGGTTGAGATAAAAACAGTGTACTAAAATAGCAAAGGAAAACTACAGTAATAACAGAATATAAGGATATTAAAATATACAAATGAACAATGCATGGTTTCTCACCACCTGATGTCCCAGTGACCGATACAGCCCATCCTGAGCAGCGATCACGGAAACGAAATGGAGCAGCAAGCAAAGGAGCAAAAGTGAGCCAGTAAAGTAGAGGGAATGATGCCAGAGAGTGAAAAAGAGAGATGGAAAAAAAAATGGATGATGAATGAAGATGTCCAGAGAGACACTATGGGAGTTAAAGGCTATGCTGATGAGAGAACTGAACATGTGTGTAGCAAATCAACAGTAGTTAATGTGCTTAGTAAAAAACCTTTAAAATTTCCTAATTTCTAGCCTTATCTTGTTAGATGCCTGTCAGATCATGCTCCTTGGGCCAGGTGTAGAGACAAACACTGAATTCTGGATTTAGGTGCCAAGCAGTTCAGCCCTACTTGATGCCTCTTATACATGCCTGGCATTCAGACTTGGAATTTGAAGGTCGGCAAGGTTAAAGCAGTACGGAAATGTTGGACTTGGTGAGAATCCAGCTCCCATTTTGGACCCGGCCCTTTTTCAGAGGTGATGGCTTGCCGAAATAATGCAGTTCACACTTAGAGAGTGGAGCGGTCCTCTCTGGATGCTCATGTGTTCCTGGGTTAGCCACGCTGAGTGTCCTTGTAACACAATGTACACAGAAAATTAATAATGCTAATGCATTTTCAGCCTTGTAAGTAAACGCAATCCAGTGTTCCAGCTCTTTCAGGGTTACTTAACAAATCCTCCACCTGCACACACATTTACTACAATTCTTTGTTTTGACGGCTGCTAAATCCCCAAACCTGAGAGCGGTCCTTTATCTCTCCCCGCGCGCCCCGTGGGGCCTCCTGCGGCTCTGTCCCTTGCACCAAGCTGGTCACCAGCCGAGTTATACAACAGAGAGTGCATTAGCTGAAAGTGGGAAAAGCTTCAATTACCTAAATAGCTGAAGGTCTAAAAATAGTTTCCCAGTGCCAGCTAATACAGCCACCGCCAGGACCCTGGCTCTGGCTTGCAAGGAAGGTGCTGAGTTCCACTGTGCGTTTGCAAATCTGCAGAAAGAGCCCACTTTAAGTCAGTAAAGTACCCAGAACATCTGTTAATTAATTTCTCGACATTACATAAGGCCGTTACAAGCCTTGAAGTGTTATACAGCCATCAGTGGATTGGGTGTTCAACGGCAGAAGTGTCTTTGAAGTAGTACCGCAAAGTTAATTCAGACCTTCCCCCGAAGTCTGCTCCATTTAAGTTCTCAAATAAGAAAACCAACAGGTAAGTTAAAATATAACTAGCAGAAAGACAAGAATTCTTATCACCAGGGCCCAGTGCCAATGGAAAAAAAAAGCAGCCCAAAGTAAATCTCATCAGTCCCACAATGATGAAAATCTAACGCAGCAGCTGTTTGCCTGGGAACAGTCTCTCAACACGTTTTGATTTCACAGCACTGAACTAATCTTTTTTAGAGAGCATGCGAAAGCAGCAGCTCTCCTTGCAGACGGGGTGGACCGCTCTTCCCTTCTGATATAACTCAGTGGCTGCCGTGCCACTGACACGTTGCTTAGTGCCGTGCCACGGACATAGTGCGATGGGAGAGGGAAAGGACGTCCAAGGGCTTGGGAATCTTCAAAGGGAAGAAGAAAAGTTACGCACTTTAGGTCTGATTAAATCCACTAATGAAAAGCAAATTTTAAATTAGTAACAGAACATTTGCTTGCAAAGTGCATAATTAACCTTTAAAACTCAAAATGCTTGGATTTAAGAGCTCAGCTGGAGGCAAGAAGGATTATGTATTTATGTTTATGACACAGACATCTATAGGTACATTAGGGGAAGAAGAAAGAGCTACCCTCATGCTGCAGATTTGTATATATAATTTTTTTTTTGCCAATAAGATTAAGTCAGCAGAAAAACTGATGTCATTAAATCCGTGAAGATCTCAGGTTGCAGCGCCATGAACATGTGTCATTTTGGTAAACTACTCCAGTATAATCACAATTTACTTAAACATTGAGTTGAAAAACCTTCCACTCTTGAAATAAAGTGATAGAACAGAATAATGTTTTTAAAATGTTATCAATGCTTCTGTAAGCACGATGACAAAAGTAGACGTTCGAGCTTACATGGGAGGACTCATACTAGAAAGCAAACAAAAGACATGACGTTTTTTATAAACCACAATGACTTTGTATGCACCATTGCAGTTCTTGAAGTTCTTTTTGTTTAATACCATAACTGTACTAAATTAAACTCCTAGGAATGGGGAAAGTAACTTCTCCAGACTACTTCCACAGCTTTCTGGTTAAGAAATATCAACCCAAGTCAAGGAAGAATATGTGCTGGTATTCTTTCACATTTTTAGTTGAAAACCTAAAAAACTTTCTTCACAAATATTTTCAGCATTTTCTGACAAAGGAAGGCAGAATAAAAATAGTAATCCTGATCTCACCAAATAATTTATTTTGGCAAACTTAAATGGGCTTAATTTTCCCCCCAGAATACAGTACAAACATTCTGAGTGGATTCTATCAGTGCTAGAGTTTTGTAGAAGAACGTGGAAAGAGTTTTGTCTAACAGCCTAAGTTATATTTTTTGTATTGTAATTACATGAAAAAAATATTAATATTGTAATATTAACATGTCATAACCCAGTGCTCATAAGTCTACAGCAATTTGTCAACTGTCTTGATACCATAGCATTAAAAACTAAAAGACAGATGCACAACATGTTAAAAAATGCTAGACAGCAAAATGAATATTCCAAAATATTCCATATTTTATGATGATAAAAGTCTCTCTTGTGTTTGTTTCTTATGGAAGGAAAGTTTTTATGTGACTGCCTCTCACCACCTGGCCAAGGCAGAAAGGCTGGAAATCAGAGCCGTAAGATGCAACTTTACCAGTGGTAACGGTTCTCTTGTATTCTTTAGATCTATTCTACTTTAGGTTGACTCGTGTGGGTGGGGTTTAGTTTTTGGTTTTTTTTAAACACACATGCACATAAAGTTTTTTCTTTACCTGGATTCTGTACTAGTAATTTATTTTATCTGCCAAGATTTTTGCATTAAATGCATTTCAGAAGATACGGTTTATTCTCAGCTGTGACCCTTAATTCTTCAGGAAAGCAAGTGGAGACCACTTCTGCTAATACGTATGAATGTCAAATTTCTATGGCATTTTATGGACAATGAGGATAATATTAAAGGGAAGCAGCATCCTTGCAATGTCAGCTTTTACATTCACGTTGTTTGCATTCTCAATTATTGTTTTTCCAGTAGCACTTTCGTTTTCATGCATCCATACTCTATATGAAGAAAAATCTGATAAACTACATATTAGTCTGTTATGGAAAGATTACCTTGAGACAAACATATGCAGACATAACCAGCAAAATCCTGTTGCTTTCCAATGAAACTACTGTGTATTTATCTGTTCATCTGCAGAGAGAGCAAACACTCAAAATTATTAGCAAGATGAATAAAGTGCAGAAAATAGCGATGTTCATAATTACATCTTAAGCAAGTTTCCATTCCCATTGTTTGTGCTCTGAAAAACAAAGAGATAGAATTCGAAAATTGAAAAATGTCTTGCCACCAAGATGCTGAAATAAGTAGTTGAATCATCTGCATATGGATGATTGATCTAAAGAAAACAATTCCATGATAAATTAAAGGCTATTTGTTTCTCACTTACTGCTAAACCAAAGCGTGCTATTTTTAAAAGGGGGAATGATTACACAAAATATCTGCCCATGCCAATCTGTCAATGCTTAATTCAACAATTGTATGTACTTTGACATCCAGATCACGTATTTCCTTCTGCTGTGCACATTAACTCAGCATGGCCAGTTGGGTTTTGGCTACCAACTACACACCTCTGCTTGGGTACCTGAGGTCAGCCTGAAAATCACAAAAAGAGATAAAATACCTATTATGCATGAGAGCAGAACAGAAAAGGTTTAAAAGAACACAATATTACCTAAAATCTAGGCTCATTTAAAGGTGTCTCCCAGCTGACCCAGTCCTGACCTACATCCCTACATTGAGGCTTGCAAGTCAGTTTGAGGCTTTGGTTAAAATTTTCCTGACTACTGGTCAATGTCAGACACTAGATGATGCGAAGAAAATGTGATAAGGGCATCTTCCATCCTTCTAACTGAAGCAGGATCAATCACATGTGCCATTCCTGCACAACATTTGCCTAACCTGCTCTTCACAACTACGTAATGCCACCAGTGCTCCACAGCTTTACTCTTGCAGACTGTCTTCTAATTTCACTCTCAGGAGAGTGTTTATTTTCTCATCCGAACAGCACTACTGACTCATCCAGCCTGTGGACCACAATCACTCCTGGGTGCCTTTTTACAAAAATGTTGCTAGCTCGGTTCCTCTTTGTTCTGTGTTTGAAAAAATGATGGCTCCCAGGGAGAGGCAGTGCCCTGCGCCTGTCCTTGTTGACTCGCGTTCACCAACTTGCCAGGATCAATTTTCATGCTCAGCCTGTCTACACGTTCTTATTCTCCTCCATCTTAACATTACCTCTAACTTTAATGACTGTACTCTTATTTCATCATCCAGTCATTAATACAAAGTATTGATGAGTATCACACACAGGTCATGTTCACTGACTTCAAGCTATTGAATTCTGAGAACAGTTTTCCAACTCATTTTGCATGGAGCCTTCAGCACATACAGCTAACTATTCCTCCTTGCCAAAAAAATGTCAGGTGGAACAATACAACAATTCTGTATTAAAAGCAGAATGTGTAACATCTGCTGTTTCTATCTGTTAAGTAAGCCTTCCTTATTTTCAAAGGTGGAAATTAAATTGGTCAGACATGATTTGTTCTTGACAAATCTGCGTTGGCTGTTTCTCAGCTCCTTGTTTTCTTCTAGATACTTGCAAACTCTACTATATTTGTCCAGAGTTTCTGTAGAAATTTCGAGTAAGCCGCAAGACAGTTTGCCATCTACCCCTTTTCTCTGTCTTTAAAAACTGGGATAGACAGCAGGTTTTTCCCTTTTTTTCAGCCTTCCGTCTTTTTTTGCCATCTTCCATAGGTTTTCAAGAGTAGCTGCAAATGCCACAGAGATATCAACGTCTCCCCCATGGCATTGACAAGCAATGCTGTCATGAATTTCAGGATCCTTCAGTTTCACTTAGGCCGTGCTGAAGATGGTTGGTTTTCTCAGGATGGACTCTGTTCTCCAACGCATGACTGCTGGTGAGTGTGTTGCACACTACGGTGATCCACGCTGGGGCTTCCTGCCTTGCATGGTCCATTTCTGTGTAAAACCACCCATTTTCCCCATGTCACTCACGAACAGTAACCACATCATCAAAGCGCACTGCCGTAGCCACAAAGCCACGTCTCACCAGTGTTCTTCGTGCCCTGGCTAGGCAGAATGATCTGCCTTTCTTTTGGACTCTTGTGGCCATACAGTTCATGTAAATAAATAGTGTAAGAATATCACATCCCTTTCCACAATCTGCTCTTTTTAGAAGATTGAGGGGGGGGGGGGGAATAATGAGCCAACTCTGCAGATTTTTCCAAGAAGCAATTTTTATTAAGTAATTGTACAAGTTTTCTTGCTGTTTGGAGTCCATGCTGTGTTACTCATGGGAAGGAATAGGAATAAAATAAAAATAGGGTGACCACTTCCTACAGGAGAGAAGTCTACGGTAACCTATACTGTTTGGTAAGATTTAAAGCCAGAGATAATGGCTGCTCCTATCCTCTGCCCAGTGTCACCCCATTCCAAATTCCTCCTTAAACAATGTCTGAAAGGAGTTAATCAAGGATTCAATGGGAAAACACTGGAGTTTCTTTTCATGTGGGAATATGCCAACTTCACCTTCACTCACAGACCTGGGAAGACAGTTTAATACAAAATTGATTTAACTGGAACCAGCTAGAATTGAACATAAAATCTTTTGCATGAGGGAGGAGTTTGTCCCTCCGAAGCTTTCTAATACAACCAAATGAAATAAATCTCCAGTTGTCCAAGTCATTTTTTCCTCTGTTCAGTCTGTCTCCACTATAATGACTATTTTCCAGCTGTGTTCTCACATCGGTTCTGCCTACCCAGACTTTCCACATCGATGAGGAGCCCGATTTCCGCAAGACTGAGAGAAATAGTTTGGCTGAGAAGGAAACCAGTTCTCTGTATAATAACAGTGCATATAACTAATCAGGAATTCAGTGTTCTCAAATGCTGCTTAATGGGTAAACCTGATCCAACTGTAGTAAACTTAAGCCAGCTGCTAGCAGAAGGGTCTTAGGAGGAAAAGGAGATAATAGAGGAACCACGAGCACACAGCAAATAAACAGAGGGTCTTCTTGAAGGAGAGACAAGGACCTCTTCAAACTGCTCTGACAGATCATGCAAATCTTGGTAGAAGTCAAAAGTCAAAAGCTGGCAGAACAGAAACCAGCTACACTCAGAACTTACTTTACCCTTTGATGGAATGATTGTCATACAGTCTTTTAAAAAAAAGCAAAAAAAAAACAAAAAACAAAACCCACCATCTTTGAGGGACAGTATATAATTTCATCATGTTTCTTGACTTCATTTATGTTTGAAGGGCTGTTGCGCAAACACCTATTTACAGGATGTCAGCAAAATTACTTGGAGTCATTCAACTATGCAAGTTGTTTGGCAGATAATTGGCACATACCACTGCTGGAGATGGGCAATTAACTCTGTTCTGTACTTCAGATGTAGTATGAAGGCATTGGCCAATGTCTTTAAATGCTAGTTGTGTTGAGTCATCGGATAATGTAAAGAAAAAAAAAAACAAAACAAAAAAACCAAAGCTAAAACTCCCAAACCAAGACAATTAAAAAAATATAACCCAGATCTCTTTTTTTTTCTTTTTCCCAGAAATGATCAAGTACATCACAATATACTAAATGTCTCCTTTCGGCACACTAACTGGATTGTGTTAAAATAGCTTTTCTCTGAATTCACCGAGGGGTATTGAAGAATTAAGAGAAAAAGAGTTTCATTTGGCCCTCATCTTTGTTTGATGTTAGACAATCATCATCATCTGCTTTTGAGTGGAGGAGTTTGACGGAGAAGGAATGCCCTAATTGGCTATTCTTGCCTTCACACCTCTAAGGGAGAGACAGTGCTCTGCTCAGAGATGTGCATCATGCAGCCAGGCACGTCACAGGCTTGCTCTCAACCTCACAGCCTCACAAGGTCCTTTCCAGGATTCCAAGGGTTCCTGTTCAAACCCAAAAGAAGGCAGAATGCACTGGTGGAAAACTGGATACTTTGATTTTTGTTTGGAATGGAACTTGTCGCATCTTCCTCAGTTGCATATGATGCTTTTGAGAAAAGCCATCTACCATGCACCAAAAGTGGCTAGCTCTGCATTCTTCCGTGGGGATGGCTGCCAAGTTAACTCTTCCAGAAATAAATTCCTGGCTGTGAATGGCAGGAACAGGACCTGTATGATTTGTAAACAAACTGAGGAAGAGGCCTGACAGTCTAGAAGACGATGTCAGCCACACCAAACCAAGTTAGCTGCACCAAGCGAGCAGCGGGGTTGGGCCCGGCTGTCTGTGGTCGGAGCGTCGCTGATACGGGGTTCCTTCTTCACCGGCCTGCTATCAGCTCTCAGGCTGCTTCATCCAGAAATCGCCAGCGCATTTCTCCTGGAGGAGGTTTCTCCCCAGAGTCAGCGCATCAATGCAGAGTGGTGTTAAATAAACTCCAGGTGTCTAAAGGACTTCTCATGCCTCCCCTTCATGGGCAGCATCCAGTAACGCCCTCCTGCCCTGTCCTGATAACGACTCCAATGGCCCTTAGTCACCTTTCTTGATAAAATTCCACCAGATCAGACTGTTTTTATCCTAGTCCCTCACCTTCAAAGTAAACACGTCTGGCCTCTGAGCACAAAACATGTCTCCTGTTTGAGCCATTCTTTGCCTAGCAGTAGAGACAACAAGAACAGAACACAAAGCTCATCTGGAAAAGCATCCACTTTAATATGTTCCACTTAATAAGTTTAACATGTCTCAAGGATGGTACTAGTTTGATCCTAGCTGGTGAAAGAACAGGGCCTCTACATGATGGTAACAGGCAATGAAAACCTAATGAAGAAAAGCCATAGAAAAGCCGTGGCACAATTACACGGAGGAGAGCTTATCAGGGATCTGATGAATTAGTGCTTAGCAACTTTTTGAAAACAAAAGTTGTTTAATCTTGAGTCACCCTCAGTCACAATTTCGTCAGTGCAGAGCATAGCGACAGAACTATCCAGAATTATTTTTTCTAGCCAGCACTTGTTTCCCCCAAAACCATTTGTGGATGTAAAACTGCGATGCTAACCTGACTAAATTCTAAACAAACTCCTCCCGAAAAAGAAGAAGACTTTGCTATAGGTCAAAATGTGCTGGCCTTTGAGCCCTGCTTCTGTAAGGTGCATGGTGACACTGGTTGCCCGAAGGCTGGCATGCAACCACGGTGCAGGAAGGCAAAAGCAGCTGCTTTGTCCTTCAATTTGGGAAGCAGCAAATCCTCTGTCTGAGTGAGAGAGAAAGCCGCGGGGAGATGCTCAGGGTTTTCTTCTGTGTTTAAGTTTAAGCAGGTGTGAGCTCATCATTAACCTTCAGTGCTGTACAGGCCTGCCAAAAGTGACGAAACCTTGAAAAGGAGGGGTAGGGCCTAGTTTTGGTAACGTCTAGATGTATTTAATTTTACAACTTTTCGGTACCTGGATGATGACTGATCTTATATAAACACAAGAAATATCAAAGCACGTTTGCAATGAGACATTTGTTTTAACTAAGGAGCCTAACGCTGCACTGTGGTTTCTTGGTTAAATAAGCTGAATCTCCCATCCCACTAATTGACAACCACGTCAGTTTTTCCACTCTAAGTGACTAATGGAAATCTGAATACCACACATGCTTGTTCGCCTGAAGTTTGCTTAATGTGGCATGATTGCACAGCATTTGTGGATTTAGTCTTTAATGTATTGATTTTTCTTGTTAAGTTTTGTTACTCAAAGTCAGCAAAGTCTGGTTACAAAGCAGCGTCGGCCTGATTATCTCCAGGGTACAGAGGCCTCAACAACCCTTCTTAGCTTCACGGTGAGCTGAAGGTGTTTTAATCCTCCCAGGGACGGAAAATCAGGACATCATTTGCCAAGTCCCAGCTATCAAGGTTCTGCCAATGAAATGTATCAGCAGCATTAAAGAGAAAATCATCTTTGTACTTGCAAATAATCTGCTATTTATCAGAAAATTGGAAGCAACGAGGCTGTCCCTGACCGTTAAAAGGTATACGAAAGCTGGCTTTTCTCTTCAGATAAAGGTTCCAGGAATTTGATTGCATCTTGATAATCTCCTGACAGTATCTAAGGAGTTTCACAGCCTGAAAATAAAATCTGGACATTTACAAAGGTTTGGATAATTCAGGCACTGGGTAAAATAATTTTCAGTGTCTTCTGTGAGGACTATAAGGAAAGAGAATCTCTTACTTGGAAAAAGATTGTTTTCCATGGTACATCAAAAACAGAGAGGGGAAAAAATGGATTCTGCTCCTGCTTACATTTAGCAGCGGTGGTGCCCATTAAGTAGTGGAACTTGTGTGACTGAATTTTCAGGCACTGGAGCAAACTGGTACGCCTTCGTATCCCAGCGACTTCAGCTCTTTGTGAGTTTCATCCTAAAGTTTGATGGGGTTGACTGTCTCTGGGCAAGTAATAAAGCTGGCAGCAGAAATCCCAGAATATCCTCTATTAATTATCTTCAAAAAAATTTATCGAAACCGATGGGATTTGGAAGATATATGGCAAAAGTTTGAACACAAATTTATCATGTACTTGTGGTAAACATATCATTCACCATATATTCAGACTTCTACTCTAAACGCTGCATAAAATCTAAGGTTAACATAGCATTCAAATTTATATTTCTGAGTTTTGGTGAAGAAAAAAAAATGTCTCCTTTTCCTCCTTAAAATTTCTGGATCATCTTTGGCATTTCTCAAGTGTGGAGAGCAAATCAGGGAGAGAAATATTATGGCCCACAGCAGAAAATAACAAAAGGCATTTCATGTGAAGCAAGCACCACCTGGTAAGCCTGCTATTTCATTTCCATCAAAATAATTTGGGCAGCCAGATTAAGAAAAGTGCAAGAATTACCTCATATACTAGATGGGTGGCATCTCCTCCCAGTGAAGCTTTCCAAAGCTTTATTAATTAATTGCTTGGGAGAGCACGCTCTAACTCTGTAGATGGCTCCCACCATCTGCAGACTCCCACCTTGGAGATGGAGCTAAAGGGTTAATAATCTTATTATTAGATGCTGGGGGAGGAGACGGCTACCATAGCAGGCATTTTGAAAAATAAATAGATTAATGTTGCAAGCTCCAAATAAAATGCACTGGCCAAGATGTGGGTGTTGGCAGACACTTACAGGAATGTTTTATTGTTGATAATAATTTAATATTGTTGATTAAGAAGAGACTTGTCATCTATTTAAACTATTTAAATAAAGATTAAACAGGTTTGGTCAGTGCATATTTTCTATGGGCCATTCTAGATTAATCCATTCTTTCCTTGCCTCATCTCCTCCCCTAGCCTCAAAAAAACCAGAAAAGTAAAAAAAACCACACTGTCAGTTTTAGCAGTTTGGAAAAAGTAGGCATTTTCCAAGCTCCTGGGGACAGATTTTACTCTCCAAGCTGGGAAAAATGCAACACAACTTCGCTGTTATTTCAGCAGAACACCACAATAACGGAGAATAAAATTCAGCTCCTGCTGTTTTGTGTTTCTGAAATGAAATTGTTGCTTTTTAGTCATCTTTATTCTTAAAAAGTTAAAAGGGAGTTGAGGCTTGTTTCAAAAAGTTGGCTACAGAAGAGCTGATTTGAAAGCTGGACTTTGGTATGACGTTTCTGTTGAAGTGTGGGGTTCAATAGCAAAATCGAGCCCTAATCAAAGTGTAAATGTGTTTATCAGACTCCTAGTCTGATGTAAGATCTGATATCAATTAATTAACCCTCAGCTCCTGTAGCAGCTTATAATTCTGTGTCACAGTCCTATTTCATGTGAAAAATATTAGGATATATCGCTGTGAAAGTTCATCTACAGATTTAAAACCCACATTCATGACAAAACCCTATGAGCCTTGATCTGTGCGGATCTCCATCACGGCAGCCTCTACCCACGTCACTGCAGGCTGTTCAAGGGTAGAAACTGCAAAACAAAATGTCCTTCGTTGTCTGGGTAAAAAAAAATGTGGAAAATACAGGAAGATGTAGAAGGACATAAGGTCTTGTTCTTGCACAGAAAACAAGTTTTGTTTTAAGACTGATGCCCAGTAAAAGGGATGTGAAGGAAGGGGTGGCTGGTTTTACAGCCAACAGATGAGGTCGATACGCAGCAGTGATGCTGGTGTGTAGACAAAAGCTGTGCATGGCTCAGCATTGCTGTCTGCTAAGGAATTCTCTGAACACAAACAAAGAACCCCAAAAGACCAAGCTTGTGAGGAAGCACTCTGCCTGCTCAGCTCCCTCCTGCCTTCAGCATGGTGCAAACCAGCGTACCTATATTTAAGTACAGCAACCTGTTTTGAAGTCGTGTGAAGGCTTCTTATAGGTTCTCTATATCACAATAGAAACCAATTAAGTGTAGGTAATTGATGCAGAGAACCGAGAGAGCCATTGTGCCACTGGAGCTCACTGGGAAGTGACAAGGCAATGACTATTTCAACAAATTCACACGCTTCTATGAACCTCACAAAACACTCAAAACCAGTCGTTTTCTCAGCTTTTAAGAAAAGCAACAATTAAAAAAAAAAGTGATAGGTGCGTATTTTCTAAGGAATTTCCCCATCCCTCCACCTCCTTCCTCATGAAAAGTGTTAACTCTGCATACCAACTCGTACCCTCAGCCTCAAAAAGTTACCTATGCAAGCTACCAGCTTCCTCATCTCCTAGGAGGTGCAATTCAAAACGCGATCGGATGCCACCGAGCTACCCCAACCTACTTCTGCATTTTTCACACAGTTTTGCCTCAGAGGGCGCCACTTTGCTGCTGTTTTGCCTCTGATTCCCACCACCCGGGCATGGCACCACGCTCCCAGACAGAGCTTTTTGCAAAACTTGATGTCACTATGAAGCTTAAGCCCACGCTGTTGCTGCAAATTGCTGTTCTCATTCACCAAGTCCTGCACAAAGCGAACTGCTGGAACGGTGAGTGGCTGGCAGGACTCTGATCCCGTCGGGAAATATCCCGACAGCTTTCCCCTGGAACTGGCACCACTGAGGGGATGCTTGAGAGAGTGGATCCCTCACCAACAGGCTATCTGCAGTGGTATCAGGCCATCAATCTGCTCCCTTTGGTGGAAGAGGCTGTCTCTAGGGGATCACTGAATTCCTGGAATATAGATTTCTGGGGGAAAAAAAAAAATATATATATATTTTAATATATATATAGATGCATCTGACCCAGAGAGAATACATAGAGTCATTGAATCATAGAATGGGAAGAGACCTTCAAAGCCCGTCCAGTCCAACCCCCCTGCAAGGAGCAGGGACATCTCCAACCATGTCACGTTGCTCAGAGCCTCATCCAACCTGGCCTGGAACGTTTCCAGGGATGCTTCAGTCAAAAGATTTCAGCTACCTCTCTAAGGCTGATGCTGAAAAACGTAAAGGCTTCCTTCAGCAGGATGGCAAATGTAAAGGCTGATAGCCAAAAAAACCAATTCCATGCCATCACCAATCCACCTGCAGAGTCCAAGAAGGAGGAAAGGGTCAGCAGGTGGAGTTCATGTTCAGCCTTGATGAGCTCACGCCAAGCAGCAGCCAAACTTTTTCAGGTTCATCCTTCCATGCCAAAAGAGAGGAAAAGCAACAATAAAAGTGCAAGGGCTCGTGCTGCAGCTGAGGGCACCGCCACCAGCTCTCAACAGGACCTGGGAACAGAGCTAACGTCTTCGCATGGAGTATTAGCATACTTAAGGCACTCTCGCATGACATTACAGCTGCGTTACCACAGAGCAGACACCTCCAGATGTCAAGAGATATCCATGCATGCTGCTGAGAGTCTATAGGTCAGTGAGCACCCTGGAAAATCCTTCCAGATCGTACTGAAATGTGGTAGTTTGGCTGCATCCCTGTTGCTATTGAAGATGTTCTCTCGTACAGTATCCCTCACAGACTTATTCCAAGGTGACGTGCAGTGCACAAGTATGTGGAGGACACGTAATGTGTTTCACATATAATGGTTTGGAAGCCACCACAGCTAGAGTGTTGCATTAGGCAGATCTTCAAAACTGCCTTGAAACAAAGGAAAGCATTAATCCTCAGAGCTAGCAAGAATTTAAAACAAGATGCTAGAGCACAGTCACAGACTGCTGGCCTCCTCAAACCTTGATTCAAAAATGAGCGCGGGGTTTTGAAAGAAATACATTTACAGCTGAATTACAGACTGCTTTACCTGCAAACTCATTAGACGTATTGTGTTCAACATCACATCACACCGTGTCTGTCCCTAACACGTGCCTTAGACTGTCACTCCGTACATGGTGTGCACATGGACGCCTACAGAAACAGCACAAAGGGGTCAGGATTCGGGTGGGCGGGTACACATACACAGGGATGTGAGTTTTCTGGAGAAAGGCCGTGAAGAGCTACACAATGCGCACCCAGTTCTACTTCTGCCCGTGGGGACAAGCCCAAACTATCTGGCCGAGGACTTCCAAAGCATACTTCTTCCTCTGGTTTTGCTCAACTTCTCAGGCTGCATGTGGGCTCTGAATTTTCCCAGGTTTTTTTTCAGTGGACTGCTAACCTATAAACATATAATTTTTTTTTTGCCACCTAAGCTATTTCCTGAGTAGTACTGCCTCATAGGTCTCCTTTCATATTTCTTTTCAGATACTCTACAATATATTTCACAAACTCTTCTTCCACCCTTTGCCATGAACGCCATTACAAATTTTGCTCACATAGCCCAAGGAGAGGAAAGCTGTCTCTTCTTCCTTCTCTTCCATGGTCCACTAAACAACTACAGCAGAGTCTCCCAGCCCTTCAGCTGTACAAGCATTGAATGCTCTGGGACACTGGATCCCAAAAAACTTCACAACTTATAAAGTATCTACCTATGGTGTAAACTGAAACTGCTTCTGACAGGTTCAGCTTGTCTCTGGTAACTAACAAGTTTACAAAACTGAGGCTGAAGTGAGAAAATAAAACACTGCCTTCATTCACGACATATTCAGTAAGAATCCTTTAAATGCAGGTGTTTAGTTGTTAGGTTGTAAATTTTTGTTCTGGATCAAGCAGTTTCCCTGATACATGACAAAGATAGTTGAAGTACTCACTGGCCTAAGAGCTGCTGTGAGCAGAGGTTCATTTGCAGGAAGTTGTTCATTAACTGACCTTTCTGTCTACAAAAGTGTGAGTTACTCACATATGCTCACCGAACACAAATACGTTTTAATCTAAGGATTGCTCATCAACGCTTTACTTTGACCTGTTACTTGTGGGAGTGCAACTGTCAAATGAAATATTAATTAATTTTAAATTTATAAGCACACTGATACTAGCACATTATTTGGTTTTTTTGTTTTTTTTTTTTGCAAGGAATAAACCTTTCAGTTTGAGAAAACAATATTATTTAGTAGCCTGAATACAGACAAACAACAAATGTGCTCCATGCATATAGTAGCAAAATGAGGGTCCCTTTCAAGTCATTTGAAGACTAATGAATCAAGTTTCCTATCATTTGGCCTGCTCTAGTGTGAAATTTATCTTTAATTCTAAACTTACCACCTTCAAGTAAGCCCTTGCTCCTGTTTAAGTCATTAGCGAAACATCGCACATTTCTTTGCAGCTCTAAAGTCAACGTGATGCACTCCTGCCATAGCAAGGGATGCCCTCCTACCTCAGGATCTACTACTACATGTACACATATTGAACACTCATGTGCACTTAACCTTACAAATTAAACTATTCAATGTAACTAAGGGTTGTGCATCTGATTTGACAAAAAGAGAAAGAGATACACTGGCTCATGAGCAGCTTATTTAACTTGCTTATTGATGGCCTTCTGCTTGATTGAGTGATTATTTATTATTGGGCAGTGGGCTAACTTCCTGCAATAACAAAAACAATTCTTGAAATATTTGTTAAAACTATTATTCTTTTTGCACAGTGAGATTTCAGCTAGACTACAAATGTTATTGCTAGTGCTTGAGTTATCTTTTAAAATGTAATACAGTGTCTTCTTTTAAAAACACACACACAAAACATACAGCACGTGATGAATGAGTGAGCAGATCTGCCAATGCTGGGAAGCAGTATAATTACAGATATATATATATATATATATATATACACACACATAGACACAGTGGATTTTATATATATAAATATAAAATAATTCATTATTAAAAATTTCAATTGAGTTATTCTGAAACTGAATAGACAGGTGTAAGTATATACTGTTATAACTTGAGCCACAAGTGTTCCTACACAGGTATTGGACTCTAAGAGTGTTGTAAAAGCCGATGATGTGCACTGTGCCACAGCCTACCATCCAAGGCTAAGAAGAACGGGATCATTGTGTACTCATTTATCATAGGATCACAGAATGGTTAGTGTTGGAAGGGGCCTTCAAAGCCCATCCAGTCAAACCCCCTGCAAGGAGCAGGGACATCTCCAACCAGATCAGGTTGAATCCTTCTGCTATCCTTCTTTTGGGTCAAACCCCCTACATGGCCAAACAGGAACAATTTTCTCCATAGCAAGAGATTAAATCATAAAGAACAACATTTTGCATTAGTTGAATTTTCAGCTTTCTTAGGACTTCTTTTTTAATTTGCACATTAAGCTGAACTGAGTTCTCCAGAAATCTTCCTCCAGTAGAGAAAACTGAGCTGTCTCAAGGTCAGAAACAACAGCCACATTGCCATTTCTAGCTCCACGAAAATCAAATTTTATTCCTCACATGGCGTCTTTAGCTGGGGAGGGGTGTTCTTTCCCAACATGTCCAACTGATGAAGTCAGCAGAAACATAAAGCAATTTATACTTTTTTTTTTTTCTGGAGGAAATATACACAAGCTATGCACCTGAAGAAAACAGTTTGTTCACATGAAGCTAGGCCTTTTTATTTTTTAATCCTTTATTTTTGTTATCAAATATGAAAAATGAGGAAAATACGTCACTTCAGAATGAAAAAAAAACCAATCTGATTCACTTCTGGCTCTGCCCAATGAGGAGGAAAGCTGGATACATATGCTTTTTTAAGCTTCTTTTTTCCTTTTAATATTGTGCTCCAGACTAACATTTTACTGCTTTCTAGCTTGCAAAGCCAGTTTTTCATGCCAGACATCTCCAAGATCTACCTCCTTACATAAGTACACTGACATGTCCTATTTACTGCGAATTCCCAAAGCGGGATGCTGCTAAATTCCAAATACAACAACAAAAAAGCACTAGGATGGAGCTGCACATGGCATCTTCAGTCCCTCAGACATAGCCTTCTTTCTGTCTCCGGAGGCAGGGAGGGTCCTTCCTTCTCGCTCCGAAATGTGAGTAAGCATGGGTTAGTGTCAAAGATTTTTGGTATACACACACACACAGATGCTTATTTTGATTTTTTGTTAAGCTGCTTTACCATCACAGACCCCCCAAAAGCCTCACTCCCCACTTTTCTGAGGGGTCTGGATCAGAGCCAGCGTGAAGTTATGGAGCATCCTATGGCCGTGAAATGACACGGGGTTATTTTACCTTTGCAGCTTTCACTGGCCTGAGTTTTTTCCTCATACATCGATGTGTGAGGATACATCTAAACTGGGAGCTTTCCAAAGGTGGACTCACCTCTTTGCTCAGACCTGGGGTGCAGGTGCAGGGAGGCAGCTGGGCTTGTGCCAGGTTGAGATGAAGACCAATGCCTGTTGGAGGACGAGGAAAGTCTCCTGTTGAACACTCAAACATTGGAGGCGTTTGTCTAACAGGTAGTTTGCACAAGCCCTATTTTTGAAACTCCCTAGGTAAACTGTACTTTTGCTCTCTCCTCTGTGTGTGTGCTTTGAGAGCTTTACTGCACGGCATAAGTTTGTTCAGGCTCCTGACCACGGCCTTCTGCTGTTTAAAACGCAACGATTAACCTCTAATTGCAACGGCCCCTCTTGTTTTCATCGTGTCAGCTGATGGCATTTCCAGTTCCAGTGTGAAAACCAGATGGAAGTGGCACTCGTAGGCACCTTCTGTGACACCAGAGTCAGGTAAGGTCCAACTAAGGACTTACAGACAAGTGCTGTTCCTAGATGTTGGGGAGTTCTGATAAGACTAGCAAGAGTTGACTGAACCATTGGGGTTGCTAATATGAAATTGAAAGCTCCTCTCCCTCCCAGCCCAAGTGTTTTTCTAAAAGGAATTGAATGCATTAGAGAAGGAAATTATCGCCAGAGAAGTAGAACATATCCTGCTGCTACTAATGGGAAAATGAACAGCGACTCAATAAATAGTAATGTAAGATATAAGATTGTCTTGACCCAGTGAGCCATTAGCAAAAAAGCAAAGAATTTAAATATTCACTCTATGCTATAAATATTAAGAAAATTATTTTTAAGTAGTAAAAACCCAGCCAATCGCTCTACCCTCAGACTGTTCCTTCCTAGAAGATCAGAATTTTTTCTTACTTTAATGAGGATTTAGTCTTTATTTTTTACATATAAATGCTGCATATCCTGTTGATAGTAAGAACAGTGAGGAAGCACTCAATAAACAATGATCTGAAACAATTTTTTTTTCCAGAAATATCATTGTTATTCTTCCCTGTGATTTGCATTTGGTTTGTTTTCTTTTTTTCCTTGAAATGTCTAAACAGTATAAGCATTCCTGGAAAGTATTTGTATTTTTATTTTACGCACTTCCTCCTTTCAAGTGCTTCACTCTCAACTTGGAGTTTCCCAGGGCTGGCATGCCAGTCTTCATCCGGCACCAGCCACGGTGTTTACACAAATACAGTCCAGCCGCATCTTAGTCACTGTGTCAGCTTTTCTGCTGCATTTGGTAAATGCTGATGCTCATTCACAGGTGCCCAAGGCTTAAACTGTACTGTTCATTTCTCCTATGGCCTTGCTTAGTAATTCCATCTTCCTCAAGGATGACTTCTCAAGGGCGGGAGATACTTCACCCAGTTGCCAGTCCCGGACAGCCTGATTCCTTACCATTTGAAGTTTAGCTTTCATGCTAAGTAAGGTATTCAGCGTCGTTAGAAGATCATCCCTTTGTGCTCAGCACTGGTGAGGCCGCACCTTGAATGCTGTGTTCAGTTTTGGGCCCCTCGGTACAAGAAGGACAATGAGTTGCTGGAGCGCGTCCAGAGAAGGGCAACGAAACTGGTGAGGGGTCTGGAGCACCAGTCTGATGAGCAGTAGCTGAGGGAACTGGGGTTGTTTAGTCTGGAGAAGAAGAGGTTGAGGGGACACCTCACCGCTCTCTACAACTGCCTGAAAGGAGGTTGTAGGGAGGTGGGTGTTGGTCTCTTCTCCCAAGTAACAAGTGATAGAATGAGAGGGAACGGCCTCAAATTGTGCCAGGGGAGGTTTAGATTGGATATTAGGAACAATTTCTTCACCAAAAGCATTGCCAAGCACTGGCAGCACTGGAACAGGCTGCCCAGGGAGGTGGTGGCATCACCATCCCTGGAGGTATTTAAAAGACGTGCAGATGTGGTGCTTAGGGACATGGTTTAGTGTTGGACTTGGCAGTGCTAGGTTAGCGGTCGGCCTCAAGGATCTTAAAGATCTTTTCCAATCTGAATGATTCTATCATTTTATGATTTGTAAGTCCTCTTTATTTTCTGGCATGACACACATGTTGAGCTCTTGAGGTATTCCAGGGAGCAGTTCAAGGCACCTACAAAGAGACAGCACTTAAGCCCTTCCAGGAGAGGGCGAGGAAGCCCAAAGGGTTCAGTCAGTGTTTTGAGGATCACATTAAAATTCCTTCTAAATCCCAGTCCTTTCTAAACCCTCCCTAACTGATCCAGGACTGTTATTCCTGATAACTGCCCTGCCCTGTTGTAAATACCCACAGCACAGATGCAGCTTTAGGAGTCCAGAGCTAGTGATGTCCCACCACTGGCCATTAATAAAATTAGGGTAAAGTAGTAAGATGCATTGCCAGAAAGCAGCTAATTTAGAGCAAATAAGAGGGAAAAAAGCTCTAACTCCTGTCTGCAGTGTCTGGATAAATATGAGTTTGGGAATATTGATGAAAATGTAATTAATTAGTGGTTAAAAATAAAAGACTTCTGCCTGGCCATAATCTATGTCACATCTAGCTTTGGTGGAATACTTGCAATTGATTAATTAATTTCTAGCACGTGTTCATCAATTTATGTTCAAATATTAACAGAAGCAGTTGAGAAGAACATAGTCTTACACAGCCCTGATGGTAGCAGCCACGTTATCAGATTGTCCACTTAGTATATTTTACTGAAATCGAGTACATCTGAATACTTTTGAGATTATGAATGATTTACTAATTAATAGGGCTAACCTGTCCCTTCAATTATAGTTTACAAATTGTTTTAAATTACTTAACCAGTTTCTGGCTTCCTGCTGCTTGTTTTCCACGCTGTGGTAGAAAAGAGGTCAAGGTACACAGTACAATTATGATTTATTGATTTATACTGTGGAAGGGTAACTGTCTTCTTGGCAAGGCTTTAGTTTTGCAGTGGCTTAAAAAAAGGCTGTTAGGCAATGACTAATATTATAGCTCTCATTTAACACGATTAAATGGTTTTATTTTATTTGGCAGTGGCAGGTAGAGTTTGAGAAACACAGAATCACTTAATTACTGGAGTGATGGGTGTCTTGGAAAGACTAATTGAGACAGGTAGGAAGTTTCATTACTTTTGTTTCAGTGTGGACCTAGCAGATCTTGGGTAGTTCCTTTCAATTTGAAAATTCGTCATGTGGCATTATAAATGTTGTAGCTGGGGAAAAAAAAAAAAAAAAAAAGAGGTCCCAATCACTTTGATTCACCCAGTTCACACTAACATGGATTTAAACCCTGAGTCATATGTCTCCTAGCATGCATGATATGCTAATGTTCACAGTATGCTCTGCACCAATTTATCTCAAACATTACTGAGACTGCAAAGAAGTGGTAATGGAGTTTGTATCCCTGGAGAGACCACTGTGTCCCAGCTGAACAACCATCAGTTGCTTTTAGTGGCTTTTCCTTGATCACAGCAAGTCGGTAATCTTCATGTTCAGAGGTGTCTGTTCTCAATAAAATCCTTAATTTGAACAGGGAGGAGCAGGAGAGCAGAGCGGTACCCTACCGAATTCCTACAGGAGCCATGCTCTTGTTCAACGGGTTGGCACAAGCAACGGTCGAGGTGTCTTGCTCCCCAGCATCATCATCGTTCCCCTGTGGCACTGTGAACTTTGGTTTTTGGTTTTTTTTTTCATATTGATGATTGAATATTCAGGTTGCTTTCCATGGGGAAAAGCATTCACTTTCAGTCAAATGCGTGTGCACAGATAACCTTTCCCTTCCTATTCAATCACAAAGTCCAAACAAATATTCATATATTATCTCCAAGAGAAAACGTAACCTTGATGCTAAGATGATGTTAAAGACCCTGTATTTGCACAGGATGAAACGCAGCAGTGTTCAATGCTCACTTCAGCGATGATGCGATGTATGAAAGAAAAAAAAAAGAGACACAACCGCAAATGAAAAAAAAAAAGGAACTTAACGTGTTATCTATAATATTTCCTCTTCCTTTGACATTGAGAAGCATGTTTGTTTTTAATCAAGGTCAGACATTCTGGAGTACACTAGTCATATGTAAAGATAGTGCACTGTCCTGTTGAATGGTGAAAATTATAGTGGTATCAAAAACAAGAAATACTTAATCAAATGTTAATAATGCCTGTGTCCTTGGTGTGTCTTTCTGGCTTCTTGACGCATTGAAAAGCCTTGACATTTGTATTACTTACCAAAGCAACATCACAGTAAACCGCTGTTTTGCACCATTAGTAATTTTCACCATTTTTATAGAAACTGACAACACCGATAATCTGGAAATCTTGCCTGAATAAGGCAAAAGCGTAAGGTTTTTGGAAGAAAAACAATGTCTCTGGAAGAAGCTGAAGCCTGAATTCACTGAATTCACTGATTTCACAATTCCAACCAGTCGTGTCCTTTCCACAGCAGGCGAGGAGCGGGCTCTAACTCACCACCCACCCCCACAGCCCCCTTGCAAGACATGTGCTGCCCGTCTTTGACTTGCACTGTTCACCCACCAGTTGTCCAGCGTGTATTACAGAGCTTACGCATCCTCTTGATAACAGCTCAACAAAAAGCAGGAGAGCACTGGGAAAAAAAAAAAAAAAAAAAAAAAAAAAGTGCTGTAACAGGGGACAACCTTAGCAGGCTGTCGTGTAGAAAACGAAAGGAAAGGAGAAAAGTGAAGCAGGAAACTGTGGTCACAGACAGACTTTCTGCCCCAAACTTGACAGCCTGAAACACAAGTAGAAGCATCACTCTCTACAGCCTTCACAGCATTCCCGGAAACCAGTTAAAGATCAATCCAGAAAGAAAAACAAGCCTGAAACAACCTCTCGAAATCAAATAGAGCTATTTTTATTGCCTCAGAGAAAAATTCCCCAAACACCTAGGTCCTGCTTGCAACGAAGCCAGGTCAGATTTTGCTGATCCTGGGCTATGGGCTGGGTTGCCATCTGCCCAGGTGGTCCACATCGTACAATTCAGCGAGGGCTCCTGGTAGCCTTGGTAATGGCTAAAGCTGAGACCTGGAAAGATCCCAGGACACCAGCAAGCTACTCTGCTCTCTCTTCCTTGCCTCTTGACCCTCAAGAGCCCCAGCTTTGCTCTTCCCATGTCCTTTACTTCTCTCACCTTGTGCCAGACCAATTTCCAAAGCTCTTTCCTAATATCCCAGTCATATGCATGTCCTGGGGGTCCAGACAGTGAACTGCTTTTCTTCCAGAACATAGCTGGAACTTGCATGTTCCATGAGGCTGCACAAACTGAAGACATAAAGAGGGGTTTGATCTGGTGGAACTAGTTCTTCTTCAAGATCTACACCATCAACACACCCGACGCATGGGCACTGCAATGTCTTATCTCTGTCCCACCTAGACTTGCAATCTGGATGCCAGCAGTAGCCCTCTGGAAGAAGATCGACCCTACAGCACGATCCTAGAGCCCATCAGCTCCTTATGCACTGAGGTGTCCTCTGGTGTCCTTGGCAGAAGGGACAGCTGCCAGGTGCCACGTTTGAGAACAAGAGCATGCCAACACGCAGGATCGCAGGCGGGCGGCGGAACACAAGCTCACATATCGATATAAACGGTCAGCCGCCACCAGGTAAGGTCTTTCTAAAGCTGACGTACCAATCATTGCATTCCACTGTCTTGGCTGACCCCAGTCATGCGCTGGGTTGACTAACGCTGTATTCCAGATTTTTGTGGAAGATCTGGAGATTCAGTTTCTCCACCTGCAAACAAAAAAATAGCATTTATAGTCACAACACCAGTCAGTTAAGACCATATTTCCTGCCTGCAAATATAAAATAAAATTCTAGCCAGTGAAATCTGTTGTTAAGAAATATTATCTGAGAGCTGCTGGATCAGGATTTGACCTTGAGAAGCAGCAGAGCAGTCGCTGCCGACTGTACCCTGCCAGTGCAAATGAAAACCGTCACCCCAGGCCAAATCCTGCAGTTAATAACCAGGCTAAGACAATGACATCCACTGTCACTGGTTTGTTTTCTGTGTTTTCAGTTTTGGCCTAGAATCGGTCTTACCAGGAAGACACTCTTCTTCTTCTTCCTCTTCTTCACACTTATTAGGATGAAGTATCCCCCATTCTTTCCCGCTCTCTATTCTTTCCATAGAAATGTTGACATGCAAACCTCCCCTCCCAAACCCAAGAAGTATTACTTGTTTAAAGTCCTATTTATTTATTTAAGACTAAATCACCAAATACTGAGCTACTGTCTCTCCAGTACAGGGAGTTAAACATGCCTTTACTTCCCTTTCCCCTAGGAAAACCAGAAATAATGGACCTAATTTTGAGCAAAATATGTATTGCCACCACCGATATAAAACTCATAGAAGACCAAAAAAAAAAAAAAAAAAAAGGTGCTTTAATTACTTTCAACATAACAATTTTCCTTCTCCAGTAGATATCAGATTAAAATAAGCAGCAAACAGCTCAATGAGTCAGAACTAACGAATTCTGAACACTTGTGGTCTGCAGGCACTAACTTCGTGTTTTACGATCTAGATGTTAACCTACTTCGTGTGGTACGTAACACACTGCCTCTTGGTGGCTAGCTAGTACTTCTGAAGGGAAAAAAAAAAAAAAAGAGTAATTCTTACAGGATTTAGGAGAGTTTTTTAATATGACCAGAGAAGACATGAATAGAAATGCACACTCTGATTCTTTGCTAAATTCACACAGTTTCAGAAAGCCATGACATTTTAAAATCATGTTAGCCTCCGTTTTATGAGGAGCAGAAAAATCTCGACTTCTGTTTCCTTTGTAATAAAAGATTGTTTTCACGAACATTTAAGGCTTCTTTCCTGGGTTAGGAAAGCAAGATGATATTGTTTTTCCATTTACTTTCTCCTCTAGAGCATGCTGCTTTCAAAAACAAGGTCTGTGTCCCCGGGGTCGGATGGCATAACTGCGTACGCTGGCTCCGAGGATTTAACTGTCCGTCTCCTGAGGCCACACGGGATTCTTTTCCATGCTTGGAGGATTATCTTTAATATTAATCTCCCAGCGTTTGTAATGAGCCATTCCGTTTGCAAAGTCAGAAGGCTTGCTACTAACTGCCTGGCATTCGCGCTGTCGGTTCTTGCTCGGCGCCTGCCTCTTGCAGGGGGTGGTTTTTAAGGGGGGGTGGATTGTTTCCCAGCTGGGCAAACCGCTGTCGTAGGTCAGTCTTAGTCCGCGGAGGGCCAGGATGAGAGGTCTCCTAATGCGCAACAGAGGTCTTTTGCCAGCACTGAGTATAAGGAGGTATAGTCTTAACCCCGAGAAGCCCCTTAGCGCTGTAAAGTAAGATTATTCTTATTAAATCTGCCTCTCAAGATGGAAAAAATTAAAATCTGTAGGCACAGGGTCCTTGGAGGAGAATCGCAGTGTTTGCCTTAGGTGCTCTGAATCGGCGTGCCATGCTCGTCTAAGGGCAGAGAGTCACACGTGGAAATAGTGGGGAAACAACTGGGTGATGGAAAACATGAAAAAAATGAATGCAAGGAAGCTCTCAGCAGTTTCTCCTCTTTGCGTGTGCCCTACAGCTCTATTTTTTTTCCTGCCAGAAGTGGGAATCCTTCCAAGGAGCTGCCCAGAGCACATGTAAGGGATGGCAGAAGCCCTAGACACCTCACTGTTTATACAGCAGACGGCTAATTAGAGCACTGCTCGCTAACGAGGGCAGAGCTTCAGGTCCTCCGCAGCCCCACCAAATTCAAACCCACCTCTTAAACCTCGAGACTTGTCTGATGATGGGCGAGTCTCCACCTGGCACCAAGAGGCCTGCGTGGCTCGTGCAGGTACAGCCTGTGCGCTGCAGCGGGGGCGGCTGTGCCATCGTCCCGCGCGAAGGACCCCCTGCACCCACCTGGTGAGGAACAACTCGCCATCGCTCGTCGTCAGCACTCAACCAGGATTTCTAGCGAGGTTACTGTTTTTTTTTTTTTGTCCATTCTTTTCTTCCCCTTTTCTTGCACCCCTGTTGGCAACCGTATACCCCGTGCCTGGATGCGTGACTCTTTCCAGTTAGGAAACTGGGAAATCACACGCTTAACTTCGATTCAGGAATTGCAAAGCAAGAGCCAAGAAGTTTCCAGGGAAACCTGTTTCATAACCTGGACTTTAGTGTTTCAGCTTCCAGATTGAGACTGAATTTATTTTTATTGTATTAAATTCTTGCCTTCCGTGATTATTTTCTGTCTGTGTGTACACGGTGACACGTACTTGTGTTTCACACATGCTTTGAATAAAATCACTGTCTGCTCCGATCAGTGGTGCTACAGCACAGGAGTGACCACACCGTCTTCAAAACCTACCTGTTGAATTGGGGAAAATCCTGACAGCTTCAGTAAAAACCCTTCCCTGCACTTTTGACACTAGCCATTGTTGAGAGACGTTCCTGGAGGGATCTCCAAGCCGTATGTTTTAGCCAGGGAGTGGTGTCACGGTTATTAAGTCTACGCGCTCAAGCTGTGTGCTCACAGTTCCCAGAATATTTTCTGGATATCCGGGAAAGTCCTCCTGGAAGTCTGTGTGGCAAAATAATCCTGCGAGTAAAACCACCACCTCCAGGAAGAGCAAAGCATTCACCTTCCTGGGGATGCTGAGCTGGACAGCAGGACCAAAGAGATGCCACGTTAGTCTTTGGGTTTGCACAGAAAGCAAAAAATGTTGAAATGCAATAACAACCAAAAAAATATATTGACTTTTTTTTTTTTTCAAAATTTCTTGTATTTGTGAAAATGCTGTCAAATGCTTTGACTTTGTTAAAACCCAACCAACCAACCAAAACCATTCCTAGGGGTTCTGGGCTACGCTTTAGCCAATTTACACAACTATCTGCTCATTTTTGGCACATCATTAGTTCCAGGTATTTCCTTCAATAATGTTTGAGTATTGCATTTCAACTATTTCCATATACTTACTGCATACAGGAGTTTTATATTGTAATTATTTCTATGTATTTATTGCATAGAAGATGATTTTGAACTATGAAATGAAAAATTGATATTATTTTTATTTTTTCTGTGAAAACTAAGAGAGTAACATACTGAATTGAGCAGATGAGCCCAAACTTGCATGTGCTATTTTCACTACATCTTACTGCCAGTAGAAGTAACACAGGAGCGAATTCTGCTGCTAGCAAACTGGGCACACATTCTGATTTCTTACTGGTTTACACCAGTGCTGGTGAAGCAGAATCTACAATAGTAGCTCGGAGTCTGCAGTATAGGCTGAGCTATAGTGAAATGTTTCTGAAGGCAGGATACGCCTGAACTTAAGGACTTTTTTAGTCAAGGCTCTGCATGATCTGTCAACTTAGCATAATTTTATGTTGAGCACATAGGCAATTTATTGATGTAAAGCTCTCAATACAATTTAATCCTCTGCAGATCAAAGCTCTCACTGTGCAGTTCTCTGCGGGATGATGATTTTGGATTTAGGATACTGGAGTACTAAGCATTTGCATGGTAGAGACAGAACATGGATATATTGGGGCACTTAACTAGATTCTAGAGAGAAAAAAAAAAATTCTGAACATTTCTGTTCAAGTCCCTGACATGAATTGTCCTATTTTGGATATAGAATCATAGAATGGTTAGAATTGGAAGGGACCTTTAAAGGCCATCCAGTCCAACCCCCCTGCCAGGAGCAGGGACATCTCCAACCAGATCAGGTTGCTCAGAGCCCCGGCCAACCTAGCCTTGAACATTTCCAGGGATGGGGCATCTTTGTACCAAGGAAAGTGAAATCAGAGTCTTCCGCAGTGGCTTTCTCTAAGACATCACCTAAAAGATGTCTGTTGAACTTAGCGTTTTCCCCGCTTATGCACTTGAATGTGAAATATAATGAGAAACTTTTTTAAAAAGTGCACTTACTTACGTTGGCATACGAGTGATGACAAACTCTGGAAATACATCCATTTGTTCATCAGATCTACATCCATTTTTAAGTAGCTTTAGGTGAAGCTTGTCTGGAAAAGGGGTCTCCTATACACCGCACACCAGGAAATGTTACATCCATATTAACCACAGCTCCTTCTACCCCTCAAAAAATGGAGAATGGCCTCTTGTGGAGAAATGATGGCTCCTTGTATATGGAAAAAAATCAAAGGTAGCAAGCGTGCCGGTGTTCTTCACTATATAGGAACAAAGAGAAGGGTTGAATGAGTTAGTCATCTCTATGCTTAGTTTGAGAGGTATCTAGCCGTGGATCCATTTGTCTCGTAGAAACAAAGAAATGTTTATACTCTTTGTCAAATTTTAGATAATGCTTGAGATCAGGGAAGGACAGGAGGCGTTCTGTTTGGTTAGGTTAAGCCAAGCCAGCTGTGAAGTGTTCCCGTCCAGGTGTGGCTGTCGGGCACATCTGAGTCAGAGCCCACAGCTGCCCTGCTCCCATCCCAATCTTCACCTGCTCGGGCAATGTCAAAAAGGAGCAGAGAGAGACCACGGCTATTAAAACACTGCATTTTCTACTGACAGAATATATATATATAAATATATTTAAATGGTTTTAGAACAATAACAAAATTCATGTCAAGATCTTAAACCACGTGAGCACCACCTAGAAATTTAAAACTCAACAAATGCTGGCAGCGGACGTCATCCCGCCGATCTGCTCTGAAAATGCTGATGCACTTACAGTAAATCCCTAACCAGGCCAGTTGTGCAACCAGTCGAAGTGACACAAAGTATTAACATTTATGGTGGTGAGTCAAAAATCAAACAAACATCCCTCTTTTATAAGCTTTCTCACAGCATGCAGTAGCATGTACTGCGAGTAATGAAACATCTGGTACGGCCCCGGCGCTCTCGCAACTGAGCAAGTGTCGCAACCGTTCTGCAGGGCCAGGGCTCATGTTATGGCTTTAGTCAGGAGATGAGAAGTATCAGCAATGCTCATCGCAGTGGCTTCAGGAAGAATGAAATAAAATAAATAAAAAAAACCCAACTCTTCAAGTTTCCTGTGTAGAAAATAAAAAAAAAAAAAAAGTGGAGAATCACTATATTGCAAAAGGTCCAAAACTCATTTTAGCTCCAGACTGAGAGACTCATTTCGATGATGCTTGCCGTTCACTCAAGTGCCCAGAATGTCCCTCTTCAGCAGGTGCAGGTATGGGCAGAAAAGTGAATTACGAAATACGCTCAGATGGTTTGCTCTCGTGTAAAGTCTCTCACCGTGCTTCAGGCGCAGGTTTCCCCCTCTGCATCTCCACGACTGCCCGTCTATATTCTGTATGTTGCCCACAGTGAAGCGGGGCTCACTTCTCCCTCACCCTCACCCCTCCCAGTAAGTTTTGCCCACAAAGACTTGTCCCTGTTTGCTCCCTGGCATGGCCAACATAAACAGTGCCAACAAAATTCCCGGGGGTCAGAAATCTAAGAGTTGATGCAGCAGAACGTGTCCTAATTAAATGTAGCCATACTCTCATTTCCCATCCGTTCAAATGTTTACTTAAGAAGCACTTGTTTGAGCGCTTTGCTGACTAGAAGTAGTTTCCCATGCCTGTGAATGCGTTTGCATTAGACCTTAAAGATGATGTCTGCTTTGGATATGGGTCTGCTTTGGATATGATGTCTGCTTTGGATATCCATTATGCACATGGATGACTGTGAGCTGTGCAGCCCTACCAGCTGTTACAGAACTGGGACACAGAAAGCTTTTTTTTTTTTTTTTCCCCCCGGCTCAGCAAGTAATGAGACACATTAAAATTAGAATATAGTAAAATTCACAGAAAGGTTTCCACGACAAAAGTTTTCCTTTAAAAGGAGAGGTTGCTCAGAGCTTGCCCAGCGTTAAGCCTCCGGGCAAGTTCCTGAAGAAAGTACGAGAGGCTCGGATTCTCATTTACTGTATTTCTATACCATGCTCAGAAATGTTCAGAGTAAAATTTCCTCGGTCTCCTGCTTTAATGTGCTTTTCTTCCAGAGCGTCTCTGCAGAAGCAAAGGTGATGATTCCTACAAGATCAGCCTGCCTCCCCCTCTCAGTTCTGAAATACTTCCTCTGCTTTTTGTTTTGTTTTGTGGGTTTTTTTTACCTCGCTCGTTTATGACCCCAGATTACTGACCTAACTCCGTTCGCAATGCCGTACTTGAACCCTGCAATCAGAGCAGGGACGCCTGTGCAGCACCCACAGAAACCAACAGAAAACTCAACTCTTTGGAATCTCCCCTTCTTTCTCACTGTGAGAAGAATAAGTTTAATATTACGAAAACAGCAAGGTAGCACAGCTGACGGCACGCGGCTGCCAGCGGTTTCACTCTTGTCCTTCACCTCCCTTTCCCTCTTTCTGTTTCAGATCACTGCGCATTTTACCATGTCACAATTTAAATTTCAAGCTCTCTGGCTCAAGACTGGGCCTTTGTTTGAGTTTGTAAAGTTCACAGATTTGGGTACTCAAAAACCAGTGAGAAAAGTACAGCTAAGAGACTTAGAACAACTGTGTAATTCAACAGTTTTCAAGTCCAACAGGGTGTCTGCATCATCTTCCAGCTCCAAAGAGGAAAAAAAAATGACTTGTTAGTATCAAACGGACTCTATTTTATTTTTTATTAATCATCAGTGTTACAGGTACAGGTTGATTAAAAAAGCTACAGTTTGTGAAATATGTCATCTAGCTACAAGATACAAATCCAGGCCGATCGCCGTGGTATCTATTGATGCTCAGCCACTGTAAAAAACTTACAGTTTATTTTCTGATATAGAAAACCTCAAGCAAACATTCCTTGTTAAACATTCAGTAAAGCTCACAGCATTCTACTACACAGTTTCAGAGAGTGTTTTAGTGCAAAAGGAAGTACAAATGTAAAAATACCGAGGCTTCAATTAAAAAAAAAAAACAACAAAAAACCAAGCAAGCTGTAGAGTTAGAGGTGAGTGTCTGCTATAGGTATTCTTCTAAGCTCTACGATCTGGGAGTTCGCCATGCTGCCACCGTCCTGGCTCCCGTGACAAGATTCGTTATCGCTGACACTGAGACCTGCACCTGAAACAGCAAAAAAAAAAAAAAAAAAAAAAAACAAACAGGAAAGAATCAGTGAGAACGAAACCCCGAGGCAGAAATGGCAATATTGTGTCCTGCTTGGCTTTATTCTCGTTATTAAAATGCTTCCCTACCCCACAATGATGTGGCAAGTTTCCTCTCGCTAGCCGACAATTCTGAATGCACAGATTATCGGACGCAGCTCTGTACCGCGCAGACACGCTTTTCCACAGTTCCACTGCCCGCCACTCTGTTTGTCCCAGTAGATGGTACAATAGCTATTCAGAGGTTGCCTTGAAATCACAAGAGCATAAATCAAGGCCTGGCTTAGGCTGGGTTCATGGTCTGGCTGTTGCAGTCTGGTATTTCCAAGGACTTCTTCATGAATAATTGATTTTTAATGATACAATTTCCCCGTTAAACTATGATTCCAGCTGTTTTAATAGGATTGTAATTTCAACATGAGAAAAAATGCTGACTAAATATTCTTTAAACCCACACTTGGCACAAGCTGGTGTATTGTGTTTTTCTTCTACTGTGAGAGAATACGAGACTTTGGCCCACAGAAACTTCCAAAACATATCTGGAAGAGACCTCAGGAGGCCACCTTCTCCATCCTTTTGTCACACGAGTTCTGCTAGCTCCTTTCTTCCTTGTTGTTTTTTGGGGATTGGGGGTTTTTTGAGGGGAGAGGTTTGAGTTGATTAGTGCAAAGATACATAATCCTGCACTAGTTTTCATGAAATGTGCATTTTTTCAGGCCGCTTCTTCACAGAATATGAGTTGTGACTAGGAACTTTGGTGCGTTTTCAGCTCCTCTCTTTGAGTTGTAGAGCGAATCCTAAAGAACACATGGGTCTTGCTAGGGTTTAAGATGTCTAGGTTTTACGTTTGTTGAGAACTACACATCACTGTAAACAGGCACGGTGATTTCACGACAGACTATTTCAGGGATGGTCTTATGGTGATGGCATTCACAAGTAAGTAGGGAAGTTATTCATTTTGGACAGAAGTAGATCTGTAACTACACGCAGTTCAAGGTAGTTGCAAAAGAATGACGTTTGGCTCAAAAAGCCCCAAAGAAGGTATGTTGGGAGAGCCACTGATTTGCATTTTCATACTAAAAAACATTTTTAGGAGTTTCTATCAGTTGTACAGTGCATCTCTTATTTCTGCCCCAGCTGACATTCCAGGCTTTGGCTTGTTCAGCAAGAGAAGAAAAGGGTCATTTAATTTTTTTTTTTTTTTGAGTTGCCTCATCATTTTCTATGCTCCCTTTTGTTGCACTTTTACAAAGTTTTCCCATAGCATCCTTCCTTCCACCACCCCCTGAGTAGAAAAGTATGGAAAAGGGGGCAGCAGTGGGATGCTCCTTTGCTGCGGGAAGTCAGGCTGGAATCTTAAACAAATACGGAGGTTGGTTGGGAGAACCTGAGCAGAAGAACATGCGGGGCGAGGCAGGTTTCCTGCAGAGCTCTGGAAGAAGTCCTGGTTGGGGCCAAACTTGGGTGCAGCGCTGGGTGAACCCAGCCCCACCGCATCCGGGCGAAAAATGGGTATCCCTGCACCGTGATCCTTCTAGCGCCTGCTTCTGGTGTTCGGGTCGCGGAGTGAGCACGCATTCATTGACATCTGCTACATGACCCCTGGTTTTGGGTTTGTACCACCCAAGCTCTTGAGAGACCAGCAGTTGCTGTCAGACTGTGACAACAGTAAAAATCCATCACCACACAGAGGTACCATAACAAAGACAAGAAGACCAAGCTCTGAATCACTGAAGTACTTGTTTATAAGTGTACTGATGACGATTAAATTATACTTGCTGATTTAAATTTATATGTCTCTTTAACCTTTTCATTGAATCATAGTCCTAATAACTAAAAGCTGTTTGAAAGTCCTGGGAAAAACAGCAATTGCATAAGCAAGTTACTTGTGGTTTTTTTTTTTTCCTTATCTTTTATAAAACTGTTTGTTTTAGAAAGGAAACATGAGTGTAATAGAGAAGATAAATCAGACTGCTGTATTTACCATTCAGGGACAGAAGAACAAGGTAATAACCTTGAAATAAATAAAATAACTTTGAACGGAGAAACAAAGCAATGCTTCTTATGTAGCACCATTAACACTGCATTTCACTCAAAACATTTATTTAGGCTGAAGAGGGTGCGAATGTCAAAAAGGGAAACAATACATTATTGAAAATGTTTAAAATCGTATTGTATGAATGCAATAATCCCAGGTTCAGATTTTAAGGTGAACAACGGCTGTCGGGATTAGAAAAATATTTGTTTTACTGGGGCTACACTGCAATTATTCGGTGTGATCATACCAGTCTAATATGGTATTACACTGCGTATAATCCTAAATGTCATCCATAGGCATGCTTTGTGTAAAGTAAGAGGAGATTTTTTTTTTTTTTGTTATGGGGGTTCTTATCAGGAACTTGGTAAACCAGAGACTGAAGTAGGCTACTCGGGGTTTACAAGGGCCTTGTTCTGCTGTTGATGCAAAGACAGAACGGATCCTTTTTAGGAGTGACAGCTGAAACGTACCCCGGATTCCAGCTTCCCAAACAGTCGGCATACTGGGAAGGGTACGACTGTTTACACGACGGAGTTTTGCAGAGTTCACAGGTCCGGCTTGTTCTCAGATTAGGGCGGAATTTAAATGCAGTCAGATCCAAAAAAACATGTACTCCCCTAGAGAGCCTAGAGCCGGATGGTGGGTACGTAGCAGAAGGGAGGAATACTTTCCCTCGATTTGTGAAGAAACTCTTTTAAGAAAAAGATGCAGGAGAATGAGGCCTTTCTTCCTTTATTTTTTTGTATCAAAGGACTAGCTAGAAACTGAAAAGTCACAGCTGGCTTCCCGACCCAGCGAGATCCCTCCACTGACATCTACTGGTTGAAGGATTTTATCCGTGTATTCCTACGAGCCCTTGAACACCCGCTGTCATCACCTACTTGTTCAGATGCATCTCAAACTTTCACTAAAGCGTTTTAAGGGAGATGGAGTTTGTTTTGTAGTTACTGTACTCATCTCTCTGGGGAGACTTCTTGTCCCATAAGCACTTCCACCTTGCTTTCTGAATCAATCATGATTCATACTGTATAAGAAGATGCATTAGAAATTAATAAGCTACACAGACCAACTTTAATTCTTCTTTCAGGGTTTTGACTTTACAGGAACGACACCAACAGCCATCCAATCTGCTACGAATAAAGTTCAGATTGGACTAAAAATGCCTTCTGGACATTACGCAGTCGCATTCGACAGCCAACAGATAGCACATTTACGAGCAATCGTAAATGAGAAGTTGGATGAATATGCAGACTCGCTACCCTTCCTTCCTTTTTTTATTTTTTTTTTCTTCTGTGAAGCGAGCCCTTCAAAACAGAAGTGACGTAGGTTGAGAAGGCACAGATCTGGCACTATGCCACCATCTACGATTTATCAGCCCTGTGACAGACAGTCTCCAGCATGTTGCACCGAACACCTTTCAGAATCTGAAATTTCAAATGTTTCCTCTACCTTCCGGATGCCCAACACGAGCCGCTTAATTCTTAAACCAGGCACCCACAGTGGTAACACCAAGGTTCAAAAACGGCTGAATTTGGAACCCTAGCTCTATTAGACTGAAAATTATGAGTTGGTTTATTTGTGCGGCGGGGGGATTAACTTATATAGTAGATTTTTTCCAGGTATTCTCCACGTAGAATATTTATTTAGGATTTATCACATGTGCTTCTATTAAGAACAAAAATAGACTGAGCTGCCAATGTAGCAATACCCTCCACAGACACTGGTCGATATATACTTGGAAAGTACCGTGTGCTGGGCTGCTGTTCTCCACTCTAGCCTATAAATGTCTTTGCCAAAAACTTCCTACAGAGGTGGGTCACCCGTCAGCACAGGAGCGGTTTGGGCCTCTCTTGAAGGCTTTGCAGCCTTTTGCATCGACATCTCACCCAAAGGAAGGAATCGGCTCAGTTTTGTGCATCACAGAAAGGGGAGAACGAGAGCGTTTGTGGGAGGTGGGAATACGGATGGAAGCTCAGAGATCGGTAAACCTGTCAAACATTTATGGAATTTATTCTTTGGAGCAAAGATCTTGCTGCTCTGGGACAGATTCCATTTCTTCTGCTGGCTCTCTTTTTAACTCCCCAGCCCTAAATAGCGCAAGAGTCCTCACAGAGTCCTGTTACACTGGGCTTTAGCCTCAATGGTGGCAACAGATGACTCTGTGACAATCTGGAAGGCAACAATCCTATCGAATCGTCTATCAATATCAACCTCATGAAAGAAATCAGAGGCAAAATGTGATCTAGTCCAAAATGACAGCACTTTTAAAGTTAATTAGTGCAATTAACAATAACTAATTAGCAAATAATTGGTCTCAGTAGAGGCTAAGCCTTTGATTCACTATAAAAGCCATAAATGAAATATAATAACATAAATAATGTAAGCCAAATGCATAAACATAAAAATAAAAATGGGTTTAGGCATATGAATAGGCAAGACATGTCCCTAAATTATTTTTTCCTGCTATAATTGTTCTATAATTTCCCTCACATAAGCTGCCTTGGAGCTGGCCGGCCTGCCGAAAGATTCCCACAGTATGAGAGATGAGGTGGTACAGGGAGCACAGTCAATCTTAACTCTATATTTCTGTTTGGACAAGTACATATTTGATAGAAAAAAAAAGGAATTAACCGACAAGGCATCCAGAGGCCATGGCTTTACGGCATTAGAAGCCCAGCCTTTGGATTTCTTGCACGAAATAAAGAATTCTGTGGCCATGCGATGCAAAGCTTGCATAGAGCCAGCACAAAAGCTGGCTGAGAAACAGCACATTGTTGTCCACCCAATTCGCTAAAAACGCGGTTGTGCTCCTTCACCTGGCCCTGTCCGTATTTCAGGTTAATCTGTAATTAGGCCCAGCATTAATGATTACGGAACCAAGGGCTAAGGGCATAGTTCTGTGACATATTTCTTTAGCAATACTGCCAAGCGTGCCAACACATCTATTTGTGGAGCTGCACGGCAAACTGCAAATTACTGAACAGTCGCAAGGTGAAGAATAAAGTTGTTCTGTGGGGGTTGGTTTGATTTTTTTTTTTAACCTGCATCAGCTGTCCTTCATTTCTGCTGCTGACCGTGGCCAAAGCTGGGGCAGGAGGAGAGGAATGAGATCGTAGCTTCGCTGTGATTATTCCCTCGTTCTGGCTGCCAGATTAAACTGTGTGGCTACGGACAGCGAGCATAAATTACGGTAACCTTCAGACAGCTCCGAACTACACAAGCAGAAAGGAGAGATGAAGTGCAAAGAGGCATAAAGACTTTTTTTTTGCGTATTCCTCTGCTAATCAGTGCTGATCCTCAGCCAGCCTCCTGAGTGGGAGGTAATATTTTAGCACAGCTGCGGCTGAATTTGGTTACAGATTGGTGGCTTTAGGGAACGGCAGATAATGGAGGTTTCTGTTTCTGCTTATCAGAGGTAGAAGCTCACACAAGAGCAGTGCAAGCATTTCTGTTCTAGCTCTATACCTAACAGCCACTCTCCATTTGGGAGCGATAAAAACAGCTAACGTGGTACCCGGCACGTTTCTCCTGCTCTCCCAGGAGCTTGTCTGCTCGACATGAGGAATTCCCAACCTCCTGAAACAAAGCCGGGTCTACAAAAGGTTTGAGAAGCACTGCTACAGACAAGAGCAGGGCAGCAGAAAGGCATCTCAGCTGCCCATGCAGTTTAGCTTCTTCAGAGAAGAGGCACTGGCCTTCTCATTGCTGATGCCCACTGCTCGACTGGAGCCGAGAGTGACGCTCAGACTGATGTGGAGTGGCAAGGTGAGAGAGGTAGAGAGGAAAATGAAGGAGGAAAGGAGGAGTTTCTACTCTGCATGGTTGTGGTTTAATGTGACTACAAGCAATGACACGAGAGAGGAAGAAGAAACGTGCTGCCGGGAGGGACCAGGAGACAGGCTCCTTTCAGTGCCTCATGGCTCAACTGTATCATAAATTTCCCATCAGACCACAGCTCAGTACATACTTCATCAGCATAAGCCTGTACAGCCAAACAGAGAAGAAATCCCACTTTCCACCACCTCATCTCCATTTTTTTTTCATTGCTTCCAGGCAGTTGCCTCCCTCGTGTCATCAAGAGCACCTTGACTCATTGGCCATGCACTGAACCGGACCGGGGGGCAAGTCTGGATGAAAACAATTAAACAGCTACGGCTTTTAGTGACAGAGGAACTCACATTTTGGGGTTTAAAGCACGTGTTGAGCTACAGCTTGTATCTAAAGCAGTAGCTGATAAACATTTACTTTGGTGGTTAAAGCTGCCTTAACCTCAACACCACCTCTTCAGTTTGGTTTGTTCAAATGTGTATGGTTTGGCTTAGAAATAATCTTTTTTTTTTTTTTTTTTTTCTTCTCCTGTAATGCTGCTGGGGACACAGTTTGGGCACACAAATAAGCGTTGGGGTAAAATGGTCACGTGCTACTTGAACCAGTAGTGCAAGCAAAAATATTTTTCTCTGACAGTGGCCTGAGGTCTCTGCTTCAAATCACACTGATACAACAGGCTCGTAAGAACAAACGATAATAAAATATTAAAGAAGACAATAATAAAATTCAGGCAAAATAATAAAAAGCTCCTTCTAGACTTAGTTCCTTTAGAAGGACGGGAAACAAATTAACTAAGGAGGGAAGATTTATTTATAAAATCACTAAATGCTGAAGTTGTGGTGGATTGTATTAACCACGAGTTTTAACTAATGCTGTTGCCTAGATTGCTCTTCGTGACTTAAGAATCAGTCTTGCACAGTGTGTCCAGCGTACCGCAAAAAAGAGGCCAACTGATGCCATCTGAGCTGCTGAAGCAGTAAACCCCGTGCGATGGTGAAAGTGTTAAGTGTGAATGGCTTCATATCTTATTAACAATCTATGAATTCTCTGATTTCCTTCAAAAGAGTCGGAAAGGAGTAAAAAAGTAAAAGCTGCATCATTAGATACTTAAGAAAAGGGTTTTCAACTGTAAGATTATGCACCCGGATTTGGAAGTCTTGCCCAAAATTTTTAACTGCATAATAAAGTAGAAGTAGTTTGCAAAATGTCCAGGAAAATTAAGAGGTACAATACAGATTTTTTTTACAATCTTCATTAAAAAATTGTATTTCTTAGCACTAGGCCAGTTACTAATCATCCAATTATCTTCAAAATTAGAAGAGTTTTCTGCAAAGGAAATTGGCTTAGGAGATACGTATTATGAATATATTGAATAAAGCTATCCTTTCATTAGCAGCATTCTCAGTCTTCCAACCAGTTTGACTGTTTCATTGATGTCACTGAAGGGAATACAACTCTTGAAATTCTCAGTAATGTGCCAGAGCACTTAACTTGCTAATGTCACCAAAGCTCGATGGCATTCCCAAAGATCGTTCAGGTGACCTCCTACTACCACAAGTCCATTTGTATTGTACCCAGGGCCTAGAGGTGATGGGCTTGGGTTAGCATTAGCTAGCTTTTATCAGGTGGCGGTTCTTTGCCTTTGTGGTCTTATCAGTCAGTCCCATGTTGACCTGTCTTTGAAAAACGTTTCACTTCACTTCATTTCTTCTGCCCGTGGCCATGTCTGGCTATCTATTTATATCCTCATTTGAATAATCTGAAGTTTCACTGGTGGAGTGGGTGAGAGGGCAGAAAAGCGATACTTAACTGAGGGCAAAGTCTGGGATTTTGAAGACTTGAACTCTAAGGCCATTGAGTGGAGTCTGGTTACAAACATTTCGTTTCGCAGGTGTGGTTTGAGGCTGGATACCTAGAGTGGCCTCCTCTCTTCTGTCCTCCAGCAGCATGGTGAGCTCAACAGAGCTGGTTCTTGTGTTTGGGCAGAAGTCCGTCTATCTAGTTTATCTTTCCAGTGTTCACCATTTCTCAGGTCCAAATGTAGTTTATATAAATATTTTTTTTTCTTACACGTATTGGGAACATCAGTATTTATTAAGTTATGCTTTTTCTCATAGCTATACATGTGTAAATATATATAAAATAAAGATAGGCATTGTATATACTCCATCTATCAAGTTGAAAAAGAAAGGAAAAGAGGACAAGATGGTCCAAGTCTACAGGCAGCAAGTTAGCTATTTAAGCAGTTGTGAAAAAATGTCAGAGCCTCCAATTCGCTGCTACTTTCTGTAGGTCTTCTTATCATCACGACACAAAACATATTTTTGCAAACTCCTTCTCCGTTATTTTAGATAGCTTGCACGATATTTTTCATGGAATAGCACTCCTAGGCAAAATATTTTTACTTCACATTTTCACTGGCAATCAGTGACATTAACATATCTCATTAATTGAATCTCATGGAATGGTGACACTGTAAGAGTGAAGAACAACTCAGCAGCCTTTGAGGAACAAGAAGAGTCACTCACCAGTCTTTAAAGCAAATATTAGGTCATCAAACTCCTGCGATTCCTCATCAGCAACCAATGAGCTGGTACTAAATCCTCCAGAAGTGTGGAAAACATTGCCATTTTGTGGACTCTGCTTAAAGGCAGCACTAGCTTGCCCGGTAGGCTGCAAGGATGCCCTCTCCCAGTCTGCAGGAACCTGTAAAGTTTAAAAAGACAAAGAAATGTAGTAATCACCAAAACCATAGCATAAAAACTGGGAAACTCTGACCAGAGGTGAACTCAAGACCAAGAGATCTTGGAATCAGCTATTCTGTCACTTTTACAGTGAACCAGCTAGCCTTTTTTTTTTTTTTTTTTTTAATGCATTTATATATAACTTGATTACAAGTAATTCAACCTTGTGTTTATTATGTCTGTTCTAGCTATGTCAACAAGTTGAAAAAATATTGCTGTTTCTGAATATTGGCACCTGGTATGAGATTTTTAAATCAAAGAAGTGAAAGGTTCCATCTCACTCCTCTCTTCCCCCTGCCTCTTTCTCTGCCAGACCCCACCTCTCCCTTCTGTAGTCACTAATCATCATTACTTTTCATTATGCGATCTACAGTTGGCAACCCACTGCTTCCCATGTCTACCAATAGTATTTTAATGTATTTTCCCAGTCTTTGAAGGTTCTTGTGGTGTACAGCCCCACAGTTTCTACATTAACTTTGCTATAGCCCATATGCCCCTTCAACTTTAGATGGAGTTGCACAAAAAATCAGAATTTCAGTTAATGTAAAAAAAAAAGGTTGTTTGTTTTTTTTTTAAATCTATCTCCTCCTTAAATGTGGTCAAAAACCAAAATACTGAATTCTAAAAAACTATATTTAAGGACAATTATGATACATCTTCTTGGTTTATTGCTCATCCACTTCTCAGGAGCCCAGGAACATAAAAGCTTGCCACGTGTAGCTGAGAAGCTATGCTGTCCACCAAACCTTAAGTGGGATGCTGAGAAGTTGAATAAATTTAGTGGTCTACCAGGAGGCACATGAGGAGCTTTAAAATCCAGACAAACCTACAGTTAGGCATGTAGAGAAATGGACAAAACAGCTGCCATGTGAGCAGCTTGGTTTCCACAAAAATTATTACTAGAACTGACATGTTCCCTTGAAATGTTTCAATTCCATTAAATTGGTGTTTTTCCTGGAAAAAAAGATGTAGCTGGAAAATTTTCAACTCTCCTCTCCCCTCCTCTCCTCTCCGAACCTCTCTGAACCTCTCCTCTCTGAACCCCTCCAAACCTCTCTGAACCTCTCCTCTCTTTCCCTTCCATTCAATTCCAATTGTATTCTAATTGTATTGTATTCTATTCCATTAAAATGTCCAGAGGTTTTGCACAGCATGACCTCAGAAAATGAAAGACTTGAAATTCATCTAAGATCTACAGTAAGCTGAAATAATTAACTTGATATTTTGGTTTCTCATGACCTACTTTGGACAACACTTCAACCAGCCTCTATAACAAACTGAAGACTGAAGTAGAAAAGGGGAAATTTTCTAGATGGGATACTACCAGGGAATTGTAAATTCCTAGAATATCACCATGGCTAAAGATAACAATTTTTATTATTAAAAAAAAAAAAAATCACCATCTCTCCAAACCCAACCTGTGACAATTAGCGTCTTATTCCCGTGTATTGCACTTCAGTACGGCACTCTAGGCACGTTTTCAACACAAAAGGTAATGACTATAGAGCAGCGTTACCTCTTCCATAGCACTGATGAGGTTCTGAGTGGACTTGCTGATCTCTCCACCTGCAGCCGGCAGGCCACTGCCATGTGTGAAAAAAGCCGATCCCGGAGCTGTATGCCCATTCATGTCTACAGTATAACTTGCTTTCACAGGACAGCAAAGCTGGTTGTGCAGGATAAAATATACGACAAAGACATAAAGACCCTGAAACAGAGAGAGAAAAAGAACATCAGGGTGTGAAACGAAGGGGGCTTAGATCAGAGTCTGAATGCAGTCATGGCAAGGTCCTATGTGCTTTAGCAGATGCCTTCTCTTACACCAGCAGTCCATGCCTCAAAGAGCTGCAGCCAGTTACTACGGAAAATAAGAGACGTTAAAGAGAGTTAAAAGTAAGTTCATATCCCGAGGCCTCCAGCTAAACACACACACACACCAGAAAAACCCATCCCAAAACAGTCATTGAAAATGGTTACTTGGTTCAACCCACACAGTTGCAAAACAAAGCCAAGATCCCTACAACAACAAAAACAACTCACAGTTGTCATAACAGTGAAAATGTGGTCAAGGGCCGCCTTTACAATAGGATTTAGCTGCTCGCCCCTAGCCACAATTCTTTATTTTCTTACTGACCTGCTGGCTCTTTGCATGCTTGCCCCAATTTCAATCTCACTGCTGCCGTCACAGATACCAAGTTTTAGCTATAAATTAGATTCTCTATGATATCCCCTATTTCAGCACTGTCTTTCATTTGTGATTACTACAAAGGCTCTGCTGTATGCCTCTGCAGTTCTTCTTTAAAACTTGCTAATTTTGACCTTTAGACTTAGCCAAGAGAAGCATTATAACCATGTCTTTTGTTTGCAAAGAAGCCCAGTGATGGAACTTCTGACTATGAAATCTGACTTTCTCCTTCTCTAATTTTTAAGTTGCACTAATACTGAGGGAAAATAATCCATTTCAATTGATAAAGCAGCCAGTTCAATAACTACTAAAGAAGGAGTTAACCCAAAGAGGACAGAAAGAAGGCTTCTGGATTCTTCGTGATTGCTGGAATATAATTACATTTGCATTGGGTTTTTTTGTATTTCACATTGTCCTTTAGAATCCTGAAACCAATTGTATTAATAAACAGAACAATTTATTGGAAAGGTACCCATTGGCACGAAAGTAATAATTGGGATTATAAATAGTAAAGAGTTTAGTCTGATTATATTTGACAATTCGTAATGGAAGGAATTTTGAAAATACATGGAGGCTGCAAATACTCCAGATACATGTTCATTCCAATGCCTACGAAACAGAGAGCATAAAACAACATTTCATGATCCAGAGATTCATAATTTCTAATGCCAAAACTATATGACAAAACAGTCTGGTCCGAAGTGACACATAGCAGAAGTTAATGGGATTCAATGGGATTTCAAACTCAGCCAGTCAAACCCTGGAAATACTCTCATACAGCTGCTTAAAGCCATACAGCTCCATGTGTGCATTTCATTAACAGCAAACCATCAAAAAGAAGTGTTAAAAACAACTATTTTGAGAGAACATTTTCCCACTTTTCCAGGTTATTGTTTTTTTTGTCATGAGAACCCAAAGCAGTTAACTGAGAGGAAATTTCTTTGTGACACATGTAAGTAAATACATTCCAAAAAAACGGATCCAAACATGTTATACTTAAGAGACACTAAAAGGGAACCAAAATGTCCTTTCATTCTATAAACAAATCCAAGGACTCTGAGGGAGGTCAAGAATAATGGAACCAGCAAATGGATTTCTTTCAATTTCAGTTGTTTAATGGATGTGAAAGAGATAAAAAACCCAAGAACAGATAGCAGTGATGACACTGAATCCAGAGTAGCCTCTGGCGTTCTGGTCTCTGAGGACCTAGCCACAGAAGTTGCACACATTTTTTCAAGTGGTTTTGTACTTTTCAGGAAAACCCATTAGCTGAGAATGCTGCACAGCCCTGTCTTTCAGAACCGCAGGGACACACGGCGTTGGTGTGCAAGGCCCATGCTATGTCACCCTCCTGTGCAGCCCCGAGTGTGGATGCTCACTCTTCTAAAACAAATAAACACGGAATAAAGCGCCACAATTGTCTCCTTGACTCGGCCTCTTGTCCTGATTTAACTCTCTGAGTGTTTCAGACAGTGCTAATTCTGAGGAACGGTTCTACCAGGACCGCAGAAAGGCATTTTGACACCCAAAGCATCCTTGCCACCACTTCTGCCCCTCGCTGTCATCCAGAGATGCAGACCCTTGTCCTGGGCAGCAGAAGGCAGCATCCCTGAGATACATGACCTGCTGCAGCCCTCCTTGTCTCGAGGCTGGGAAGGAATTTCAGTGTGCACTTCAGAGAACGCCCACGTATCGATGCAGATGCCTGAGGATACAGCTCCTCCGGGTCCTTCAACAATGAGCACAGGGACTCCAGGAGGTTATCTGACTTCTCTAAGGACAGGAGGAACCACAGACTGAGTTAGCTACCAGAAACAAAAATTGTGGGTTTTACTTCTCCTGTCCTTGTAAGATACTGCTGCAATGCCTTACAAACAGAAGCTTAGCAAACTATCGTAACTCAGAAAACCCAACGCTCCTAAGTAGGTTATGCCTTTACACAGGAACTGTGGTGCTCCATGGAACATTTCTTACTCAGCTGGAACAAGGATGGAACCTTCTTTGACCCATATTCCCATCCAAATCCAGAGTCTCTGGAAGATACACCCCATAGAGGTGAGTTCCTATACGCCATCATTGTGGTTTTTCTTTGAAGCATCAAAAAGGGGTTGTGGTCTTATCCTCACTACCCTGTGTCTCTATTAGAAACCACCGCAGCTGAATTTGGGGAAATCAAACCAAAGCAAACGGTCCTGCCCAAACAACACCCAACTTCCAACAATCGTACACACAGAGGTGCCACGGAGCAAGTCGCATCGATCTGCGCTTATTTTAGCACGGGCAGCTACCAGGCTGTTTGCTCTGCAAGAGCAGGGGCGGGATGCAGACGCTGGGGTTGTGTCAGTGCAACCGCAGCTTTCACACAGTCTCGGTGCTTTTTGTTTTGTTTTGTTTTGTTTTTTTCCAAAAGCACTAATTTGAGAATTGAATTGTTCTTCTTTACACTTTTGACACTCATTATGTTGTTTTCCACTTCAACATTTAATACGTAAAAATAGTCTTAAAGTATCACGAAAATAAGTCTGTTGGCATTGTAATATGTTTTTCACTGCATTTATCACATAAACAGCTTTGGCCAAGTTGGCACCACTTTACTTTTTCAGAGGCACAGGAACGTTGTCCGTGTCGCTTGGACCACGTATAGAGTGCAGAGAATAGTCAAGTCCTGAAGACAAACCTAGCAGACCCGCAGGATGTTCAGAGAGGAAACCTACACACTCCAAAGGGATCAAAAAAAAAAAAAAAAAGAAAAAAGAAAAAGAAAAAGGTCTGGCTATGGGTATTAGTAGCACAGACAATGACATCTCTGTTAAAAATGTGGTAAATATTAATTTTGCATTCTTAAGAAGTTTTCATTAGAAAACCCCAACCTAACCCCAAAAAACCAAACCCCAAAAATCTCACACCAGTTCCAATATCCTCCGCTGCTGCATACAAATTCAGAACCGTTCTCCTCAGCTCACAAGCGTACACAGGGAGGCCGAAAGAAACTACAGGGTCTCAGAGTGAGAGGATGGATTGCTAATCTGAGAGCTTGACCTGCGCTTTACGGAAGCAGATTGAACAATTAAGCTAAAGAACTGGGACTCCGGAGGATTTAATTGTAATGCTACCTAATTTGTGTGCACTGGGACCACAGGGTTACTTAAAAACATCTAACCCCATGTCATTTACAGTTGCATTGTGAGTAGTATTTAAAACAACATCACAGCAAAAGATAAGAGGAAAAAGTTTTAATAATGCATCCTCCATGGAGAAAAGTGAGGACTACTTCAAGCAGATAATCAGGCTGTCCTGAAGGTGGGAACGCAGGCAGGCAACTTATCGTTCTTCTCAGATGTGGCAGTTGCCTGAAAAATGTTTGTAAGATACCGTCAGTAAAAGCTGCCGGTTGTTTTACTGAGGTATGTTGATGGAAGACAATTAAACTTTTGTTATTTCACCTCTGCAAGCTGGTCTGTACATCTGCTCTTTTGCATTGTTATGTCAAGGAAAAAAAAAAAATTCCAGAAAAAAAAAAGTTCCAGAAAAAACCCACATATACACCTATCTGAAGGAAAGCTCACATGCAAAAGAGTCCACAGGGACCTTCCCAGCCGGTGAGGTGGGAACAGGCTCAGTGCTGCTCTAAGGTCTGCCAGATGCTTCATCAGTCGTCTTTTGGATTTGCCAGGGATGCTTGGCCCACCTGATTGCCTCCTGTGACTGGTGCAGTAAGGGGAGAGCAGTGGACCATATCTGCTTTGAGTTCTGCAAGGCTTTCAGCATTGTCTCCCATTGTCTCCCAGCAGTAGGGGACCCAAGTTAGGACATCGTAGTCTCAAATGGATCTTACTGGATGGGTAAAAACTTGAGCAGGTCCAGCGGAGGGCCACCAAGATGGTGAGGGGCTGAAGCCCTGTGAGGACATGTTGACGGGAGCGGGCTTTTCAGAATGGAGAAGGCTCAGAGGGGAATTAATAGCCATTAGCTGCTATTAGCCTTCCGACATCCAAGAGCGGTACTGAGAAGACAGCGGAGCACAGCAGGAGAATGAGACATGCTGGTCCTAAGTTCAAACAGGCAAGGTTCCAACTGAACATAAGGAAAACATATTTACTTAAAACATATTTAAGCTCTGGAACAGGCTGCCCAAAGAGGCTGTGGATATTTCTCTCCAGGAGAAGACGGGAGGTTTTCCTGGTACATTTTGTAATTTGTGGGAGGGTTTTGTGCATGTATGTGTGCGAGGGGTTTCCTCATGTACAACATCTTGATTTACTTATTCTGCAGAGTGACAGGCTGCAGGAAGGTAGTAAATTAAGGACAAACCTCCACAGCCGCCAATAAAAGGAGAGAAGACATTTCACACTTCATCAGATCACACGCAAACCTGGTGGACAGATCCACAGAAAGCCTCCATTGCGCGACTGACGCTTGTGGTCTCTCCATCTCTTTGTCCTCTAATCCTGCCTGTTCCTACTCACTGTGCTGCCACTAGCGTAGGTCTAAATTTGGAAATTGAGATAAGTCTGCTAACAGTAGTGAGAAATTATACAACAGACTGTAGATCATCAACAAACCTCTATCTCCTTTCTACACACTGAGAGAAAACCAAGATGCTTGCTGTATCCCGTCATTTTTAGTAGGTCTTGTAAGATAAAGGACTTTTATTGCTCTAATGAACACAAACACAACAAGCATCAGATTTTTTTTTTTTAACTAAAATGCATCATAATTCTCACACATGTATTTTCATCCATGGCTGAGATATCCTGCCCTGAAACGGTAAAAACTATTTTTCCAAGGAGAAGTGGATTCAGATAATGTCATCTATTTTAGAGGAATGATATTTCTATTTATAAAACTACAGTATCTTTGCGGGACTTTTGGTAAAGAAAAGTCATTTAACACTTAATTTGAACAGTTCCTCAATCTATTGCAGAGTATTTATCAGCACTCGAAAAAATTCAGTGCACTCTACAGATGTACTCTTTGAGTTCCTATTTTAAATTGGAAAATTTCATTTGATAACTATCATCATGTGACCATATCACTAACCATATGACTATACCACTAAAAGTTGTTTTTTTTTTTTCAGAGAGAATGTTTTAAGTGAAATCAAGGCTTATGAAGAAAGATTGTATCTTACGACCGACCACAAAAAGACCTCTGTGTCTACAACTGGATTGTTTTGATCCTTAAATCACTGTGGCACATCACTATTATTTTTTTTTGTTACACATTTACTGGTGCCAGGTGGTAAAAACCCCCAAGAAATCACAAAAACAGGTGCCTCTGCCAACAGAAGAGTTGTCTTCACTCAGACGAGCTTTTGAGACCGGCTCTCTGTACCCACTGTAGGGGAATTTCCGCATGCTACTTTATGCTTTGGTTAGTTTAACTTTAGGGGTTTTTTTTTAATCTTATCAGGGTAAGATTTAATCTTATTCTCTATCTGGACTATGCTAATTTACTCTTGGCAACCAGTCTTAGAAAGCCCCTTGTTTGTCAGGCCGTCCTTCCCGGGCAGCTGTGGGTGGCCGCGGGTGCTGCTGCCAGTCCTCTTGGCTGATGCTCGCGCACCTTTAATGCCTGAGCTGACTTCTTGCGAACTTCCCAGGGGATTTCACTAATTTACTGGAAGTTCTTACGTTGCGGACCTCTCTTTTCTCACGTAGCTTCCCGTCACTGGCCACTCTAAGCCCGCTGTGGATTAACACAGATTTACATAACAAGTGCCTACTGCTTTTGGGAAAAATACTGGTCTGATTAATCAAAAAAATTTTCATGTTCTGCCATGTTCAAGGAGCTACTATCTACATTGTTAAAAATGACTCATTGTGTTAAAGGAATCATATGCGGGAAATTATAATCAGGGCCATTGTACAATGCATGATATATATCTGATATTGTTCTCTTTCCTAATCATTTCTGGAAGAAAATTAGCCATGGAACTGAATATTCACATGCACAATAGCATTAATAATGCTAAACAAGTGACACACGGAAAACATATACATAATTCTCTATTTCCTTCTGCAAGTTCCCTTGTTTTCAGAGATAATTCTAACAAGTTGCATGCACAGCATTTTTGTGTATGTCTAAGTATCAAAAAGTAGGCTTTAATGTACATTTTATTTTCCTGTATCTTCTTCAGCAAAAGATTTCTTTAAGAACAGTTTGAAGATCTTTTATTGGTGTCATCGTAAGTATCATCTTAGTATCATGATACTTCACATGGCTTAACATGTCCCACTCATACCTCCCAGAAATATTAACCTTTGAAATTTAAATCAGATCCTTCTGTTTAAATCTGACTCTTTTTCTCTAGCATTCAAAGTGACTTTTGTAAAAGCCACGTCCTTAGCCGTGCAACCCTGCTAACTGGTGATTACACTTAATAAGTCGACTCTGGATCTGCTACCTATCATCAAGGTTTTGCCTGTTTGTTTGCTATTAAACACCAGTTTTGATGAATCTCATATTCTTATCAATCATATAACCTCTCTTATCACAGTTTCTATTGGGAACATTTACTGCTTATCCCTGCTCTGTAGGAAAAGATTTGTGTCAGTAACAGCTCAAGCTCTAAAAATTGAAATCAAAATCCAAAGACAACAACAAACGTAATTGAGGGCTGCGAAACTCATACCAGCTTGGCAGGCAACATCACAAGAGCACTTGTTGTACCAGCCAACTGCCACCACATCCACATCCATGCATAGCAGCCACCATAAAAAGTGTAATGAAGAAAAGTAATTATTCGTATATCTATCATTAAATTAAGAATGCATTTACAGGTTTGCACTAAGATATAGTTATTTCAAGTGCTTTTTTTTTTCATAAAGTTATAATTCAACACATAAACAGGTTATGGGTATATTCTCTTATAATAATAAAAATCCTGTCAAGTTTTAATCCTGCAGTTTCTACCCAAAGCCAAAGCCACAAATTCCTTTCTAGCAAACTGCATTCAGCTCAGATTTAGTCTAAACATGACTCAGGCTTACCTGAAAGGTTCACAAACTTTGGCAAATCTCTAAAAAGTAGATTTTCTTGGATACTCAGGAGTCGCTATAACTATTTTGCATAGCACTCAGTACACTTGCAGCTACTCCCACTCAACACCCATTTGCACCTCCGATTTCAGCCCTGCAAGTGCTGGAACAAATTTTGGGGTTTTGTTGTTGTTGTTTGTTTTAAGAGGAAGAATTCAAATTTTAAAAGAGCTGAAGACGCACTGAAAATAGAGACACTTAGTCAACCTTGCCAGATGTGCAGATTGGGGCTAGAATAAGATTCCGTTCCTTCTTTCCCATCCCAGAAATATCAAGAAAGCCCTATTTTTGTATTTCAGCTTAGCTGAGGAAGAAACAAACGCTGGGTTGAAGACCAAAGGTACAAGGAGTGGGATAGGTGTGATCTGCGGAGGGCAAACACGGGAGAGCCAGCACGCAGGAGCGCCTTGCAATTCCCCTCCAGCCCCTCGTCACAGGGCTCTGTGAGAGCTGGTGAACCACACCAGGAGGCTGAGACAAGCCAAGAGCACACAAAGTAGGCTAGCACCCCATGGCTCCCCATCTTTGCCCCATTTTTCTGCCCATGGCTTGGTTTTTTTTTTTTTGGTTCCAACCCCCCCCCCTTTCCTACATATGCAACAGAAATCAGGGGTAGCATCCCTTCATCAGGTCCTCTTTGCATTAGGTTCTTCTTGTGCCTTGTGCCATGTGGAGGACCACTCTGGTAGCAGAAAGCAGCCAGATTGCATACCAACTAAAAACAGAATATTGTCCACTCACGGACCTTACGCTAAAAAAGAAAAACAAGACAGACTAAAAGCTGCAAGGTTATTCCTCACATATTTTTCAGCTGCATTGACTGCAAAGACTTAGAAATACTGGAGATCATGAATTTGCAACCATGCTTTACAATATTTTGCAAACATTTACTCTCACAGTTCCTTTCCAAGGGTAAAAAGTTTATAACCCTGCATTTCAGTTCACACCTTGCAGTCTGAGCCCACCGCTGTTCTAACGTCTTCCTCAAACAGACAAGAAGTGGCGGATAAAAAAAAAGCCTTTGTCAACAGATTCCCTGACTGACAGCATTAGAGCAGATAAATTTCTAGGTATATCGGAAAACAGACTGCAAGCTAGGATAGGAAAGCAAAACCCATGAGGAAAGTCAGTAACTGAAGAAGTAACATGCAGGGACCATGCAAGACAATACACAGGTCAATCCCACTCATTTAAAAAGTCCAAGAAAGTGGTATTTCCGCAGCACATTAAAGTATTCTTTTTAATATTATTTTTTTTTGTTAAAGCAGTAATTTCTATTTATGCATGTTAATGACAAATACATAGAGTTAAAAGAAACAGGGAATTGAAAGTTGACATCGACAGACATGACGAGTCAAAAGAGATAAGTTAACTTTGTGCTTATTGCTGAACTTTTACTTGCTGCTACTGAAAATCTCAAAATTAAGAGTTAAGTAAAGGCTAGCAGTTATTGCTATAACAACATGTTTTTCCCTTTAATTGATTCTTTCAGCATCATAATGCCCTTTATGCCTACTGTTATCTCTTTATTTCTTGTTACCCTGTGACACCTGAAATTGGACAGACCATTTATTTAGCAGCGTTTTGCTGCAGAGCCATAAAAGAGTAAAACTGCAAACTGACTGGAACAACTTCAGTAGCTACAAAAGCAAGAAACCTTAAAAAAAAATCAGGTTTGGAGGGAACCCAAGGGTTGTAGATTATTGAGATCATTACCTTCTATATATCTGCTGCCTGGGTGTTTTGGGGCAAGACTGGTGGGAATAAGATGTTCTTATACTCCAGCGTTCCCTGACTATTGGGAAATTCTTTGGGGGATGCTGCAGCCACCCAAATACTGTCTCGCCATCTTCAACCTCCCGTTCATGAGAACTGTCAGCAGTTTACTTTCCCTGCTCCCTGTGATTTTAATGAAAATTACTGTAGATATCTACCGCCTTTCTGCACCTTCAGAGACAGCAGAAGGAAAGTCTTATTTATAAAGCAGGAAGTTAACACTGTTTTGGTTGGGGATGCTCCTCAAAAAGAAAAAGGGAAACATGGGCAAAAACTAGGACAAGGACTAGACATCCTTCTGGATCTGACAAGTAGGTGAACAAGAGTAGGTGGAGGTATAATAATATATTTGGCTCTGTCATTGAAATCATTCACTTCCTGGCTTGAGATAATGAGCTGATTTTCCTCCTCCCATCCTTGTCCCCCAGCGCAAGGAGAGAAAGCTCTAGATGAATAAAAATTACCTGAAGAGTTGTTGAGCTCTCTTTTCATAGGGAGTGTTACTCAAATCAATATTAAAAACAAATTTCTATTAAATATGGATATGATGTCAGCCTCGTATTAGAAACTTACGTTTTGACGGTTGATTTTGCAATAGTAGCTCGAAAACTTTCTAGAATTTGCATTTGCGGGTTACAACTTTTGGATTTTTAACGGAAAAACCATCAGCACAAAAACTTATATCAGGGCTTTCGAAATAGACTCTGACAGAAATACCACTAATTAGCTGCGAACAAAAAAAAAGAAAAGGGAAATTTACGGAAATTAGAAAGCGAACGAAATGAACATTGAGCCAAGTCCATTGGCTGACTCTAATGGCCTTGTAGTATTTAGTTATTTCCCTATGATTCTGATTATAAAAACCTAAACTGTATGTCAATTCATGCCAACATAATCTCAAAGGATATATATACACATACTTATCTCAAAACTGAGCAATCAGAAAATTTGATTGCCATGCCTTGCTGTATTTATTGATCGTAGCAGGAATGCAGCTCTACCCATTGTCAGCAACAGACAGTGTGAGTGGTGGACCACACATCACACTGTTGGTTCTTGTACTCAGAAAACAAGAAGTTACTTTCCCTCTTGGATATTATCTCTAATGGATTAATGCCAGAACTGAACTTTTTGCAGCACTAAATAGAAGAATTTGGATATGAGCTGCTCTGTGACCCATTCCTGCTATCTGTGGACCATTTCTGAAGAGGAAAAAATGACAGGAGCTGTTGAAGGATGGCTTTCACACATTTTTTCAAAGCAATAAGCTTGTCAGTTGTTGTTTTGGGGTTTATTTTAGCTTAGTTTTTCCTATTACTTAGCATGGAATACATGTCCTTTTGAGGTCTCCGTCTTTGTGTGAGGCTGTCTATTCTTTTCCAGCACCCTTGTATGGCAATAATTTCTGGCTCTGCAGTATCATGTTCTCTCATGGCAAAACCACCCAAACTGTTCGACCGAGCTGTCTTGGCTGGACGGCGAGGTCCAATGTCAAGCAAACACAGACAACTGCCAACTCCAGAGCTGCATGGTGGGTGAAGAAGAGAGTACATGACTGGAAGAAGCCCTTCCCTGGTTTTCTTTTTGCTCTAGTGATTTTTCACTTTGCCCTTTCACATCACCAAGTGCAGCAGAGCAGCTACCAGTTCTGCCATCATCCCTCCTCCAGTCAACGCTGGGAGAAAGACGTCAAGCCTTGTTCATCTTTGCCGGCACAATCACCGGCACCACCAGCTCTGCCTGTGGAGCAGGGCCAGCACGTGGAGGTGAGCTCCACCAACCTGGAGGTATTATGGGTCCGACTGGATAGGGAACACGGGCCTAATAAGGCTTCCACCTCCAGATGGCACTTGTTCAGGTGTTTCTAATGGTATTTCGGTGCCTTGCAGAAGTTAGCAGAAAAGATAGGCTGATAGGCAAGTAATGAAAAAGGCTGATGGGGCTGTTCAGCCTGGAGAAGAGGAGGCTCCGGGGAGACCTGATAGTGGTCTTCCAGTGCCTAAAGGGGGCCTACAAGAAAGATGGGGAAAGGCTGTTTAGTAGGGCCTGTTGCGATAGGACGAGAGGTAATGGTTTTAAAATAGAGGGGGGTAGATTTAGATTAGAAATTAGGAAAAAAAATTTTATGATGCGAGTCATAGAACACTGGAACAGGTTGCCCAGAAAGGTGGTGGAGGCCCCATCCCTGGAAACGTTCAAGGCCAGGCTGGATGAGGCTCTGAGCAACCTGACCTAGTCAGGGATGTCCCTGCTCCTTGCAGGGGGGTTGGACTAGATGACCTTTGAAGGTCCCTTCCAACCCTAACCATTCTATGAGTCTATGAGTCTATGAAAGGCAATCTCCTGAGGGAACTGAAAGCAAATTCTGAAGTGAGAGGGGGAAACTTTGCCTGGCAGGTGGATTTTGAAACAATTTTATGTTAAGCACGTCAAATGTAAAGCCTATAAAACCCAACTATATGGGCAAGTCCTGGAAGTCTCATTGCCTGGTGTGTCATTTCACATAATTAATAACAGCTCATGCGAGTTAATGAATGGAGGGTGATGTTCACCACCCCATTCCAGCAAGGACAGTGGCAGTGGTAACAACCCAAGTATGCTTCTGCTTTCTCTGCTCCTATTTCAGGCACGGTGTCTCCATCACCGTCACCGGGATGGTGGTTCTTGCTGCAGGCTCACTCGGAAATGTTCAGTTTAATGCCATATAACGACACCCTTAGAACTGGCCAGGCCAGTTTCTCCATGTGTTCTCAGTGGAAACCCGTAGCCTCTCGTCTCCACGCACCCACCTTCTGCCTCACTGTCACTCCATGCTTTTCCTTACGAGTCTTTCAAAGCGACAAATGGCCTGTGAGGGTTTTGTTAAGGTAGCTTCTGTGTTGTATATTTTCTGGGCAACAGAAATATATACTGATTTATGTTTACCCATAACAATCTATAGATATATACGTAAAACTATATAGCTATAAATTTAATTTAATATAGATAAACTCAGCACAGGCACAATTTGAACAGAGTCAGTGAGTAAGGCAAGTTTTAAGATACACATGAACTTCCATCTTACACCTTAGATAACTCTGCTCCACACAAAGCTACCTCTGAATTCAGATATAGATCTACTCAAACCACATACGTGCAGTTACTTGCAACTGCACCAACAGCCTTGGGTTAAGCTTCACATGTAATGAATTAGTAGACGTGAAACTAGGTGAAAAATTAAATGTAAAATGACATTACTAGATGTACAATTTGGGGCAAAGATGATAATATGGGGGTTTTTCCTCCATTAAAAAGTATAAACATACAATGAAGATCACACGAATATGAATTAAGGCAACAAAACGTATTTACTTTCCGTCATACTTTAGTTGTATGTTGCCTTTACTACAGAAATCGAATGAATGGAGGTTAAACTAAATTCCTTAAATTAAAGGAACCTTGCAGGAAAATGAAGAAAAGTACCAGTAGTAGCAGTCTTTCCAAACTTTGCTGAAAGCAACAGAAAAGGAGTTAGAGTTAGTTAGTTAGTTATAATTTCCTGTCACATATGAGTATCACACATACACCACTTCAACTTCAGTACGCAAAGAAAATTCTATAGTAAAATACAGTATAAGCGTAAAAGGAAGACAAGTTGCTAGTCAAAAAAACATAAAACGGTCAGTAATACATTGGCCTATACAAGAATGTCACCCATGCAAGCCATTTTTATGCTTGCCAAGTGGACTCTTAGTGGGTGTAATCATTAATTACTATTAATTCTGATATAATCGGCAGAATCTATTCCAAGATTCTATTCATGCATAGTTTCTGGAGGGTTGATAAATCATTAATATGTGCTACAGGCGTGACTATTACGTTTTGCAGATGTTTCTGAGTGGCATGGCTGTTGTGATAATTACAGCCCAACCTGCTGGACATTAACAGACTTTGTGCAGCAAAGCACTGACCAAAGTGCCTGTTGTTTAGTAAACCGTAATCGTACATATGAAAGTGAAGGTGAAGTTCTAATACAAGACAAAATTTAACGCAAAACAAAACATGACCCAACCAAATGATCAATCCAAAAGCCAGTAAGGAAGAGGGTACTTAAAGTCACCATCTAAGCAGTGACATGCAAGAGCTGGGTCAAGAGCAACGTAGTAGAGCAAGTAGTGCTGAGCCCAAGTTTGTGAGCTTTTCCCCTCGTCACCACAGTCCGGGCTTTGCATCTCTGTTGACACTGTTATCATAGCATTGTTTAGGTTGGATAAGACCTATAAGATCATCAAGTCCAATTGCTAACCTAGCACTACCAAATCCACCACTAAGCACCACATCTACATGCCTTTTAAATACCTCCTGGGATGGTGACTCAACCATTTCCGTGGGCAACCTGGTCCAATGTTTGACAACTATTTGTGTGAAGAATTTTTTCCTAATATCCAATCTAAACCTCCCTGCCACAACTCAAGGCTGTTTCATCTTGTCCTATCACTTGTTACTTGAGAGAAGAGACAAACATCCACCTTGTAGAGAGCAAGAAGGTTTCAACTTCCTTTTCTTCAGGCTAAACAATCCCAGTTCCCTCAGCTGCTCCTCATAACACTTGTTCTCCAGACCCCTCACCAGCTTTGTTGCCCTTCTCTGGACGCGCTCCAGCAGCTCAAAGTCCTTCTTGTACTGAGGGGCCCAAAACTGCACACGGTATTCGAGGTGCGGCCTCACCGGTGCCAGGCACAGAGGGACGATCACTTCCCTACTCCTGCTGGCCCCACTGTTCCTGATGCAAGCCAGGATGCTGTTGGCCTTGGCCACCTGGGCACACTGCTGGGTCATGTTCAGCCAGCTGTCAAACAGCACCCCCAGGTCCTTTTCCACCAGGCAGCTTTCCAGCCACTCTTCCCCAAGCCTGCAGCGTTGTGTGGGGTTGTTGTGACCCAAGTGCAGGACCCAGCACTCAGCCTTTTTGAACCTCATATAATTGGCCTTGGCCCATTGATCCAGCCTGTCCAGGCCCCTCTGCAGAGCCTTTCTGCCCTTGTACAGATCAACACTCACTCAACTTGTTGTCACAGCCCTTGCAATACAAAAAGAGATATTTCCAGGAAGCGGAGGGTCTTTATCTAGGTTATGCTGAAAATCATTAATCGCACAGCTCCTTCTACTCTCTATTGTTACAGGGATTTAATGAGCTAGTAGCACTATACTTGGCTCCCATTTAGAAAAAATAAAGTACTTCCATTTCTGAAAAATAAAGTACTTGCGGCAATACAGACTAAAAGATGGGTTAGGATGTGGTTTAATAAACTTAGCACAAACCTGAAATATAGGAGCCATTAAATTTCTTTCCTATATTAGCAAGGCTGCTGGCCCTACACAAGTAATTTATCTTCCCATGGCTTTTATTCCAGCCATCTGTAAAACAAAGATGATAATATCCATCTCAGAAAGCTACTCTGAAGATTGATAGGCTGGTAATTCATGCTGCTGCATAGCAGACATAATTACTTACAGGCTAAATGAACTATAGGAAAAGATAGTAATTAAAAATAATTTATTCTCAGGTTTTCATATATTATATCAATGTATCTGACTGTGATAACTTTCAAAAGCAGAAAATGACTACTTGTGAGTGCCTTGAAAATTTTTTACAACATATGAACTTAAAATATGTATTACATTAGTGAAAATACTGAATTTCTCAAGTCTCTCTGTAAGTTTGTTCAAATACACCAGGTAAGACCTATGTTTTTCTACAAATACATTTTCTAAGAGACAAAATCATCGAACTTTTTCTTACTTTAAATATTCCTAAAATTTTGTAAGGGCTACTTTCTCAGTTGGTTTTCATGTGTCCTGTAGGAAAGTAGAAAATCTATATTGGTTTTCAATGGGCTGGGATAACACCTTCAAATAAAATTCACCACAAATGGCTAGATCTTGGATAAATTACTTTTTAGATTGTTTCTACACCGATTCTTAAGAAAAACTTCAGGTGCTTTGAGAATCTCATCATAACTCCGTGGCCTCACTACAACCTATACTACTGTAGTCTATGTGAAGGACATCTACACCGTGCTTATTTCCAAAGCCAAGCCCCCGTGGAAATGCGGATACAAATTATTTATTTCTCCTTCCAATATTACCTATTTCTTAGGGAAAAATGAAAAAAAAAGACCCTTAGATAGGCAAAGGAATATCGGAACGGGTGCTAGCAGACTTTCTGTTCTCAATATATGTGATGCCTAGATATTAGTTTTTTAAAACCTATGCAGAAGGTGGCAAAGAAGCAGGCATATAAGGATTAAATATCCAACCTGCTCACCTTCTTCATGACCTCCTCTTAGGTCTCTGGCCAGAAAAGCTGGTTGCCTGCCTGCCATGCTGACCTGCTGTCTAGTTGCCTGCTTGTACTGCATGTCCTGAGTGTCCTTTTCTTATCTCACATTCAAGGTTATAGACACGTTCGGGCACAGGACATCTTTTTGTTCTCTGCTTGTATGGTATTCAACGCAATGGAAGTCTGGCCCATTCATGAACTCCAGAGCACTACATTTAATACATCATTATAGTTTCTCAGTCTAATTAATTGCTAGGCTTCAGCATTTACTGGCAGGCAAGCATACCGGTCCCCAGCTAAAGCAGGTGGCCCTAATCTGAGCCTATTTCTAAAGACTTTAGCATCTTTAGAGGTCCCTTCCAATTCAAACTATTCTACGATTCTATGTTCATCAGTTAAAAAAATACTGTAATAATGAAAGGACAAAGCACTTTTCATCGTTAAAGGGCAATCTGAAAGTAACTAGTTTCTAAGATGACTGTTAATTAACTTTCACCTTTTTTTGTAGTGATATTTTAGTAAAAAAAACCACAAAGGCTTTTCTATTTAATAAAACGTTACAGTATAAAGAGTCTAAATACAGAAATGTTATACTAACTGAAAATAATGAGAAAGCAGGAATCTCACATGTGTCTGGTGAAGCATTATCTGGAATAATTTTTCTGTCTTTACTGACCGGTGTACTAATTTAGGTGCCTAGAGCTGGGGAGGGTGACTAATTGTTTTTTGTTCACTGATGAAAATGAAATGGCAGAATTGAAAATAGACATATAAGCACACAGTCCTTTTATGAAGCAAAAATTTCTCTAACATAGGTTGGTCTACTCAGCTAATAATAGGTGGTTACACAAAAGCTAGGGTGAAAATAAAACTTTGCAGGAAAGAAGCAGTCTTTACGATGAGAACCACTGTTTCCCTGCCGTCTTTCAAAAGTCAGGAATGAGAAGAAGGTCCTGCAAGAGCTGCTGGCTCCACTCCACTCGGAAAAGAATCACTTTGCCTGTTAAAATGACAATTTTCTCTTTCCTGGAACTCAAGATTAGTCCTACGGGAGGCTGGGGCATAAGAAATACCGAACTTTCAAAACTTTTTACTGGGTATGCAGAGTATTTGAGCATATTTTAGGATGTGTGTTACAACCTTCAGCCTGCTTCCCCGTGCCACACTTTTCGAAGTACAATCACAACGTTAGGACATCTCCAGTACATCGTGTGTTTTATTTACACACCCTCACACACATACAGAGAAAACAAGATGATATCCCTCTCAAAATGAAATCTTCTCCACACTCTTCTTTAAGAAGACATACAAAGGAGTAAGAAAAAAAAATATGTGTGGTTCCCAGTTTTGCAACTGAGGATCCAGTACGTCTTTGTTACTAAAACTTTCCATGACTCTATTGTAACAGCAAAACAACACATCTGAAGACTTAAACAAATAATCAGCTGACAGTACGAGTTGATTTGGTGCCTTTTTTTTTTTAAATCCAATTGACCTTTTTCAAGGCAAAGGCAAAAGAGCAACACTTGACATTTTGCTCAAACTAAAGAAAACATAATTTAGCAATTTTCATCCAACTGTGGTTAGCTCCAGCTTCACAGTTGCTCAACTCTTTCCAGACACAAATTATTTGCAGTCCTCACATGCATTAGAAAGCTTCCTGAGAGAGTTACTACTAAGTGGTTATAGACATATCTCATACTTAACTGTTGACATGTTCCCCTTTGGAGAAAATATCCATCACAAAAATTCAGTACAAAAAGAAAACATTGGCAACATTGCACTTAAAAACTTTCAAACAAACTGACTTTGGAATGAATGTACAGCAGTGCAGTTAACACGTTCCTTAAATTCATAGTCCTTTCGGTAACAGAAGGAAATACTGAGCATCTCAAAGAATTCCATGAGATCACAACCACATTCAGGTTTGGTTTTTTTTGACCAGGTTAGAGGTTTAACTGCTTGCCCATACAAATCTCAGGTGGTAGCAGACGTAGTCAACGCGAATTTAACTTTGAACGTGATGCTCAAAGCTTCCTTTACACCTTGACACCACCTTGCCTCCCACGTAGAACTGAGGTGTTGAAACCCAAAAAGTTGTTCCGAGTTAGGGCCAACTCAGAAAAAGGATTGAAGTCTCTAAAAAAAATGCCTGCCGAGAGACAGGATACATTATTTTGTGAGCAACACAACACTGGCGCGATTATACAGCTGCTGGATTGAGGCCAGTATGCGCACAGACAACAGACAACTGACGGCACGTGAAATACTCTCAGGCTTCTGAAACAAGATTTTCAAATCCCTGATCACCACTAACACATTTTTTTCTGCTCCTACCATCTACAGACTTCATCTCTTGGACCAATGGCCTCAGAAGTGTCCACGGACACCAAACAAGGTGCCACCAGTACCTTTTACAACGGCATTCACACTGCTGTTGGGTACAAAACTAGCATCACATCTGCCTCTTTCAAGCCTGCATCACACTGGTGATTTGCTTTTGTCCTGAGATAAAGCAATAGACCCATCTCCGTCTGTACTTCTGAGTTATAGGTAACTTATCAACCTGCAGCAGAAATTATTTCACTATTAGTATCCCAGTGCATAATTCTGCACTTAGTGTTGTCAGATCTCATATAATTGCTGCTAAGTCACTCCACAGATCATAAATTGTCTATTTCATTGTGCAGGACACATCAGTCCTCTCAGTCACCAATAACCTCTAAATTTGGGTCATCAAAAAGACACATTAGCATTTTTTCTGCCATGGTCATAATGAAAATGCAAGTGAAGATCAGTATCAAGACATTAGATTACTATTTTTTTTTCCGATTTTATTTTTACCATATTTTTTCCCTTAACTCTCAATCCTCCAGTTTTTTCTTATGGCACTGTATCAAATGCCTCCCTGGGAGCTGAACAGATTTGCTGCATTTCCAGTGTCTGGATCAGCATGTTGTGGCACAAAAAGGTTTTGCTGATGTCTAGATATCTCCCAGCTTTATTTCAATGACTCTTTGCTTACTCTATTCCAAAATGCTTTTGAGTAAAAAGCAAATGATATTTTCATACCATGTCGTTATTTCAAAACGTCATTGTTTCTTTTGTCAAACTGTATCCACTTTACTCCTAGTATGACCTGTCAGAGTCAACAACACTTATTTAGGAAAAAGCACTTCTAAAGAGAATCCATTGAACAATTCCTTTTAGGCTAACTCTGGCCTAGTTTGGACAACTTTTAATTCATTATTTCCTAGCAAAATTATTATCAACTGTACTTAGAGAACTGCTCTGTCATCACCAGAAAATAAGCATTTGCAGTTTACCTGCACAGAGAAAATTTTTTTTTCTTAAATGGTACAAGAAAAAGCTGCCACGGATTGGTCTCATTGATGGTTTCAAGATTATTCTAACTCTGTCTTGCCCACAGCAGAGCAGAATTTCACTAGGTGATAAAACTAAGTGGTCTATCTTTTTTAAATTTCGGAGTTCCTACTTAACTCCCACTGCATGTTGTATGTAATAACCTTTTCACCGACAGGAGAGAAGTCCCTTTATGCATTATCCTGTAAGGACAATACACTTAAACAATTGGGTTTTCTTCTTCTGAGTCTTGTATACGTCATTCATACCCCTTCCTGTTCTCATCTCTTACTAATTCAACAAGTCATTCTACACATTAAGGCTGGTGGTGGTCCTTTAACTCATATTCCTTCGACAACTCATCAGCTAGATGACATTCCAAAAATCTAAACAATTTCTGGTATCTGTTTAAAATGTATTATACGTCAAGTATAAAATAAAATCCAAACAAGGAGGGACTTTGCATTGCATGTAGTACTTCAGAAAAAAAAAAAAGTTAATGAAGTCAATCTTTACTGAATTCCTTTTATTTCAGTGTTATTACAGAAAGAAGTTCTAGCTTATCATGATCTTTGCTAAAATTGCATGTCATGGATATGCTGAGTAATAATGATAACTGTATAATAATATATAATAACTATATATAATTGTAAATGTATACATATAATAACTATGAGAGATAAAAGCTGTAATGTCATTCACTCTTTCTACAGTAGTTGCTTGGAGGCCACTGAAGCTGTGTATAAAATAAAAGAATTCTTTATTTTTTTAACACGAGCTTTACAAGCCCCCAAACAAGGCCTCATCTGTATTTATTATGAAGAAAAGGAGAAAATGTCTTTCTCACACTGGTGAAACATCAGGCTTGTGCAACATAGAGGGTCCTTGTGCAGGAAATGTGTGGGTGGAGGAAAAGGGGAGGGTTCTTTTGCTAGAGGCCATTAAAACTTGACATGTATTTATTTCACAGAAACATGCAGATCAGACTTCATAACGTAACGATGTTCAGCTGTGAAGAGGCATAGAGCACTCTGTAGTGCTGAAACATGAGAAACTGAACGCACCCCTCCAAAGTCATTCCTAAAGGTGGATAATTATTTACCAAAGCTTTCCTGTTTATATCATTTCCAGGTCTTTGGCTTTTATCATTAGCTTCATGATATTTAATGCTTTTCTAAAAACTTATGACCTCAGGGCCATGTGGCTGGTGTTTGTCCATCTATCACAACAAATGGGTTGAGAATAGAGCTTCCCCATATCAAATCATAGCATCACAGGAAAATTGTCTGGATGGGACCTCTGAAGGTCACTCAGTGCACTCAGAGGGTCAGTCCATTGGTCAGGTTGGTACAGCTTTGTCAGCTGAGTCCTAAAACTGTACAGCAATGAAGATCCCAAATCTCTCTGGGCAACAGTTCCAGTTCTATGCTTCCTTCTAAGGAATTATGTTTCCCAATGTCCAATCTGAAAAGGTCCCATGCCACAGTTTGTGGCCACGTGCCTTTGTTATCACGTCGTACTATCAAGAAAATAGAAGGGAAGAGCATGACATCATCACCTTTTTAATTACCTTTCAAATATTTAGAATCATAGAATCATAGAATGGTTAGGGTTGGAAGGGACCTTCAAAGGTCATCTAGTCCAACCCCCCTACAAGGAGCATGCTCCTATTACATTTTCCTCTGGTGTCCTCCTCACCTGACTAAATAAACCCAGCTCCTTCAGTCATGCTTCACAGGACATGTGCTCCAGGCCTCCGGCCACCACGGTAGCCCTCCCTTCGGCCCTCACCAGTTTCTCCACACACCTCGTGAACTGGAGACTCCAAAACTGGATGGAGTATTCCAAGTGTCACTTCACTATCTCTGAGTAGATAAGCATGATAATTCAATCCGTTGGCCAAATTCCTCCTGCTGTAGCCTGGTATGGGTTTTACCTTATTTCCAAGAGGAGTTCCACTTCCCCTGGTTACTGTCAGCTGCAAATTTCCTGAAGCGATACTCTGCCCTTCTAAAATTTGACAGTAATGTTAACCTCCTCCTCCTCCCCATCACACTTATCCTCAGTCACCATGGTTTTTTTTTTTTTTTTCAAAAAATAGGCTCACATTGGCTGATTTTTGGAAAAAAAAAAAAAAATGGCTCACACGGCCAGCTCTTTCAGCCCTTCTGGATGAATCCCTTTCAGCCCCATGGATCTGGGTATTACAGCTCCTTTAACTGGTCCTCAGTCTCTTACTCCCCTCCTGTTTGCTGCCTTTCTCCTTTTCAAACCCTGCCAGTAAGTACAGCAGGTTTTGCTGGTGAAAACCAATGTGGATTAAAAAAAAAAACAAAAAAAAAAACAAAACCAAAAAAAACCAAACCAACAAGCCATTAAGTACTTCAGCCAATTATAAAGAAATTCATTGTTTTCAAGACTTAGAAGCCACACTCTCAACTTCTGAATTCTATAACCATCAATTAATGATCTTAAAACAATACTACAGGATTTAGAAGGATTTAAAGGCAAAACAAAGATTGACTCTACATTATGGTTATACTGAGATACTTACTTGAGCTGAGTTGTTGAAAAAATTGTGTTCAAGGTGACACAAAGCGATTGGCAGCAATGTAAAATGAAAAGACGGGTGATTTGTTACAGACACCAAATCAAGATGGTTACTATTTTATTCTCCACAATAAGAAAAGTCAAATCTCACAGAGCTGAAAGAAGACCCCATGTCCTTTCCAGTGAATATACTTCCACTGACTGTAGCAGTACAAGTCATAGTTAAATTTCTCACTTCTTGTTGTGTACTACATAACTCTTGCTCTTACTAACTCCTTCCTAGGGGAATGGCTAAAACTGCCTTGTCATCTCCTACCTCAAAAAATGATTGAAGTGTTTAGAGGTTTTCCCTGAAGTATGTTCTTAATGTAAGTTCTTCAAGAACTGCCAAAGTAGTTTCAAAAATGCTGGAAAACTTAAAAATAAATTGTATTCATTTTTCTTCTATTGTAAATGAGCAACTGATTGAAACACTCTCTACATGGTTTTGATTGACGATTGATGGAAAATGCAGTAAATCAAGGCCTACTTCTGCATGTTCTTTCACTCCATACATTTGCAATTATATTATGCATTATTCTGTATGCTTTCATCAGTATAAACACAGCTCTAGACATAAGCTACTCTCTTTGACATCCATTTCTCCTATTTATTAGGAACAAATTAGGTCCAACCTAACAATACTTCCTTTGTTTACCCGACACTGCACACTTTTTTCTTCGTTTTGTCTCCAGCTACAGACTGACTTCAGGTCAGTTATATAAGAACTTGAATAGGTAAAGGGAATAGTTCGCCATAATTTCACAGGTCATTACCGTAATCATGTATTAGCGTATGCTTAGGGTGGTAACTAGGAGCACAGAGAATTCTTGTTTAAGAAGGAAGTAATATACACAGAGAAAGGAATATAAAATTGAATACTGCATTGTCTTGATTCACTGAATAATCAAGTTGCTCAGATGGCTTTGTAAGTTTGCGTGGCTGGTATAACGCTTACCAATGCCATTGCCCAATCAGGATTACATGCCAAAAGTTTAGCTTGCTGATTTTGTTTGGTTTTGAGTGGCTTGGATCGTCAGCACTGCTGTACAGGATCATCCAGTCCACCTCTGACTCATCAGGAGGAGATGCTTTAGGAAGACGCCGTCAGAAACAGGAAGGGGAACTATTTATAGCAGTGGCCTTCCCAGTGTCCCCTGACACTGTGCACATAGTATGTTCAAGGAAAAATCATACCTTTCACTTGCAAACTGGTGGTGGCATGAGCTTTATAAACCATATACTTGTGTTTATTTTCTTTTCTACACTGATAAAGTGCACTTACAAAACTATATAGTTGTTCTTTTCTTGATTTCTCAATATGCTAGTTTTTTTTTTTTCTTCTAAAACGGTGACACATTGATTTATCTTGTTCAATTTTTTTTTCAGTTACTCCATAAACAGGATATTCCTCATTATAATGTGAGGGATATTTTTTTCCACCATATGTATTAGTTTTTTTTCTGGTATTTTATCTCCTTTGCTACCTGAGCTAGCCCTTGCTCCCATTCTGGTTTATCTGCAGTATTTTCATCAATGAGGTTTGGTGAATCACATCTCCTCCAGCCCATGCCAGGTTTGGGGGTGCACCTGTTCACTCATTTTCTGTATGTCCATATTTCTTCCTAAAGGTACTGTGGGCTTTTCCAACATTTGTACCTGAACTTCTGAAATTTCTTTTACTGTAATCCACCACAAATAAGTTGACTTTTAAAAACTGTCCTATTAGGCAAGTCAGATATTTTGCCCATTTTGGAAAATGACCAGTCAACTCTTACTGCCAGATTTTTTCCTGTGTTTCTCGGGAAGCCGTATTTCACATGTAACACATAGTCATGATGTGGGCATGAGTCATCCTGGTGTGCGCAAACAAAGAGACTTTACCCTTATCTGCCTCAGCCAAAACAACCACACAAGATCTTTTTGAATTCTGTCGTTAATAATGGGATATCTCCCAGTTTTGATTTACTTTTCTCTTGATTCAAAATTGCTGAAAAACTTGAGTTTTGATACTGTTGATGGGTAACATTTCAGTATGTCATAAGAGTAAGGTTTTGATTCAAAATTCCTTATTAAAAGAGTTAATTAATTTATTGTTGGTGAGAGGGCATGGTGGAGCTTAGCGCAGTGGACCACGACGGGGGTAGCTCAAGGGGTATCTAATAACCTGCAGTTTGCAGTGTAGATACACACGAAATTATAAGGCAGAGGGTTGCGGTTTGCAGCACAGTTTGCTGGAAATACAGCCGAAGAATAATCAAGACTATACTGAGAAAGCTGGCTGCGGGGATGAGTTTGAGAACAGGCCTGAAGCCTCATCCCAACCCCTCTGCAAACAACGGGAAGAGATCCACCCGCCACTCTGGACTTTGGATCCATCGAACGGCAAATACGCTAACGATGACGTTAGCTGTACAGACCCGAAACACCCCCTAATTGTATGAAAAACACAGCCACCATTTAGATGAGTATAGGGTATGCAGAACAGCTTGTGAAATCCTAACCTTTAGAGAGAAGCACGTAAGACAGCAGTTCATTTTTTCACTCTTGACCCCAGCAAACATCTTGTGAGTAAATCCACGACAGCAATCATATGTAACGAAAAGAGGTGAATGTTCCTCTCAGTTTTCCAAGTGAAAAGATGAGGAGCCAAGACCTTTCTCATGAGCGCACAGAGTAGGTTTCCGGAACACAGATATTGCCGGGGTAGGACAATCAAGAGTATACCGCCGAGGAACTCAAAATACCAGACATCCCAAACATGCTTCTTATCCTTCTCCTTTCACGCTTGTCTAAATTTTTTTTTCATTTTGCAAATCAGCTATTGTCCCCTCATATGGCACTTTGCATGTTTACTCCTGAAGTTACAGGGAAAGAGTTGCTTTCCCCTCCACACGCTAGAACAGCTCGTACTATAAACTCGATGGGAACCGTTTCCCGCAGGAAGTGCTCGGAAGCAATTTGTCCCGAGTAGATGATTTTTCTATCAAGTGCATTTCCTAGGAAACGTAAGGAGGCTAAACAACTAAATCGGATAACATGCAGCGTCCTTCCAGTCTCCTGAGTTGAGCTCATTTGGACACCCAACACATTTTAATGGGTCGCACTCTGCTTCGTTACACGGTCTGTAGCTCCTGAGCAGGAGGGAAGCAGATCTCTATGTCTCATAAACTATTTCATTTGCTCTTTCCTGTTGGGGAAAAGCTCATAATGAGCACCGAATTGCTTTCCAGCTGAAACAGGGCATGTTGTGGAATAGAAATGCCCACCAGTAAATGCTGAAACCACCTTTCATTGCAGAAAAACTGCCTCATTTTAACAATTATTATCAATTCTGAGAGCTGATAAAGGCATGGGAATGAGATGTCAATACTAAAAAACAGCCAGTTCCTCTCAAAATCATTATGAAAACGTGTTATTCACTGTTAAGCCCCATTTTCCTCTCTGATTTCCAAACAGAACGTCTGAGATTAGGGCTTCAAAGGACACTGGAGATGGTTGTCCATGTTGTGGGTGAACCTGGCTCTGCAGAGCCTGGATGCCAGAAGGACCCCTCAGCGCATGCCCCCCAAGACCAACCCCTCGTTAGTGGGAGTACAGTCTGCAAAAACTTCATAAAGCTACAGCAAAACCTTCATTTGTACCGAATTCAGTACTCGTAATACATCATTTTCTTCTACACAAACAGCCTGCATACTGACATTTTCTCTAATTAAGACAATTTGTTGTATCTGGTTGTTTGATGAAAAGCATGGATTAAGGAAATTTACAGACTCTTCACCTTGTTTCTTCCCTGTTTCTCATTCCATGCTGCATGTCTGGTCACCTGAATCACATCGGTTTTTCTGTTTCCTGATTAGATAAATGGTAACTTTAAAACAGGAGAACAATATATGTGGGGTTGTTATTTAAAATGTGGGAGTGTTCCAGGAAATGATTTTTAAACTTGTTTTATTGTAGAGATTTACAAAGCACTGAAGACAATTACCTATTAAAACACAAACAAATATAAAAACTGAAGTACTGTGAAAGAACTACTCCATTGTTTTTACTGTTCTCAGGGTACCCAGTGCTAAAAAGATACAATCTCCTTTGATAAATTCGGTAACTTTAAGAAGTAATTTCCAATAGTAATAACATGTAGTGGATACTGCCTTACATTTTGTGCCTGAAAATTCCAGCAAAGGCAAAAAAGTGTTTTTAAAACGTGAAGTGTAGAGTTCTTGACCTCTTCATTGCTGGAAGGAAAATTTTCTATTTACTGCTGTTTGAGTTGGAGCTACAGACCTGCATATTTTAATTTAAAATATTAACCAGGAAGAGAATACACATTTGAAATTATTCCATCTCCTTTCAACAAAGGAACATTTATTTTACATTTGAGATTTTACAGATTCTCTAAAGTTAGGAACAGCAAAAATAGCAGATTTCTCCTTTTAACATGGAAGACCAACATTGATATAATTTGATTAGAAATTTGCATGTTGTGGAGATGCTGCAGTATCCCCTGCAGATCCATTGAAATCATAGAATCATAGAATGGTTAGGGTTGGAAGGGACCTTCAAGGGTCATCTAGTCCAACCCCCAAATCCACAGTAATTCCTTGGATAACACAATCTATCATTAGGGCAAGAAGCCAATTTAATCGATCCCAGTACAAAAGAGACAATACCCATTGCTGAAGCAGTTGCTCGTGCTGGTAGAGAGTCGAAGGAGGAATTATAGGCAGAAGGGCAATGTGAGCAGTCTGGCCTTGCCTCGGATTTGAAACGAAGGCTGCACAGGGTTGCACAGCAGTGATAACACCGTGTGCAGTTTTGGGCCCCTCAGTACAAAAAGGCCGTTGAGTTGCTGGAGCGCATCCAGAGAAGGGCAATGAAGCTGGTGAAGGGTCTGGAGCATCAGCCTTATGAGGAGCGGCTGAGGGAACTGGGATTGTTTAGTCTGGAGAAGAGGAGGCTGAGGGGAGACCTCATTGTTCTCTACAACTACCTGACAGGAGGGTGTAGGGAGGGGGTGTTGGTCTCTGCTCCCAAATAACTTGTGATAGGACAAGAGGAAATGGCCTCAAGTTGCGGTAGGGGACGTTTAGGTTGGATATTAGGAAACACTTCTTTACTGAAAGAGTGATCAGGCACTGGAACAGGCTGCCCAAGGAAGTGGTGGAGTCACCATTCCTGGACGTGTTCAAAGAACTTGTAGACGTGGCACTTCAGGACATAGTTTGGTGGACATGGTGGTGTTAGGTTGATGGTTGGACTTGATGGACTTGGAGGTCTTTTCCAACCTTAAAGATTCTATGATTCCATAAGGCAAGCCAGCCAGTAGAAGGTGAGGCTTGCAGTATTTGGTTTCTTAATTTTTATTTTCCTAGCTCCTCTGAAGGATTTCAAACAACATTTCTGAATATATATTTTCCAGCTGTCTAATTGAGGGTGGAGATGCAACTGAGCACATGCCTCTGAAACATTAGAAATGCACCTGCCAATAGAGGTTATTTGATCTTTGTGCATGACCCCATGCTGCTGCAGGACACAGACAACAGAAGGGTAAAGCTCTTGAAAGCAAAAGTTACTTATCATAGAATTGTTAGAATCATTAGGGTTGGAAAGTACCTTTAAAGGTCATCTAGTCCAACTCCCTCCATTTATGTCAGGTCCTTGAGTACCGAAACAATATATACAGAAATATTTATTCTTTCACTTTCATGGAATGATGGTAAAAATATTTCTGACATTGTAACACCCATAAAAAGTTCCAGCAGAAGCACACGAGTTCTGTACTACCTGTGCAGGTCTTATTGTGTGGACAAGCAATGCTGGTAAGAGACCAGTCAGCAACTAAAGAATAGCTAATAAAAAACCTCAACTTCCTGAAGTTCAAAGATTTTAGAGTGAATGGAAACAAAACTACGTCAAAAGCATTAAATTTAGCCAACTGAAAAAAAAATTCACGTAGATTGAGAAAAGCAAATACTTCTGGTGTCATCTCACGTTTAGCTGGATCTAAACAAAACCCTAACTTTGGAGTCATTCAGTGGTGCACCTCTAACAGCCGTCATTAAACATTATTCTAGGCATGTTTTTATATCTGTGTTTTCCATACTGCCCGTACTAGACCACTAGTGCAATAAATCCCCCACAGACCTTGTGGGTTTTACATTTTACAAGATTGGCTTTCAACATCCTGTTTTACTTCTTGATCCTATTGCACGAATCGCTGTCTTGAAACTGGTAACAGTCAAAATAATGATAAATCTATGACTTTGAACTTGAATAAAACAGAATTACTTACCTGAATAAATAAGTTATATAAAGCAGACTAATATGAAGTCTCTTCTGGCAGTTACACAGAATGGTCAACACTGTGGCCAAGAATGATAGTTTTTATGAAGTGTTCATATGCTTTTAATCTTAATATGCACTGGCAAGAAAGTAATTTTATTTTAAAGCAAATATCCATGCATATTGCAGTGCCCTGGCACCCTTTTACTTCCGCCATAAAATCTCAATTATAATGAAAAATTACCCTTTTCAAAAATTTGTATCCAAGATAGATCTACGCAACAAAAACTCAGATTGGATTCTAGTAATAATTCCTTGTAGAGAGATAGTAAGGAAGGATATATGTAAATACACGTGTGTATCTACCTGTACATACACACACATCACCGCTGCCGTAGCGACAGTTGTAGTGCTAAAACTCCCGAGGGGGTTTCCCTGCACTCTGAGATTTTGCAGGGGGGAGAGGAAAGGGAGGTTACTACTGCCAGTTCTGCAGAGTTGTGGCAGAAAAGGAAAAAAAAAAAAAAACTGATCTGTCCTCCTAAAAAGCAATTTTAATTCAAGCCAATATATGCCAATGTATATAGAACAGTTCAACAACAACATATCCTGAATAATTAAATGCATTGGAAGGAGAACAAGCTACATTTTTTTTTCTCAATTAAAAAAAAAAAATTATGTCTGAGTTGTACATTTTGAAAATGTTTAGATTTCTGCTTAAGGAATTCAAATGTAAAATAAATCTGTTTTGTGAAAATACACCTTTTAAATTAATTTTTCTTTGATGCGGTATGAAGATTTTTAATACAGGTAAATCAACATGGTAACACAGATATTTCTCTTACAAAAATAGCAGAGGAACCTGCACACCATAGATTTGGATATATATTTTTTTTTAATTCTTCATCAATTCACTGTTTTCGAACATCAGAGGTATTTTCCCATCCATGATGTACTGTGCTCTATTCTGTCAACAATTCCACAATGTGCAGTATAGCATTGAATTCAGTATAATGCAGTACTGAATCTGGTGGAAGCACTTCAATGTGTAAAATTCTGCAAAAGGTTATTTGCTTTTTTTTTTTTTTTTACTAATAACCAACATCTAGTCTATTTTTTTTTTTTCAATGAAAATTTCCTTGCTTTACCAATATCCGTACTTCATGAGAAGAGCTAAGCCTCAAGGCTTACCTCTAATAACGAAAACAAATTTCAATATTATGGTTATATAATTTTTAAATCTTTGTGGGTTTTTTTTTAAATTAGCGTTAGCAGACACAAAAAAAAAATTGAAACACTCTGTTTTTGCAAAGGCTGCAGATATTTCAGGTTTACTGCTATAATTATTTCAGTATCATATTACATACAGAAGCAAGCAATTTTCTTTCCCAGTGTATTAGCTATGAAATTAAATCTATGCAATTATACTCCTATTGTTTCAAAACAATGCATCCCTTGCTTTAATATGCAGCCGGTATGTTAATTTCAGAAATAAACAGAACATAAAATTAGCACTTCCACCATGTCACAACGTGTTTCTGGATGATGCGGAGCTTAAATGCCAAACGTGTTGTGAGCGGTGGAGATGACCCCAGCTCTGCAAGGGGACCGAAGGAAAAGGCGCCAGCTCTTACCTGCAGGCTGTTGAAGATGATGAAGAAGACCAACATCCAGAGGTGCCGGTAAGCCATGTGCAGTCCTCCCCACAGCCAGGTGACGGAAATCAGGGCAAAGAGATACAAGACCAAGGGGATCTCTGGAAACCAGAAACACAGCATTTCAGCCAGTGCACCCTGGGAAAAACACTTTTTAAAGCATTACTGACGCAGGACCTGGTTTGGCCATCTCTGGCCAACCTTGGAGCTCATTTTCCAGCAACGGGCAGCCCTTCTTCTGCTCCGACTGGGTAGGGGTCCCAGGGCTTTTTAGACCCACCTTGGGGCCAGGAGACCAGAGGAAAGGCACGGCCAGCTGGAGGACTGGAGGATGGAGGGGACAGAAAGGGCACAACCCAGCTCGTGAAAGCAGGAATGGGTGCTTTGCAAATGGGTAGAGTGTACTTGGAGTCAGAAAAACGCACTGACCTTGGCGAAAGCACGGGGAGAGCTCTTAGGAAGCTCTGGAAACTTTGGGAGGAAACAAACTTTCAAGAATTGAGAGGAAAGGGAAAAGGAAAAAAAAACATTATCAATAAAAAAAACTACCACGGCTCTGGCAATTTATAGAATTATATAGAAATTATAAGAATAGCTTATTCTCTGATTTGTTGTTCATTTTACTGCAAGTTGAAGATGAGAAGGCATCTGACTGTAAAGCTTTAAGTGGCCAACCTCCACTCATTCAAGGAGCCCCCCAGAGACTGACTTTGCACCAGTTAAATTCATTCACGCAGAATCTGTCCTCAAGCACACCAACACAGAGCTGCATTTTATATTCCCTACTGTATTTACAGCATAAAAGATTTAAGGAGCACTGGCAGGAAGATGTCTGCACGGACAAAGTTTGCAAAGAGGAAAGAAGTCAACTTTTGCCATGACCCGCTCCTGTTGTCGACAGCCAGGTACACCACGCCGGTCCCTCGTGTTGAGCGTATTTGCAAGACTTCAAAGTCTATGTTTGCCCAGGTCTGCCCACTCCGGGGGCGGCAGCGCTCGGCCAGGCATTGCCCCTCTCCGCATCAGTCACGGGGCACCAGCAAAGAGCAGAGATGTGCTTTGGACGGGCATCATTCCAGAAACAGCAGTTTGGGAGCGCTTCGGGCATTTTGTTTAACAATGTATAAACAGTAAGTGCTTTCTGAATGGCAATAGCCAAAGTCAAGACTACCCTTCCGCAAGGCAGGCAGTCGTTGCTTCAGGGATATAACTATTGCTTTGTCAGAAATGCATGTGAATATTTTTATAAACAATTGAAGCAAAATATGATGTGAGCAGTACTATGTTCCTAAGGTTTCTCGCATTAAAGCCTAATATTGCTTGGTAAAACCTAGGGTGTGAACCTCAGCTTGAGTTGTTCTGTAAACACTGTTCGATAGTCTGACATAACATTTAACAAAGATATGTATTTCCTTAGTGAATTATAATGAGATGGTATGTTATAAATGAAAATTAACATTACGCTAGGTTGGTGGTAACCTAGGACTAGAGGGAATAAAACCAAAGTATTAAAATAAACTTAGTTTTTTGGAATAGTGAACAAGGCCTTGCTTTATCTGTGGGGGAAAAAAAAAAAAACACCTACCTGTTTTTCTGGAAAATAAGAGGTCATTACAGCATTAAGAAAATTAGATTCCACAAGCAGAAGTGTTTGAAAGCTCAGCTCTAATCATTGTTAAGATCCTCCCATTCTGTCACTTTTGTCATGTGACATAAACCCCTCCCAGTTTGGCCACTGGTCAATAGTGGTATTCCGGTGCATGCAGGATGGCTAGCGTGTTCTCAGTGGGTGGGAGGATGCAGCACCACGGGCACCAGGCAGCTAGGGACCTCTAGGAGACTTGAGAAGTCATCGTGGGTGGGTACTGGTGCCTTAGAATGGCATTGGATGCACGTCTTCCATGTCACAGGAGATCCAAAGGATCTGTACGTGATCAGTACGTACAACACAGGACCTGTGGAAGACCTGTTCCACGTAAAGAGAAAGCTGGAGGCCAGCCTGGATAACCGTGGCTGTCTCAAGTGACAATCGATGCCCATTAAGCACCTGAATGACTTCTCCCATGGCAAGGTAAGGTCTGGCCGAAGTTTACTAAAGGTCTGAGACTTGCCAAGGATCCCTCATCCACAACATAGCATTAAAAATACAAAGCCCTCTAAAGTACCAGGTAGTAGAGTGAGAAGCAGAACATTAAGTATTTATTTTTATCCTACATTGCATACATTAATGAATTCAAATACTTATTAGACGTGTACTTAACAATATTCACAAAAACAGCAAAGAACTGGCAACCTCAAAGGTTTTGAGGTTATAATAATGATATTTATTAAAATTAAAATTAAGAAAATACACATCAAAAATGTCAATTTTTGTAAATGTAATTCTAAAGCTAAATTCACTGATTATGGATTTATTCGTGCACAGATATTAATGGAATTATATAATCTTTTTGTTTCAATCTCAAAATGATGCAATAAACTTTAGCTGCTTATGAAATTCAAGTGGTATAATGGACTGACAACTAATGATCGCTAATGCAGATGATCCTAAATGCTGTACATAGGCCACAGTGAACAACGAAGAGAATTATCCTGGGAAGCTGAATAATGTTTTGACTTTTTTATTACTTTGCAATATAGTTCAATTAAGGTGGGGGGTAAGGGAGAGAAGAAAGCAAATTGCGGAAGGAAAAACGGCAGACGGTAAAACATGTCAAAAATTAAGACCATAATTTCTGCTTTTAGTGCATAAGCACCACCTAAGGAAAAATATCACAATTTTAATCATAACTTAGAACCTCTAGAGTGTTGAAACCATAGATCACTGAAATAGTTGTGATACAAAGCCGAAGGAAATGGAGCCATATGATATCTAGATCATATACTTTTGATGTACAATGATCTGACTTTATTATCTCCAAGTGTGTACGAGGGGGATATTTGACAAATTCAGTGCCATCTCACCAGAATAAAACTACCACAGGTAAAACCAGGATCAAGCTCACTGAAGCTAACAAGATCTCTATGCAGTGTACCTTGAGTAATTCTGATAAAAGTTTATGTAATTAATGCTACTCAGTACAAACATGTCAATTTATATATGCATTGCAATAATAAAGATGGTCTGGAGATATCTGCTTTTTGCCAGATGCTGAATGTTTGTACAGTTTACGATTCTGCTTTTGTCTTTGTCAGTAACAATTGCTTCATTATCAGTACTGTAAAGGATTAATCCAGAGTTGAAACTTTGGCAGCATTTAGTTTCAGCTGTTTGAATTCTCTTCACCCATTCTGATCAGAAAATTTGTTGTATTTCATAGAATCATAGAATGGTTAGGGTTGGAAGGGACCTTCAAAGCCCACCCAGTCCAACCCCCCTGCCAGGAGCAGGGACATCTCCAACCAGACCAGGTTGCTCAGAGCCCCGTCCAGCCTGGCCTTGAATGTTTCCAGGGATGGGGCATCCACCGCCTCTCTGGGCAACCTGGGACAGTGTTCTACAACCTTTAGTGTAAAAAATGTTTTCCTAATATCTAATCTAAATTTAATCAAACAGAAGCTCAATTTCTAAAACAAACACATCAGAAAGGCAGCAACAATGTCATTTAAGTTTGTAAAAACAGCCTTGCATAAAGGAAAAGGATGTCAATAAATAGGCTTGAAATGACCCAAAATAGACAGTCAAGTTATCTGTGGTTTCCTTTGTATGGAAAGAAAACCAACACCTCCCTCCCAAACAAACTCAAAGGGTATTTATTTCTGGGCAGAAGAACCTTCACTGGCAAGAACTTTACTCTACATACGAGTACCAGCAGTCGCCTTTAGAGGACTGGAGTAAACCTTGAGCAGACAAAAGACTGCCAGCCAACTCAGCATCAGTGTGATGTAGCGGAGACATTGTCAAGCAGCTCTCTTGGGTATTATATATTCGAACCATGCTGGTCCACATTTTTTTTTACAGCATTACTATACCTTTTCTTTGTACGAAGAATAAAGAAAGGTTTTATTTAAGCAACAGTCAGTCCACCCACTACTTAAATATATATATATGTATGTATGTATCTACATATATATCACCATCCTGACTGTTCATACCTCTCCCCAAAATATCTCCCCTTTTCCATAACTAGAAGCTTAAGGAACATCGGCAGAGTTGATGACTCAGTACAGATAAACACATGTTATGCAGCTTTCGTTGCAGTTTCTTAGAGTTTGAAAACTTACCATAGTCCATCTTGGTATGTGACCAGGTGAAATTATACTCACTTAATTTACCAAAATATTATTTTCCTTATTAACATAACTTTAAGTACAATCATTTTTTATGGGTGGCAAAACCCATAGTAGACCATAGACTACTCTACTGTAGTTTTACTACAGTAGAGGAGTCCTCAGCATAAACACAGTATTTCGTCCAGTGATTTACATAAAAATGATGCTCGTGAGAATTTGAAAGACAGGCTGCCATATTTTCATGACATAATTAATCATAGAATCATAGAATGGTTAGGGTTGGAAGGGACCTTCAAAGGTCATCTAGTCCAACCCCCCTGCAAGGAGCAGGGACATCCCTGACTAGGTCAGGTTGCTCAGAGCCTCATCCAGCCTGGCCTTGAACGTTTCCAGGGATGGGGCCTCCACCACCTTTCTGGGCAACCTGTTCCAGTGTTCTATAACTCGCATCGTAAAAAATTTTTTCCTAATTTCCAATCTAAATCTACCCCCCTCTATTTTAAAACCATTACCTCTCGTCCTATCGCAACAGGCCCTACTAAACAGCCTTTCCCCATCTTTCTTGTAGGCCCCCTTGAGGTATTGGAAGACCGCTCTGAGGTCTCCCCGGAGCCTCCTCTTCTGCAGGCTGAACAGCCCCAACTCTCTCAGCCTGTCCTCATAAGAGAGGTGCTCCAGCCCTTTTATAATCTTCGTGGCCCTCCTCTGGACCTTCTCCAACTGGTCCATGTCCTTCTTGTGCTGGGGGCTCCAGAACTGGACACAGTACTCCAGGTGGGGTCTCACCAGAGCAGAGTAGAGGGGGAGAATCACCTCCCTCGACCTGCTGGCCACACTCCTCTTGATGCAGCCCAGGATGCGGTTGGCCTTCTGGGCCCCAAGGGCGCATTGCCTGCTCATGTTAAGCTTCTCATCCACCAGCACTCCCAAGTCCTTCTCCTCAGGGCTGCTCTCAATCCATTCCCCGCCCAGCCTGGATTTGTGCCTGGGATTGCCATGACCCAGGTGCAGGACCTTGCAGTTGGCCTGGTTGAACTTCATGAGGTTGGCACGGGCCCACCTCTCCAGCCTGTCAAGGTCCCTCTGGATGGCATCCCTCCCTTCCAGCGTGTCGACGGCACCACACAACTTGGTGTCGTCGGCGAACTTGCTGAGGGTGCACTCTATCCCACTGTCCATGTCGCCGACAAAGATGTTGAACAGGGCCGGGCCCAGCACGGACCCCTGAGGGACTCCACTCGTGTCCGATCTCCACCTGGACATTGAGCCGTTGACCACCACTCTCTGAGTGCGGCCATCCAGCCAACTCCTTATCCACCGAGTGGTCCGTCCATCAAACCCATGTCTCTCTAGTTTAGAGAGAAGGATGTTATGCGGGACAGTGTCAAAAGCTTTGCACAAGTCCAGGTAGATGATGTCAGTTGCTCGTCCCTTGTCCACCGATGCCGTCACCCCATCATAGAAGGCCACCAAATTGGTCAGGCACGATCTGCCCTTGGTGAAGCCATGTTGGCTGTCACCAACCACCTCCTTGCTCTCCATGTGCCTTAGCATGGTTTCCAGGAGAATCTGCTCCATGACCTTGCCAGGCACAGAGGTGAGGCTGACCGGCCTGGAGTTACCTGGGTCTTCCTTATTCCCCTTTTTAAAAATTGGGGTTATGTTCCCCCTCTTCCAGTCATCGGGGACCTCACCAGACCGCCACGACTTCTCAAATACGATAGCCAGTGGCTTGGCAACTTCATCCGCCAGTTCCCTCAGGACCCGCGGATGGATCTCATCAGGACTCATGGACTTGTGCACCTTCAGGTTCCTTAGATGATCCCGAACCTGCTCTTCGAGTACAATGGGCAGTTCTTCATTCTCGCAGTCCCTGCTTGCACCTTCTACAGCTTGGGCGGTGGGACAGGAACTCTTGTTGGTGCAGACTGAGGCAAAAAAGTCATTGAGAACCTCAGCCTTCTCCATGTCCTGGGTAACCAGGACACCAGTTCCCTTCTGGAGGGGGCCTACATTTACCGTGGACTTTCTTTTGTTCCCTACGTACCTATAAAAGCTCTTCCTGTTACATTTTATATCCCTGGCCAGATTCAGTTCTGCCAGGGCTTTGGCCTTCCTTACCTTATCCCTGGCCACTCGCGCAGCCTCTTTGTAGTCCTCCCAGGCTACCTGTCCCCACTTCCACCCTCTATAGGCTTCCTTTTTCACTTTCAGTTGGTCCAGGAGCTCCTTGCTCATCCACGCCGGCCTCCTGGCCTTTTTGCCCGACTTGTTTTTCATCGGGATGCACCTCTGCTGTGCTTGGAGGAGGTGCTCCTTGAATATGGACCAACTTTCCTGGACCCCTCTTCCCTCCAGGGCCGCCTCCCATGGCACTTGGCCATCAGGTCCCTGAAGAGGCCGAAGTCCGCCTTCCTGAAGTCTAGGGCAGAGAGCTTGCCGTGTATTTTCCTTGCTGCCCCGTGGATCTTGAACTCCACCATGTCATGGTCGCTGCAGCCAAGGCTGTCCTTTAGTTTCACATCCCCCACCAGCCCCTCCCTGTTGGTGAGCACAAGGTCGAGCATGGCACCCCTCCTTGTCGGCTCCTCTATTGCCTGCAGGAGGAAGTTATCATCCACGCATTCCAGGAACCTCCTGGACTGCCTGTGCCCTGCCGTGTTGTCTCTCCAACAGATGTCAGGGTGGTTGAAGTCCCCCATGAGGACCAGGGCCTGTGACCATGAGGCTGCTCCTATCTGCCTATAGAGCACTTCGTCTGCTCTATCCTCCTGGCCAGGCAGCCTGTAACAGACCCCTACCGTGACGTCCCCTGTCCGTCCCCACCCTCTAATCTTGACCCATAAGCTCTCTGTCAGCTCCTCCTCCATCCCCAGATTAACGAACCAACAAAAGTATTAAATGCTGAAAAAAACTGATTTACCTCAATGGGAACCTAAAAGGAGCTGTAGTGGGTATGAAAAAAGGTTTATCTGGCCTTGCCTCCAACAAGGGCCAAAAAAAGTTGGCCAGATACAATACATCTCCCAGCAATTCTCCCATTTACAACTCAACAGCTGCCTGAACCAGACAGTTTCCTTCTATTTAGTAATCTTCAGCAGACTTCTCTTTCACAGGTTCATCTTGAAGTAATTATGGTAAACGTTGATAATTCACAGTATCCCGTGGCAAGGAACTCCACAGGAATAGCACAAAATTCAGGTAAGAAAATGCCAGATTGCTCAGCTGAAACAGCTGTCAGCCTTGTGTTCATCGTTTGGTTTCCTTCTAGAAGAAGCAAGAAATGGAAACAAAAACCCCAGAAGACTTCCAAAGAGCTATGCTTTCACCAGCTATGCTTACTGATCTCCACAAAGTTCATCACCACAGGACTGTGGTCCTGTCAGCCTCTGCATGACTTCTTCAGAAATGAGAGCCGCAATGGTTGTCACACCTATGTGCCCAAAAGGACTGGAAAAATGGTGAGAAATACTAAATTTTACAAGATGAGATCGCCTCAAATTTATTCATAGCTGTGGCCTGGAATAGATTCTGCCAGTTACACAGTGCTGGTTCAGACATTGCAGAGAAAGAAAAAAAAAGGGTAAAGGAGAAATAATTCTCCAGTGTCAAATGTATCCTGTACACTTAACTCCCTTTGTATGCAAGACATATCTATTTTGGAAAGCACGGGAAGGAGATACCTGCCAACCTCTGCCCCTGCACCTGAGAGCAATAAGAGCTTTGTGGCCTCTTGGTAGTTTAAGGCTGGGAGGATGAGGAGGAATGAAGAAGAAAAATGTGGAAACAGCTGTGAAGGGGAAGAAGAAGATGATGAGGAGCCTTTCAGTGTTCCCTGTTGCGATCCATTGTTACACGTTTGATGGTTCACCTAACGGCAAGTTGAAGGTTGAGGTAGATTTGCACATCATTGTAACTTCACCTCATGATGGGACAGTTCACATGGCTAACCTCTCTTGTTTCTATGTAGTTCCTATTGATTATGAAATAATTATTTGACGGTGCCTGCCACAACCTTTTTCACCAGGGAGGGAAGCAGCAACGGAAATCTTGCTGCACAGTTTCAGCCGACAAGTGCCCACAATGCGTACTGAAGGATTCTTTAAAAACGTCTTCTTGCTATATTTTTATATATATAAAAATATATTTTATATTTTACTGTTAGGAAAAACAATGGAGGAGCACTAAGGCAGGGATAAAAACTGCTATGTGAATGAATCAACAACTCACTTGAACAAAGGCATCAAACCAGAAATAAGTCATAAGCCCCATGAAATCATCAGCTTATTGCTCTGGAGAAAATGTGGGGCCAAAGTAACTGAAATGAACTAGAAAAACAACGTGCTGCTTTTAGGGATTGCCAGCACTGGAGCTCCCTTCAGGACAGCAGGATTAGTCCCTTCAGAATGCCGTGCTCAGTCAAGCAGCTGGGTTTCGATGATGTTTTTGCAATTGGTACCCAGAAAAAAAGCATAACTTTTCAGTTTGAATTAGATTATACATTTCAGAAGATAATACATTCTCTTCTTCCTAGAATAGACAAATATTCAAAAGAAAATAAACTTCATATTCTGAAATTGCCAATTTTCTGGGTTTTTTTTCTTTCTGTTTCATTTCAAAACTGTCAGGTAGACTACCTGAAGGGTTTTTTTCCCTCCTTCCATACCTAATATTATAGATAAAATTTCCCAGGACAATAAGTCTGAGTAGTGAAAACCGTTAGATCAAATAGAAATTGATAAAACTGGAAATTATTAAATAATGTTAAAACTCTGAAGCGTAATGCTGAGTATGTCTTTGCAAACAAACACCTAGATGATCAACTACGAAAATAAGGAATGCACTGCGTTTTCATACCTTATCCAAATGTTTGTATTCTCACCACTGTGTTGGCCTATATTATGTCTTTTTAAACTGCCTGAAGTGTTTATTTTTTTTTCTAAAAAAAGGAAAGTCAATAAAAGACGCAATTAAATAATACAACTTTAATGATCTTCTGAGTTTACCTATAAATATTTTCTGTGTGTCTTCCCCTTAGGTTGTTAAACTGATAATGCAACTTTAATTGCTTTTAATTCTTCTTGGTTAGACATGAAGACCTTCTGCAAAACCTGAAAGATCTTTACAAACATTTTTCCCAAGATGATTGAGGAGAACTTATTGCTTCATAGAATTTCACTGATCTGTGGGAGATCTAATTTAGTAAAACATTTACAGATTATTGCTTAAGTAGTCATGGGTTAAACTTAGCAACAGAACTATGAAAATGCCACAAAACCAATTGGAAAAAAAAAAAAAAAAGTGTGAACAACAGTGTTCCAAATCCTGCTTGCTCCGTTTTCAATTGTTTTTGACAACTACTGTAGAAAAGGACTTTGGTAACAGGAATTAGTAGTCAAAAGAAAGAACCTAGCACATTTCCTCATCGAGTTCAAAGGAGAAAATACCACCACCAACACCAACGTGCAATCAGTGACTCATGACATAACCTCAGATTTCAGATTGTGAATATTATAGACATGCAGAATTTAACAACAGCTGACACTGAAGATGAGAAAGCTGGTAAGTACATGTCCATGAAATCCAATTGGACAAAATTGTTCATCAATAATTTGTAAAAATAGGAAGCAGCAAACCTGCTAAAATATTCTTTTTGGTTCATTTATATATATTTTTTTAATCTGCTAGTCCCTGTGGTAGAGAAGTTTGAAATCTAATAATACCTCCTACAAGAGAAGCACACCTCCCATTAAGCATAAGGACTACATCACTACTACAAGATCACAGAAGATTGGTCTATCTAACATTTCCAGTATATCTCAGTTTTTCAGCAAACTTCCTCACACACCTTTAAGACACTTTATAGAATAATCAAATGAAAGACCAAGCATCTTACTATAGCTTACACTACTACTGTTACGCAGGGAGCAAATCAAAACAGAAAGAAAAATTTGAACCTACTTATGTCCATGTAATAAAATTATTAAGAAGTAGCCAGTAAAACATTAAATGAGTGTTACATTCACAACTGTACAGGCGTAACTCACGCAAATTAACTTCCTTCTGCAGATTTCTTTAAAGGAAGAAAGTTTGGGCGCATGAAGCACAGTGCAAACAATCTAGATGACATGAGTGCAGATGATGCATTTAAGTTATTATATTATTCATATCTTTGTTCTTTATTTCAGCTTGCAATTATGCTTAATGCATTTTGTCTTAACTTTGTAAGAATCTTAGAAGCAAGAATTTGTTTTTCTCCTAATTACAAAAAAGAAAAGCCTTTGGAGCACTATGAAGACTAAAATATTATATCCAATGTGTGACGGTGATGAATACTGTGACTATTGTACATAACTCTGTACTCTTTCTGTATTCCTCTGTTGGAGGTAGTCAACATCTGGTTCTTGATTTCTAGACACGTATTGTCATCTCAAGGTGAAAGCACTCCTGCAATTCACTGTTCCTTCAGTTCTCTTAGATATATGACATGTATCTTATAATTAGAGATAAAGATTTCAGCATATAGCTCACAGGATAAGGAAGACGTGTAACTACAGGTTTAGATATGTGTTTTCACTTACAATCAAAAGCCCTGTCCTCAGCATCATTTCCTCAGCAAGCTGATTGGAATGTCCTGCAATTGCATTTTGTATGGCTTATTTTTGTCTTGACAATACCAGATGGTAGCAGGTAGAGGTGGACCATCAAACGTTCAGTCATGACGAGGAATTGCATACTGCTAAGATAATAAGTATATTAAATAAATTTATACGAAGGAATACTCAAGAAGGTAGTTAAAATTTTACAGCTAAGTATCTAAGGCATTCTTCACGAGGTTCTGTTTTGGCAACAAGAAGTTTTACTCTTTAAATTAATTCTGGCACATTTACAATGATGATACCAGAGTGATGTTCCTCAGGGTTGGTATTGGGCCCGGCCCTGTTTAACTTCTTTGTCGGCAACTTGGACAGTGGGATAGAGTGCACGCTCAGCAAGTTCACCAATGACACCAAGTTGTGTGGTGCCATCGACACGCTGGAGGGAAGGGATGCCATCCAGAGGGACCTTGACAGGCTGGAGAGGTGGGCCCGTGCCAACCTCATGAAGTTCAACCAGGCCAACTGCAAGGTCCTGTACCTGGGTTGGGGCAATCTCAAGCACAAATAGAGGCTGGGTGGAGAATGGATGGAGACCAGCCCTGAGGAGAAGGACTTTGGAGTGATGGTGGATGAAAATCTCAACATGAGTCAGCAATGCGTGCTTGCAGCCCAGAAAGCCAACCGCATCTTGGGCTGCATCAAGAGGAGCGTGGCCAGCAGGTCGAGGGAGGTGATTCTGCCCCTCCACTCTGCTCTGGTGAGACCCCACCTGCAGCACTGCGTCCAGTTCTGGAGCCCCCAACATAAGAAGGACATGGACCTGTCGAAGAGGGTCCAGAGGAGGCCATGAAGATGATCAGAGGGCTGGAGGACCTCTGCTGTGAGGACAGGCTGAGAGAGTTGGGCCTGTTCAGTCTGGAGAAGAGGAGGCTCCGGGGAGACCTGATAGTGGTCTTCCAGTACCTCAAGGGGGCTGCAGGGAAAACGGGGAGAAATTCTTCAGAAGGGCCTGTTGTGATAGGACATGTGGTAGTGGTTTTAAAACAGAGGGAGGTAGATTCACACTGGACATAAGGAAGACATTTTTTACACTGAGGGTGGTGGAGCACTGAAACAGGTTGCCCAGAGAGGTGGTGGATGCCCCATCCCTGGAAACATTCCAGGCCAGGTTGGCCGGGGCTCTGAGCAACCTGATCTGGTTGGAGGTGTCCCTGCTCCTGGCAGGGGGGTTGGACTGGATGGCCTTTAAAGGTCCCTTCCTGTCCAAACCATTCAATGATTCTATGATTCTATGAATTAGGTAAGTTCTACTGCATATGTATGGCACGAAAATGATGCCACTACATGTTCAATAAATGGAGGTAATCTATTCACAAAGGTATTATCAGACAAAAATGCAGGTGATTTTTCAACTCAAATTTTTCTGTTATATTTTCAAATATTTTTGTGAAATTATGCAAGATTAGCAAACAGCTGGAAAATAAAATTATTTGTATTGGATTGCAGCCTTAGTAATCTCCAATTTCTGTATGTACACATTAGGACTGTCAAGAAAAAAAACAATTATCCCTTTCATATGCGTATTTCAACCTCCTGTTATTTCACTTGAATACAATTGCCTGGCTTTATGCCACCTGATTTCCTTCAAAAGCAGTCTTTCTTGTTGCAAACTTAAATATTAGTTCACCCAGAGGCTGTTTATTCAGCGCACGCTTCTGACTTGGCTCCTGTCATGCCTAACTTTTGAGAAGTTAGTTTCTACACACAGCAGAATAATCAATCAACAGAACATGTTTTCTGGAAGGCTGGCAAACCGAACCAGCTCAACCTGAAGGCTCTTTTCTAGCAAACTCAAGGCTTATCCTTGAAAGAGTACACTAGAGGTAGAGCTGACATTCTTTGTAAATCAGCTTTCACACTACTTTTCAACTCTCAGTTTTGAGGCCTGCTCTAAGAGATAATTAATTCTTGACTCTCCCATTGCCCTTTCTTCTAGCCTTCTACCTTTGAGGAAAATTCCCTGACCGAAGCAAGCTATATCAATCACCATGTAAAACACCACCGCTAGTAACAGCGATTCTGCAGCCGTAAAAAAAAGACGTGAGAGGGTAACCTCACATATTTTCAGTTCCAGACAGGACAATGAGAAGTCTGCATGTTGCTTAAATTAGGACACAGCAAATTCTATTTATTTGTGTTTATTCTCCAATACAACCTTGTTTTAATCATATTATTTTATCATGATGTCCCAGGCATAAGAAAAGAGTATGATAAGCTCTCTGGGAAGATCACATACCAGCGCCAAAGGAATTCACAACAATTACTAAAAGCAGAATTTTGCTAGACTAGCTCTCCTTGGGCCATGACATTTTCTTGAAAGCCTATAAACTACCAGAACAGGATATGAGAGACGTGACTCTGCCTGAGTAGTCAGAATAAATCTAGAGGACTAGAAAGAACATATGCATGACAGAATAGGAGGTGCAACTAATAAATGAATACCTGTGTATAATTACACGTTAAAAGCCCCAATTATATCCTTTTGTTTTCCAAGAAACTATTTAACCATGTACAAACAGATTCTCTTTGCAATTACCAAGGGGCAAATTTTTTTATCTTAGATATGTATGGTGAAACTCAGCATTGTTATTCTCTTCTTAGTAAGAAAATTACATGAGAGTCTCCTCCCACTGTGGATGTCCCATCTTCAGAAGTGTTCGAGGTCAGCTTGGATGGGCCTTCAAGGAATGCGAGCCAGTGGAAGGTGTCCCTGCCCATGGCAGGGGGGCTGATCTACATGACACTTAAAGGTCCTTTCCAACCTGAACCATTATATGGTTCTGTGATTCTGGATAGTTCAAGATGAACCTTTGCAAGGTAAGTTTCAGAGTATTCCAACACGAGGAGAAAAGAGAATAAGAAAAAAAAATTGCCTCAATTTTTAACTTGGCCAGTTGCATATTGAATTTATTTGGAAAAAAAAACTGCATACACTGCAAATAAGGATAAATTTCACTGCTTCTATTCCTATTAAATTTCTACTAAAGTTAGCCTTCCTCAAGTACAGATCACAAACAAGGAACTTCAGAACTACAGTTCAGCCACAGTTTAAGAGGTTATGAAATGACCAAAAGAATGTGCACTTGGAAGACAGATAACATTTTTTTCTTTCAAATTTGCATATGCAACCCCTTTTTTTTTTGTTTGTTTTATGGTAATATGCAAGTCAGTGACCTTGTCATTTTATTTTAATTGACAACATTAAGTAATTTTTGCATGAATTGTTGCAGAATCCAAACGGGGTCATCCGTATCACACTGCAATTTTATCTATCTTCTAACCAAATGACTCCCAGAAAGGGGATAAACAGTACTAGTTCAAATATTCTTTTGCAAATAGGTGTTAGTATGAATATCTGTGTATAAATGATAATTACATGTCTATATATGCCACTTCTTCCTTTCTGCAATAGTCTTTGCTCTCCGGAATTTAAATGAACAGGTGCCCACAATTACTAGTAAATGTAAAAGCTTGCAGCCCAAAATTAAATTTTGAGAAATATATTTTTGTCGATGTTTACAGCTCCCTACAGTTGATATGTCAGAATTGTTTACAGTGTCATTCACCTGGAATTTTATTATCTTTCTAGAAAAGGTAATTAATGGAGAGTACACAGTTTTCCAAAGCAGGAATTTTTTACATTTTTCATTACTTACTGCACTCTTTGGAGTTGGGAAGTTTGGGTACCAAATCTCAGGCTGGAGGGTAGGAATTAATTGTTGTGGGTAACTGAACATGGAGTAAATCCGTACGGGGATGACAGCCAGAGACAAGCTAGAATAAGGCACTAAACATACACAACTGTGCTTGGTAGGTCCACATTTCCTCTAGTTTTGGATGAAATAGAGAGAAACCCTGGCATATTCATAACAAAACAGCAAAATTATGAGTGCTTGTGCAACTTGGAGGCAACACTGCCAAAAGACCTCCCTACCCCATAGGATCTTGTACGTCACACTGAAGTCAAGACTCTGTGTGAGTGTGATCCAGGACACGCTCTCTGTTGCAGAAGCAAGACATCATCACACAGCTGATGGCAGGCAACTTTGCCATTACGAAAAATGTTGCTTCTCACAGCATCCTCAGGGGTGGCTGCAATAACAGCACGGGAGGAGGAGCAGGTCGCACTGAGGCTGTAAGAACATGGAGTCAGTGGAGTGAACTTCTCCAAAGAAGAAGTATGGGTCGTATGGTAAGAGTCAAAATTTTAACGTGGCAACAGGTCTTACCACTGCAAACTGCCTTTGAATATGTCTTTAAAAGTAAAATTATGTCCATAAAACATCAAAAATAATGTAAATACGACCATCATCTTGAATTTCAGGAGAGAAATGTTCAGTTAGAAAGTCAGAGGCCTTTAGTTAACAGTTAGTACCATGTTATGTCGTTATAGGCAACGTTACAAACTACAGAAATCACCGACCTTTCTTTCTGGAAGCTTAAGCACAGCTACACAGAGGCCACTTACACAACCACCAGCACCATAAACCTCACCACACAGCTCTTTTTCTTCCCCAAAACACCCCCTCACCAACTTGCTCTCACTCACACTGCACGAGGTACTTTCATTTGTGCTTGCAAAAGCCCTGTCGCAGCAAAACGCCAGTTTGCTGTGCAGGTGCACAAGCAGTAAAAGTCAACACCGGCTTTTGGAAAAAAAAAATAAGCTATTATTGGCATTTTCCTGAACACTCTCTTCCTGATATTTTTTTTTCCATTTATCCTGCGACTCCAACATTACCTGTACCATTTTCTGGACTCTACGGGAGAAAGACAAAACCTTGAATTCTATGTTAAATCAAAGTTTTGTTTCAATCCTATTACTTCATGTCTTTACATCATGTAGATATAACTCCTATCAGTACTTTCTGCATTTTACATGCTGAATTAATTTATGGTCTTGTTTTAATATTCAGTATTTTTTTTCTTTGGTTTGACAGCTCTGCCACAAGCCTTAACCTTCAACTCAGGAATATGGAATCTCCATCCTTAGAGATACTAAAAAAAAGTTATTTATAAATAAATAAACTGTATTATTCAAGACTAAAAAAGGAGCCACTTTCGTATTCACTCCAGGCAGTCCCTTTTATATCAGAAAGAAACAAAACACTAAAGTGCAACTAAGGTCTTGAGTATCACAATGTTTATCAGGCCTTATCCAAATTCATATAGCTCTTAGTCAAGCTGACAATTTGTCACTAAGAAATAAGTTAATAGTTTAAAAAAATGTCCAGATAGTAAATATTTAATATTTATTTTTACCATTTTGTCATAACAGGAATATATTTCTGTAACCCAAACTTTTTAAAAAATCCACAACTTCTCATTTCACAATACAATTATCACTGCAAATTTGAGTATTTGAACAAGACAGCTACCCTTTATAAATCTGAAGAGTTACAAGCACTGGACTACTCAATGGAATTTTTTAATAATCCTCTGTCCCTTCTAAGCTCAGATGACATTTATTTAATGCACTGGGAAAAAGGATTCAAGAATCTTTCACAAGTTTATAAAACCTAACTGGCTTCATGCAGCCAGGGAGAAAACAGACACACTTTTATTAAAATCTGCATATTTTCACTTGTTTATAAAACTCAGATTTTTTTTCCCAAAAACACCATGAACACAAAAGAAATATTCTCAGCTTCCCACAGCATGTCCTATTATTGCGGCATTGGTCTAAACTGCTGCAACTTTGTTTTGGGAACATTATTGCATTGGAAGTTGTTCTGACAGAGGAGACCGACCGATACTTCCTGTTTTGCACAAGAGAGATTTTTTTTTCTTTCAAGCACGTTTCAGTTGCGAGCAGCACTAGGAAATCTCAAAACAGACGCATTAACTCCAAATACTCCAAGACGCAGCCCGCGCATGACTGTGCAGCCCCCGAATATACTGCAAAAACACGATGGACAGGAGCTGTGGCCATCACCTGGGGCTGAGCCGAGGAGCACGGCGCGGGTTCATATGTTATTGCGGAGGATGCCCCAACCCTCCCTGGGACAGGGCAGTTCGGTACACCCAGCCAAAACCAGGCACGGGGACACTGCTCCAAGCAGGGCGGTGCTGTGTTTTATCACTATTCTCTTTAGTAGACAAAACATAACCAGAGATACTAATTTCTTGGTTTAGGTTTAACACATTTTTATCCTAAGACAGTTATGCATCTGCATAACTTTCATCATTAAAGTACTTTCACAGACTTCAAAGGGACCACTAGCATGCTTAATCTTGAACAACTGCCTTAGGTGTCTCTTGAACTGTGGTTTCTAGCGGGGTTTTCTGAGCTGGTGAGAACAGCCAGTACCGTTCTGAAAATCCAACTTGTTTGCGTAGGGGTAGCCAACGAATCATACCTGCAGCATTTGTTCTTCCTCTGAAAATATCATCGTACGCTTTCCATTGCGGGGTCACCTGGTAGGCGTGGATGAACACCACGAAAACCACCACCAAGCACATTAATGGCATCAGAGCAGCGGTGAAGAGAGCAGCGTAGGCATTTGGAATGAAGCACCTGATGGAAAAAAATGGGGAAAAATACTGTTGATAAACACACGAGACACCTTGAAAGGTCATGAGTGAAATTTCAAAAACAAATGTTTTTGAGGAAGGATATGCTTTATAAACCGCAAATTCTTTAACTCTGTTCCCAGAGTAACCTTGATAGGATGAATTAGGTTCAGTTGGTTCTTATCTCCTCATCCTATCTTAAGGAATATAACATTTGCACCTTACAAGTATGCTGGTTATATTGTAGCTTAACCAATCTTGGAGAGACTTAAACTGCTGCAATGGAACAAATTATATTTTAACAAACTCCATGCACACTACATTCATTTAATGCGATCACTCTTAGTCACCAAAGTCTAAAAGGGCATTATGCAATTTTCTATACTTAGCTCCTGAAACCACAAATTAAATTTTGAGAAATACATTTTTAAAATGAATGAACAAGTCTTAAAGGCAAGATAACTATTCCTCCCCAAGTTGTTGGAAATTTTATGTCATTTGCACACTGAAGCCAAATGCTCACTCCCTCTCTTTTTTTTTTTTAATTGTCCTTTCTTTCCTTACTCTTTCCATTTATTAAAGTTATAATTATTTATGAAGATGTGACAGAAACATGAGTTATTCCTGAAAAGGAGTCAAATTACACATATGAGACGATGACTTGAAGGTAGCTTAAAGAGTGTTCTGGACAGTATGAGAGATCAGGGTTTTCCGTGAACTCCCTGGAGGTCATTTTGTGCTTTACTGCCACGGACCTACTCTAGAGATGACGCACAACGGAGCAGCCCAAGGGACGGCCCGGGAGTCAGTATGTCTAGAGAGTATGTGGTCACTGTTATCCCTATTAAGAGGGTGTAACTTACCCAGCCCTTCTGTTTGTCAGGTCAGCTCTACCAAATAAGCTTAAAGTCAACGCTGGTGCGATATACATCCGAGATGAGCCTGGGTATATAGCTGGTCTACCTTCTGGGTTTCCTTAGGTGGACATGAGTAGTCTGTACATTCTATAACAGCTCTCCCAGAGCATCAGTCAGGCACTCTCAATGAATCCCAAAATAATTTCCAGCAGAATCTAGGTACCTTCTACATCTCTCTTCAGAAGGTACAGGCTCAGTCAGACACCAAGCAGAGATACCAGCCCATAACATCACTGAGCAATTAAGTAAGCAACAGGCAAGGTAGGAACTCTCTATTGCAATCAAAGGTGTTTGCTTCACAGAATCACAGAACGGTTGCAGTAGGAGGTCATCTGGTCCAATCCTCCTGCTTAAGCATGGACACAAAGAGCTGGTTGCCCGGGACTGTGTCTAGATGTTTTTTTTTTCAGAATCTCCAAGGTTCGAGACTCCATGGCCTCTCTGGGCAACCTGTGCCAGTGCTCGGTCACTGTCACAATGAAAAGTGTTTCCTGATGTTCATATGGAGCCTCCTGTGTTTCAGTGTGTGCCTGTTGCCTCTGGCCCTGTCACTGGGCTCCATGGAGCGGAGCCTGGCTCCATTCTCTTTACACCCCTCCTCTGGGTATTTATATACATTAAAGAGATCCCCCTGAGCCTCCTCTTCTCCAGGTCCCAGCTCTCTCAGCTTTTTCTCATAGGAGAGATGTTCCAGTTCCTCACTCATCTTGGTGGCTCTTCAGTGGACTCTGTCCAGTCTGTCTCTGTCTCTTTTGTAACGAGAAGCCCAGAACTGGACCCAGCACTCCAGATGTGGCCTCACGAGAGCTGAGCAGCGGGGAAGGATCACCTCCCTCCACTGGTTGGCAACACAGTTGATTCCTGGTTGCAACATCTGATCCATTTCATCTTTCTAATTTCTAATATTTCTTAGGTAAAAGAAAGTTATTTTTGTTCCCCAAATGTACTCTTGAGTGGGCTCAATTTTCATTAAGACATCAAGGCACATTACCATAATCTATGCTGCTTTTAATAATCATACTGAAGCCAAGAATCAGCACAAGTATAGTCTTCTATAAGATCATATATACGTTCTGAAAGCTGTAATTTTTTTTTCAGTTTAATACATTTTTGTATTTCAGGGATCAATATACTCTTTAAAATCTATCTGAATACCTTGAAAGTTTTCGGTGAACACTCCTTTACATTCAGTTACCGAAAGCTGCATAAAAATGAAAACTCATCGAGATGGATCACTAACACCACTAGGTTCTTGCTCTAAAAATGACATTGAAAAGTTATGTAGACAAGAAATACACAGAGCTGTATTAACCTACAAAGCTTACTTTGGATTTTTTTCTTGAAAGAAACGGTGAGCAATTCAACAACGGCCACTATGTCCTGTAATATTTATTCACATATAGCAGTGCGATGAAATATATCTTTTATGCTACAAACCATATGGGAGATGATTATAGGCACCAACTGGAAATATTTATTATAATCTACACTACGAGGACGCATTTATTATTCCATTACCATGACACATTTGTCACATGGAACTACTCTGTGTCTTGTTCCCCTAGCATTGGAAGGGAATACAAGAAAAATGACCCAAAACTTCAACTACATTGGTGTTCCAGAACACAAATATTCTATAGAAAAAGGCCTAGAAAGACTGATGTGGAAACTGGAATGAACTACATAATTACAAACCTTACTTGTTTAAAGAAGAGCTTTATCTCCTGCAGTATAGCCTTCAAGCAAGTTGCTGGTGGGTTTTTTTGTTTTTTTTTTTTTAAACAGGCACTAGACTTTGTAAAGTAAGTCTTTAATCCATGAAAGACAGAACCATGGTACACAATGAAGCTATTTTTGGGTGAGTAACTGTAAGGTTTTTGTTATGTTTGTTTTGAATCTGAGTAACAGTAAAAAAAAAAAATACATTCTACTAGTTGAAATACACGCCTTGTGAATAGGGACAAGAAAAATCAAACACTGTTAGCTTCTTCAGAGACTGTCATTTTATGACAAAGTTCCTCTGATTTCCTATTAACACCTTCTATTACCAAACCATATTTTTTTTTCCTGACTGTTTTGAGAAGTTTTGCTACCAGCTCATCTCTCTTCTAACATTGAAATGACAACTTTCACCCCAAGCTGCCTCCAATCTTGCCCATCTTGACTATTGTCTGGTTGGAGGGTACATCTTTAGTTCTGTTCTGACCACTGACTGTTTTGATTATTGATTTTGTTTTGATTACTATAAATTCCTCCGGTAACCTCAACAGCAATGTATTCCCATTGGTTGATTCTCTTCCACTACTGCTAGCTAAACTAATTTATCTTCATTATCTTCAGGAGTCCCTCTGATAGCTTCCCAACATCCTGCTCCACTCAAGGAGTCACTTTTCCCGTAAACAGCACTCTACTTCCATCTCAAATATTTCTAACTCATACCATTTTTTTTCTAACTGATGAGAACACTAAACACATTACCCAAAACCCTGCGTAAGTCTGCATCTGTTATAAATCTACAAAAAAAGGTTAGAGATATTTTTAGAAACAGTTGTCTTTAGTACATGTCTTCTCCAAAGTATAATTCCATACTAGTATGCGATGATTAGTTAACAATATTAGAACTGGAAAAAAAAAACCAACAAAACAACAGAAACTATATTCGGTTTTTTTTTTTTTCCTTCTATGCCAACCAACAAGACACTTACTCTCTGTGTTTTTTACCAGGACTAGAATGATGAGAAACAGCTTTGATATATAAGATTTTTCTTCTCTCTTGAGAACTACTGCAGATGCTCATTTGATCTAAATTGATACTTTTAAATACAACAAACATGTGGAGGTTAGGACATACAAATTAACAGATAATATCATCTTCCCTTTGGAAAAGACATGATCTCAGAAAATCGTATACCTTTAAATTAATTATTTGATTAAAATTACTTCACTTACTGCCTAGCCAGAATCAGGGGTTTACTTTGGTTTTCCTTTTTCCTCTGCTTCTAATATACAAAAAGGATTATTAGGCTTATTTTCTTCTCAAGGGGGTGAAGCATGTTTATGTGACCCTTCAAATGTCTTTGTAAAGTCTTCTGTGAACTCTTAAGCCATAATGTTTAAAAAAAAACTGGAGAGGGATTCAAGCTACATGAGATGTGGAAGTCACTCTTTTATTTTTCCCAATATTTTTAAAGGAAAAAGAGAAGATTATGTGTTAGCACAATTACATAATTGATATTTGAAAAAGGAAAAAAATAAAGCCTGAAAACAAAACAAAACAAAAATACAACCAAGCAACATTGCTAAGGAAATAAGGACTATTTAAAAAAACTAAAGAAGGCATTCAATGAAAGGACTGACGTATTTTGTTCCCGTCTAAGCAAGAAAGATCTAAAATAGCTCAATCTGTTATAGACAGTTTCATTTCTTTATTGTCATGCTTGAATGCTAAGGACAATCTCCTTCAAATACCTCTTGAAACTATGAAAAGTTAAGTTTTATAAAAAATTATCAGTCTGTTGGTCTAACAAAAAATATCTGGTGTTCTCTTCTGGTGATGTCAGCAGGGAGCTAACCTTTTGACTTCTACTTGTCAGATGAGTTTCTCTCCAGAGACAGACCTAGATTATTATTATTAGTCTTATTGTTTCTATTTTTAATTTATTTTTTTATTTACACTATTATTCTTTAACCCTGGGCACAACTCTTGAGCTTCTCCCTTGCTTTAGTTACAGCCGGTTGGCGAGGAGCCTGGCACAAGAGAACTGAGGCACCGCGTAAGTTTGCTCGTATTGCACATGTTACCTCAGGAAAGTAAAAGGCAAAGGTCAGAGACATGAATTTGCACTTCTATTTGTATTTCATCACCTCCACGTAGAGAAATAAATCTGTGTATCTAAAATAACCTAATGAAAGGAAGAACTTGAATGATTTATTCATGCTTACTCAGCAAATTCTTCACAAAGTAGATGAGACACTGCAAAAAATGAAAATATGATCTACATACACTTCTAGATGTTCACACACTCTGAGTTTTCTTAAAAAAGCAATTTGTTCTGTTCCAGATTTTGGTTTTGTTGTGGAAGAAGGCTACACTACCCTGAGCTGGCATTTTGTATTTCTTCTAGAACACACCCAACAATTTTCTACTCAGTGCAGAGCAGGCCAGACAATGGAAATGTTTTTTTTTCAAATAATTACTTTCTAAGAAGTTGTTAATTGGACAAATTATCCACGGCAAATTGTGTATGACCTGTATCTAAGCAACGCGCCAAAACCTAAAATACATCTTTTATGAAGTCATCCTAGATTATTATATTTATATTTATTATCTGCTTCTGATGTTTTGGGCAGCTTAACAGTTTGATAATCAACCCTCTTTTGAAAACATTATAGGCTTTTAACAGGTGAAAGCTCTGGGCTTTTACTTTCGGCACAGTTGCTAAGCATAACCCTTTGAGAAGAGCTGATCTCTTGCACTGCATCTCAGAATCACCAATGAATTCAGCTCTCTGTTACGCGTTCGTTTGCAATTTCAGCTGACAAATTGCTCCGGTGTGGGCCTACACCTAGCGCAATAATTCTTACAGGAGTTTACGCGGTGCTCTCTGGTCCCTTCCACCAACTCCCTGCTTGTTTTGGAATGCTGCTGCTCTTTATATCAAACACCTTCACAGCTTTTGGCAGGGAGAGACAAACCCAAAGCAGTTAAGCGCCCAGGTAACATTGTAGGATTTTATTTCCTTTAGCGCCACGCGAGAGGCCCTGGTCCGCGGGCCCTGCACGCGCGATCCAGGATTGCTGGCACGTTACACACATGCCCATCGGGAGAATCAACACAGTGAATCAATGCAGAGCGGCTCAGGAGCCACTGAACTTAAAAGCAGAGCATTTTAAAGCAAAACAAAAGTAATGCTCATTTACTTCAACACCGCGTGTGGGAAAATGCTGGTTGTAGGAACTGTTCGAGACCGAATTGTTGGTGGGTATTCCCTCAGAGCACATAACTGTGTCGGCCTTTGCAGTGTCAAAGCATCCTGAACGTGACGAATTTTCAGTCTGAACAGATTATATCCACTCCTTTTTTTTTTTATTTTATGCTGTAACAGTAGTCCTTTTCCATTAAGTATAGGCTTAATTAAGCAATTACATATATTAATATGTAAAAAGGGCCTACAGGAGAGATGGGGAGAAACAGCAGGGCCTGTTGTGACAGGACGAGGGGTGATGGTTTTAAAACAGAGGGAGGTAGATTTAGACTAGATATTAGGAATATTAGGAAAAATTTTTTTTACACTGAGGGTGGTGGAGCACTGGCCCAGGTTGCCCAGAGAGGCGGTGGGTGCCCCATCCCTGGAAACATTCCAGGCCAGGTTGGCCGGGGCTCTGAGCAACCCGATCTGGTTGGAGATGTCCCTGCTCCTGGCAGGGGGGTTGGGCTGGATGGGCTTTAATTGTCCCTTCCCACCCAAACCATCCTGTGATTCTGTAATTAAGATGTATGTAATTCATACATAAAATCCATACATTAAGCAACAAGATTAATATTTGTGCTGTGTTTTGTTTTCCACTCCCCTGACAGGGAAAGAAACATGCAGATAATTTTGTTGTGTTTTTTTTTTTAAAGAAATGCTTCTGTTTCTATGAACTGATGTGAAGAAAACCAGTCTGAAAGGGTATGCTAAGCTTAAAGTGGGTAACATTTGAGATGATAGTCCCTAACTCTTGAGGAAATTCAAGCTACTTTCACAGCAGAGAAATTTCAGTTTCTAGAGTAGATAGGATTCTAGATATTTCTGTAAGACTATACAAAATTTCACAGTGTTAAAGGGGCATGGGTTTAGACTTGTAGTCTTCACTCCACTCACCCAGTCTTCTAGATTCATTACCAACAGACCTCACAACACCCTGAAAACACAGACTTAACACTATTAAAAACTCAGTGGAAGACTGAATTAAAGAGAGTGGCCCAATCTGATGTGCACTTATGGCCGCCTTGGGCAATGGAAGGTTGTGTAGCATTTGCTTGGAGTTTTTTTGAGCTTTACTGTACAGATACAAAGTTTGCAACCCAGCCAGAAAACAACTGCATGTATAACGGATGCCACGTTGCATTGCAGCAAGTGTTGGCCTGTGACCTCACCATGGGTGAAGCTATGAGATGGTTTAACATCCATGAGAATTCAAAAATATTTTTGAAGTACCACCAGAAATGACTCACTGTCCATGTGAACCATTTACTAAAGGACATTATATTGTGGCAGAGAAGCTTTCCTCTCCAGAAAAAAAGCTTTTCTCTGTACCACAACCTACGTCATTACTGCCTGATGTCTGTCTAGCCTGATAAAGAACACGCAACCTCGCCAAGAAACTTGTTTCAGTGCTTCACAGCACTTAACTCTAGAGACCATTGTCCAGAGTTAAACTTACTTAACTCTTTCTTGGTGTTGTGTACACGTTGCATCTTGGCATATCCAACGTGGATGGGGGAAACAGATTTTTCCCCTGTTTGAAGCAACATTTCTTTATCTACTTCTAAATTGCTACAATTTTCCTCTCCGATCTTCTTCTAACTAGATGGTCCTAGATCTTTCAGTTTGTCTGAGTGTATTTTGTATTTAAGACCTTTGCTGCTGTCATCGATTACACCACTTTGCTAACGTATTTCTTAAATTATAGGGTCCAGCACCTTTGACAGCATTTCATCTCAGTACATGACTACAGTGGAAGGACCTTATGTGTCCTAGGACTAAGTTGCCCTACGTATAGGCCCACACCATGTCTACCTTTTGTGTTGTAGCACGAAGTTGTTGACTCACGCTCCGTTTATCATCAACAAAACACATGAGATCATTTCGTGAAGAACTGGTAAACAGACAATTATTCCCCATCCTATTTTTGCACAGCTAATTATTCTCGGCAAAATACAATCCTTTCTACGTGTCCCCACTGAATACCACACTACTTTTTCAAAATAGATCTCAGATGTCAATAACATCATGAAACATAACCAATATTCAATGTATTTGTTTCCCAGCTTTCTACTGTGCTAAATCTGAATGGAAACTCCTTTAAGCCAGGCTTGTGCTATACAAAATAAATTTAATATTTTCCAATCTATTAGTAATCAAGGAAGATGTTGAAAAATATTTGAAGGACATTTCAAAGTCATGATTCCTTGAGAAGTTTCATCCAAAATCATGAAAAAATGACCTGATAATATAGTTAATCTATTGACAGTCTTTTTCAATATGCCTTGGAATACATAGTAGAATTTGAGATGACTAGATATGTACTCCAACATTGCTCCAGAGGTCAGAAAGGGCTACAACATGATCTAACTGACACATCAGCCTGTTGAACAGATCTAATCAAACAATTATGAGACATGATAAAACATTCAGCTCATGAGGAATTAAAAAGAAAAAATCAAGATGACTCCTCTAGACAACAGACTACATCCAGTAAGCTTGATTTCATTCTTTCACGAAGTTCCAGGTTTGGTTTATAAATGCACTTGGAAACCTTTGGCACCATTTGAATTACACGGTGAGACGAAAAACAAGGAAAGCAAATTTGTAAAACCTACTACACACCTACCACGCTCTCGGGGTAGTTCTTAATTCTGCAGAAATTAAACTGGAAATTACCGTAGATCACGTTAAGCAGAACGTGTCACAACTTTAGGCTGCTGCAAAGAGGCAGATGTCATAGTTAGATGTATGACACCAGTATACGCTGCAACACATATGGAGCAACCATTCTGCCCTAGTCAGCATTATAAAAACCTCAGTGGCAAGCTGTGTCTGGTTTTGGCACACTTAAAAAAGATTAATTGTATGAAGAAAGTTCACAGGACAGCAATGAAGACTACTAAAGGTCTTATAAATGTGTTCCACTCAGAAAGATTGGGGGAAAAAAAAAAAAAGTTTTGATTTGGTTTTGTTGTTTTGTTTGTTTTGTTTTTTTTTTCCTAAAGAGAAGGGTCATGTATCGGCAAACTAGAGCAGGCAAAGGAAGCGTCAATCTACAAGTAGGCAAAAAGCAAAAGAATAATACTTTCTCCATGTTATAATACTTTCTTCTTATTGGAAAACACAAGCTGAGGGGCTTAATCTATCCCAAGACTGGCTGGTAGCTATCAGAGCAGTCACAGAAGGAATTAGCTGCATTTAGCTGATCCACATGGATTGGGCCTATGTCCCCTTGAACGAGGACCCTGACATAAACCAGCAAGGTACTTTCAACACCACAAATTAATGCTTGAGAAAAAAAAATATAAAAATATCTAAAGCAGAAGCCTTACAATGAAAGATGTTAGGCAGCTCTTATTCTCTGTTTGAACCATTCTTTCCAACGAAGCCTCTGAGGTTCAGTTCTAATATCAGAAAAGATTTTTCTTCTGGTAAACACTTGTTAAACACTTCCTAGGCGATCCACAGCGTCAAGCCCAAAATAGGAAACACAGTGCAGTGCAATACAACATCCCAAGCTTTATATTTTTTTCCTAAGTCTTCAGAAAGCAACCATTGGTTTCAGCTGTGGCTTGAAACCACATTTTTCAACCAAATATTGGTCCAATGTTGGCATGCAACTCCTGCACGGCTAAGTGAAAAGGAAAAGCAAGGATGTAGAAGAAATTCCTGTCCTCATTCAATACTGATTTAGTAGGACACATTCACACCAGCAAATGAAGATCTAGGGATCTGTGGTCAGGTATGGAGCCTCTTACCATCCAAAATGCCTAATTTCGTTCAGCATTGCTCCAACCAGATATTTTCAAATATCTAGTTTCCAATTTCAAATTTCTAGTTTCCAGGCAGAGGTAGACTGAGTCAAGAAAGTCATTATTGATGAAACTGCAGCAAATTTGACTCCTTCCATCCTCTATAGCCTATTAACACTACTCCAACCCCAACCCTGGCCTTAGGGCTCTCAAAAATTCCGATGTGCCACCTATGAGGGTACACCATGATTACCCTTAGTTTTGTCTTATAAAAACACTCCCTGGTTGCTGTTAGTGCAACTCTGACATTGTTTCAGCTACTCTGAGTTGAAAAAACCCACACAAAGCAACACATTTTATTGCTATGAAGAGTCTTTGAAGAGATCAGCACAGATACAGGACCAAGTGCTATGTAGTTTTGGTTGGGGGACAGATTTCAAACACATGTCAATGAGAACCAGTTTGTGTCACTTCTCCTTTGGGCCAGATAACAGTCCTTGGAGCTTTTCCATAGAGAGACCTTATAGTGGCCTTTCAGTATCTAAAGAGGCCTTATAAGAAAGATGGAGAGAAACTCTCTAGCAGGGCCTGTTGTGATAGAACGAGGAGTAATGGTTTTAAAACAGAAGGAAGCAGATTCAGACTGGATATAAAGAAAAAAAAAAATTGAACAAGGGTAATGGAACACTGGAACAGGTTGCCCAGAGAGGTGGTGGACACCTCATCCCTGGGAACGTTCAAGGCCAGGTTGGCCAAGGCTTTGAGTTCAACTCTGATCTAGTGGAAGGTGTCCCTGCTCCTTGCAGGGGGGTTGGACTGGATGGCCTTTAAATTTCCCTTCCAAACCAAACCTTTCTATGATTCTATCATTTGCAGAATTTCAGGTGTCCTTTTATAATTTAAAAAATTTTCAAGAGTTGCAAGTAGTAACCTCTTGAATTCTAGGAGGCCTAGTGAAATCTCAGGCGATGTGAGATACTTAAGGTGGTGGCGGATACCTAACATCCGGAGAGAGGCAGGCCCCTTTATAGCATTTCAAGTTAGTTCTGAAAATTTATACATCAGTATTTTTTTTTTCTTTGTCCTGGCTTTAAGATCAAACCTCTATGGGAAACCCAATGATGGCTAGAAGAATGTATCTTCTTACAGTTCTATTACAGTATTTATGTCTAAATTAAAATCAGCTAATAAAGTACATTGAAATACTGATTTATTACACTAAGTTCATACTGTAACAGTCATATTTCAGTCATTAAAACAATAAAATACATAAATGAAGGCCTAAACATAAACCGCTCTTTTTGGAAATTTGGAGATCATAATTTCCCAGCCAGCAAAAGTGAATGCTTATGTCTGTGTTGTTTCAGAAACTGTGAGCAGAGTTTGAGCACTTTTGTCTGAAGCAGAAAACTCCAACTACAAGAAAAAAAAAGTCATAATTAAATAATGTACTGCAGCTGCTTAATGACCTGCATTAAAAGGAAGCAACAGTTTCCATTCTTTTAAAAATACATAATTATTACATAATTGTGATGGTAATAATAATAATGATTATTATGATAATAAAATTGTTTTTCTAAATGCTATCCATCCCTCACCAAAAAGTGTAAAAACATGATTTGATAAAAACAAACGTCTGCTTCCAGCATCACCACACAAGGCCACGGATGATGCCTTGACCAAAATAAGGCTCAGAAGGCTGCAGCAGCTGTACCAAAGCTGAACATTAATGGTCAGATGCACCCTGCATTTCTAACAGCTCATTATTTGCAATAACCTCGGGCTCACAGCAAGTTTTAAAAGAAGAAGTGGCATGGCTTGGCTAAATCAAACACTGGAAGGCCAGCACAGCGGTATCGTGACTCAAGAGGACACAACATGCCCCCATCGTGATTCAGTGCTTCAGAAACCTTCGTATGAGCGCATTGAGCAAGGGCCTTGCCTCCAACTAGGCTGATTTTTCTACAGGACTGAGCCGGGAAGAACAATTTCACGCCGGTCAGCAGAAATTCCAGCCGCCTCGGGGTATTCTAAATTACACTTGGCAGGCCAGAGCGGTTGTTCAAGCAGTGGAGGCCAACCAAAATGTGGCACGGCTTCATATTTTGATGACTCTCTGATATGCAAGGGTTTCCTTCAGCAAGTTTCCTCTCAGGAAATAGTTTGGGTTTGTTTGTTGTTGGGTTTTTTTTGGTTTTTTTGGTTTTTTTTTTGTCTGCTCTGTAACAAGCGAGTAGCCCAAAACAACCAGGAGAGGGCCATCTGATTTATGTTTGCATCAGGTAACTCCAACAAACGGCCTTACGGTACGGTGAAAGCAGCGTTGGCGTATAACTGAGTCCAAGGGTGTTGCTGGAGCTTTCAAAGAGTCCTCACGCAGCCTGCATCCCGCTGACATCACACGGCAGGATGTGGTTGCCCACCAGCTCTCCGATATTCTTTGGAAAATCCCTGTCACTTTTTTTTTTTTTAATGTTAATAACTTGCAAAGAAGCTGCACACTTAATCCATGTTGGGCTGTATCAAATTTTAAACTGAACTATGATTTGCTTAGGTCGAGTTGCAGCACGGCATTGTAAAACAGCTCGAATTCTGCTTTTACTAGAAAAAAACCTTGGAAATTTATTCATTACACATTTGAAATCTCTACCTAGACAATTTAAAATTTTAAAGCTATATTTACATATGTACATGCTCTTTCCAGAAATATTTTGCCTATTTCTTTCCTTAAAAAAAAAGTAGCCAGCTGTCAGAATTGAGTCCTAAATGTAAGCAATTGGGTCCTAAATACTGACTGTTGAAACCAAAGGGTGCATGATGACTGCAGAAGTTTTTTAAAACTGGCACTCTGCAGAATTACATTTTAGAAAGCAAAAAGTTTTCTAACGATAGTGGGTTCCAATCCCAAAGAATAATCTGTTACGTGTAACGCACCTCTGAAATTTAAGGTGACAGACACAACAGTTGCAAATACTACTCTTCTCTCTACGTGATCTGTATTGGAAGCTATTTAAATGTCAGTTCCTGTTCCTTCTAGTTCTGAAAAAAAAAAATACTTTTTGTAATTCAAAAAATAAATTTGCTAAAAATAAGTAGGCTTTCTACCAGTGAGATAAGAAACTTAGGAAACCTAAGAAAATGACAGGCAAAATAAATTATAAACGTAACAAAACACACCAGCTTTTCTAAAGATTTCTCTCTTCTTTTTTTTAACTTAAACAATACAGTGTTTGCTGAACTTCTACCATGAGCACCTGTCGGTGCTGTTACTGATAAGTGAAGAACAGTAATATAAATAAGTGTTCTTGCTGATAAGTGAACCACAGGCAACCCTTCCTGATACTAGTGAGGGTTTTTTTAAAACCTTGCCTCTATTCTCCCCTCCAAACAACGCAGACAGAGATTCTCCAGTTCTGGATGTTAACAGAGGCTCTTGCAACACGTAGTTTTGTTTGTCTGAGGCTTTCAGGGTGGTTTTTATTGTTTTTTTTTTCCTCTGCTTTGCAAACAGAGGCAGCTCTCAGAACAGCGTGTGCAGGACACTGTGCAGAGCGGAAACTCGCGGCATTGCTGCTCTGGAGGAAGTACTGGTTTCTTTCCTCACAAGCAGACTGAAAAACCTAAATTTGTGAGCCTGCACAGCGGCGAGCCTGTGGGCCCGTGACCCTTCTTGCCGAAAGCAACGCATCTGCCTTTCGCGGACGGCGGAACGGCAGACGCACGCACAGCTGCCCGCCAGGCCGCCCAGCGAGGTTCAGCTCTTGGCTACGCGTGCTACGGCTGAACAAACGCCGAGGGAAATGCTCGAAGAGCTCGGGTCCCCTCCAGCAGAGGTCCCACAGCCACCTCCAGCAAGGGGCATGCTTGGCACCACCTCCACGAATCTTCACCCCAGGATGACCAACTGCCGCTTGTCGACGGCTGAGCGTTCCTGGCTCTGCCAGCTGTTTATTAACAAGTTTTTACAAGGCTGGCCTTTGTTAGCCAACGTCGGCACGCTGCAGAAACAGACTTTGAGATAAGCTGCTGCTTGCAGCTGACCACCCCAAAGCCAGCGCTGCTCCCCGGGGGAAGGTGGGGAACTTAGCAAAGGTGGGGAACGGCAGCCCCTGCACAAGCACTGAGCCTCTGCCCCAAAAACACGACTCTGGTCAGAGCTACAAGTTCATCTCACACTTTTGTGCACCGCTGTAAGAAATCTTATTCTCAGTATGTTGTGCAAGTTCCTCATAAACCACAATGTTCCATCAGCTGTTCCACAGGTCATCCTACTTTTAGGTGTGGTCTTGATCCATGATGACAACTACACAAATTTTGATGTTTGAAATGTAAAAGATTCCTGGTTCAATTTGCCCTACTTACCTAAAAAGAAAGGTGCAAGAACTGGAATCAGGGAAAAAAAAACACTTTCTACCCCATAATTACAACACAAGAGTTGATTGAGAAAGGTTGTATATACCTAGGGAATTATTTTGGAAAAAATTCAAAAAGTTGAGTGCTTCCTCTGTAGCTTAAGCTCAAACATTATACCATGACGTCACTTTTGGTTTTCTTTAATCACTTTTCCTCAAAAGGAAATAGAGGATTTTCTCAGGAGCACCGAACCTCATGTGCTTACAGGTCAAAGCAAGCAAATCCCAGACGAACCACAAAAACTGTCCCAGAGAGTCCAGTACAGCGGTGAAACGTGTCACCCACATGTACATTTTTGAGACTTCTGCAATCAAATACTACTGTCCAAAGCAGAACACAGCCAGACTGGCCCCCTTTGATCCAGTGCTGAACGGGGCCTTTGTCACCTCACTGGGATGACGGGAAAATGAGCAACGCAATAAATCCCTCTCTGCCCACGCTACTGCTGTGGATATTGTTTGGTATGAACGAAAACGAAAGCCGCTTTTGTGTTTGATTAATTTAAATCAGTTTATATCTCAAGCAGATTAGCTCAGAGACAGGCCCATACCTTTCATTTCATACATAATTCAAAACGGGGAAATTATATTTCTTACTGGATGTACGGTTCAAATGAAATGCAAGATGTTTTAAATAGAGTGATAATGTGGCTGCCAACCCTTTGGCATGACTTAGTTTTCTTTCAGTTTCTTTCCTCTACCAGCAAAAGGGAAGAGGAGAAGAAGGAGGGGAAGAAAAGGTAATGAAAACACAATTAGACCATTTTGGTTAAGAAATGTAAACTCAGAAAGCAGCAAAACTTGCAATTGCCACAAATCAAGCCGAGGCTCGCTCGTTCATGTTTAGATTTGGACAGATTGTCTCAACAATTTTTTGAAAGACAACAACTACATTGGTGGGAATTGCTGGTAGAAATTTGACCCCATCACCTTTAACCATATGTCAAAATTAAATATGAGTAGCACCATGTTCATTAACGGAGGTACTCACAGAGTAACTACCAACAATAGAAAACAGCAGAGAAAACCCAGTCCACCACAAACAAAGAATGAAGAAGTGCCAAGACGTTGTTCTGAACAGCAAAGAACAGGATCTTCAGAAGATTCAGTCTGAGTCACTGTGTGCAACAACAGCCTTGTCAATAAACCAGACCTACTGCGTAATAAAGCAAAAAACGATTTCCTTGTTTTTCTCTACTGCTGCTCTTGCTGCAGAGCTAAACAGCTGGGAGAAAGGGAAAAATAAAATGCCTAAGCAATGCTTTTCTGTAATGAGGTCCCAAAATGTCATCTGCTGTTGTTTTAGAACATAGCCCACTGCATTTCAGTCTTCTCCTTACACCATCTTCTGGAAATTTCTCTGAACAATTTCATACTTACTTTTTTTTCTTTTTTTTTTTCCCCCCCTTTCCTGTGACAGTAAATACTAAGGAAGGACCGATTACCCGAGGAGAAGCTGCAAGGGCCTAGCAGCAGCACCGAGTTCGCACAGTTCAGACATCCAAGGCACCGAAAGCTTTGGAGTCCCAGGAAGATCGTCCCCAACGTCCCAGAAAACTTGTATCCCTCAGCATGTGACCAGTAAATCAAGCTGGTAGAAAGCTGCTTGAAATCTCGTAGAGTTCTTGCGGATTTTAAAATTATATAAGGAGTTATGTGTCTGATTTCAGTTAATTATCCTGCTCCTCTTTAAGGCTTCTTCCTCATGTGTATCAGTCATTATCAATGATTTTGAAATGATATATTATTATTTTTTTTTATTTGTTACTATTTAATATCTGTTACAGTTTCTCACATTTAATAAAATGCCTCCCTTGTACCAGCTTTTAGGGCAGACACTCCTAATTAGCTTACTTCTTCTAGTCACTCTTGAAACTAAGGATTTTAATATAAAATTAGCTGAATAAAGATGTTTTCATGTGCAAACTCTCGAACATAAATGAGGCGCATGCTCACAGTCCTGCCCTTTGGCATGAAGAACAACAAAATGTCATGCAGAAGTTTTTGCCCACTTTAAAAAAGTAGTTTTTTTTAAATCTGCGCGTTTCGTTGTAATATAATAGATGTCCAGGATAATGATGCACCACAACCGCGTCTTTTGCAGCCTCTACCAGACGTACTGATTCTGTATGAGCCGTACTGACAATCAAATTTAATACTACCAGCACAAATCACTCTGCTAAAGCTGCGTTCCCTTATCTCAGCCGCACCTGAGCACAAGTCAGTGAGAAACGCTGCGAATTACTGGCGCTGTTACGCGGCACAGATAACAACCTGCCTTCCAAAGCACAGCTCGCCGCACTAAACGCAGTCAACGTCCACGTACTTCACGCACCTACAACGTGAACGCAAAATCGATTTATTGCAGAACGATGCTGCGTTACAGTTAAAAAAAAAAAAAATCACCCTTTTTTTTTTTTTCGCCTGCTCTTTTTAGGCAGCTCAAATCCAAGAGGTTAGATGTATATATTTATTATAAACAGCATGTCAGTGTCAATGGAGTAGTCGGAGCCAGTTGCTGGTATTGATCTCAGTACTGCTTATTTTAGCATTTCCTGCTATATTTTAGTGTATCAGACAAAGGCTTTTCTAAACTGTGGGAAGACAGACAACCAAGAATGAGGGGGTTTTTTTAGGAGCAGTAGGCGGTATTCTGCTAATTAAAGACCGTAAGGTAGGAGAGACTATTTTGCTAATTTCTTACACAATTTGAAAGGAAACGCCAAGCTTTTAGAAGCTGTTGGTGGCAGGGATGCAAGCCTTCATCCTGCAGCTGTTACTCCTGCTGCAGTACAATGCACGCTTCAGAGAAGTCCCTGGAGTTTTCCTCAGGCACCTAAATCCCCTCATCTGGACCCGTTTGAAGGATCAGGTGCCAATGTCATTTCTGGGTGCCACTTTGACCTGTTCTTACCCTTTAGGACTACCTTGATTTGTCAGAACCTGAACAACGGCTGGGAATTTTGCCTTAACAAATATTTTTCTCTACGCGCTTTTCAAAATTCCACCACTCAAATCTGCCAGAATTTATCCTTCTCTATTTTAACGCTTTAAAAGCACAATGCCGTGATTATGCCTGTTTCTGATGTGCTAATATTTGCTTAACATTAACTGTAAACATTTGCCAAGGCACAAAAGGCACTCAACCCCCTGCCCCCCTCCCCCCAGCTATTTTCCTCCGCTGAAAACATATGTTGGTAATGAGGGATAAATAAAAGGTAATTAAAGCCATCACATTTAGCAGTGAGATATTTTTAAATAATCATTTGCAGTGGGTTGCACATTAGGCAGCTTCACTGGAAATCTTGCAGGAGTTCAGAAAATAAAGCACGAGTAGAGAATAAAAAAAAGGCCGAATTTTGAACTCGTTTAACTGTTGCTGTAAGTCAGGGAAGTAGGGTAATCGTCCCAGTATATATATATATATGTATACTGGGACAATTACCCTATATATATATATATGTGGGAATGTCTATATTGTGGTGCAGTATGGACATAACCCAAGTAGCTGTGGTTCATCAGAAACATTTCTCCTGCAGTAGAAATGTTTCTGCAGTAGAAATGTTTCGGCTCAGCATGGGCTAATTTACCCAGCTGAGAAGGGCAAAACAGTGAACGGTGAGAAATTGGCCAAGGAAAAATTCCCTCCACTGCTTCAGCTGAGCATCCCGATGTCCAAGCATCACTCCGTGCTAGGCTCTAGCAACAGCCATTCGCAAAAGCTTTGAAATCCTAGGGGATTTGCCAGCAAACTGAGGAGAAAGGAGGTGGAAAAACTGGGATGCCAGGAAGCACAAGCTGGAGGGAGAGGACCAGGCTGGGAGACACTTCCAAGTCCACACGGAATATAAAGGAAGGCTCAGGCACTGGGGGATGGGAATTCCACATCCATTCGTCATACAAACCTCTTCCTCTTAGCATGTCTGACAGTTCAATTAAAATCCCTGAATGGTTTTTCTGGCTATTCTTAGCCATTTTCTCAGCTATTCCTGCCTCTAAAAGTCTGGTGGTATTCTCAGATTCAGGACTAAATTCAACACTTTTGAAGTCATAGTGGAAGGGAGACATAAGAGACTTCATCCAAACACTTGGACTGAAATTAGCTCACTCAAACTGAAAAAATCCTGTTACTGGTAGTGGCACAAGTCCTGGGGCTGAAGAAAACAGGGCTCCGTTCCAGGGAACAGCTAGCAAGCCAAGGATCTGTGCCCTGAACGGGTGCCAGCACCGAAACAGTCACACAACTCGCTTTGGTGAGACCCAAAGCAGCGTCCAGTGTTGCGTCTGACGGGGTTAAGTGTCAGCGCACCAGCCCGGGAGGTGTTTGGTTAGAAAGCACGACTCCATCCCTAACAAACAGCTAATGTTTATGGGGTCCTCCTTGTAAGCGTAGCTGGTAAATAATCAGAAGTTGAGGGGGTTGCAGCCCTCAAAATAAACCTTACAGTAGTGTCTGGAAATCTTCAGGAAGATTTTATCCTTACAACAACATCAAGATAAATGAACTTTGGAGAAGTACATAAACAACACATCACGAATTATTACGTCTTATGGTTCTGTTCAGGTTGAGCGCTGAGCCGAGGCTGTCCCCATCTTCCCACCTGAGTTAAAACTTATTTATTTAAGAAATCTTTAGTGGGCCTTATCATTCAAACTGCCAGTTCTGGCAAGACTTTAAAGTAAACACTTCTTATCAGATGCAGCTTTTATGCACTCTGTATAATACCACACGCACAAGCAGGGCATAATCATTTACAGGTTCATGCTTCTTTCAAGCCTTCCACTTCTTCACGACACGCACAAGTGATGTGCACCCTGCTAGCACTTGTGCTTCACCACAAAAGAAGTGTCTTTTAAAGTGTATGTATCTCTATTTTTGTGCATTGCACAGATTTCGGAGTACAGGTGTTAAGCAAACCAACAATTAAGACTTAATGTCTCGGACCATGAGTTATCTCCATGCTTCTACTTTATCACTGGTTTGGCTTATAACCATGACTCACTCAAAGACACCAAGCATTCAGACAGCAACTGCGCTGCTTGTTTTGTCTGAAATTCAGGTCCGACTCCCCCATCCTGCGAGGACACACAAAGTGCCCTCGACCCATTGCTACGCACTTGGTACTGGAACGCCTTTTCTATGAAGCTTATTTTCCAAATAACGTTGGCCATGGCTCCTAGACATTAATTTGTGCCCCACGTCGTGTCCATGTATAAGAGCTTGATTCAGAGAAACTGCGATGTGAGTAACAGGAAGAGTCGTAACTCTTTAGTCACAGAAAAAAAAAAGTTCATTGTTTTTCCAGCTTTCTGTAGCCTTGTGTTTTCCTGTCCCCTGGATGTGGCTGCACAGTCACAGATCCAGTGACTTTGCTGGAAAAACCTCTGCCTTGGGCTAGGCTGTACAGGAGACAGAAGCGCATGCTTTTTTTTCTAGAAAGGAATTTTGCTGGACAATCTTTTTCCATTATGTCTCGTAGGTATCATCGTGGCAGATGTGATAGAAAGATGTATTTGAGAGAACATCTAGCTTAGCCTTTTTCTGTCAGAGCTGTCAGATCTTATCATATCACTCTTCCTGAAAACAAATACAAGGACACTTCTATAATTTCAAAGTATTGCAATGGTACCTGTGGTTCTGCTGTGCTCAGTTTGTTTGCCACAGAGGATTTTAGAGAGGAAAATGAATGAATCGGGTGGGACCTCCTGATGTAGAGGGGAGATCCTTCTTCCTTTGGGCGAATAAATGATCCTGTTAAAAAAGGGACAAACTGGAGGGATGGTCAGAGCAAAAAGAGCTCTTAAAAGTGCAAGGAGCAGACAGGTAGGTCTCAGAAATGACTGAAAAAAAAAATGTTTTGGGAACTGGAGGAAACGGCGTGGTTTGCTTCAATTGCAGAAGCTAGGCTGAAACTTCACTAAAGCCCTGCTTGAAAACCAGCTTGACCAGGTTCTGCAAGGACACAGTAGGCAGGGAAATATTTGTTTATAAACTTTAAAATTTGTATTCTGTCATGTCTAATCACTTCCAGTTTTCTCCATGCCAAAGGTTACTTGTTTTAGTTTATACTCTAATAAAAACAGTTCTCTGGCCTTCTTAGGGGAGTTCAGTTTCAAGAAGGTCTGGTCAGATTCAAAGCTTAAAGCTGCAACAAGAGCACTTCTCAAATTTATAAAAAACATACTTTAATGCTATTGTAGGTAAAAGCTTTCACACCACCCAAGTGAGTTAAAAGTTCAGGCTCCACTGAGCTGTGATGTGCCCATTTCAGAGTAGTACATTTTCTTCCTAACATCTATTATACCTCCGTACAACGCATTGGGTACAAGTCCAGTGAACGTCGCGTAGTCAACCTTTAAACTCATGCCCATGAACAAAGCCTGATATTTGTAATTAAATAATTCTGGCCTCTGATCTCGAGAACAGATGAGTTAAGGCAAAACTATGCAAACGGGTGTGGTTCCACTGGTTTAAAAGCGTACTGAAATTTTTACCAGCATGCAAGTGTGGACAATTAAATTTTCAGGGTTGCGTGAGACATTAGAAAGCTACTTTAGTGTCAAGGATATTCATTTTAGAAGTTTTTTTTTGCTTCCTTTTGTGTTTCGTAAATGTAAGAAAGAAAGTTATGATGTGTCATGAACCCAAATCCAGCTTCCTGTGTAAGAGATGACAAAATTGTTGGTAGTCTCAAGTCATTCACCAGTCTGAGATTTTAAATCTATACTTGCATTGGTTTCCTGAAAAACCATCCTCAGTCTGTAAATCCCCTGTGATGCAATCCTTCTAAAGATACATGCGAGGGACATACGGCTGTCGTTTTTCAAAGTAACCACCAATGACACCGAGATGAAACTGGTGGGAGATAGATTTTGTGTCATTCTTCACATTCCTCTCTTCCCCTCTCAACTGCACTTCTCATCTCTCTTTGCCAATATCTAAAGCCTCCAAATGTTTTCCACCATACCAAGTGAACTGTGTCTTTGTATGTCGAGAGACCTATTAGAAGAAATATACTACTCAGTTTAGTTAAACTCACTTTGAGAACTTAGCTAAAAGCTATTTAGACGTGAGGCCATGACTGGCTAGCAGTATATACCAGGACAACAGCAAATGGGAACTGCAGTGAGCTTTGGAATTTCATTTTAAGCTCTTGTTTGTTGTGAACATCTGTTCATAAGTTCTTCTTACTCAACAAGAAAAATTCTTCTAAAAAGGAGAAGAGCATGAAAATGTGCACAAACTTTAACAGTTCCTGTAAAGAAACACAGACTACGGGTTTGGTCTGTAACTCTGAAAGAGACTTTATAACTGGTTTATAGCTCAGATTGGAGAGAAGAAAACAAAACAAAACAAATGGAATGAAAAGCTTATCTTGAGGTCTCTATTTATGTCACAACACAAAGTCATGGTGACATTCAAGGAAATTCTTTTTCTTTTAAACCAGCAAGTACCTAAATGGCAGAAGTTTTGTCTGTAGGAGATATTTTAGACAGATATTTTAGACTGAGATGGCAGCAAATTCAAGCAGGGTTGGAAAATTGTCTGTATGAAACAAAACTCAGAAATATAGGATAACATCCTTTTTTTCTAGAGTGATTTTAAACCATCTAGTTCAGCGCTTAATTCAAATTTCAGTTATTATCCAGCTGAAAGGAGCTGACACCTGCCTCTTACCAGAAAAAAAAAAAACACCAACGTCTCAGCCATCGTGGTAATTCTTAAGCAAGGATACACATTTTAGAGCGTGGTTTTGTATCAGATATTCACAGAACCTCCACATTTTTCTTTACAGATATCCAGATAGACTGCTCTTCCACCGTTCAAACCCCTTCTAGGCAAACAGCCATCTCACTCCTTCCTTCATTCAAGTTACGCTGGCATGCCTTCCCTCACCAGTTTTTCCAGTCCTGTTCAAACAGCCTTCCACCTCTTCAGCTGAGCAACAAGGAAATTAGCAAAGGGAGGAGTAAAACAGCCCTTTCTTGGCAGTTAGCTCTTTCACACATCATTGAGCTAGGATCTGAGAAAGATCATGCTACTTGGTGGCACTGATACAGACAAATTTACCAGTATCATAAAAAAAAATTTCACATAATGCCAAATAGTGCACTGTTAATGCCATACATAAAATCTGCTAATTATGAAAACAATCACCAACATGTATACTACTGTTATTTCATACCACCACAGCAGCCTGTTAGCTTTATAGTGTGACACGTTATGGGAGTTGTTGTAAAAATAGATGCGTTTGTGTTTAGAATTTGTCATATCTGAAGGAAGACCCTTGTCATAACACTTCTTTTGAAGCACAAAATCCAACACAGCTCAGATATTTCTTTTGTTCGCTACAAGCATAAAATGAAGTTCTTTCAGCATGGCCGTCCTGTTGGCTATTAATTGTGCCCATGGCATTCTGGTGAGGAACAAAACATTGGTCAGACACCACAGTAATGCAAAAATGAGTTGCCTGAAGGAGTGATCACTTAGGAAAGAGCTACGATAACAGGCTTCACTGCTTTTATTGCTTTAACCAGTCTCCCAGCTCTCATTTATCGGGCTTATTCTGAAGTTAGTATGTAATGCCCTTGACTTTGGAAATCTCCTTGTTATTTTTTCCACTACTACATCCTGGTTTGGAGAAAACAGACCAAGCGATGCAGTTCAATCATCTGTCCTGTTTCCTACATTCTTGCTTTGAAAGGTCTTTTTGTGTAATTAAGAACAAATTTTAAAGTGCTCTTCAAATTAGGAATTAGTATAGATGCTATTTATGAAAATCCTTGCAGATATCTCCTTATAGTGTTCACATTGACTGAGCTGGAATAAGCTGCACGCCCACTAAGCTTGGGATGATTTCTGGCGTTTGCCCACTTCAATAAGATGCTGGAAAAGTTTTATATTTAATTCGGGCAAATTAGTTGGACTGAGTAATTTTCCTCTACTTAATAACTTTTTTTTCAGAACTTAGGCATTTTTGCTTGTTTTTGAAAGAATGAGACATGGACACCAAAACAAAACAACTGTGAAACTGCGGTTCACTGCATAATGATACCATCAGCCCAACCTGATTGCAATCAGAAGACTTGATTATGCTACACACATTTTTTGTGTTTACTGTGCACGGAGAAGCATTTCACCATGAAGAAAAACACAATACTCTCGTTGTGTAGCGTGGTCTAGAGCTATGCAGCACTCCCTGATGTAGCGTCAATATGAGAAATGGTTTGCTGTTGCAGACCTCAGATACTCTCGTGAGTTGACAGCCAGTGTCTATTAATGTGGGAGTAAACCTTGGCTAACGTGACTAGACAGCTTCCAGTACCCAGTGTAGCTCATCTAGATCTAAATCAGGTATCCCTGCTTATCATGCACTGCACACATGTGTATATATATGTACGTACATGTATAAACAAGTAATATTTATAGGTGCACATATATATATGTATATGCATACACTCCCACGTACAGATATTTAATTCCAGTGTCTAGTTCTAATAGCAATTCCCTTTGTATGACCAAAAGAAAAAAGGTACTGAATTTTGTTCAGTTTTAAGGGAATGATGCACACGGTGTCTTATGGGAGACAGACGGATATTCTCCTGGGTTTGGTCTATTCTGCGAGCACTCTCATATAAAGTTTTCATTTTAAAATTTATATAAAGAAGCTGTGTGTTTCCTGTGCATGAAGTATGTATTTATTAAGTGAATAGGCATAATAGCTTGATATCATAGAACAGCTATTATCATTAGCTTTGCCAGAAAAGGGTCCAGACTAAAAGAGGTAGGGAAGGAGAACAAAAATATTTATCTATGTATCTTTCCATTTAAATGCCTCAAGTTCTATGAAGAGGTATTGTTTTAATTAGGACAGTTTTTGGGGGTTATATATAGCCTTGAAAGGGCTGTGTTAATCATTGGCATAACAGTAAGGCTCAAATTGGGAACAGTTTGGAATACAACATGTTCAATACTCCAAAAGAAACGCTTCAGGAAATATATTTGACATGTTAATGTAGTAACATTTTTTTAGCAGAGGATATATTTAAAAATCTAAGAGAAGAGGGTTTAAGACTTAGTCCGGTGGCAGGTTTTTTTAACGCAGAAATGAAATGGAAGAAAAGCAAGCTCTTCTGCTCACTTCTGCAGCAGTAGCCATTTCTATCCTTTGCCCTGGAATTGTACATTCTCAGAAATTAATAAATAATTTCACCACAAAGCAGATATGCTCGAGCTGGCTCTGCCAATGCTCAGCCCAGGACGGAACTGTGGAGAAACGAGCAAATCCTCTGCCCCTTACTGCATGTGGCTGCATGCACATCCCTTCTCTACGTGCAAGCAAATTAAACATTAAACAATACAGACAGCACAATAGCCAGCTCACGCTTAAAGGAAAACTTACAGATCGCTGTAGACAAGGCCATAAATCTGTGCTGTGCTGTGATGATAGATGCCTCTCAGGATAATTAAAAGCAGGATCACGACAAAAGCTGGAAGCCCCCAACTCAAAAGGAAGTACAGCAGATAGCGCCGCTCTGTGTGCTCATCGTTCATTACCAGGACGTACCAGAAATTAACAGCCTGAAGAATAAGGCAGAATATTAATCAGCAGACTTGTTGGATGATTAGCTGTCGCAAAAAACAAATAACTCTGAAAGTCATAATACAGCATATTTCTGTCCCGGCACATGTATATAGATAAACATTTTTCAACATAAATATTTTGTTCTCATTTTCTTCTCTTAAGTAATCAAAAGAGGCTGATTATAAAAGAAGTATGCTTATTTATATAACTGTTAGATTTGGAATTAGAATACCAGAGAGGAAGGAACACTGTGTTTAATATAAAACATTTTTTTTTAGTGCAAAAATAGCTTTATGGTGCAAATAGCTTCCTTCTCAGGTTTCCATACCTTTATAGAAAATTGACATATAAAATTGCTAAATCTGATCTGTATTGAATATTTTTATACTGTTGTTCAGCTCTACGTATCTTCTTGTAGGAAATGCACTTGCCTCATTCAAAGGTTCTGACTGTGGTCTAGCTCTGGTCTCACCAGTACAATAAAGACACGGAGCGAGTCCAGCAAAGGGCTGTGAAGACGAACAGTAGACTGGAGCATCTCTCCGATGAGGAGAGGCTGAGAGAGCTGGGACTGTCCAGCCTGGAGAGGAGGATGCTGAGGGTGGATCTTAGCCATGTGTATAAATACCTGATGGGAGGGAGTGACGAACAAGAAGCCAGACTCTTCTCAGTGGTGCCCAGCGACAGGACAAGAGGCAATGGGCAGAAATTAATATACAGAAAATTCCATCTGAACACAAGAAAAAGCTTTTTATACTGTGGGAGCAGTCAAATACTGGGCCAAGCTGTCCAGAGAGGTTGTGGAGCCTCTCTCCTCAGAGATAATAAAAATCTAACTGAACAAGGTCCTTGGCAACCTGCCCGACTTGACCTTGCTTGAGCCAGTGTTGGTCTAGACAGTCTCAAGATGCCCCTGCAACTTCAATGGTTCTGTGATTCTCTGTAATATTTGTGTAAGAGTTTGAGAAAAAAAGGCAAATAAGTGAATGTAAATTCACATGCATCTCTACAACAATCTGCGTCTTCTTATGATCAACTCATCATCAAATGGTGTCACTAAGAACTTACATATAAATCGAAATGAAGTGGAACAGCTGAAATCTTTTGAAATAGCTGGTAGCATGAGTAAGGAAAACCTTCAAGTAAAACAGAATACTTTAAATTTTGCTTGAATCTTTGCATTTTCTTTAAGAGGTTAATAGCAGAAATACTTTCCAATGTGATAAGCATTTTGTTAGACACCTCTACATAGGTTACTACTTTCTAATAAACACCTAAACTATCCATGAGAAGAATATGTTTTTCAAAATATTCCTTCACTTCCTCCACTTCAAGCATATTATACCAGCTATAGCTCTACATGTTATATAAGTGGTTTTGGCCTTTTTTATTAGGAGTGAATAAAGGAATAATTTTGCCTTTTTCTGTCTAGAGGGCATCTAATTCAAGCTGTGCCTCTAGCCTGTCTCCACAGTCAATGCAGAGAGGACAGATATCTTCAGGCACCCATTGATCTTTACCCAACCATACTCATCTCTCTCCATTGTCTACACAGGAATTTCATACAAAAATGTTGATTTATACGCTTCATTTGCAGTTGTCTATGGCTTGGATAGGCAAAACCTACACACAGTGACAAGACAATTGCAAATTGGTTGGTGATTGACAGGATGAGGGGTAATGGTTTTAAAATAGAGGGAGGTGGATTTAGATTGGATATTAGGAATTTTTTTTTTTTCACAGTGAGGGTGGTGGAGCACTGGCCTAGGTTGCCCAGAGCGGTGGTGGATGCCCCATCCCTGGAAACATTCCAGGCCAGGTTGGCCGGGGCTCTGAGCAACCTGATCTGGTTGGAGATGTCCCTGCTCCTGGCAGGGGGTTGGACTGGCTTTGAAGGTCCCTTCCAACCCTAACCATTCTGTGATGCTATGATTATTTGTGTTTGCGAAATTTTGCAGATTTCCCTCATCCAAGGGTTTGCGTACCAGTTAGTTTGTTCAGGCTGACTGTATTTTCACAATCAGTTATTTAATTAGTGGTTCAGGGATTCCTTATCTAAGTCTCATCAGTTAATTATCATTACAGTTTTTTCTGTGATTTATATAGCATGAATACAGAACACTTTCTGTCATGAATCATAAAGCACATTGCATACGCTAACAACTTGTTTTCCAAAAAAATACTATTAGTTTAGTAATCATTTTAAATGCTCCCCTAGAGAATGACATTTTATAAATACGTCCAGTGTATGTAATTATATTAATTACATAGCAATTATGAAGGCATTTATTATTTTCATTTTGTGATTGGTGCTATGTGAACAAAGGCAAAGTTTTTTTTTTCCTTAAAAGAACACAGGAAAACCCTACCATATAATTGTAACTGCCCTGTGCAGCTTGAAAGAACACAGAAAAACTATTAATGCCATTCGTGGACATTCGCAGGAAGAAAACATTAAACAGATGAAAATGGTACTGGGAAAAAAATATTCCAGTTTGTTAAAAGATTTTCCATTCTTTCTGGTTGTCCCTTTTCTTTTAATTTTCGCATGAGATTGAGTTGTTTGTCAATTTATGCCAATAAACATTCTTCAAATTACATCCCTCATAGTCCTGACTATGTTGTGCTTCACTGCGAGCATTTCCAGACAGCGAAATCCTTGAACCGATTTACGCCGTTACGCTCAGGGAGTGTTGGTTCTACTAATTCCGACAATCTGGTGAACATCACTGTTCTCAGCCATCAGACTGAGATTGCTTTCTAAGAAATCGTACCTCATGTCCTCGCTCTCTGTTTGTTTAGCCATATCTGCCTATCTCACCTCATCTATCACAGAAGAACACTTCACCCTCAGCGCCGCTGCAAAGATGTGAGGGAGTTCAGATAACGCAGTATTTCCTGCACAGTGACATTTCTGTCTTGATAATTATACGTTCTTGTTATCAGCCCCTTTTGATGTTCCAAAACTTAATCAATGAAATACAAATAGTTTAGCAAATCCTTTCCTGTTGCCATGCTGCAACAATAACCAGTTCTACAGGAGAATAAAACGTACAGTCCACTTCCCAGCTGCTCAGGTGGAAGAATAGATGTACAAGTTGTGATTGTTCTGATGTAGAATGCAAAACAATTACTAATTCAAATAACACTCTAATGAGACAATGCAACATTCAGTGAAGCTTTTTTCTTTTACAATAAGGCAACTAACTGAAATTACCTCCCCAAAACCAAGATGCTTTTCTTTATGTCTTTATTTATTCATTAATTTATCTTTAGTGATGAGCTGTGCATATCTGGCAAATACTAGCTGCAAAATACTTTAAATAATCTTTCCCAACTCGGTGGGAAAACTTCTGTTTCCCCTCTTCCTTCTTTTTAAGAATAGCTTTCACTTTCAGAATGGTTGCCTGCTTTCAGAGAATTCCTTTTTCAAAGCTGTTAGGTAGTCCATAGATTGTTCTTAAAAACCAGCATGAAACTTACTGCAAGATAACTACTTGTCTTACAAGTCTGCCACAAACTTACGGAAAATTTAAAGTGGCATTAAATCCATGAAGGAAGAAGTTTCAGGTAGGGTGACAGCAAGCTCATGATATTCACTCCAGACTTATTGCTTATTGAACTGCCACTTTTGCTGTTGATTTACTCCACTGTAGGAACGGCTCAAAAAAGTACAGAGTCCACCTTTTTCCATAATTTTTGCTCTCTGTAAGAACTGGCAATTGAGAATACACAATTTTATTTTTTTTTTTCTTCAAAAGACAGCTTGTAGCTTTTTTTTTTTTTTTTGGTAACATGTTAGAAAACACTAAAAGAAGAAAATTATTTTTCCTGATAAACAGTTGTCATGCTATAGATTTGTTATGGGAAGAACAACACGATACAGAACGGCATCCTTAGCATGTGTTCCTAAGATAAAAGTGCAGACTGAGTTTGAAAATACAGGCTTATGCTACAGCAATGTTCGTTTGCATGAGGGGACGTTTGTTAGGATGAAGACTTCTGAATTTCAGACATTAGGAGAAGGCAAATGTTTCAGGGTAACCTCACTCTGTGGGCGCAAAGAGTCATTTGCACCTTGCTTACTCCTTTCCTCCTGCAATTAAGAAAACCTCCTTAAAAAATTCAGTAATGTTGTCAACACTCTGCAACTTACACAGATCTCCCTAGAAAAGCCAAGAAACAAGACAACGCCATACAAAGGGACAGGAACAATCAGACAAGCAGGGATGATTTGATGTGGCCTCTGTTCTGACTCCGCAAAGGGACCAGATGACCTCTGAGGTCCTTTCCATTCCCGCTGTTTCAGTCAATATGTGGGTAGTAGCCATGTGTGTTGTCCAGACCCTGACACCAAATGCAAGCCTACAAATCCAAGCAGCTAAAAATGGAAAAAGACTTAGAATACGAAGCTACAGAGTCCGTTGTTGTAGCCACTATAAAAATACGATAAAATGCTAAGGATAGTTACTATACCTGGCAATATGCAGAAGATGGAAAGATTAGGGCAAAAAGGTAAGGAAGTTGTCCTGCAGTCTAGAAGCTGAAGATCTTTGATCTGGACTACAGAATGGAATCGGCATAGGTCCAACTGTACTGTTAAATCCATAACCTTTTTTTTTTTTTTTTTTTTTCCCGTGGAAATGCTGCTCCACCACTTTCTGATCACTTAAAATTGTCTGGATTTTCTGGATGTGTCAGTTCCACATATCTGCACGCTGTCTGCACTTGATCACCACATTCACCCACTTCTGTATGCCCTGAATCAAGACTGACACAAGCAGATCTGTATAAAATGAGTTAGCGATCAGGCATACGCACTGCGCCATGCAGCCTCACAGAGGGCAGAGGGGCTGCCTGAGTGATACAGAATCTGTTTGCGTATTTTTGCCGTTTCCCAGACAGAAGTATTTAAGTCCTCTTTAATTATAAATACATTATTAATTCTGGCTTCCAAATCAAGTCATGTGTGTTAAGTAACAAGAACATTCAATTCCCAGGCATTTAAATCTGTCATTTAGACAGCAGGAACATCTAGACTTCCCAAATCAGTCTGTTTTTTGCTCAGATCCACAAGCTCTGCTAATATTGTCATGGGGACGAATCCAAGCACGGAGATGTTCCTAACACTCCTTTAGGGCCCTGGCACTGCTTCCTCGTTCTGCAATGAGAAACATAAATTCAGGACCTACGCTCAATCAAGAGGAGCAAACTGCAGCTGAGGGCTGGGTTGATCTATGTTTCAGATTCTTTCTTTCCTTTTGCGTCTTTCAAACATCAGGAATTACTCACAGCTGAAGACCTGCACCTACACAAAGAAGCAATCTCCTTCACTTTAAGTTTTACTCCTGGCAGCTCACATCCGCTCATCACTCAAAAAGCTATAAATTATTCCCTCTTAAGCACCTTTGTCCCCTCGGATTTGTATGAAGAATCTTCACGACCAGCACAAGTCTGATGCTCCACGAAATGCAATGGCACATGCAAGTTCTTAAGACCTGGCCAAAGTCTACTCAAAAAAAAAAAAAAAGATATTTCAACTACAGCCACAAAAATGACCATTAACAGTCATACAATTTTTTGTCAGTGTAGGTGATTAATCCTTGGAAGAGCTAGCATTGGAAAAGGGAATCCTCTTGCATTTTAATGTAATGTAACACACACAGAGTGGGAAGATGAAACTATCAAACACTGAGCAGTCAAAACATGAGATATCCCTATAAAACAGTGCTTTAAATGCATTAATACGTCCAAAATAGTACATGTTCAAGAGATCTGTATTGACAAATGAAGCGAATAAGTAGCTGCAAAGAAGAACAGAATTTTCAGGTGACAAAATAATTTCAGTTAGTTAACCTAAGAGAGTCACAAGCCAAGCTAGGTGAACGAGAAGTACAGCAGAAAAATGTCTATATTGAGAGAGAAGAAAATAACACCCACTGAGGGTAGTATTTAATCTTGCTAACCGTACAAATGCAGGAAAAACAAGAATAATAAGAAGAGTATTAGCACCACTAGAGACAGAGCAGTTTAGATCTCTGCTCCATTTTCACGAGGAGCTGAGCCGCAGCGCACGTGACAGAGCATCAACGTGTAGCTTGATCAGAGCAGCAAACGCAGTGGAGCTGTTCAAGGGGCTGCGAGGGTTCTCGAGGAACGTGAGCCTGACATAATCCCGGGAAAATGCAAGATACTACAGGAATGTCACTGGGAGAGGAAGCTGTATTCAGATACAGCCTGATTTGCAATTCTTGGTTTGGTCTGACAACCTGCGTATTGGAGGATTTGTAAGCTAACACATGGAGCTGCATATATAATAACTGTGCTATGGAAAATCCTATTAAAATAACAGACAAATAAATGATATAACTCATATATTAGTGCTAAATATATATTTCTAGACGAGGGCATTATCATATATTTTCCAAATAACCTTACAACTGATACTTGTCCATAACCAATGTGATTGTTCATGGTCTCCCACATTAGTTCAATTGTTTTTTACACCATTTACTGTTCTATAACGTGTCAAAATTCGAGTAATATTTATGAATGTATATACTTACTTTAAGGAAAACTTTTGAAGGTTTGTTTTTCACATTATTCAAGCCTGATGACTAAAATGCTACTGACTTTAAAAATAAGAATGTGGTTTACACTTGCATTCCACCTTTAAGAGACTGTTTCAGAAGACTGAATGCTTAGAGAAGCTATTAACTCCAATAAGAGTAGTTCTGCAGTGCTGTGAGAAGTAACTTCTATAGGATGAAGTCAGATGTGGAAATTCTTACACAGTTGTAACGGACATTAGTAGAAAAAGTCTTATAGGGTTCGAATATTTACCCTTGGAGCTGAGACTCTCTAGATTTAATAAAAGCCATCTAGTGTTTTGCCTCTCTAGCAGCACTGAATTGCAGAGATACATATATGAAGACATAATAGAAACACAGTCTAAGTATAATTTACTTTTACAGATGTTTTAGGGAAGGAGTGAAAAAGATGAAGAGACCAACCTGGATAAGCATCCAGCTGAACTGGCAGAGGTAAAGGTAATGGGTAACCGATGCCAGGGCTGAGCAGCTTTCCTCTGAGAGATGCTGGCTCATGTAAGCAGAGGCCAGAAATGAAATCTGCAGGTAAAAAATGAATACACGCATATTGGAATTAAAGAAAATTAATTTAATAATAATAACGAGAAGAAAAAAATCTTCAGCTTGGAAGTAAAAAACACATTCAGTTAGCATTCCAGAAACGCAGGAGAGATACCTTGGGCATTTAGTATTTACTCAAAAGAAGTGATCCTTTAACACTGTCAGACACAAAACTAGCTTTAACCTTTTTTGTAGACAATCTGGTATCCATTACATCCATATCTGAATAGACTACAGAGAGATTTAGTATTTATTGTTTAATATTGTTCCCCAGACTATTTGCCATGCAACATTAGACACTAGGTTTTAGTAACTGAGGGTGGAGATTTTCCTCCATAAAATAAAAATCTTCCGATTTCAGTAAGAACAGAAATTTTGTCAAGTAAACAAACAAACTCCAGAGGCATTTACTGTCTTCAGGCTGTCGTACACGTAGCAATATTATACCCCATCACATCTGACAGCAATACTGGACAAAAGGCAGTAAACATTTCTTCCGTTGCCTAAGGGCAGACCGGGATTTCACACTCACCAGGCAGATACATGTTTTTTTCCACAGACACGTCCAATGTCAAAGGACAACATCTTGGTCGGACGACTGGCCAACGCATTGTCTAAGGAACAAAACTGTTCCACTTCTGACTGCAGTGAACACTGCTAAATAATTTCAATATAGCTTTCAAAACTAAAACACAACTCGGAGACATTTAGCTTTGTCTTCTGTGAATTTCTTTACAGAGAAAATATTTCTGCAAGCAGACTTCATTAAAGAATTAAAGTGTTCACATACAGGCAGGCTCACTTTACCTACTGAATGCCTGTAGTAACTGACGCTTTTTCCTTTCCTTTCCAAGAAACACTACCATTTTGACAAATAGCCCATTGACTTGTTAGTAATAGTAATTCATGGACTGTTCAGACTGGTATTATATCTGTAACATATATATAAAGAGTGATTTATTCTATTTATTTATTTATTTTCAGGAGAAGTGGTGTGGAAGGAAATTAAAGTATATCAAGTGATCTGGCATATACCCAGACATCGTGTTTACAACAAAAACACACGTATGGTATTGGATAGCTCTTACACAGTCTCTTTACTATAAAAATATCCTCATAAAGGCGGGGTCTGTGTATTAACAGTTAGAAAATGCTATCTAACCATGAAACGGAAGAGGAAGAATGAGCAGTGGAGCAACAACTGGACTAAAAGCAATTAAGAGATGCATTTCATTATCTAAAGGAAAAAAAAAAAGCCTTTTTAGTATTTTATGTGGGGGTTCATCCGTCTGTGAAGTGGAGTCTAACTATGGCCACATAACCATTCAGTTGTTAAGAGGTTAGCGCACAGCTTAATATAGACTGCTATTGGCAGGACGCTGACGCCACTAACACAAATGCTGTTGTCTGGAGTGGGTTAACACAATTGAAATATCTGTGCAACAGCTGCCTTCCGTTACGGCTAAACACGAGAAATATCTGTGTAAACACCTCCCTAGCATCAGCTAGCTGAAACAGGACCAGTACTTTTCCTAAAATTTGAGCAAGTGCTCCTACTTACTACAAGCAACATGCAACCCTCGTCGGGATGGAGAGGCTTCACCACCCTTTGTTCTCTGAAGGCTTGTGTATATGTCAAGGACAGACTGTTAGACTATACATAGAGACAAAGAAGGGATGGAAAGACACAAGTAGTCATCGTGTCTTGGAAACACTTGCATGTTTTTGTATATTAAAAAAAAAAAAAAAGAGAAAGATCTTGCTATGTCAAGAGTTTTCCAACCAAAACAATGCAAAGAGTCCAGATTTTTGCTAGAAGTGCATACCTTTCATGGATACTGACTCTTGTTGAAGAGGTAAAACAGCAATATGGCTGAAGTTATGACTCACCTAGGAATTCATTGTCATTAATGTCATTGCAGTGTTTTAGACAAAAAAAAAAAAAGAAAAAAGGTTAAAAAGGTAAAAGGGGCAAAAAAATATTTATACGTTGTTTTCATATAACTGTTACCTTGCACCTTGGGCAGAAGATACAAATGACAATTGGATTATAACATAAAAATCAAATGTTAGGACGTATTTTGGAATGTTGGGAGAATAGATTATAGTAAATCTACTCTGTTCTGATAAATGCTGGTTGCCCTGGTACTTACAGCTTAAAATGCAGTGCATTCAAATTTAGTAGAAACACACAGGAATGCAATCATGGACCATTCCCCCATAATATCTGAGGCAGTTAGGGAAAAGTATGGAAAAAAGTGCCTTCTAAATAAACTGTTCTTTAGACCTGGCTGCCTCGTGTCTTCTGTGCTTTGCTTAGTTTTTAACTGTCGTTAGCCATATTTTGTAATAATGAAGCTATTGCTTTAATAAGCAAAATAGGTACCATGTATTGAAATCAGTTGTTCCCTCTTGGAATATTTAAAAAAAAAATACATTGGATGTGTTCCTTTTGATACCAGTTGTTCAGAGCTCTTTTTACAGAAAGTGTATAATTTTAAATTCCCCTTTTCAAACAACCTTCATAACCTGCCATTTGGTTCTGTGCAGAGATTATAACACAATGCTTCTCCCTGGAACTTGCTGAGGTGATCAGTCTTGACCCAAAATGATTTAACTAATGGATAACAAGTGACTTAAGTCACTCAAGCAGCAGGCTGCTAATTTTATTAATTTGTGTGCGACAGGCCTGTGCCACATTCGAAATTGCACTGATAGCGGATCGCTCACGAGGTTCCTCTTGACAAGATGAATAAATAAAAGTTAAAAAATAAAAGATAATAAATCGATGCACTTCTGTTAAAAAGCAAAAATGTCTTTGACAGAGTTCCCATCTGACAGTCATTTTCTCTGTTAATTACTCAAAGGATACTGCAATCCCTTCGTAACTCTAAGACAATTACCTAGCAATTACTCGAAGGAAATTGGCACTTGGGTATTAAACCGGAGTCATCAACACCAAACTACAAATGAATAAAACCAGATGATTTACAAAGCTGTATGTTCCTGTATGAAGAAGAGTGTTTCTGAACCGCTGTTTCCAAGAGGCAGGCTGTTCCAGAGCATCACTCCTCTGCTAGTTAACAGCCGCCTCCCAGTTTTCAGCCTGCGCTTATTCATGGCCAATTTACATCTGGTTGTTCTTCTGCTGGAAGACTCTCGGGTTAAACAGGATTTCGTCCTCTGTGGGGTTTGCACCATCATGAATTCACGGAAAGCAGCGGCGTTCTCCCTCAGACTTCGTTTTTCAAGGTTGAATAAGCCGATAGTTGCGCAGCACAGTGCTCTGCAGAGATGCCCCAGCTGGGCTGGACAGGAAAAGCAGTTTGTCTCTGGAAATACAGCATCTGCCTGGATCAATTCATCTGGCTTCTCCAGGTAATCCTACATACCGTGTTGTGAAATGCATACTCACACACGTGAAAGCCTGTCCCTTGTGCAAAAGTCTTTGCAGCTTGAATACAAGTTTCATCATCCTTCTCTATACCGGTGCCACCGTGAGTCTGTCCTTTCAGAAAACGTGTACTGCGGGTTGGATGGAGAAGAGCTGCAGAGGTCTCACAAGATTCTGATCCAACAGTTCTCTTATCTCCATATTTACCATGCAAATACTTCTTCTGATACACGGTAATACCTCAGTGATCAGCGACAGATCTCTCCTCATTCACCACTCTCTCACAGCTATCTTTTCCCATTAGTCTGCCTCTTCCCACATTCGAGTTCTTCGACTCATCCTCCTCCATTACTATTTTACCAATTACGTGACACATCTATTTTACTGCATTTATCTCATCAAAGAAAACTATCAGACTAGTCTGGCATAACCTAAGTATAAACACATGGGAGTCTTATTCTCCTCCTCATTTCTCTGTATATCTCTTACCAGACTTTTTTTTCTGAAGTTTACATGCCTCTGAGACTGAATTACTGTGCCTGCAGTTGCCAAGATCACTTTCCTCTTGTAATATATTATTTTCCAGTCACGTAGCACCACTCTGGATTGAAGGATTTGTTAAGAGCATTTGCGGCTAGGCACGGAAGGTCTCATGCCAACGTTTTCAGTTAGGAATGGGGACCTTTTTGTTCCAACATATGAATGCACCCATCCTTTGTGTTCTCCTTCTGCCTCAGTAACCAGAACCTTCACTCCATGCTACTCTATTTGCATCAAGAGAAGCGTGGCCAGCAGGTCGAGGGAGGTGATTCTCCCCCTCTACTCTGCCCTGGTGAGACCCCACCTGGAGTACTGTGTCCAGTTCTGGAGCCCCCAGCACAAGAAGGACATGGACCTGTTGGAGAGGGTCCAGAGGAGGCCACGAAGATGACAAAATGGCTGGAGCACCTCTCTTATGAGGACAGGCTGAGAGAGCTGGGGCTGTTCAGCCTGCAGAAGAGGAGGCTCCGGGGAGACCTGACAGCGGTCTTCCAGTACCTCAAGGGGGCCTACAAGAAAGATGGGGAAAGGCTGTTTAGTAGGGCCTGTTGCGATAGGACGAGAGGTAATGGTTTTAAAATAGAGGGGGGTAGGTTTAGATTAGAAATCAGGAAAAAATTTTTTACGATGCGAGTTATAGAACACTGGCACAGGTTGCCCAGAAAGGTGGTGGAGGCCCCATGTCTGGAAATGTTCAAGGCCAGGCTGGATGAGGCTCTGAGCAACCTGATCTAGTCAGGGATGTCCCTGCTCCTTGCAGGGGGGTTGGACTAGATGGCCTTTGAAGGTCCCTTCCAACCCTAACCATTCTACGATTCTATGATTCTATGATTCTCTTCACCATCTTGCCTTTATCGCTTTGGTGATCTTCAGCATCACCACTCTCTTCTCTGAACACATGAAGACTTTAATTTTGTTAGTTTGGAGTCACACTTAATACTTCTCTTGCCTCACTGCAAACGTTTACCAGAAATTTTACATTATTTTCTCTTCATTTATATAACTAAAAAAACACTCAACAAAAATTCCACACAAGAAGATTACACTATTGTCATATAATAAGACCAATCACATGCACAGGGTGTATTCACTGACGCCAGCTATAGATGATGTAAGAAAATCAATCAACTTTACAATGATAAAAATAATTTAAAAATTTAAAATCTAAATTCAGAATTAGCAGAGCTAGACTGGTCCTTGATACAGAAATTTACAGAGAAAACAATGAGTCTTGAATATTGTGTAAAAGAGAAAAGGAAAGACCTGAAGACTGAAGCAATTCCAAATCAATCAGGTAAATAACAGCCAACTGAGGAGTAGGCTGGTAAACAAAAAGATGCATGAAGAATAAATAAATGGAATACAGAGTAGTATAATACAACTTGTCACGGTAAGGGCTGAAATGCTACCATGTGATGGACTTTAAAATAAGGATACAGCACACGACACACAGAAATGAATTTTTTCTCAACTTGGCCAAAAGGTTGAGGTACTGAATGTCTTCTTTGCCTTTTCTAGTGAGATCAGCCTTCAGGAATCCCAGGTCCCAGAGACCCGGGGATAAGGCTGGAGCAAAAAAGATGTATCCTTGGTGGAAGAAAATCAGGTCTGAGCATACCTAAGCAATATGGACCACGGGGCCTGATGGGATGCACCCGCAAGTGCTGATGTCATTGTGAGGCCACTCTTGGTAATATTTGACCCATCATGGTGACTAGGTGACAATCTTGCCTACCTGCAGCCTATACTGGCCTTTGGGCAATGATGGGGTGGAGGCTGGAGAGACAGCCTTTGATACTCTGCGAGCACTGCTCAGCAGTAGCCAGAACATTTGTGTGTTACAAACACCGTTCCAGATCAAAATACAAAACACAGCACTATGAGGGCTGCTATGGGGAAGGTTACCTCCATCCCAACCAGACCCAACAAGCAAGGGACTATACCCATTTGCAGTGGTACCCACTACAAACTGAGCAGTGCACATTTTCGTGAACTCTACCAAACATTTTTTTTTTTGTTGTTTCTCTGCATTTAACATTTCAAGGGTGCTAAAGGCCAATGATTCCAAATAGACATCAAAAATATCAGCACTTACAGTTACTTCTGGATTTAAGACTGCATCTTTTCTTCCACCAACTGTTTTGAACTTGTTTGGAAAGTACTGTATTAAAATGGTTAACATCGTGGCATCCCTTCAGAACTGCTCCACAGGAGTTCAGTTAAAATTATTAATTTGGAATACTTTGATGAAAGAATGTTCCTTTTTTAACTTCAATTCTATTTTTTCCTTGCTTTTTGTGACAAATCATATCACAGTATATTGCACATCCTGCTCAGAGAATATGCGACACCCAGTGAGAGGAGAGGAATGTTTTCTGTTGAAATCCATAGGTAACTGATTTACCATGTTCCCCTCAACTTGAACCAGTTTGTCTTAAGGTTCTCTCACAATTTTTTAGCTTGGCTAAAATAAATAATAAATACTGAATAGTAACATAATAGTAAATACTGAAAAAATTATTTTACAAAGACCTAAGTGTATCTGATGTGATAGTAGCTACACAACTCCATGACAAATACTAGAAAACAGAAGTTTTCAGTACAAATATTGCAAATGCTCCGTTAAAACCTCTAAGTAAGAAGTAAATTAAAGGGTAAAAGTAAGATAATAAAGCAGTAAAGTATCATCAAAACTTGATTTATAATTTTAAGAACTGCAAAGGTATTTTCACACAGGGGAAAAAAATATCTGAGAGCAATAAATTTTCCTGTGTATTGTAAGAAGTGCTGAAAAGGCAGCGTGTTGTGCTGGGTGGAGTGAGAAGAAAGAGAACACCTTGCTACGCTCTATAGAAAAAGCTGTGGAGAAGGCTAGCCCAGGCAGATCGAAAAGCACCAGGCAGCAGAATGCTGAGCTCTGGAAGAGCGCGCAGAGCTGGGACAGTTTCACTTTCGCACCCGAGCAGGAAGAGAAAGCTCTCCTGTAGCTGAGAAAAAGATCATTCCCCACCAGGAGAAACCCGCAGGCCAAGCTGTTGGCATCCCTAGAACGCCTTGGGGCGTGCCAGCGAAGAACATGTCCATGTACTTACATCACATTTTTGTAATTTCTGTAAATTCCTGTTTCACGGTACAAACTCAGAAAGCTTTAGACATTGTCTTCTCCTAGACAGTTATGTCTTTATATATGCCTTAGAGAAATGGATCCTAGCAGTGGTAATTTCATTTATTTTCACATTAAGAAAATTGTTTCTCTTTTATCAATTTTACTCTTTTCATTTAATAATTCAAAATTTCTGTGTTTGACATGGAAGGTTACGGTCTTTCTTATGCAGCTTCTTTACATGCATCTCCATTAAAACAGAAAACAAAACCAAGAGCCCAACTGCGTGCTATCTGTCATTATACCAACCCGATCTCAAAAGAGGAATTGTATCACAGCCACAATTTACAGTGCTGCTCCTTTTGTCGGAGTTAATTGCAATGAACAATAACAGAGAAAAATAAGCACATTAAAAGTCCCATGTCCTCACCGAACTGCTCTCTTCTGCTTTGAATTTACTTTATATGGGTAAAAAAATGGGTTTGCTCCTTGAAAACTGCTTAATAATAGTGCATATGAATCATACTTTTGTTACTGAAGATTAAAAACACACTTTTAACTGGGTCAAAAGAGAAGTTCAGAAACTAATTTTTCACTTCATATTTATTCTGTATTAATGATGCTAAAGTAAACACTTAAAAGTTTCTTTGTGAATTTACATGGATGCTAAATGACTTCACTGGTCACAAAATTGTTCCAGAAATTACCATAAATCAGAAAGTGGTGCTTTCTAACTGACACCAGAAAAAAAAAACAATGCATGTGGGTTTAGCTTTATTTCTGGCTTCAGTTAAGTCAGTGAACATAAAAATGAGTGCTGTACGAACAGCAGCTCTGAAGTCTCACTGTATAATTTGCACGCACTGTGTATTTTAGAGACACTTTTGTGTTTATGAATTATTTGCTTAGAGTACGTTGGTTATGTGTCACTGTAAACTGGCACTTTAAGGAAAGCCAAACAGCTAGCTAAAATAAAATGGCTTGAAACACTGACTGTCTATTTACAACACAGTGACCCACGGCACTTTCGTGTAAAATGTTTACACTTTATTAAGCAGCAGCAGGGCGGGCAACCATTTTAAGCAGTGATTAGACATCAGCAACCATGTGTTACTAACTCCCTTCCCCCAGCTGAGCAGGATGCCAGTTGGTTTCATGCTAGGTTCAGTCCCTGCCCTCTTCACTTCCCATTTTTAGGCTCAGGGACGTTTTTTTTTTTTTTTTTTTGCTTCTCTGAGCAAGGGTGCAGGATGCGGGGTAGGAGGGGGTGAGGTACCACGACCCGCAGCAGAGCAGCTCGCGGTTAGCTTCTGGCGAAAGGCTGGGGTAGCTCATGTGCTCCCCAAAACATGTCTGACACAAGTACCCAAATGCATGATCTCCTCCGACACTCTTCTCCCCTCTCTTCCAATCATGCTGTCTCTTACAAAGAGATACCCATTGAGAAGTTATACTTCTTTTTTTCTTTTTTTTTTTGTAAATAAGGAAAAATAAGGAGTAGCAGGCTTTTAGTTTAATATAACATAATATAATGTAATATTATAACATAACATAACATAACATAACATAACATAACATAACATAACATAACATAACATAACATAATATAATATAAGTAATATAGTATAATTAATGCAATATATTGTAGTTTCTATATGAACTAACCTGTTTAGTTTTATACACAGATTCAGACCAATGTATCTGGCATAGTACCCTATAAAGACAGCTCCTCTTATATCTGGGACAAAGATGCACATTGTTTTGTTGCTCATTACAGAACACAAGCCAGACCTCCTAAGTCCCACTACAAGATCCCCCGTAACACAATATTTTTGCTATAACGATACAAATAGAAGCTGAAAAAGCCTCTTTTCGAACCCATAAAAAATATATCTACAGTCTTTTCCAGTCTCAAGCTCGGGGCAGTGTGAATATGCTGGTTTGGCAGGTCCAAAACAAGCTCTTCTGATGGATGTTGACTTTCTACAATAGGATCTGCCTCATATTGTTTTTTATTTAGAAACTCAGATTAGACCCCAAGCAGGAGATCTGCCATGACACATTAATTGGCTCTAGAAGCTTCTCAAGTGGGATCCATATATGCCTAGGGGGTATATTTATATTAATAACGTGACTTTTCACTTCCTCCATTTCTGGATATAGTTTTTCTTAAAGTTCAGGTGTAATTTCCTGCAATAATTGTACACAAATTTGACAGCATGACCATTCATTACCTCGAAAATTAATTTAGGACTCTATCCAGCGTCAGCGATATGTGATGTCCAGTAAATAAAATTACTTATGGCAGGGGAAACACATTTGTTAACTTCCGATGCTTTGCGTAAACAGTTAGAAATGGTCAATGCCCCATGGCAGACGCCCCAAGCCTATTTAAGAGGCATTCGGGCAATGCTATAAAAAATATACTTTAACTGCTGGTCAGGCCTGAAGTGACCGAGCAGTTGGACTGGATGACTGTTACAGATCCCTTCCAACTGGAACTAGTCTATTTCTTCTGTTCTGTTCTGAAGATGAGAAAGACAAAATCCCTCCCCATGCTGGCTGGGGCAATCTGCAGCTCTCTTTCCGCCCACATGCCCACAGAAGATTTCTCCCCTGGAGGAATCACAGCACAGGGTAAGGCAGACACCGTAATCTGGGGTCAGGATGCAATCAGGGTGCTTAATGTTTTCAGTATGGTAGCAGAGGTCTCCCGTGCTTCTCTACATGGCTCGCCAGCTGTGAAGGATAACTATTTATCTTTCTTCTTTAAAAAGAAGTAGCCAAGACATAATTACGGACACATAGAGGTTAGTCCCCTTATACTGGTCTGGAGATGATCCTGAGGGGCTCTTCCTTTTCTCCTTCACTTAAAACACGCTAGGTTAAGCAAAGATCTCCTAGTTAAACTGTTCATGGTCATCTGAGTCGCGTTTACAGAACTAGTGGGTAAGCAGCTCAAAAGGCAGCTACACTAAAAATGTAACCTCCAGGAGAAGGCTGGTGATGGTAAATGGTGATGGCAAATGTTTATGCTTCTCATCAGTACCTCTGTTGTGCACGCCTTCTTCAGTCTCCAGAAAAAAATAAAAAGAGGCTTATCTACAGAAAGCAAGACCTTCACAAGACTATGGGATCTGTTTTCATTTGTTGATTGGAAGAGAAATGCTAAGATCAAGTCTGGTATATTAAATATTCTGAAAGAATATTTAATTGAAGCAGTTCAAGTTTTGCCAGAAGCTTTTAACACAGAAAGAGAAATTAATTTAACACAAAACAAGCATTTTTCAACAAGGGCTAACAGGTAAGTTCCCTAGTTATGCTATTGTTTGTAACCTAGGATACTAAAAAATGCTAGTCTTACTTATATTTATGGCAATCTTTGATTCAGATTCCTTCTAAATATCAAAATACAGCCTAGAGAACGATGAGGTCAACGATCAGTGTAGTCTTTTGTGATACCGGTACCTTCAACTGCTGCTTTCTCCGTCCAACAGGCTTCACAAATTACAGAGCAGGAGAAGGTGGATTCCCTCCGTAACAAAAATAGAACACAAAATCTTTGGATTCTGTTGCGTTAGTGGAACTGACTTCTGAACCCACAAAAATCAATGTGAATTAGTGAATAGTATAGGCTCTAAGAAGCAGTAAAGACTTAAGATCATTCCACGTGAAGATGGGACTCTTCAGACACCAGTAATAAAACCATCACGAGCATGCCAGCTGATGTAGGTTGTTAAATAGCATTAAATAATCTCTTAGCAGTCACAGTTTATCTGTTCTGTACAGACTCACCTCGTCTGTAAACAAGTGGGGGAAGGAACTGGGTCACTAGTGCTCTGAGCAAAGCTTAGATTAAAAACAAAGAAAAATGCATTAAATACGCCAAAAAGATAAGGATCCTAGAACTGTGACTAACCTAAAGCAATAACATAGATTAGGTATTAAGTACAACTTTTAGTACACAAACAGTTCTGCAAAAATAAGTTCCAGAGTGCATTTCAAGTATTTATAGAATTTAGAAGCTGTATCCTGCTGCCACGGACTTTGTTCAGGAGCACAGGCTGAACCGCTCTTTCAGGCGATTCAAACACAGAAACTTCCTTATCGAGCGAGAGTCTGTCCCCTGTGGTTTTGCCAACGTGTGAAAAGGAACGGCAGAGAAAGCCATTTATTCCTAAAATAACTGCTGTTCTAATTGTCTTCACGCAAAACTGATTTAAACTAAACCGATGTTTATTCTGGAATGGAGCATCTGCGTATGAAACGCGTCTGAAAAATTACTCTGTAATGCCTACTTCGCTTTTTTGACATTTCATGACTAGAGGTTCTGGTGAGCACAGGAGAATGTAATGTTTTCTGTAATAGTTTCTCATGTTGTGTGCAGAACACACAACTTCTTTGTCTAAAGTAAGTGGGCTTGTCGATAGTAGCCCAAAGCCAGACTCAGCAAAAAGTCTAAAAATAAAAAGCGATTCATGTGTGATTCTTTAAATCGACCTCTCAGATGTTATTAAAGGGAATTATATTAAAACAGTAATGTCGACATAGATTTTTTTGCATTTAAAAAATAACTGACTGCTATTTGTTTGTTATCTGTTGGACAGCCATGCCCAAGGCTGGGCTACGTAAGTTCATGCAGTCTAATTCCTGTTTCATGGTCAGGATTTCCCGTCAAACGCGAGAAGATCTGGAGCGCACAGTTCTGCACTGTCATTGAGTCAGCTGCTCTTCCCATGTTTCTGCCTTAATTACTCACAGTTTCAAACGTTAATTTGGTAAACGAGTACCAGGGGATGCTGGGAATGAAGTACTGAAACACATCCCATGCTTTGGGCACCATTTTTAGCATATTTGTATTTATTATCACACTTATTAGCTTCAAATTTCTGATCCATATTTATGGAACAACAAAATCAGTTTGTTTAGTGGAGAATGGCTTAATTCAGAGTAACAAAAACAGGAAGGTGGCTTGCTTTCTACATTTTAAAATCACCTGCTGTATTTTCTATCAATACACAAAAATATTTGTGTAGCTTACGGAAAAAAAAAAACTGGAATGTGAGACACTTTTCATTTCACAACACTTCAGATATTTCAAAACTGTTCTTACTGTAAAAATCCTCAAGTTTTGTATAGGAATTAGAGTAAAAGAGATGTTTAATCTGTCATACCCAAAGCACAGCCAATGCTCAGTGATTTGGACTCATCACATCCAGATGCAGCTGAATTTTAAGCACTGTAGATGTTCTGAAGCTACAGTAGGTAAAGGAGTTATAACTTTCAAATGCTGTGACTAGAAAGTCGTACTAGCGTCCTTGTGTGCTCTCATTTATAGAATCATAGAATGGTTATACATACTGCTCTAGCTGATTCGGCCCAACATTTTAAATGCTATTTTAATAGCTGCTGGTTTTGATATGCGTGATGGTCACAGGACTGACTGGTGACTCTTACCCCTCTTGAGAGAAGCTGTGGGCCACGGGCACGCCTTTATGTCAGGGAAAAAGGCGGCTGGAAACAGAGCCAGAACCTGTGGCTTCAGCACGGATTTCTCAAAGCCTCATACTTGCATGAACGAGGCAGCTTCACAGCTACCGGGGAACTTTCAAGCTCTCACTTGAAAGACGGAAAAAACTGATTGCATCAGAGGAAAGTTGAAATTGTGATCTGAGTTTATTTCTACCCCCTGAAGTTGTAGGAATATATGTGAAAATGAAAATTCAGACCCCTCAGCACAGTTCTGTCATAAGCCATTTCCAAATTACGGGGCTCTTATATTGCAAGAATTCACCATCACGGGTGGACAGGTAAAAGCGGGTCTGTGGAGCTTTCCTAGCGCTGCCAATTCAACAGGCTGGGGGAATAAGACCACACAGAGACAGACCGTGATTTCCATCAGCTGTAAGCAGCTTCAGGACTCTTTCATGATTGCTGGGCATCAGTAGGGAGGCTCCAGCTCTGGCTGCCACCTGATTGCAGAGATCAGACACTGCATGTGAGAAAGACTGCAGGGGGCCACCAAGACAACTTCAGGGAAACCAGATTTGTGTTAACATCCAGCAGAATTTGAGCCTAAAATTTCATTTATTTTTTTTTTTTAAAAAAAAACACTTCCCTGAAACAAAGCTGTTATGTGATAAATTTTAAAATATTCCTGTTTTCTTAAGTGCTGCTTATTTGTATTCAGAAAGATGAACTTCTGGCCTTGACACAGATTCCACTCACTGTGCCAAGAAGGAACAACGCCACTGAAGGGAAGGTGGGATAAGATGGAAACCAATTATAAGATGGAGAGTGAATGAGACTCCTGATCTCTAATTATTTTTTTTTTTTCCCTGTACAGGCTTAACATTGAGCAACTCCTGTCACCTGTTTCTCTCAGCTCATCTCAAAACAACACAAGTGGCACTGAAAACCCTCAAAAGTCTGTGCCGCCGCCTGAAGACAGTACCGACCCTCTCCCACCGACCACCAACGAGCGCGTGATCGCAGGAGGTGGTTGGTCTCCGGTGGGTTCAGCAGCGGGTCCCAAGCAGGGATGTTCTGACGGACAGGGGTGAGATGCCTCTCCCAGAAAGTGTGTCCCCATCCCCAGCACCTCCTCTCCGGGGGTTTTGTTCCCAGCCCCAGCAGCATCACTCCGGCTCTCAGCAGCTCCTCTGATTAATCTGAGAGCTGCCAGATATTGCAGGACACCTTTTGATATAAAGGTCCTGATGGAGCACTAAACGACAGCCTATTTTTTAGTAAATTACTTTAAATTGGTTTATTTCAGTTGTTACATAAGTTCTTCTGGCTTTAGCAGTGAAGAAGAACACTCCTCCCCAGCCATTTACATTTAATCCATTCAATAATTCTAATTATGTGATCCACTGACCCTACCTTGTAAGAAAAACACAGCCCATTCGTGACAGGGCAGTAATTCTAGAACCATCTTCTGTTAATTCACTGTGTCTGACTGAAACCAGAAAAACTAACCAGAAACATTTCAAACTCATTTCCAAATGAACCTCCTCGCACCAAATCTGCTTTTAGACAAGAAAGTATTTCGTGATTAAGATGCTATGGGATGTTTAGGCTCAAAAATAATGTCTCCTACTGTACCTTCAAGAACAGTTAGGTATGTTTGTCATATATAATGACCTTGTGGGTTTTGTTTTTGGTTTTGTTTTTTTTTTTTCTTTTACTGACAGTAGAACTGATATCCAGACCATTCCAAGTACCACTACTTGACTGACAAGTCGTAAGAATAGAAAACATTCTGTGACTTTGCAGGATATACACTGTATAATGCAGTGTAACGCAGAATTCTCTTCAAATAATAACTCAGATACAGCATTCGGAGTCAGACAAATAAATACTCGCGGCTTAATAATTGTTTTCCTGGGGTTGTCTTAAACAGTGGATATGCTCCTGCCACTCACAGCACAGACATCAATTTTCTTTTCATAGGACAGAGTCAAACAACTTCATATCTAAGGTTTTTAAAAAGAGCGATTTGCGGGCCGGTTGCCGCCTGGCCCAGTTTACATTCCTTCCCTGAGGTGACTGCAGCTCCTCTGCAGCTCTGTCTCTGCAAAACGGAGAGCTGTTTATGTTTAGCCCAAAAACAAAGAATATTTCTCACCGATGTGGTCATTCTGCAGGCAAAAAAAAAAAAAAAAAAAAAAAAAAAAAGCCAAGATAGAAAGCAGAGTTCCGAACGCCAGCTCTGAGGAGCGCAGAACTTAAATCTCATATGCAAGGAAAACAGGGCGAGCAGAACGGCTCTGTTTATGTGTGCACATACGAGAACGCAAACACCCTCTCTGCTTAACCGATAGTTCCACGGCAATTAATCACCACGTTTACTTTCAAGATGTGAACGAAACCACTTTTTCTACAGCCTCTTTTTTTTTTTTTTTTTCTAGGAACATGGCATTATCCTCCGTATCTTTTATTGCAACACAAGCCAAACACAAAGAATGTTTGTCTTAAACAGTCACACATCTCAAACCTGCCTCCTTTTAGAGATGGTTTCTGTATTTAGTTTCAACATTTTGCTTGTTCCTACAGAAACAGGGATGTTTTTGCCGTGACCAAGCGCTTCAAACGCTTCCTATGCTCGACTATACTAATAATAGCAAACGCTCTCCTCAGACCCCTCCCATGTGTTATATTAATCAACTCTAGAAGGTCAAACGTGCATAAAGTAGCATATGCACATTAACTTACTAACTGAAATGACCTCACCACCACGTTTTGCTTTTCTGTTTCTTCTTAATACGTTCACGTCGTCAGTTACGATCACTGAAATAACTCCTGAGCTCCAAACTTGCATTGATTCCCTGCTGTGTCCACACTGCCTTTGTGGATGAGCTTGCTTGCGTTTGCTCCTCGGCACCCAAGCAGCACTGAATTTTGCATTTCAGAGAAAACAGTTTTGTCTCTTTGGTTCCTTAGTTAACCTCATGTGTGCAGGACCCTTCCTGCCCCATCCCATTCTCCTACCCACCACCAAACGCTCAAAGGGGTCTCCCCAAGCCCCTTGGCGCGGTGAGGACGTCTCTTCCACCGTGCGTAGCCATTAGCCTTGTTGCAGAAGATCAACTTTAATTTGCCCTGTATCTCGTGCGCAGATGTGATTTCATCAGCCTTCCTTACGCTTGAAGTCGGCTGAATATGAGCTAGCTCGGGATCAAAAGCTGGACAGCTTGGCTAACGCCGCGCAGTACTTGAGAAAATAAGTCTTGTTGAGAGGCTGACCCCCGCGTTAGTTTGAACACAAAGCAACTCTCAACTGCAGCTGAACATTTTTTGTTCAGAGCTGGCCTGAGTCCAGCCTGAAGCACGAGAAGGCCATACTTGCGTCTGCCAGGAAAGGACGACACAGGCGTATCCTTGCTCTCCAAGGCCTGGTGAATAAAATGTCACTGGATAAGATTAGATTTGTACGCTTCATTTTTTGTTTTGTTTTGTTTTGTTTTGCATTGCACTGCCACTCGGCTGAGAGTTCAGGGAAAAGTGTTACGCAAAAAAAAAAAGTAGGGTTCTTCTAAATTTTTCCAGCCATTGCAGGATACCATGATGACCCCTCTGAGTCACCGGCAATCGACAGAATTTACAGTGAAGTAAAGCCATTCGGTGTGGTAGTACATTTGTGCAAACCATGTAATTTCTAAAAAAATGCAGAAGTTGAGGGACACCAGCCCCTTCTTCAGTTCTTCATCACTAAAAATGTTTGCAGATTAGAAGACTTACTTACTTTCTCCATCTTTCCCAGCTGATGTAATAAAATATATTATCCTACAAATTTTGCTGTGAGCAAACTGCAGCTACAGCAGCATTACTACATGAATCATATTGTAATTTATCACATCCTTATGATCATGCATATCTCTAATTTTTATTTGGTCGGATGTAAGCGTACAGCACGAAGATACAGGATCAGGCACACGGATTAAAACCCCAGGTGTACAGCCTATGCCAGGCTGAACCTTTCCTGACAGATCCAGATCCCTCTCTGCAGATTTTTCTCTACTTCCCTGGTTTTTACAGAGCCAGCAAACAAGCTCAGACTCTTATTTGGAAGCAACGTGAATGTAACTGAAAAACGTAAGTCCTGCTTCTCACTCCACACAATTAGTCATTTCAACCATTTCTTATGACAAAGTATAAATTAATAAACGAAAAAAAATGGAATTATTTCCCTATGTTTTGCTGCATTTTTGTGTCTTGAGTGCAAATGTAGAATCCTCAGGTTAGAAAAATTAGCATTTACACAGAACAAATGACCCCAAAAATTCTGTTAATACTTTCATCTCTCCATAGTCTCAAACTTGTTTACTTAATACGTCATTTGCTGGTATCTGCAGCACATTGCTGGTATCGATGGGATGCTCAAGATAGAGTATTAATTCAAAATGCTTTAGAGGCTGCAACATAGGATTCCCTTTCATTCCTTCCTTAGGTAAATTGTAAAGAAAGACCGCACAGAATAGGTACAAAAACCCTACATGAATGAATTTTACAGCAAGTCAGTCCTCTGAGCATTGAGGTTGAATGTGTGAGTAAAGACTGCCTCTCAGTGGGCATATCTGTTCAGGGCGAAAGTGAAAGTCCTCTAATTAAGTGGAAATCCCCCCTCATCATACGTGTTCTAGTGGTTTGTCACTATCTAAATTAAACAGATCTGGAGGGAGTTTTCCAAGAAACGCAGTAATTCATATGATTTACTAGACTTCTGCGCACTGTTAGGCTTATGCTAGAATGCCTATACTGAAAACACAGAAGGCCATTCTGGGAATAAAACGGACTTTTATTTTTTCAGCTGCACACATGAAAAGTGGCCTGCTCTTCATACTAAAATTTACTTCAGCTAATTTTATAACTTCTGCTCTCTTTTTTTTTTTTTTTTTTCAGAAAAGATGGATGCATGTCAACAGAGGTCTTGACAAAGGTCCCAAACTTATCATTTTACCAGGACTTCAACTCATTCCCCCCCACCTAACCAAGATCCTGGGTAAATAGCACTGCTCTGCTCTCAAAACCCCTAACCTGCATCAAATACCTTTAAAACAGAATTAAAGAACATTTGCATTGACTAGGAAGTAGAAAACTAAAATTAAAAAAAATACACCCAATGGGAATTAACATTTAAATGAAAACCAGGGGGCAATCACTTCTGTAATGTTCTGACGATACGATATGTGAAAACAAAAGACAATTTCTGAAGAGACTGTTATCAGCTGAGTGAAGACCAAGTAACAGTTTATTACCTTTGATAGCGTACTCTGCCATTTGAAAGAGCAATGCATTTTATTTCCTGTAGAAGTAAGCAGTTCAACAGTAATGCCATAAAACTGAGATGGAAATTAGTAAATTTTTATAAATATATTTGAATTTGTCCTGTCTTCATTTCTGTCTCTGAATTTTATTTTTTTTTAATCATAGTTTTATTACACTGATCACTAGCCCTGTTCCAGAAATGCTGAGACTTGCAAACTTTCATTATACCATCTTCAATCACATAAAATGTCTTACTCTCAGGAAGCAATTTTGCACATATCTACCTTCATTCAAAGTGGCTTTTGTTTTTCATTACACTTAAACAACACGGCAGAACACACGGAGTAAAAAGCAATACCGCGGCTTGCTTTGGGCCCTGACTAAATGATGCAGGAAGAGACGTTCGGCAGAGAGGTGAGGCAGAGGAAGAGGCGTAACAGAAAAGGTTAAGGGTGAAATAAAGTTGCAGAGGATCAGAGGAATGTTAAATTGATAGTTTGCAATGCAGCATTTTTAGAAAGTCTGGATCAGATCATACATAGAAACGGGAAATCATGGTTTACACCCACCAGGAAGATAAAATCTTTGAAGCCCACCTGTTTTCTTGAAGGCCAGATCTTTCTAGGCTCTAATCTTGCGACTACAAGACACACCCTTGAAATGGAGGCTGCTTACGCCCTTTGCGCAGGACTGACATAACCAGTTTATGAACTGGCATCTCTGAAGAGCTTAGTAAGCCTCACAGCTTGGAGAAGAAGATACTTTTAGCATGCACTTGCATTAGGGCACTTCTGCACAGTGAAATCTGAAGCTTTATGCTCCAAGAGCAATCAAACAGGTTTCCATTTCTTTTATTCTTCTAAAACCTCTTTCCTCTAGGCCTGAACTGACCCTAAACAGAGGAATTCAGCCAGACTGGTGAGGCATGAGTCACAGGGGAAGCTGACTTGAAAATGAGTGTTCTTTGGATTCCCCTTTTCTCTCCCTTTTCCCACTGTCTTCCCTGACTTAAAGTTCTCAATTTCTTTTCCGCCCGATATCCAGCCTAATAATCAAAATATTTTATTAAAAATTGTCTTTAGGAATGGAAGCAAGATACATGGAAGAATAAAACCCTCAGCTAGGGAGGACCCACAAAGAAAGAAGCCAGAAGAAACTTCAAATGACACAGAGAATGAATATTATTCATGTTTTGAGAAACCACACACAAAAAAAAAGGTTACCTAGCCCTTAAAAACTACGGCAGTACTCAGCAGTACCATTGCAGGCAAAAAGTTAATATTTTGGAGCTGTCACGGTTACTTTTTATGTCTAAATTAACCCAGAACAGATTTTACTGGTTAACTGACTATTCCATAAGAGAAAAAGTGTGTTTGCAATGTGACAGAGGGTCCAAAACCGCGCCGCCGCTTAGTTAAAAAGCATAATGGGCCATCTTCACCCCAAAACACTATTAATTAATTATTAGTTGAGTAATAAGTTAAGGTTTAAATCCCAATATGTTTTCCCACCGTGGCAGAATAATGTTGCATGACAGCTAAGGAAAAACATAGCCAAGCTGATTACATCAAGGAGCCTGCACTTGACACCTATGCTCACCAGAGACGTGCCAGTCTTCGTGCGTAGAGGTTGAAGATTTTTTAATTTGAGAATCCTCAGCGCTTTCTGTGGGAATGAACTGCCAGGTAGCAGCAAAATTAAAATATTCTCCACTTATCTTAAAATACTTCTGCCAGATAATCAGACAGCTGTGCAGTTAAACAAATTTTAAACTTTAAGAGTTTAGAATCACAGAATGGTTTGGGTGGGAAGGGACCTTCAAAGGCCATCCAGTCCAACCCCCCTGCCAGGAGCAGGGACATCTCCAACCGGATCAGTAGCAGCAATATTATTAGCTTTATCCAGCCACTACTTTTAAATATTTTTTTACATTATTCACATCACCACAGAGAATTAATTCACAACTGCAAGTTGGTTTGAGTGAGTTTTGAGACGCTATGATAAACTTGTCAAAATCACCATCCTACAAATAACTTACATGCCCTTAATGAATTCCTTTTGAATTTTAATATCCCTTTATTTGTGATTTAAGGTAAGAAAAAGTTAGGAAGACCAATTACAAAGGATTTTGGAACAATTTCCAAGCAGAAGGTGTAAGTGACAAGAATACTGACTGCTGGGAAACAGCATTTTTTTGAGAGAGCGAGCACCGGGTCTCAGTAGGTGGTGCTGTGGGTAGAAAAGACGACTCCAGCTGTCAGCAACAGACAGAGATTTATTCATACACAAAGAGCCTCAGGAATACAGTTTATAAGTGACTGGCATAAACTCAAATATCTGAAGCCTATAATCAAGAGAAGAAGAAAAGGTACATGTTCTACTGCACTATCTTCCATTTCTCCCAATGACGAAACTGAAATTAATGCGGCATTTAAAAAAAAAAAAAACTACAAGTGCCAGAAAAATATTTTCACAATAGAATATATAAGAAATCCGTATGAGATCATGGACAATTAGCGTTGACAATTTCAGTATTAGATGGGTAGTTGGGGATGTCCCTGCTCCTTGCAGGGGGGTTGGACTGGATGGGCTTTGGAGGTCCCTTCCAACCCTAACCATGCTGTGACTCTATCCTTAAGTAAGTGTGACTTTCAAAGCGATCACTCCTACAAGTACAATGCACTGTTAAAGACAGACAAAACTTGGGCTTTTTCTGTCTGAACATGCAGGCATTATGGTCAAAGAATGACCACGCACAGGCATGTCTTCTGAACACAGGCATCAAATTAGGAAGTGAAATGATAACAGCAAATGGTCTCACTAGTGCCAAAGTTCATCCCGCCTACAAATTCAGCTAGGCATGAACTTCCTGAAATTCCAGAAAATATCTGCTTGAAAATGTGATTAGTTTATAAAGACGCTATGACTTTGAATATGGCTTTTTGTTGCGGATTAACAAAACATAACCCATGGATCTGCTGCCTTGTACACAAGCTGATGCAAACGGTAGATTCCTGATCACCATTTGCCCCCTGACCAGAGCTTTCTACCGCAGGTAAGAAACGGTCACCACACGCTGAAGAACACAGTTGTTTGGTGTGACAGTGTGCACAGTTTTGACCTCTGCGGTACTGTATGACCCGCAAATAAGTCTTAAACAGTAAATGTTCAACAAAACTCCATTTATTCCTGCACTCAACCTAGTAAATTAATATATTTTTTTTTAACATGGGAAAAGTGGAGTTGCTCCTCCTGAATCCAGCATTAACTGAAAATTGACAGTTTCTAATGATTATATGTGGAAATCATACGGAGAAATGTTTTTCAGATTAATTTGAAAACTGGATTTTCATCGTTTCATACTTTCCCATATTAGCATTCAGTTTGTTTGAAGACAGGAGGTTATGGCTGCTCCACTCAGGAACTACCTCAGGTCTTCAGAACTGAAGCTGAAAATATGGTTAGTTCTTAAGATAAACACATTTACTGGAGTAGTTTGTATTTTGGGGGAGTTTTTTTTCACTCCTGTGTACATAATAGAAAATCAAGAGACTATTCACAAAATTCTGTTTGTGAATACAAAATAACGATCTTTCAAAATAATTTCCCTTGTCCCACCTTCGCCCCTTTTTCCTTCTCTGGATAATGGGAAAGCTACCAACGGAACCCCTGGAACTGATCTTGCCTGTTTCTGTTCCAGTTGCTAATGAAAAGGAAAAGTCTTCTTTCCTGCAGAAAAAGGATTGAAGCTTCTGGCTGCAGCACAACTGTTTATAGCTCCCTAAGGTGTTCAGCTACTCACTTTGCTCCTTTGTAAATTTATACATTGGGATAAAAGGAGATATTTATATGTAACCACGGTATGTTTTTAGCACTGCAAGATCTACTATAGGAAGAACCTTTCTGACTTTATGGTTTCAACCCCCTTCTCAAGGGAGAGATTTTTCAGGAAAATAATTCGTTGTCTGAGTGGATGTTAATGGCATTGTTAATTTATAGAAAGGCATCATCAATAGCTGAAGAACTTTTTACTTACCCTGGTCAATCAGTAACAGATAAACCACGCTATGAGGGGGAACTGTATAAGTGATTAATTCCAGATCTCACATAAACTTCTAAGTAGCACATGGAAAATTACAGTGTCTGCCCTGCGGTAAGAATTTAGCATCCTATCTACCGTGGAAAAATCTAGGAAAATACACAAGAAAATGAAAGAGGGCTCTGCAGATAGGCAGAATTTTGAACACTTGCAAGTAAACTATTTTGAGAAACATCAAAAACAATAACTATATTTATATTTACCTATACTAAATTTAAAAGTGGCTACTATTAGTTAAGGAACTTGGTTTAAACATTAACATCTTAACCTAACAGTGAATATATAGCATTGATTTAAAAACAGACAAGAAGAATACTGCTTACCCGAATACCGACCCCAAATAACCCTTCACAGACTTGAATTCCAGCAAGTTACTCTTAGGCAGTGGAACTGCTTTTTAACAGAAAATTTAACAGAGAATTTGAGCTGTTATCAATGGGAAGCTCCTGAAGCTTCAGGTAGAAATGCCTCCTCAGAGTAGAATCTTTCAAAGAAAATCTTAACAGCTGGAGTACAAAACTTCTAGAAAAGCAACTCAGAATGTACTACAGATCTTAACTTTGGTTAGTGTTTCAAAGACAATACGGGGTCATAGAACTCATAAAAAAAAATGTAGACTTTGTTACTAAGAATATGTTTATGTTGTGATTCTTTTCATGTTGGAGTAAACAGAGCCCTGGACTGGGAGTGAAGGGACCCAGGTGTGAATCCTGGCTCTGCCCCATCCTCACCTAAGAACCCACAGAAGAGTAAGGATGCTTCTCTGCCTCTCACTTTCTCCATCTTCAACTCAGAGATTTCAAATAATTTTTTAAGCACTTTGCGATAGGCTGTGAAAAAATAATAAGTATTACGTGCTGTTTTTGAAACCATCTGTCGCTTAAAAGAATAAGAGACAAGTTGTCATGCTTGAGCCATGCAGCTGCATTTCAGACCTCTACTGACCTAAGGCTACAAAGATTAATAAGTAATACCATAATTATGAATGGTGGTTAAACAGCAATCTAGATTCCAAAGCCAAAATATACAGTTCTCTTTCATGTATATAAACTTGCCCCAAATTAAACAAACTAGCTTCAAAGGTCTACAAGACCAGAACTGAACTCTGTCACCTTTGCAGGCCACTTTATTTGAGAACACTGTCCTTGATGCGTTAAAGTTCACTGGGCTACATTCACACTATTTGTTATTAAACATTAAATCTGATTCTGTGGAAAAAAATATCCTTTTTCTGGAATGTTACACCCTGTGCCAGAAGCTTACAATTTACAGCTCTACTGACACTATTTGAAACATCAGCCTATAAAAAGTCTTAGCGTAGTATTTTCTAGTGGTGTTTTCACTTCTCTTTTTTTTCCTATCACAGCAATCAGAAGACATTAAGGCTCTTCCACACCAGGAGGTTTTAATCTGCCAAGTTTAGCTTCATCGTATTATTTGACTCAGGAGACACCCAGCTGGCTGAAACTTTGTATTTCGACACATATGGTAGTTTTTTTTGCCTAGAGGAGTTTTGACTGTCTTTGCTATAGTCCTCTAGACATCACTGCAAAAAAGTCTATGCTGACACAGCAATATCAACAAGAAGGCATTAATGTCACGAGTCATGGCCACCATGAGAGAATAATGTTAAACTGAGCAGAGTAGTTGTGGAAGCCTTACTTGTGGAAGATGCGTCGAATGAACCTCATCCCAGAACTTCCTAGCACACCTCTGGAACTACTCATTATGACATTGCCAGTTCACTCATTTTGAAGCTGCAAGGTGTACAGAAGATTAGGGTTTGATAGGTGCAGGAGAAGGAATGGTCCATATGTTACAAGGAAAGGATCTTGGAGAGAAAGCAGAGAAGTGACACATTTTGGTGGCCAGAGTGTCATCGTAATCGGTGCCCCTTCCTTATGGGTTGCCCTTGCTGAGCACTATCAGCAGTCTGGAAGGCTCAAGCGTGGTTGTCTTGTTTTACTGCTGTTTGGCTATCTACAACTTTATAGAGCAAGGACGTAAAACACCTTTTTATTTTTCTTTTGCTGTCATGAGAAAAGCACCTTAACAAACCACAGTGTACATGATCATTTAGTACATGATCTAAGGGCAATAGGTAAACATCTCAGATCTTACCATAAAGATATTTCCTATAGGATTTGCCAGCTCTAGATTTCCAACGGCTGGTCTGGATCAAAATGCTTCAGTCCTGTGCATTGGAAACTTTGACTGAAACGAAAATTCTGAGTATTTCTATTTTGGTATAACATCACCTGCCAATGAGAAAATGATTAACTAAAATTCCTTCAGAGAGGCCTGCTGTTAACCTAGAAATGTCTTCTGGAGAAAATGAAGTTAAGCTGATGTTATTCTGCAGAACGGTTAATCAAGGGCAACACAGCAGTTGTGTCACCTATCTGACACAGAATGGCCGTTCACACAGGTCAATCTTGTTGAGCTAGTTCTTATTCTGACAGATTCTAATTATTTCACAATACAATAAAAGGCACAGTGAGAGCAGGAGCTCCTCCGTCTAAAAATCTATGGTACTGTATAGTAGATTGAGGGGCTAGAAGGTGTCTAAGCAAAACTTGATTTATTAACCACTTATGCCTTTTAATATTAAGCCAGAGGTGATAACTGCTGTCTCCTGCTTCTCCTCATGTTTCAATAATTCCTCTTTTTCTCTAACAGGTTGACTCACAGAAAGACATTATTTTCCAAGAAAACACTCACATACCTTATCCTCATCTGACTTTTAATTTCTGCTGTTCCATTGCTGTGAATCTCTATTTCACTGCTTTAAAATCTCTGATTCTCACTGTCATTTTCTGTGGTTCTACCAATCCCGAATAAATGTATAACACAAGCAAACGTTTTTCCCTAGTATAGATAGCTTATACATAACAGAAAATTCAGCTTCTTTCCTTCTTTCCACTGTTGTTTCATAATTTTAACATTGTGAGCAACTATCAAATTTGTATTCTCTTCTAAAATGATACAAGATTTTTGAGCATGACCACAAACTCATTAAAAAATGAAGTCTGTTAAGACCCTAAATACTTCATCCTTTTTAATTACCCTAGTAAATGAAAAAACAATTGTTCAAAATCCCTCCAGTTCTGCTCGTTTGTGTGAGTAAAGCAGGAAAGTGCAATTTACTTATTTGTCGTTGCCTTTTATATTCCTTTCTTCAGATTCCTTTTCGGAAGCTAAGCCAGGATCATAGAATCATAGAATGGTTTGGGTTGGAAGGGACCTTTAAAGGTCATCCAGTCCAACCCCCCTGCAAGGAGCAGGGACATCACACAAGAGATAGACGTAAGTCAACATTTCTCAACTACACGGTAAGGACTGATGGCATATTCTTGCAAGAGGATCCAAAATGGCATTCTGTATGTGTTTTGTGAACAACATTTCCTACATTTCTCCTGCCTTCCAACAGATATGGTTATTTTTTGGTATTTGAGATCTGTAAAAAAAAAAAAGATGCTTATAGAGAGCCAAGGAAAAATATCATCATGGGCATACAACGTACTTTGCCATCACACATGATATTCCCAGCTGGTTCGTAAACCACTATTATTCGACACTGTTTCTGTTTCCCGGGAAACACAATGAGACTGAACACAAAGTAGTCCTCAGCATGAACTCTGGAAAGATACAAAGGTAGCTTGGCCATGCACTCAACACGTGATTGCTGAACGAGAATATTTGGGCCTGGAGATGCTGGCACATACCTGTGTTTACTGAGAATGAAAAAAAGTAATAAAGCCAACGCACAACTTCCAGCCTCTCTGACTGTGAATGATTACCTAAGATGCTCTTTTTAATAATTTTTGCTTGCCCTTTTGAAAACTGAACTATTCCTGGCTACAAGACTTACTCCATGCCCTGTTTTTATCTCTCTCTGGAGTGTTTGCAGTGAAAGGATGACAAAAAGTTTAGCCTCTAAACTGCCTGTTTGTTTGACCCACTCCAACGTTAGGTAACTTCTTTCCTAAGGAGCAGAAACACTACTGTTGTGCAAAAGGACAATGTCCTGATGGTGCTTTGCTTTGTTTGTGAAAAGGCTCAGTAAGAGGTATATATCAAATTCCCAAAACCATAGAATTATAGCACACTTAGTAGTGAGGGCAGCCTGAACACACTTTCTTGGTAGATCCTTGCTTCCGTCTGCCCAAACATGGGCAAATTCTCACCAACTCTCCCTATTTAAAAGTAAATCTAAGACTCTGGACTTAGACCTATTAAGGTTCCTCAAAAGCACTGGGGACAGCATTGCAAGAACAACATCATCAGAAATATTTAACAAAAAAATAATCATAGAATCACAGAACGGTTTGGGTTGGAAGGGACCGTTAAAGCCCACCCAGTCCAACCCCCCTGCAAGGAGCAGGGACATCTCCAACCACATCAGGTTGCTCAGAGCCCCTGCCAACCTGGCCTGGAATATTTCCATGGATGGGGCATCCACCACCTCTCTGGGCAACCTGGGACAGTGCTCCACCACCCTCAGTGTAAAAAATTTAATGTTATAAGCAGTGCTGGATAGACTACATTTAGTCCCCTACATAGATGGCATTTGTCAGTACACCCCGAAGCGTAACACTTTGAGGCCCGTAACTCAGAAAATAAAGACAGACAATGATTTTCCACGTTGGACAGTTCAAATTAGGTTCACAACTGGAAAACACCAACATCACAACAACATATTGCCTCATTTGTAGTACGGAAGTGCACTTTCCCAGAAAGATCAGGCTTTTCTCATTAGCGAAGAGCAAGCTGAAACACACTGCTGTTAACAGTTTAGTGCTTCTGTCTACCACAGGCGCCAACATTATCACACCTAATTCTCAACAATGGATTTCGTTTACTATTTCTGATTGGAGAAACAGAGCACTAACGATAATCATCCCCGCTTCTGTAAAATTCCACACACAGGGATTTTCCATCAGTAAGATATTTCATCAGACACTCTTATTTGCTGAAATGAATACTTGACCTATAGCTGGCAAGAAAAAAAATATTCCAAGAAAAATGAATCCTTTTTGTGGACTATTTAATAACCTAGTAGGATGCTCAGCTAGGACACAGCAGACAAAGGTACAAACACCTTTCTCTTTGTCAGTAAAGGGCAGTAATTCATCTGAGGTGGATACACTAACAATGAGCTACAAAACACTTCATGCAGAGCAGAGCAGCTTAACCTCACAGATAGAGGCATAAGCTGTACGCATCAGTTGTAGGGTGGTCACTGAAAAACAATTTTCACCAAAAAAATCCTTAAGCCAAATACAACATGTTATTTTACAGTAGAAAGGGTGTAAAGGGGGAGCAACATTTAAATGACAGAGTGACAGTTATTTCTGGGCTTCTAATGAGGACCTCTCTGCTTTAAAGAACTCTTTTTAACTTAAACTCTTTCCTTTAAATAATTAAATAACTCTTTGTTTTAAACTTCAGCTGCTCGAGTCATGATTCAGTTCTTTTGCAATGTTTTACATGACATTTTTAAAGCCACTGTGAAATTATAATTGTTTTAGTCCATGAGTATAATGTGCTTCTGAAGTCACCTGGGGCCAGATTTTCACTCTTATTCCCTTGTGTGAGTCATCCTATTGGCTTCAGTAGCAAAATTGGCATGACTAATATCTTACCAGCACAAGTTCGAAGTCCTTACACCATCCTTCACTGCTCTATTTATTTGACAGGCATATGTATTTATGTGTATTTTAATATACTTACGTTTATCAATATAATACTGTGGGAATAAGGTAAATGAAACGCAGAGGATTGTACCTATATGATAGAAAAAGGGGAAAAGTTGCAGTCATTTCTCATACAGAGTCCAGTCCCACCACAGCGAGACATCTGCTGCGTGACAATAGCTCCATCACGGTATGATCATCCTCAAACAGATTCCAGCACTTCTGCTGGGACTATAATGATGCAGAATTTCATTATGATGCTTTTGAAAAAACATCAAGTGCAGTGGTCTTGACAGTTACCTTCTCTTAAGCAAATCTATCAAACATCCAGATATTTTGGGTTATATGCTTCTTTACATTGTTCTGTCCACAGGAAAAAAAAGAAAAGTCTGAAAGGTGATTTAATCAAACAGCTAGAGTATTCCAAGGAACACTTCGGAATATCTACCAGTGAACATGATGGTGCATCTCGACTTCCCACTGGTGAATGGCATTTCACGGATCGGAAGGGCTTTACGAGAGCTTTCTGGTTGCTCTGGGAGACTGCAGAGGATGATTTTGAGCTGACACATGTTCTAAGTCTACTCTAATTTTCATCAGCAGCTATCTGCAGCTGTTATCAAAATGAGAGGAGGCAGACACACCATGCTAAGTCAGCTTTTTTAAGCACCCCTGCAACAGATCAATGCATTCGTTTTGGATATATACGGCTGGAGCATAACAGTTGTGAATGTGGACTCTGAGGTACGCTTTGAGAAACTAAACTTTGCAGGAAAAGGATGGGCACCATTCAGTTTCAAAATTCTCAGTATTTAAAGTGCTCTACAGTAACACTCATACATGAAGATAATTTTCTTAAGGATTTCCGCTATCTGACTGATTTGTATTGATGGATCTGTATTTCCTCTTTTTTGACAAGCTTGGGAGATGCCTGCAAAGAAAATAATTCACTTATTCAATTAAATGTAGATTTCAGGAAGCAAATTTAACTACCATTTTCAACAAGTTCCTGCTTTCGTAGAATCACCAAAAAGATGCTCATGCTTTTCTTGGATTTTTACAATTTTCAGAAAGAAAATCCAAACAGAAGCATATTAGAATCATAGAATCATAGAATGGTTTGGGTTGGAAAGAACCTTCAAAGGTCGTCCCTGCAAGGAGCAGGGACATCCCCGACGAGATCAGGTTGCTCAGAGCCTCATCCAGCCTGGCCTTGAACGTTTCCAGGGATGGGGCCTCCACCACCTTTCTGGGCAACCTGTTCCAGTGTTCTACAACTCACATTGTAAAAAATTTTTTTCCGAATATCCAATCTAAATCTACCTCCCTCTATCTTAAAACCATTACCCCTCATCCTATCGCAACAGGCCCTACTAAACAGCCTCTCCCCATCTTTCCTGTAGCCCCCTTGAGGTACTGGAAGACCGCTATCAGGTCTCCCCAGAGCCTCCTCTTCTGCAGGTTGAACAGCCCCAACTCTCTCAGCCTGTCCTCATAGGAGAGGTGCTCCAGCCCTCTCATCATCTGCGTGGCCTCCTCTGGACCCTCTCCAACTGGTCCATGTCCTTCTTGTGCTGGGGGCTCCAGAACTGGACGCAGTACTCCAGGTGGGGTCTCACCAGAGCAGAGTAGGGGGGCAGAATCCCCTCCCTCGACCTGCTGGCCACGCTTCTCTTGATGCAGCCCAGGATGCGGTTGGCCTTCTGGGCCGCAAGGGCGCATTGCCGGCTCATGTTGAGCTTCTCGTCCACCAGCACTCCCAAGTCCTTCTCCTCAGGGCTGCTCTCCATCCATTCCCCACCCAGCCTGTATTTGTGCCTGGGATTGCCACGCCCCAGGTGCAGGACCTTGCACTTGGCCTGGTTGAACTTCATGAGGTTGGCACGGGCCCACCTCTCCAGCCTGTCAAGGTTCCTCTGGATGGCATCCCTCCCTTCTGCTGGTCTGAGCAAGACCAAGTGACATATCAAGAAATAATGAAACCACTGTCTTTATGTTTTTCTCAAGAGCACTTGATACGTCTAATCAGCTTATTGCTAGATGGTGTTAGGAAAAATGGAGCATGTGCCCCTTATTGCACAAAAGAGTGTATAATAGTCCTACACAGATTTTTCCTTACTCTAAAAGAGAAAAACTAGCCTAAAGCTTGCCTGTTCACCAGATAACAGTGTGCAAGGCAGGCTGCTTGTAAATACACTACAGGTCAAGGAAAATTTCAGAGTGGCAGCAGAGATAAGTGTGTCCTGTATTCAGATGACCGTATTCATAATTACAGCGACGTGTGCCATGAGCTCAGGATGCTGTACTACAGTGGCAACGGCAGAAGCAGTTCTATACAGCTGGTTACTCAATGGGTGGAAATAGACTTCTCCAAAGTAGTAGTATTTTGGGAAAAAAAAAATAAAAAAAAAACTAAAAAAAACATTGAAGAACCTCTATTGCCAGGCACATAGCAGAAGGGAAACAACGTGAATTCTGTCAAATCAAAGGCCTGAAGTGTGGTAGATTTAGGAACTACCCTGGTTTGAACATTCTGGGATGGCATTCAAAGTATTTATATTTCTGTTTTGCTAACACAATTCACTTCAGTAACATTTGCACATTCTCTATTCCTGGCAACAGCAAAAAATCCTGTCCTACATAACGAATGCAGGAAAATCTGCTTGGTCTCCGTAACAGGCTAGATTCCATTATTTTCAAGCCAGGATTACAATAAAATACTTGCTTCTGATTTATGCTATACCCCTCACATGGCGAGCACACGGGACTCGTGCTGAGTCGATTGGCAGTACGGCAAAAAGGGTGTCAGGCAAAACGAGGTACAAGAAAGTGGTGGGGAAAGATCCCCTCCACGGAGGCAGAATGGGAAATCTCTCCTAAAGCACAGCTTTTCGGGACAGACAGCTGTGGAACTGGAGGTAAGGAGAGGCACTGAATAAGACTGCGGGCAAAGTCAGAGGGAAGATGGCTTGTTATCTCAGGATTGCACTTAGACAAGGCCATTTTGGAAAATATCATTTCATAACTTCAAAACTTTCATACTGCACATCAAAGCAGGCTGAAGTTGGTCTCCCTGCCAATGAGAGCTGGACACATAGAAGCTTCTGGCTAGTTGCAGCATCCCCCTGCATGCAAGTTTTATACTGTTTGCTTAAAACTAGTTCAACAAACAGCTATTGACTTTTAAGGTTATTCTTTATTCTAGAAACACGTTACTGCTATTTCAAAATTTGTTTTAGTTTAATGTCTTACACAAGCATTCCATGAACTAGAATGGAAGCCTAAGCAGTACCCCTCCTTAAGGCTGGATGTTGAGAAGCTAATGCAGAAGAAACTCCAACCTGAAACTTTTTCCTTCTGGGTTTGGCTCCCTCCAGGATGTTCTCTCCTAGCATTGTACACACCCTACACCATTCTGTTCAGACAAGCCACTCTTACCTCTGCTTCAAGCGAAATGGGAAAATGAGCTGCCACTACTGCAGGGAGTCAAGAGGACCCAACTAGCAACTCCGTAAGCTTTCTCTCAGCTACCACCTGGGAAAGTCACAAAAAGAAAGCAGTTGCACTCATTCTTACTTGGGCATCTTCTTGTTTCCTATTTAACTGTTTTTAACTAGTTTACCTGATAGGAAATCAAAGTTAATGGACCTAGAATTCCCGTAACAGAACTAGGGGGGATAATGAGCCAGAGAGACTGCATCTACTTGCCTGTAACTCAGCCACCCCATCTCGTTCTGTCAAAGGCTCAATACTAAATAAGCAGATCAAGAGTTGGTGATTTTTTTTGTTGTTGTTGGGTTGTTTTGTTGTTGGTTTTCTTTTTAATTGTAGGCATGAATAGGACTTTTTACTATACAAATTTACAATTTACAATAGGAATTTTTAAAACCCAGAAACAGAAACTCCAAAGAAAGTGGAGAATTGAAGGCTTTTGGCCTTAGTCATTTTTCTCTGTTCCTCTCTCTATTCTCTAAGAGTTTAGCCAGCCCAATAATTCCTTTATGTTCTTTCTATTACTATAAAAAAAACACCAATCAATAAGTATTCTCTATGATAGACTGGTCCATGTTCTGTGTAGGAAATTTTTCCTCAGATGATCTCAAGAAAGAGGTCCCTTCCTATGTAAATTCTTTTCTGATTCTATAATCGTACCCCAATATCACATCTAATTTGTGACAAAAAAAAAGTCCATTTACTCATCTTCCTTGCACAGGAGAGCCTGTAAGCAAAGGGAAGGAAATGAGAGGAGACATCACTCATGGAACAGAAGGTGAGAGATATATAATAATGAAGAAAATGGAATTTATTGAGGACTAGGTCTGCATAATGTTGCTCCTAAAATCTCAGACAAGAAATGTGGGCTCCATGAGATCCAGAGGAGCAACTCGGAGTACTTTTGTGTCACCTACATGACATGGTATTCAAAAAATAATATTTTTGCAAGATGGCCTTGAATAGCAGGATTCAAGCTCATGTGGATAAGCTCCAGGAAACAAGTAACTTATCATAGCATATATAAAGGATTTGGGATATACATTAATGAATGGATCTTTAGAATGTTACACAGAAAACACTTGATCACAGCCTAGATACGCATGAGACGGAGACGGAAGATTCCACAGTAAATCCCAGGTTGTACACCTCACGTACAAAGGCTGATGATTATGTTACTAATAAAGATTAGAAGATAAACTTTTAAAAGGTTTTGTTTTTTTTTTTTTTAAGCTGAGACAATGTCAATTAATTCAAGAAAGAATTTAGTGTTAAAAGGTGAAAACAAATTGGTTTGCATGAGTTTGCAATTACCTACAATAAAAAATATTCATGACATCTACACTGAAATTATGTTGCGAATGTTGTTTTAATACTGTGAATTTTTGCCTTACGCTAAAAAGCCACGCAACACCACTAATTAGAAAATGCCACGACTCCACCAGCTGTAGTACACAGAGTTTTAAGGAGCTCCATGCTTGTTCATGGTATATCTAAAACGGCTGACAGCTGCCTGACAGTGCACTCTTATCGCCTTGTTTTTATAACTTCAGTTACAGAATGCAGCCATTTGGCAAGCGGTACGGTAAATTACAGCAAAGTAGTATTTGCTACACAATCTCTGTAATGATATCATTTTGACAACGTGCCATAATATACGTTTAAAGAATTTTTTTTAAATTGCAGAGTTGGGCATTGAACATACAAACAGCAGACACTCTGATGCCTTAGTCCCTTAGTTGCTGGGCAAATCCTATTCAGACCAAGTATTGCATTCATCATTTAAGAAAGATGCCTCATAATTAAATGTGATTGACATACTTCAACTTTCAGCAAAAATGGCAGTATTTTTGTTGTTAGTCTATGTAAATCAAGGGTATCTCAGAAGAAAAATATAATCATGCCTCTTAGAAATCTGTTGAAGGAAGATATGACCTAGAATAAAAACTGAAGGAGACATCTTCCACTAGATCAGGTTGCTCAGAGCCCCAGCCAACCTGGCCTGGAACGTTTCCAGGGATGGGGCTTCCACCGCCTCTCTGGGCAACCTGGGCCACTGTTCCACCACCCTCAGGGTAAAAAATTTCTTCCTTGTATCTACTCTGAATCTACCTCTCTCTATTTTAAAACCATTACTGCTTGTACTATCACAACAGGCCCTGCTGAAGAGTTTCTCCTCATCTTTCCTGTAGGCCCCCTTTAGGCACTGGAAGGTTGCTCTAAGGTCTCCCCGGAGCCTCCTCTTCTCCAGGCTGAACAGCCCCAGCTCTCTCAGCCTGTTCTCATAGGAGAGGTGCTCCAGCTCTCATCATCTGCGTGGCCTCCTCTGGACTCGCTCCAACTGCTGTAGACATGGCACTTCCAGATACATTTTAGTGATGGACTTCACAGTTCTAGGTCAACGGTTGGACTCAACGATGTTAAAGGTCTTTTCCAACCTAAATGATTCTATAATTCTAGAAGGTCAACAGAATTACTTCCTGTTCATATGCATTTGAATGAGAAGAAAACACTATGTCTTTAATTTTTTGCTTCTCCACAAGATTTCATTTTTCAATAACTTAATTTTCTTTCAAAGAAAGTACATCTTTAGCAGAGAAAATTAAATAACTGTATCCGCTTTTATAAATTGCTTGCTTTTATAGGACAAGGTAACAATGTTATCTTATTCTTGATCATTCTATATGAATATCTGTTCACCATCAATTTTTTTTAATAAAACGCAAGTCAAGAAAAAAATAAGCAAGCAAAGAACAAAGCATGAGTATTAACAGCACTTAGAAAGCTATTTGATGGCCTAAAAAGATTAAACAGGTACACTTAGTATACAGAACTGAACGATCTGCATATCTAGGAACTTCCGTTCTATTAAATTGCTATTGCTTTAGATTGCAATCTGAAGTACAGTAAGAGACTGATGTTTTAGAGGTGAAGTTGTTTTTATTTTATATATAAGAAAATAGCCGCTGAAATGCATGAATGTAGGTATTTCTGTGTATGAAACATTTTTTTAACAGTTATTTGAGAGAGGGAGTTGAGGAGACTTGGCAATATCTGAATTATGCCTAAGGGTAGACTTCATTAATTTGCACAGGAAATAAAAGACCCACTGCAAATTAACTGAGATTGTTGATTTAAATATTAAAGGAAAAAGCAAGTATATGTCAAAATCAAAAAGCTCCAGAATATCGAGGTATCTCAGCATGCTCTACATTTAAGAAACTTACAGAATATGTTATATCATTAATATTATTTTATAAACCATGGAAGCTATTAGAGCATATTATTCAGACTATTGCCAAACATTCTCAAAAATATGCTTGATTACTTTCTTTAAATATTCATCAGGGTGGGAAAAGGCAATACTTTAGACGCAAATAATACTTTGTGCTATGGAGAACTATAGGTAAGGTGCCAATCTGAGGTCTGTTTATCTGAGGAGTTCAGTGAAGTTTTAATAACACCACAAATGCCCTGTGTGATCTTAGGCATGTAATATAATATTTAAAATCTAAAAAACAGACTTCAGCCCTAAAATGTAGCTGCCTGGATCTTGTACTGGGCCCCTCGTTTGAACTAGGAGTCTGACCTCTCTGTCAGAGAGGTAGCTCCAACCAGACCTGCCACAAACTGTTCTCCAAGGTGGACAATCAAGAGGCAAGACAATAAGAACATGCTTCTCTGCATACAAGGCCACGCTGGAGTGGACCTCTGTCCCATCACTGCCAAAGCCTCTCATTAACACACTTCACAGCCCCCAGCATTTTGAGCACAGCCTGCACAGAGCATGAGTTTCCATCAACGCAGAAGGGAGAAATCTTCATAAAAACCTGTATCTTCTCAGAAGTTAGGCTTGCAATTCGGAGCTGCAAGGAGGTGTTGATATTTGATTAGAGTTCACAGACAGAAATTTTCTTGTAGACTTTGTCAGGAGACATATTTTTCTTCTAAAAACCACAAATGTTTCAGATGGTAATGCTGTCCTTCTCTTATACAACAGGTCAGTGGTTGTAAGATCCACCTAAGAAGTGGAAAGACTTGGCTTTCACACCCTCCTCATCCTGTGGGTTGGCATGGGGGCAGACCCACATCTCTGAACTCTAATAACTCTTTAACACAAGGCTCTTGTGCAGCCTTTCGAGCAGAAATCAGAACTGGAATCTGCCCTCTTCTAAAAAGGTGCCCCAATCATTTAGCCGCAGAGTCATGCTCCCTCTTGCTCCCTCTCTTTGACCTAAAGAATTCTGATTTTTTTTTTTTTTTTTGAGTTGGCATAGCATCAAAAGGTGAAGTGGAGGGAGCCTCCCACCCAGACTATCCTATAGCCTGGTAGTCAGGTCCCAAGATGAAATGAACCATCTTTATTCAGGCTGAGAACAGGGCATGCTGAAACATTTCACATCAGGGTGTGTAGTTCATGTGGGGCTGTATCTCCATATTAAAGTTTCACTCTTAGGAAACCGAGTGTCAGCAACACTCACAAATCCTTTCTTGGACAAACGCTCTAGTGCTCCTGCTTTAAAAAAAAAAAAGTCACACTGTAGATGTATTAGCACATAACCTCTATTTGATTTTTGACAAATTAAAACCAGATTAATACATCTAGCAGAAAAAACCACACCTTTACAGGCAGGGGTTAGTAGGCACATTTTCAGCATGGGTACTATGGATAAAATATTTATCGCTAAAAGAGAGCCATGGAAAACCTTCCTGGCCAGTCTGACACTACCCTGACAAGGTCACTACACATCGCTGCTTCACACGGCTTTGCCTGAATCCAAACGGATTATTAAAATGAACCTGTTCATTGATAGGCACACGGGGAAGAGAAAAGAGAAATCAGTCAGGCATCAGTTGCAATAGCAGCACTGGGACATTGGCATCTTCGGCATTGCGCGTTCCTCATAGTGAAAGCTTGTTTGATAAAGCCCAAGGAACGCAGCGCTGTTGACAAAGTCCTTCTACAACAGCAATACTCAGAAGGGACAGGGAGATACGCTGAGAACTGGCACGCTCTGTCTACGGCAAACATGGCTGAAATATTAGCTCATGGGGCAACAGTCTGAATAAATAGGAGCTGGTATGCTAAATCCTAGTGATGTTGGCTGGTGAATACTGCTTGAGGTTTAAGGTGTGGCAGCTTTTCTTTACAGACTCATTGGCACATGCACACCAAGCCTTATTACCTCTCATTTACTGAAGCTGGAACACCTTGGGGTTGGTTGGGTTTATTTTTTTCAGATTTTTGTTGTTGTTTTTTAAAGGCAAGAAGAACTGAATCATAAGAAGACAAGATGGGAGATGTCAAGTGTGAGGTATATATGTTTGAAGTTTATGAAAAAAGAAACCAAAGAGTCAAAATCAGATCACTGTGTCTCAGCAGCACATGCTGAGTGAAAAAAAAAAAAGAGAAAAAGGTTGAGTCTGAGACAAGAAAGACAGATCAGACATAAAAAATACATGTTTGTAGGTTCCTCTTAAAATTAGATCCCCAGCACAAACAACATGCTGTAGATAACAAAAAATTTTTATATCCCTCATCCATTTTGGTATACTAACACAGCGTGTTGCGGCGCAGTACAAACTTTTTTTTCCAGGCTTACCTGCTTCTAATTTTCTTGTAAGATGTATGCTATCTTATCCAACCTGGACATTGCTGCCAAAGAACCGCTCCCAGTCTCCTCATTTGCTACTAACAATACGCATGCAAAGAATGAGTCAGAAAAATGCACTTAAAATTCTCTGGCAGAATTAACAGCTGATAATACGCTGTCAAGCAAGCATCTTGATAATTTCTAAGGTTCTTTGACATCTGTGGGTCACAGTCATTAAAAAGACAGACTTTTATGTAGAACTCATGGAAGAAATCACTACTTTTGCTGAAAAGTAAAAATTAAGACTAAAAAAAAAAACATATTCCTACTTAGGAGTAACTTAAAGACCATTTGAAGTGCTTTCAGAGTGCAAATGAGAGGAAAAGCATGAGGAACCTTCAACAGCAATAGCTCCGGAGATTTAACTGCCTTCTGAGCCATTCTCCTTTATCCCAGAGGGATATCTCAGCCCAGTCCCTGCTTATACTGCATAGGGTTCATATTAGTCTTTCCAGATTCAGCTTTCCATTTTTAAATAACATTCAGTAGAGACATTTAATCTGTCTCTCTCTTTTTCTCAACTTTGGTCGCAAATAAACCCAAGCTTTTTATTCTGGAAATAAAACAATGAGATGTCTTCAGACAAGGTCTCATCAACTCTGACTTTAGTGAAGATGTATATCAAGAAATGAAGAAAAAATAGCAAGGATTTTTTCCCTCAAACATACTGGAACACTTATTGTTAATTTAATTCCTAACTCAACATTATGTTCACTTTTTGCTTATGTTTATCAAGCAATTATGGAATTATTTTCAGGTTTCTGAAGTAATGAGAAAAATCTGTGTACGATATACCATGTTTGGTATTTTTGCTCTTCCAGGTTTTGACAATCAATTTGCAAAACAGGACACAGATTTATTTCCACCATCTAGTACTAAATAACCAAGAAATGAAAATATAGTTTTATTACATACACTTTCCAATAAGAATTGCCTGAGATAACATGAGAAGGAAGAATATCACTGAAACATCCACTAAAAGAAGGCAAAGTAAAGGTTGAAATACTAGTGAAAGTGAAAAAAAAAGCACTGGAGAGTCAGGCATATTCAATTTTCTGTATTTTCAGGCAGGTAAGACAGTACTAAAAAGGAAGAAGTAGACCCCGAAAAACAAAAAGAAATCCCTTCATTGCCATTCCCTAAGGCGGAGTTAAGTGAAATTATGCAGGGAAGAGATTAGCTAATCCTTGAGCGGAGGATAACTGAGAGAAATGAAGGCAATATTGACAGAACCAAACAAACTACAGTAGTGTTTGAAATTTTAGAAATACAAAGAGAAAAGTAGTGGGTGGTCTTTACTGATAAATTACAGATTTCTTTATTGAAGCAGGAAATTTATTTCTGGATATTGCAATGTGCATATCCAAAAGCAGCTGGCCAAAAATCTGGTAAGAAAATTCTGTTGAACTTATTTCAAGAAACTGGTATTTGGGTAAGTTTGTTCAGTGATATGAAATTTAATCATACATATGATGTTAATAAATTTATGAGGGTGATTTTTGTTGCTTTTTTCTAGGCATTTGAAACCTAAGTCAGAACATTTATTCCATACATAAAACCCACTCACAATTTTCATTATAATTTTACTGGGAAGACTGTTTACTTCTAGAAATGTAATTTAATAGACTTGACACCAAGAAGATAATCCTTATTCCATCAGGAATAGTTAGGACAAACACCTGTTCCTGCAGTATGTCAGTACTGTTATAGATGTCTGTTTATAAAGGAAACCTTACCATGATGCTTCTCTCCTCCCTAGAAACTAGTTTTTCTTCAAACAAAATACTAGCTGCAAGATGGTGAAAAATTAAACAATTAGGAAAATAATAAAAATTTTTTAAATGCTTCCCTCCTTAGCTAGATCATAAGAAAATAATGGGAAAAATACTAATAAAAATGAAAAATCAATTAAATTTTACATTTGCTGTTGCACATAGAGTTTGTTAAAGGCATTTGTTAATGGTAGCACCAAATTATATTTTCCTTTCTAATTCTTAGTTACTACCTTTTATTTCTGAAATTGCATTGCAGGGGGTGGGGTGCTGAAGTGGTCCCAGGCCACCAGTAGCTCAAGGCGCATGTGGTGGGTTGACCCCAGCCATGAGCTATGCACTGCTCACTCCTCCTGCCCCAGCAAGACCGGGGAGAGAATCACAAGAGCAAAAGTGAGAAAACTCATGGGTCAAGATAAAAACAAAGGAAAAGGAGTAAAAACAAGTGATACAAAAGCAATCACTCACCACCTCCCATAAAGAAAAATATGCCCGGCCAGTTACCAAGCAAGATCACCCACCCACCCTTCAGTTTTTATTTGTAAATAAGATGTAATATGGTATGGAATTTCCCTTTGGTCAGTTCAGGTCAGCTGTCCCAGCTGTGTCCCCTCTCAGCTTCTTGCCCACCAGCAGCCTACTTGCTGTGAAGGCAGAGTGGGGAAAACAAAAAGCCCCAACGGTATGCAAGAACTGCTCAGCCACAACTAAAACACTGGTCTGTTATCAACACTGCACTATAGAGGCGGTTATCAAGAAAATTAACTTCATCTTGACCACATCCAATTCAGTATACTGAAAAGAAAACCAACAAGAAGAAAAAAGCACATTGGAATTATGATTCTCATTTGAGCTATACAAACATACACACAAAAGTACGTAACCTCTCATATGATCACAGTCACAACTCTCCACTTTGTAAAAAGACCTTAACACTTCTTAGACCTGTTGGAGAGGGTCCAGAGGAGGCCACAAAGATGATGAGAGGGCTGGAGCACCTCTCCCGTGAGGCCAGGCTGAGAGAGCTGGGGCTGTTCAGCCTGCAGAAGAGGAGGCTCCGGGGAGACCTGAGAGCGGTCTTCCAGTGCCTAAAGGGGGCCTACAGGAAAGATGGGGAGGAACTTTTGACAAGGCCTGGTCGCGTTAGGACAAGGGGTAATGGCTTTAAACTGGAAGAGGGTAGGTTTGGACTAGACATAAGGAAAAAATTCTTCACTATGAGGTTGGTGAGGCACTGGCAGAGGTTGCTTAGAGAGGTGGTGGATTCCTCATCCCTGGCAGTGTTCTAGGCCAGGCTGGATGGGGCTTTGAGTGGCCTGGTCTGGTGGAAGGTGTCCCTGCCCAGGGCAGGGGAGTTGGAAATAGATGATCTTTAACAGTCCCTTCCAACCCAAACCATTCTATGATTCTATAAGAACATCAAATACATACATACTTTTTTTCTATTTTACTTTATATTAAATTAAGAAGTAGCCCCGTTTGCTAGAAATTAAGCTCAACAGCTTAGAAATTATGAATTCCTGACATTGGCAATTTCATAAGTGTATGAAAATAGAAAAACAAGGCAGAGATGCTTCTGTGGACAATGAAAACCAAAGGTGGAGGCTACTGTAGAACAGCTTAAAAATATAAGCAGATCAGATGCATATACTACACTGCACTGCTGATCTGATGTTAAAAATTGAGTCAAAGTGTATTAATGACACATGTACATTTGCAAAAGCCTCTAGCACACGGGGTTTTTTACAATATTGACAGCCTAAGCCATTATGTACCACCAGCAACCTGGTGTTTGGAAGAACAGTTGCATCAGGTCTAGAGGGGAACATGTAAGACTTGCCTCTGGGTAGAGGTAATTGCGCTGAGTTGAGTGCTACACTAACATTGCTGTCCAGCTTGCAAGTCTAAACCAGGTTCAATTAGTGGTTAACTTAGAGCTCTCTGCATTTTACTGTGTTATAGCGCACAGAATAAAGGGCCTCCTGTGCAGACTGAGGAACACAGTTCCATTAACCAGCCTTTCAAAGGGGAAGCTGAGGTAAGATCTGCTCAAGTGCTGCAGAACTCTACAGTGGGAAGAATACCACTGAATAGTGATTATTCCATCAAATAACTTCAACTCCATAAAACTGGAAAAAGAACAAAAGGAAATACAGCTTAGAAATTAGGTATGAGGACTTACTTTACAGGAAGCGCCTTGATGTACCTTAGACAGCGTTGTAGGCTTAGATTACATATTTTATTTGTCCCTATTTTTAGAAGCAAGGCTTATGTACCTATACAGTTGGGATAAAAATATTCTGTTAAATCACAGTCATCTTGAAGAACATACAATGGTAATTTTTAGGTAACCAACATCATATCTGGTTAATTCAAGAACTAAATGAACAAAATAAGCATTTGTTGAATTTTTTAAAACTTCTACGTGGTTCATAATCAAAAGCAAGCAGGCTAATAAATGAAAACACAGTATTATTTTTTTACTTAATTCTGAGTATTGAGTATAAAAATACTCTTGAGTTTGTATACCTCTTCTTGTGTTTAACTTTACAGCTTCTGAAAAAGAACTGAGTCATATCACTTCTGTTAAAAACTTTTTCATTCCCTCATGGTTTCCCACCAATAAATGCAATAGTCAAGAGCGAAAATTTTCCAAAAAGATAAATCACTTAAATGTTGACAATTTAGGGGAAAGATGACGGATCCTCTCTCTCCAAACTGCTACTGCTCATTAATTTCAAATTTCTGATTCTGATCACTCTTCAGGTCTCCTCAAAATACCAACCTCCTCAGTAGGGTTACTGCTACTGGGTGCAGTATCTCAATTTAAACTGCAAGCAGTCCTAACGTTCTCTCATTAGGCATTCAAAACACGCCTGACCTGTGTACTCCACATTCATCTCCATAATTACGGCAGACCAATGGGACAACTCAAAGTAGAAGCCTTGTTTACCATGAAACTAAGTTGTTTTAGACCTGAATGGCATCCTGCTGTGATGTTTCATGGGAAAGGAGAAGACAAGTTTCTCATGTTCACCACCACAGAGAAGGCTTTTTGTAACTGAGCACATTAAAAGGAGACCCACAGCATGAAAGAATAAGTAGAGTATAGTGCCCAGTTACAACTAGTGACCATTGTTAGAAGACTTAGCAAGGACTACTGGGTAAATAAAAAGGAAAGAACAGAGTTAATTAGCTTAGCTAAATCCAATAAGTTTATGTTTGGATCAGTGTGAGGAGTAATAGGAGTTGCAGGGAGGTATCAGAAGGAGAAAAGGTTTTATGAAAGCAGAAAGTAAAATTACAGCATCCAGCATTCAGTCAGAGCTAAGGACTAGATACGAAGAGGTCATGGATGGTAACGATCAGCAAAGAAGTGAAGTTGGCTTACGCAGAGAGGCTGCTGAAGAAAGAAGGAAGGAGGAAACCAAGCAAATACAGAATTTCAGTGTAGCAGGAGAGGATGGAGAGATGGCTATAATGAGCAAAAGCATGGTATGAGCCATTGTTTAGCAGCAGCTGATCATGATTTAAGAAAGGAAAAAAAAAAACACAAACCCAAGGAAAATTCCAGTAACTACGTTGGAGTGAAACATACTGGTCCCTGTGCTTATGAAATAAATTTTCTTTAACCTGACAAAGAGTAGTAATGGGAGTATTCTGTCCTCTGCACTTCGAATCACTGTAGGACAGTTCAGAGGAAAATGGTCTGTGCTTCATGAATCTGTAAGGCCTACAAGAGGCTAAACAAACAGATTAACTATAGCACATGTAATCAGAATCTTTAAAGAAGTAGGAAACGACATTTCTTCAATAAAGCTCCATCCTGGAACACACCTGAAATACTTTGAAAACAGTTGGAAAACCAGGATGGCCCTAGAAGGTCACAACCAGCAGGTTCTCACATTTGCTAATGCTGTTATAGAGAAGAATGTATTTTTAAAAAATTAAAAAATATATTTAAATATGCATGTATTCTATGGTGTGTCAATTATGCAGCTTTTTTTTTTGCTGTAAGTTGCTCCAGTGCTTACGTTTTCAGCTTAGTCTTCTAGTCTGTCTCAGCTAGTTCAGTCTAGCTTGTCTGGTCTAGCTAGTCTTTGTCTTTTGCTCTCTCTTTCCTATATAACTGTATCTATGTATATATATTCATACTACTTATATGTATGTATATGTATCTATTATATATCTCTTATATATATATACACACGTATTTATATACCCAGATATATTTATATGTGTATATCTCTGCGTGTACAAAAACAGAGGTCAGTTTTTAGTCTGGTAAAGTTTAGACACACTTTTAGAATATGGAAAGTTTTATATATTTTATACTTTCATACTTTATTTTCACTGACATAATGATCCTGGAGGAATTACGTTAATTTACTGAATATCCTCAAAACATCCTTAATACAAGAGCCAACGTCAGTGTACTGCAATCAGGCTTTCCCAGTTATGAAACAGATTTCAGAATTAGATTCTCCCATCTTGAGATACTTACTCCTAAGCAGGCCTGACAAAACAAATGAACCTACTCAAACAGTAGCTTACAGGGGAGAGTGTCAGAAATTGATTACTGATTATTGATATAACCTCTCTCTTTAGAAACATCAAACTGCAGTGAGACGAAAACTCCTTCTTAATAGTCATAATTCAGGAAAAATATCAAAGGAGGACAAACTTTCTAAGTTTTGGCAAAAATATTTCAGTAATATCATCCTTCCCAGTCTGCCTCTAGGTGTAATTAGGATGATTACAACTACAAAAAATTACAACACCTAACAGTGTTAGACATGAAAGACTTTTTTTTTTTTTCTACAATCCTAGGATATTAAAATACCACTTGTCTAACATCAAGGGAAGTACAGCAATTTCACCTGAACGTTAATTCCTCCTTCCCTGTCAACTACACATTGTAGATGTACTCACAATTAAATATTCCCAGTTGCCCTGTTTCTCATACTGCAATTGTATCTACTTCTGCAACTGGTCAATTGTGAAACTCAATCCTGTTTAATGGGACACTCTTAACCAGACAGGAAATTGCCACTTGATTCTACGGCCCACAGAACAAACAAACATCACTGTAACGTCATACAATAATTCAAAAGTGGACAATGGAAACCCACGAAGCTTAATTGCTTCCAGTTTCTTATATAGCCTGAAAATGACACAATCTTCACCTTCATGAAGGGCCTGAGAGCCAAAATTGACTGTCCAAATAAAAAAGTTTCTGAATTCACTGGGACAGTAGGAAATATAACACTGGATGGATGGAAAAATACAAGATTACAAAACCCCCCACAGTAATCCTTTAATGAAGGTTTTAAGCGAACACGAACCCATTAAATAATGTCACATTTAATGAGTACTTAAATAATATCATTAATAATGGAGTAATTGGACCTCTTTACAAAAAGAAAATCTATTTAACACCGTCATCATTTCCGGCAATACAAGTTACTGAACAGTGTCTTATTCTTAGTTGTTATTATTTTTTAAACATAAATAAGCCAAAAATAATGAGTGAGAGCAACTTTTCCGGGAACTGCAGCCCAACCATTTAATTTCTGTTCTGTAAAAAAGCCCCACACTGTCTATCTGTGATTATATCAGGTGGGGATATAAAATTGCTATTGTGCTTGTGTTGTCTTGGAACTGCCTGCTACTTGGCCTCCTTGCTCAAGCAGGTTAGCATTGTATGGAATTTCACAGCAATTATCACTCCAGAGATAAAATCTACAATGAGTTTTTGCCACCTATGTATTCACTTTCACATTTAACTTCAACCCTTTATCATATGTAGCTCCATATATTGTTTGTTATCAATTAATAAAATTAATTTAGCATTCATCACCTAAGTCTTTAAACAAAGTCATAGTTTAGATACTATGGTGCCACTTGCATAAATAGACCAATGTCAAACCAACCAAAATTAATTTTTTCTTTTGTTCTGTTCACTCAAGGGAAAGGAATTACTTTTGTAATTATAAACACATGTTTTTTAGGGCAATGATTTTGAAAGATATTGTAAATTTGAAATATTTCTATATCGACATTTCTGAAGAAATTAAATAATTATTTAATAATGAAAATCAGGACAGCTAAGAAAAATGTGTCAAGTTCAGTACCCAAAGTAGTAAGTTTCAGTTAGTCTAGTAACTAAGCTTCATACTAAATAAGTTTCTTATCATATATAAATTCACTTCTGATGTTCTACCTCATAATTTATTTTGTAAGATTTAAGTTACTGATCCAAGATAGCTAGATCATCTTTAGATGTCTAATTAAAAATATGTCTACTTGGATTACTTATGTAACCCCCTAAGCAAAAATAAACATTGGTGTTTCCCTTTCTACACCTCTCTGTGTATAGTATTCTTCTTACAAAATTTAAGAAGCTACCTTAATTTCCTCACCCATATTCTGAATTTATATAAAAAAAAAAATAAATATTCGTTATTGTTGGACAGCCTTGTGACTACTACTCATTTCTATGTGTATGCGTTAACACTGGAAATGCTGATTAGGTTCTGCTTTGTTTTGATATTAGCAGGACTATGACACCACTAAAGAAAGGGGGAGAAACTCAGTCACAAGGGCTAAATTCAACCTGGTGGACATATTTGCACTATATGGACAAGAAAGAGTCACAGACTTCCCCACAAAGGAATTCAAAGCAGGAGACCAACTCAACGGATTTAGATTAGAAATTAGGAAAAAATTTTTACGATGTGAGTTACAGAACACTGGAACAGGTTGCCCAGAGAGGTGGTGGATGCCCCATCCCTGGAGGCGTTCAAGGCCAGGCTGGATGAGGCTCTGAGCAACCTGACCTAGTCAGGGATGTCCCTGCTCCTTGCAGGGGGGTTGGACTAGATGACCTTTGAAGGTCCCTTCCAACCCACACCATTCTATGATTCTATGACTCTAAGACGCTCTCGCCGCAGGAAGGGAGCACGGGGAGGCCAGGCTCACTGAACTGAAGTCAGCCTTACATCCTCTGGAACAGCTGCTGAAAAGGCAAAACCTCTGTGACAAGCTCATGCAGCTCTATCCCTGTGTAACAAAAATACCTAGAAAACACAGGGCAGAAAGTCTATACTATGAATTCTGTTCTCAACTCACCTTTGGAGTTGAGAAGTCCAAGGTAAACCGTTTGGAGTTTATTTCCTATTTAGCTCAGGAGTGGCCAGTTCTAACAGATGCTTCAGTTCTCCTGTAAATGCCTGGATTTATCAGAAGACTTTTCTGTTGTTACTCTTGACTCTATTAATAATTTCAGCACAATCTATAAAGCTTATGATAATTTTTTTCTCACTTGTTTGCTTTTAAAAGTTTTTTTTTTAAACAAAAGCAGTATTTTTCCTCTACCACAGTACACTGCTTTTCTTCAATTTTCTATGTAAAATAAAGAAAACCTTTTGATCACAATAGGCTTTAAAAGTTTGATATAGATGAGCTACGCAATTACCAAATGTATCGTCATTTCACATTAAGTGGGATACCACTGACAGGAATTAACCTTCCACTACGCTGCTTGACCTTGATCCATATTCTAAATCAAAGTTTAACAGGAACAAGTGATCACATCAGGAGAGACCATGCGAAAAAGAAATAGATTACAAAATTAAATGAAGGTGGAGATTAGGCTTCTAAAGGATTCTGTGAGAGACATGCAGTATTCCTGCTTGTGGTCAAACCTGCTCTGCAAGAAGAACCTCTACCACAGCATTTGAGCACTTTGGTCTTCAGGAAGAGATGTTGACAGTGTGCATCTCATACACTTACACGGTCACTCTGGGCAGCTCATTAGAGCGTGTGAGAAAGTCTGGTCTGGTTATGTCACTTGAATTGTTTGAAAACAGCTTAGAAAACACTATTCAAAACTTAATGTGTTTGGTAGCTCTAAGTTTTTATATTCTATAAAACTGTTAATTAAAAACACATATCTCTGAAACCAAAGTTTAAGATTAAGACTGAATCTTCTCTCAACATCACCCAGAATTACATATCATACAACAAAATAACTGTCTTGGAAACCTTCAAATTGACCAAACAGATGTGTTTTCTAAAATGCAACAGGCAATAATATGATCTGCATAGCTAAATCATCAGAAGTATCTTAATTCACATCTCTAAGTGTAAATGCTAAAGGTAGCATTTTGAAAAATATATGGTGGTTGGAATTATTTAGACTATTTAGAGCATTTAGACTATTTTTCAATTATGATCCATTACAATGGGAAGCTTTTGATTTATCAATCTGAGTTATATCAAGAAAAAACTCTCCAAATCCCATTCTGAATTTCAAATCCATCCAGAAATACTAGAAGTACAAGAAACCAGTCATTTCTAAGTATATACTTCTTTGATCGGAATGAAATATAAATTAAACAGTTCTCTGTATATTCTCTCATTTGCACAGGGAGCTTTAAAATCATGCAACCATTCAGATTGGAAAGCATCTTTAAGATCCTTGAGTCCACCCATTAACCCAGCACTGCCAAGCCCACCACTAAACCATGTCCCTAAGCACCACATCAGCACGTCTTCTAAATATCTCCAGGGACGGTGATGCCACCACCTCCCTGGGCAGCCTGTTCCAGCGCTTGGCAATCCTGTTCGTGAAGAAATTGTTCCTAATATCCAATCTAAACCTCCCCTGGCACAATTTGAGGCTGTTTCCTCTCATCCTATCACTTGTTACTCTGGAAAACAAGCCGATATACTGTGAAAGAGAGGATACGAAATATTTTTTTTCAAATGTCAGTGTAGATCTACAGAACTTTTTCTTATTTTTTACAGACTTCTGCACTTGTTAAAACTCCAGTGAAAGCAGAAGGGTATATTAAAAGCACAATAAGTAGCTTTTAAAAAAGAATAATAAAAACTTATTCTTTAACCTACTTCACACCTTTGGCTCCACACCTACTAAAGTTAGGAGGGATATTTTAGCAGCTGAAGTGAAAACAGAGACAACTGCAAGTAATATATTCTCCCTGTATTTATCTGACTACACGGGGTTTAAGGAATGAAAGAAAAAATTCTCGTCTAGAAAAGAACGTGAAAAATTCCACACAGACCAGCAAAGCTCTGTAATCTGATCTAAGATATGGGTATACCATCAACACTAATGAACAGGCACTTCAGCGAAACACAGAAAGTGTTAGAACATCTACAGTCAAAGTGGTTAAGGGGTGTAATATGTTAATATCACATAAAACAAAAAACTTACATGGGCCTAGTCCAAGTTCTTATCAACTGTAGGATGAAACAGGCTTTGGATAAAATCTGCTTGCTTTTTACATACTGCTGATATGTTCAGTGGGACAGTAAATTTATCACTCCCCTTATTAAACATATTTTCCATTTTATCATTCTCAAAATATTTTTAAGACCAAACGTTTCAGGGCCGGGCCTGCCCCTTAGGCTACTACTGTAATTATACAGTCAGTTCAGGGTAAATATCCAACTCTATCTGACTGAAACTTAGCAAACCAGAGCTCAGCAGTGGGACTAAGCTTGGAACTGAATTTCATGGATATGACAACACTACACACATCCTGGAATTGCACTACATAAAGCATATTATTATTGGATTTTAAATTTACATTGTTTTTAGCAGCACAACAATGCCAAAAGGAAATGTAAAAATAAACAAGTAAAAATAAATCCAAACATAGAACTTAAGAACAGAATTAATTTTGGAAATCCTGTATCATCTGAGAGTGTAGCCACTGCTATTATTCTGCTGGATCATGATAAACAAAGAGAGGGCAATTGAACTAACCACACAGTTGGACTGATGCTTTAAAGCAACCTACAAGAAAAATACTTGTCTCCAGATTTCCACCTGATGTGCAGGGAAGTTTGGGTATGATAGAGAAAGGAAATGGAATTTATAGTCTGAGAAGACTAATACACATTCCTAATTTATCAGTGATACCTGGCTTTTCCAAACAGTACTGTCTGCCGTAGGAAGCTACTACACAAAGCTTTGCAAATCCGAGTTAGAAAGCACTGGCCATATTAACAATTATATTCAACAATGTGACCTATGAAATAATTTATTTTTTGGGGGCATGTACAACAACGAATCCATCTATCTCACTGTATGTTAAGAAAACTCACTTTATTAGTGAGTAGATGACAGCTCATAATTTGCTAGATTATTTGAAGCATGTTAGTTTGGAATTATCAAAGAAGAGCCTATTCTTAACCCCATGAATTTGTTTCTTTCATTTGATGAAAATAATCTACAATGCTTAGCTGACACTCTTGACAAGCAGGCATGAAACAACAGAAAGTAAAATGTCGAGCCTTAAGTTAAGAATAGATCCCAGCTCCCTCTGTTTCAGAAGGAAATGCTGAAAGTTAAAGTACAGGGACTTTACACATTTATTTCACTATAGAACTGCAAACTTATTTAAAAATCATGCTTCTCTCCCCTTAAATAAATGTAGTAGATTCATCTGATATTTTGAAAGCATAATGTCGGACCTTGGTTGAAACTTAGCTAAAATTTCTTCAACTCTTTACCTGTAAAGTAAATAAAAAATTAGGATGGTGCCAAAAAAGTCTTATGAAGCATTTATTTTCCGTAGTTCGGTGTTCACTCAGTGTGTGACTATGGTTGTGTGATACAACAGATTGTCTAAGTAACAGACCTACCTAGGATTATTTGGCATCTAAGATCATTCAGTGTGTGCTAGGACAGCATCAATACAACTACTGGTCAATTTAAGACTAAATTGTGGAGGAAAATCTTCGAATTGTGGAGGAAAATCTAGTTGAAGATGTCCCTGCTCCTTGCAGGGGGGTTGGACTAGATGACCTTCGAAGGTCCCAACAATTCTATGATTCCATGAAAATGAAATAAGCTTACATTTTCATCACTGATGGCAAGCAATGACCTCTGAAGTTGGAGTCATCTGCTGTATATATCTCTCAATCAACAACCTGTTGTGTTAGCTACATGTTAGCAGAATTCTGTAAATACTATGACATTTTGAAGACAATGTGTCGATCATTTCAGAGGTTAGAAAAAAAAACGGCTTCTTTTTTTTTTGATAAATGGACTATCTATTGGAATCCAATATTTATGAAGCTCACTCATATCAACTGTGCATCTCATCATTTCCAGAGAAAGAAAGTTTCTGAAGGTGCTTTTTCCTTTGGTGAAGTTTAGTAAAGACACTGGATTTCAAAGGAGTCACTTATTGTATCGTACTTGTGATTAAAAGACCCATTTTCTACTCACACTTCTAACCAGAACATCAACGTAGCCATACATTTGCTTCCTACGTCAGGAATGATCTATTAGTACAATTAAGATCAAGTTCACTTTCAATTTAATCCTTTTAGTAGCACTGAGCACACGGGCACAGAACAAAGAAAGCTTACAATCTAAATGCTAGAAGCGTCAAAGCTAAATTAATTTCAAACTTATTAAATAAACACAAGCAAGAATGCATTATGGAGGAAAAATTTTATGGGTAGACCTTTCCAGCAGTAATTCCACTCTTCAGGTGGCTGAAGAGCTAATGTTTTAGACTTACTAATCACATGGGCAACATAATTTCATCCAACTTCCTTATTTGCTTCTATTCCATTCCTCTTCCACTGAAACTACATTTACACAAGGCTGTAAGGAAACCAGTCTGCTGTTAACAAAACATTTTTTAACAATAACTAGCATTGACTACTAAATATGTCATCAAAGCTTTTCTTATTTGAAGCTGGGAAGCTGAGACACCCAAACTAATAATTATCCTGAAGTGATTAGTTGCCATCATGATCTCAGCTAAAAGTTAGTAACGAGCTGTGAAGTATTAATGCCATATATTGGTCTGCATAAAGTAGAAGGCAAGTTTATACAAAATAAAAAGATTAATATACGAACATCACTTTAACCTTTCCTAGGTCAAGGGTAGGACTCTGCATATCACAATGAATTAATGAGTTGGCAATCATTAAGACAAGGGTTTAAGAATACATTAACCGCTCATCTACTCAAAACTCTGCTCCAAGGTAAGAAACTGCACAGGTCTGCACCAATTAAAGAGCACGATTTAATGGGAGGACAGATTTTGTTACAGAGTTTGGTCTTTTATGCCAGTGGAGACCTTTTGAAAGTGTTCACATAATTGTCTCTAATTGAAGTGTTACTGTATCTAGATCACAGATTATACTCAAGCACAACTTGCAGTTTTTGAAAACTACTTCAGGACTAACAAACAGCAGCAACTGAGCCACTTTTAAGTGTGAATTTACACAGAGCAGACAGTTCTGTACCTACACTTTTTAGCCATCTATTTCTCTATCTGTGTCTCACCAATTTAGTCGTGAATCATACAGACCTATGAAAGAGGTGGTGGGGAGACAAAATATCTGTATATGTTAGATTTAGAGGACTGATGTATCTTCATGCGACACATTTACACTGTATGACTTCTTGATCCTTTTCACAACTTTGTTCTCATTATGGGAACACATTAAAAAAAACCATCACCTATCATGAACCAGGGCTTCAGTTACTGTTTTAGATTTTTTTTTTTGTCTCAAAAAGAGAAATTATTTCTTAACTTACTTCCAAGGCTGAGTTTTCCTGATTTTGACCCTACGCACTGTAGAGCACAATCACCCTAAAAGCACACCTAAGGAAGATCTGCCTGACCTCACGTAACAAAGTGAAAACATTTGTACGTCCCGTGTTTGCCACCTGCTTCTCTACAGTGGCCAAAGACCCGTGGTTGGAACACGCAGTTCTCCATCAGATCATGAACTAGACCGCTGTCTGTCTAAAACTGTTGCAGGACACAATAAAATGCTGTAAGTCTTTGGACGCTATCTGTGCAAGGACCAAGGATAAATATTAGGGGCGGGGCTAACACTTTTAATCAGAAAATCTATCCTTTGGGTGGAGCAGACATTTCATACCCCTGGGTAAATGATGAGATGGCTGGCTGTTCATTTGATTCAATTCTGTTTGTTTACTCACAGAGAGCCAATCTTAAGACTTTGAATTTTCCAAGTTACTTCTTGCCAGCTGACCCACAATTATTGACTAAGGGAAGATTCCTATCCCATTCCAGGTGTGAAGTACAACAAAGTAGTAATTATCTCATGTTTGCTTATTCCCCTCTCTTATTTCTCCCAGAGACATACAAAATTCTGTCATCCCCAGCAAATGTTCCAGCCGCACAAATAAGCTTCTACTGATGCACGTCTTGTGTTTTAGAACTTGGTTTCTAATCTTTCATCTGTCTTACTCCAAAAAGAGCTTTCCTGGTTCCTTCATTTGCTTTGATTGAATGGTTGCCCACCAGCTGCCTAACTATTAATTTAGGAAGAACTGAGCAGAATTTGATATATGATGTCTCTTCAATGAACAGCTTCCCATCAAAATTGCACCTCAGTGGGTTTGAATTGCTCTGTACAACGTTTTGAAGTAGGTGACATGATCTGGTCATATACTTCGTAATTGTGTTACATGAGCCCCTCTTATTCAATCTTTCAGATTGCCTGAATTTCCAAATTCGTTAATGCAAAAAAAAAAAAAAATTCCCAGTAAAATGGAAATATGGAAATATAGCACAGCCTATCATCAACCATCATAGGTTTTAAGCCTTTTTTCATGACTGAACATGACCAGTTTTTTGTTTTGTTTTGGTTTTTTTTAATGCACATAAACATATACTTTATATGTTCCTGGTTTCTCCCAATATAAGCCCAAACTCTTCATTAATTATTTCAGTGATCATTCACCATCATTCCCAGTATTTATGGTCAACCTTCAGAGTCTATTCAGATCTGCATTTGTATTAGTGTCTTTGTTTCAAATTATATTTTATTTAGCAGAAAATACTGACATGACCTACATGGGACAATAAAATAATAACCAAAATGAACAGTCAGTCTGTGCTACAACCTATTTGTTTGATTCTTATAAATCCACATAATATCATTTTTAAAAGGCACCTTCTATACAAGAATAAAAAATCACCATGTGAACAAAATCACATCCACTGGTGTATAAAATCCTACTATAGCCTGCTAATTAAACTATCAAAAACTGTACACGTGTATTTAATCTCAGTTAACTGTAATCGTTGGTAAGCTAGTATTTATTAAAACCTTATTCAGTTATTTTCAAATGCAATCAGGACCACAATATGCTTAAAACTACACTTGCCGTATGAATCTGGCACGGTCAGGCTCTGGTTTGATATATACCAATAACTAATCCAATTAAATCTTGTAAAGGACTTGTTAATCTACTGTTTATGGAACATTAGCTGCCTGGAAGATATGAAGAAGTAGGTAATGAGAAAACTGCCAAAAATGGAAACAAAAAGAGACTTTAACAATAGTTTTGCACATATTCTTGCATATGGAAGTAAGCAAAGTCACAGTGGTGGAGTAAAAGCAGAAGCTAAACATTCAACGGGCAGTATAATTTTAATTAGCTGTGAAGGAAAACAATCGAGGCACTATTGTTCATGGAAGCCTAAGGATTTCTTCTTCCAAAAGATAAGCTAAGTTAAGAATGTTTTGGAAACTTCAGATTAACACTGCACACAGCTGTTGCTAGGGCCTGAATTTCTGGGTGACAGCAACTGCTGAGGTTCTTCTCTCCATCAAGACAGGCGTGAGGAAAGCCTTTAGCAGGAAAATGAGCAATGGGAGGTTTGCCAATTAGGAGAAGTAATGGATATCTACCTTTTTATTAAAGCAGAATGGCACGTATGAGTGAACAGAACATAGGGAGAGCAAGAAAGGAGGCAGAAAATGGGAATAAGTGTCGAAAAATGACAATGAAATGCACAAAGAAGACAGAACCAGCAGTATAACCTGCTTCACAGTAAGACAGAGAAAAGCAACGAACAGGCAGCTTGGGAATGCTCCTATCTATTCCTCTCCGTGTGTGGTCTCCAACCGTTTGTGATGTTGGGAAAAAAATAGGGTATAATGAAAAATGAGCTGGAAGGCATTAGTAGCTGATAGAAATCTCATACTCCTATACTTTAAAGTGATAAACAGAACATTTGACTGTTTGCAATGAGGACAGGAGGTGTGAGATAACATAGCAGCATTCTAACATATGTTGCAGTATTGCTCATATATCTGAGATTTGGCAAACACTAGGAAATAACCTATAAGAAGATACTAACAGCCTGTGCAGTAACACTACGTGGTGAGTCAACATCAGAGAAGTGAGCAAGGGTGGTAAAGTAACATTATCCCTATGAATAGCAAAAGTAGAAATATATGGGTGCTACCATACGGTATGTTATCAGTGAGAGAACAAAATCATGTGTTGGCTGATGAAAAAATGTAACAGAAAATTTAAATTATACGAGTATCTCAAATTTATTTCTTACACGCCATCACCAGGCCATGACTACTAGAGCATTTCTTCCTGCGCTTTTGCCATGGGATAGAGATATTTCAGCTGCTTCTACATCTCCACACACCCTAGACTGAGACCTTAAAGATCCTCTCTTGCAGCATCTGCACTGCCTTTTACTTTCTCCTGAGCTTTAGCTTTAACTATCATGTTTCTATCAAGCCTCTCAGAGCCACAGCAATTTCATATCTGATGTTCTCCCCACTTTATAGACTCTGGCCAGGAAATCCAGAGGCAAAATGACTCCCTCTGCTGGGGAAAAAAAAAAAAAAAAAAAAGATGCTGCAATAAGGTTCCTGGGAGTAAACTATACTCTTCCCACTTCCACACACGACATTTAGGTGATCAGGGTAAAGAACTGCTTGCCATTTTACAGTTACCATCCTTCCTCACCGTTATATTGTGTATAATACCTGTTCTGACGACGCAGTGCCCCACTGCTTGAGATAAGTATTTCTTGACCCTCAGATTCCAAAGGACCTCATACACCTTATCTATCACCTGAGGACACTTTATATATATATAATGTGTGTGTATACACATAGGACCAGCTTATAAAGTTACTGACGTCTTGAGATAAATGATGATTTCTTCTGCTACACCTCCCTGATAGCTCCAGCTTTGACTATCTGATGCCTCTTGGATATTGTGGACTCACAAGTAGTAACATAATGTAACAGAGATGGGCCCTCAGAGCCTTACCGATCACAAAACGGTATTGCTCTGCTATAAAAGCATTCAGTTCAGATAACTCCATTACGAAATTGTCTTTTATGTAAACTAATATCCAAATAATTCTACTTATTACTAGGCTGAAACCGCTTCTGAAAGAAGCTGCATGAACTTAGGACTGCACTCTGACTCGGTGGGAATCACTGAAATCAGCTAATAAGTAATTAACTCAGTATGAAACCTATTAACACAGTAACTGGGAGCAAAGGTTTAGGTGCTGATTCTTCTTGCAAAGGTAACAAAGAAACTAGGTGAGACTCCAAGAAATCACTACCTGTTGTATCATACTGGAACATGTTAGCAGCAGGACTACACACATCACATACCCTGGAAGAGCGTGACTGATGTTGTAAAGCACCTAACATTTATTTTTCTGCGATCATATAAATGTCCCTTAAGGAACTGGTGAAAGCAGATTCTGATTGATGCACATTTCCCTTCTGACATCCCCAACAAGTGTCTTAGCCAGCTATGCTTTTCAGAACTCTAATTTTAACAGAAACACAGCAATTTAAACTAATTTTGCTACTCTTCTACTACAAAATGAAAATTAATTGTAAATACGGACAAAGTTGCTGGAAAAGATAATTGTCATTCTTATATTTGATCAACTAAGTAAATAATCTGGTATCAACTAAGTCTAATGCTGACTCTTGAGTGTGACCCTGGTCTCTGTGGAAGAAATGTAAGCAGGACTTCCATGAATATTTACATATTTATTCCTGCGAGATCAAAGGATTACCAGAAGGGCTGTCTTCCTTTATTAAGAAATATGACATCACAGGGCTTAGTAGGAAAATCTACCCACCCTACGGAAGCTTCACTTATCCCAGGATGAATGGAATATTCCACAATTTTGTTAACAGCAGTTAAGAGATTGTACAATGTCCTTAAGAAATCCAGCCATTATGAAATCCCACCTAGGGATTTAATGGCTGCGTACTCATTTGAGAAAGGTTCTGATCACTTCATTAACATCAAATAATCCAAAATAAAAGAATATCCAGTTTTATTGAATAAGTTACAATATGCCTCTAACAATCTTTTCCATTTTGCATTGTAACACCTGTAGAATCTCTCCTTCCCTAAATGAGAATTTTTAGACATTATTATCCCAAAGACAGGAACACTGACATTAAGAAGACGACTACCTACTACTCATCGTTCTTCTTACTGAAACATTTCTCATTGAAGAGTAACAGGATAAAACACATTTACACGGAGATTAATTTCTTGAGTGGACACCAACTCTGGATCACTGGGCCCTGTTCTCTTTTGCTTACTCTTTGCCCTTTCAAGCCTTATGGGTTGCTCAACTTCATGAAAAGCCAATGGTACCACGTTCGGCATTACTTACTGCTGTCAGGTCACAGCAGAGAAATCAGAGCAAGGAAATCTCAGGCCTAGTTATCCTCAAAGACAATTAAGTTTTATAAAGCAAATTCTCTCACCTTGGGCAACTAGGCTTTAACTGTGTAGTAATGCATAAAAATATTTGTGGTTTCCCATTCCATAAGAGTTTCATATTTCATATGGAAGGGGAATTTAATGAAGCTCTGCACCAGGCTTGTTCCGAAAGAGCCCTTTAATTAGTATTTCCCATCAGCTGACTAAAAAGCACAATCACACCATAAGGGAGGACTGAATTGACTTGAAGGCTTCTCTCTACTGCCAGGAGAGAGGCATGTACTCAACCGCGTTCTGGCACGAGCTGCCTCTGTGGTGGACGGTACAGAGGATCACCCTACCCACCGCATTCGGGAACATTCTTTGCAAATTCCCCCTATCCAGATATATGCAACAATTTCTTTTGGGTTTTGATTATCTATAGGAGAAAGTGAGAAACGCCCTAGGTCGAAGAGAGGTGTTAAGATTAAGGACGATACAGCAGAAACAACATTTCACAGTTAATGCAGAAGTTTCACTTCCATACAATGGCAGACAGGATCTGTGATCATTCACATCCTGCTCCTGCATCACCTCTTGGAGATTTCATCGCATTTTTAACATTAATTCTGGCAGAGTTTGTTTTCTATCTTCCTGCAAATCTGAGTAAGTCCAAGTAATAAAACAACAATTCTACCAAGGTTGCAGTTCATAATTTTCAAATAAATGTTTATCAGGTTTTTTTAACTAGGATTGCTTGCACAATTTCTTCTTCAAAAACATAACTGACATGTATGTTTGTATTTCTGCTCAGGTTGAACAATACACAGCTTTCAAACAGTTAAACACAGCAAGTATAACTCTTCATCATGCATTTCTATCGAAGACAACAGTAGGCTGAATTTGGCTTGGTAATTACTACAGATCTTACAGTTACGGATGATAATGTTAAGTGCTATTGTAGATTGAGGACTAGTTAAATTAGAAAATATATATGTAGTGTTTGACAAAAATAGGATGACACAGTTTCTCAGATGCCTTTTTTTTTCTATTTGACTATTAGACTTTAATTTTGCTTTACTGGCCAGAAGAACAGTAGGCCATTTGTACACAATTATTGCTGTAAACAGATTGTGAACGTTCAAATATTCCAGAGGAATAGCTACTGCACATACACAGAGTAGCTCACCAGCGAACACACACAAAAATCTAAATGAAGAACTCAGTACATGTTCATGTCATTTGCAATACTTCAGCACGTGCCGTAGAAATGACCTGTGCATGCACACTGAAATGTAACGTGGGCAAGATGCATCAGGCCGAGTGTACATGCAAAAGCCGCGTACAAAGGGCTTATTCATGTATTTCTGCCTGGGCATTCCCAGGCAAAGCACGGGAGACATAAGCAACAGTTCCTATTAAGATTGTTATCTAAGTTTATAGTTTTTTGGAAAGGAGAATGCTGTTGAGTAGTCTGACTGTATTGAGATACTGTGAAGTATGTTTTCATTATACTGTATTTTTTCAAGCACACAAATCTTCACCTAAATTTACTCCAAAACTGAAAATCTCATCCCAGTAATTTTTTTTTCCCTTGTGCAGTTAAGCTATTGCTGAATGAACTTATAACGTGCTGGTTAAACAAACGAAGAAAATACTATGACTAACTAATGAGTCAAGAAATAATGTTTGTTGGAGACATCATGATTATTTGAGTAAATATCAGAATGGAAAGGAATAAAAAACATTTTAGAAATATCTAGCCTTTTATGTTTTTCCAATGAGTTTCACTAAACACTTGGTGAAACATCCATTCTTGAATGCTTTACAAATGCTCGATCAATGCTGGAAGTTCTAGACACATCAAGGATGAAATGAAGGTCGAATATTGTGAATCACCATTCCACATCACTGACAGAGTAACGAATTATTGTGAGCAACCGCAAAGCAGGCACAGCCTTGGAAGAGCAAATGTCTGAGCAATGTGCTGGAAAGGTTTGACTGCCATCTTCAGATAATAGTAATTAGTGCACTGGTAGCAATTTAAAAAAAAAACTACAAGCCTAATAAACATCCCGGGCAGGTATTAGAGGAAAGCTTATTACTCACGTATGTATAAAACAAGGGAGCTTAAGCTCTTAGGGTTTTTTTTTCTGCTAAAAAATGTAACTGCACACAGAAATAGCAGCTTCGTTCATTCTCTAAAGTGGTTTGAGATCCACTAAGTGCAAATTCAGTGTCTACTACTGCCTAAATATTACTACCAAAAAACGCAAAGTACTAATATTTTCCTTGTATTTAAACTCGGAATTATTAAATGCTGATTTTCATGTAGTAAGTTCAGTTAAAACCGTCTTAAAAAACTCCTCTCACTCAGTGGAGTTAGCAAAACCACAAAACTTTTAATCTTATTTTAAATATCTAACCATACGTATACTGTTCAAATACTTGTAGATGGGTATAGCCGTATAAACATCTTCTATTTAGAGGTTTTATAAACTCAAGCTTCCGTATCAGGCTAGTTCTCTCTAGGCAGAACATATGCCAACATATCACAACATAAGTAACTGTATAAAGATTTTCCTTCAGCTGTTCTGAACAGCTAGCACAGTCGTTCAGTTCACTCTTGTCAAACATATCCCTTCTCTTTTCACTCTGCCTTAAAGCCACTTTCTTTTCTTCAACAGCTGCTGCCAAGCTGTCTTTACTTCCTCTCCAAGCTAGCTAACTGGCTAAGCAAAGCAGTCACTCTGCTAAAATCCTCTTTCAAAAGTTTTATTCTAAACTTTTAGCATGGCAAAAGGAAAATAGATACATAATCCAAGTTGCCATGGATTTTAGGGGTTGACAATGAATAATGAAGAGACAAAGAATCATTCTAAATAGTATCTCTGTATTTAACCTAAATTAGTATATTTACACAGCAGAGGGAAGTGTTCTGAAGAATTATTCTGTACAGATCAGCATTTCCTATAAAAGTATAAATGCAGTATATTTAAACAAAAACCAGCTAGCAGACAGAAAAGCCTGTGGACCCAAGCTGAAGCTAACTTCTTCTCTTTCTGAGTCCCTCAGCAGCTGGAACATTTAAATAAAGCTTCATTTAATAGAAAATGCAGCAACTTTTAATTTTAGTTCCTATTTACATCAAGCTTTAAAAATATCTTTGTTTAGGCTTTTCCATACATACTTTGGAGATAAGTTGACTTAGACTATTTTCATGAAAACCGACTTTCAACTGAAGATGCCACTCAAGTGAAATATTTCCCACGGAGTTACCTGCTCTGGCTACCCATTCTTTGGCAAGTGTGTGTGTGAACACACAGTGTTTGTTTTACAGCAAAGCAGCTGCAGCACTGGCCTGAGAATGGAGAAACAGGAGTTTAGTGGCTTGATACAACCTGGAATGAAAATTCTATCAGTAAATCAGGGAAATCATGCTCAATGTATCTTCAGAAATAAATAAGCAACTCTCAGACTGAGTAGCATCTGTATTCTGAAGTTACTATAAAGTCCTGTGCCAGATTCAGAGTAGTTAGTGAATGTTTTAAAGCTGCTTCTTGTATAGGTAAGGCATCAATTCATTTTTATTTGTACTTCCTTCTGATCAACTTCTAGGCATAGACATGAATCATTAAATTGCTGGAAAAAAAGACCTCTGAACTACACACCAGCCAGCTTGACCACAGTCCCTGTGGCAGTTATAGCGTAAATCCTGCTGGAAGCTGTACCTAGGGCAAGGACAGGATGGCATTTGAGAACACTTGTGGTTGATTTATGAAGGGAAAATCACGCCTGACTAACCCAATCTCCTCCCGTACGGAGACGACGGGCTCAGACAAGTGCAGCAAATGACAGAGTAACACCATGTAACAGCTCAGGCTTGAGCGAAATGGCAGGGCAGCAGACCTGCAGAAGACGACCTGGGGCTTCGATGTATAGGAAGTGGACGATGAGTCAGCCATACGCCTTGGTGCAAAGCAGCAAGTAGCTCAGTATTGCTGTTCAACCTAGAGTAGCAAAAGGTAAAGGGAAGTCATTCTTCCCTTCTATTCCAGCACTATATGACCACATCTGGATACAGCTGGGATCTCCGCTACAGGAAGGAGACCGACACGCTGGAGCAAGTTCATTCAAGGTCCACCAAGATATTCAGACCATAAAATATACAGAAGACCTGGGGCTTTTCAGTCTTAAGAATGTGGGAGGAGGAAATCTTATCACTGTTATAAATTACCTCATAGAAATGCCTTGAAACGAGGGAACCAAACTCTTTTTGCTGATGTATACTGAATGTATGAGAGACAATGAATACAAGTTGCAATAAATTAAATTTAAACTAGATACTGGGAGACAATTTTCGCTATAGGTAGTTAAACATTGGACTAGGTTGCCCAGAGAGCTTATGGGATCTCGTTGCTGAAGATGCTCAGACTTCGACTGAACAGGCTCCTGAGCAACCTGACTTAAGTTGGGCTTGCTTTGAGCAGGGTTTTAAACCAGAAAATTTTGAGACGTGGCTTCCAAATAAAATTAGTAAACAGGTCTATACTTATGTAACAGACTTAAGAGAAATGTTGAGTCACCATCTGTGTTTGGTTTGTTTAGTGGAGGGTGCTACAGTGGCAGCTTCTGTGAGACGCTGCTGGAAGTTTCCCCTGTGTCCGGCGGACCTGGCTGGGTTGAGGGTGGACCCACCGCTGGCCAGGATAGATCCAATTTGCAACAGTGATAACACCTCTGTGATAACATATTTAAGAAGGGGAAAAATAAAAAGAAACAAAGAAGATGTGAAGAAGCAGGAGTAGGGGCAGAGAGGGGGAGGCACGAGCCTCACCCTCTGGCCTCCTGCCGGGCGGCTGTCTGGGCCCGACTTGGGCCGGCCCGGCTGCAAGGACTGGAGATGAGATGAAATGTGAATGAGATGTAAAAAGATCCTGACAGGCGTCTGCCTGCCAGTTGTGAAGAATTTCTTGTGAGAGGAGCAGCTGCAGGTGCCAAGGTGAGTGAAGCAGGAGGGGGAGCAGTAATGGTGCTGCGGGCAGAGATTCCCCTGCAGCCCGTGGTGCAGCCCATGGTGAGGCCGGCTGTGCCCCTGCAGCCCATGCAGGCCCACGGAGGAGCAGAGATCCCCCTGCAGCCCGTGGAGGACCCCACGCTGGAGCAGGCGGGTGTCTGAAGGCGGCTGTGGCCCGTGGAGGCCCTGCTGGGGCAGCCGTTCTGGAGGGACTGCACCCCGTGGAAGAGATGACCCACGCCGGAGCAGTTCCACGAAGGACTGTGGCCCGTGGGAGGGACCCCACGATGGAGCAGGGAAGGAATGTGAGGAGTTCTTCCCCCGACCATGAAGCAGCAGTGTAAAACAACGCGTGATGAACTGACCGCAACCCCCATTCCCTCTTCCTGCCCTGTGCTGCTCAGGAGGGAAGGTGGCAGAGATGATGTTAAGCCCGGGAAGAAGGAGAGGTGAGGGGAGGTTATCTTGTTCTCCGTCTCATTATCCTGCTGTTTTTAGTAACAAATGAACAGTTTTCCCCACGTTGAGTCTGTTTTGCCCATAATGGTGACTTCAAGAATCTCTCCCTGTCCTTACCTCAAACCTCGAGCCTTTCTTACAATCTCTCTCCCTGTTCTCTCGGAGGGTGGAGGGAGTGAGAGAGAGACTGCGTAGTCTGGTCCCGATCAGGGCTGAACAGAGGGTGACCAAGCAGTGGAACAAGTAGCTTGTGGAGTTGATATTTTTGGGAATATTCGAAAGCCATCTTGACACGGTTCTGGGCAACCAGCTCTAGGTGTCCCTGCCTGACAAAGGGGGCTGGACACGATGACCTCCTGAGGTCCTGTCCCATCTCAATAATTCTGTGTCATTCTTTGTGTAAATTAAGATGTTTTAATGGGTCCAAAAGACCTGGTAAGGAGTCCTTATAGAAAAAAAAAAGCAAAAGACTTCTGTGAAAAAGAAACTCACTGTAAAAAGAAAAAAGCTCCTCTGTACTGAAAATGCAACATAGTGCCAAAGAAATGGAAAAGAATTGGAGATAGAAATAATACAGCATGGATAAGGATAGTTCCATTATATGCAAAATAGCAAACAATTCTGGGAACACAGACAATTCAACAGTCACTGCAAAGGAAAAATAGAAGCAGCTTTTGCAAAACCTATCATTAGACCGTAAAATGCACTGCAAAGCTCTCAGTAGTCTTGTTTTCTATAATCTTAGCACATTACCATATGCAAGACCTTACCTGTGTTATGAGGTATGTATCCCAAAATAAGTTTGCACATTTGTACGCTAGTAACCATTACAGGTCCTTGGAACAAACTAGCTTTCCATATAACTACACAGAACTATTAAAAAACATTAAGTCTGTATTTAAAAAATCAAGATGCACTCCATTTGTACAACAAAGAACTATGTCATGAAGTAACAGCAATAAAATGATACACTAACCATGGCACCATACACAAGCTTGTCTGAGAGATATGCCAGTTGCTAAGCTTTTACGGGTAACACAGGGCTGTTTCAATCATCTACAGAGTACTTCTCTGATGTGACACATTTTTCTACATACCTGCCTGCTCGTACGCTTAAATTCCCTTAGCATCCCTGCCTTCAGCATATGTTTAAATCTGAATTTACATCATCTTTATAGCATTAAAAATATACATAAAATCTCCATCTTAAGGAATCTTTCCATAAAGATACTTGAAGTTATTCATAGCATTACATTTCACCAGAGGTACCAAATTATATTTTATGGGACAGAGAGACATACTCTCTCTGCTCATTTGGTTTGCTGACATTCTATTACCTACTATTGGAACCAGTATAAGAGAACTGGGAAGACTTTCTACAGTTTACCCTCTTTTATTATTTAAATTTTTCATAACTATACCTTCCTACAAATATTAGAGTGCAAAAGAGCTTTCATCATCTAATACTCAAAATAAACCGTTCCCACATAATTTATTATTACTGACATCAATCTATTTAATAAATAATTATGTTAATGATGGAATTCTTTTGTTTCAATTATATACCCCATTACCAAAAAATTCATTATTCCACATACAGAACTATCTTCTCATGTGGCGATATAATCCGTAAGTTCTCTCTAAATATTTTCAGAAAATTTATAACTTTAATTGAATTCCCAACATTGGATTTGAATATTGAGTTAATATTCATGTAAGCATCATATGTTGAAATTTTACATTTTCCAAAAATGTTTACACTCTGGAAAAGAAAAGAAGGTCTGTTCAGACATGGCCATGGAAGGCAGGAAAAGGAAAGAAAATATATACTTAATTTACACTTTGAGACTTCAGCCTTTTTTCTTACCTGAGTACCCAAACACGCAACCATCATGTGAGTGAGAAGTTTAGCTGCAAACATTGCACACTTGGTGCAGAAAAGGTGGGAGATAATAGCCAAAGTGAAACCTACAGAGAAACAAAAAAAAACCAACAATACAAAATCCTCCCTGGGATCACTCATGAATTTATAACTGAAGTACTAGCATCTGTTTAACTTTTTCATAGGCTTGGCAGCTAAAATAATTGCATAATGTAAACAAGTAATTCTTACAAAGTTTTTTGTAATTTCTGCATTATATGCACGACTGTCATAATAGTTAAATATAAAGCAAAGGTAACTCTTCAGTGTCCATATTACTGCATCCAAAAATGCTTTTAGAAACAAATAAATAAAAATTTGCCTACAGCTGGGTAGCATTGCTTTAGGACATAGCTATAACCTTCTAAATGCTGGTCTCCCATTTCATCTGTGTTCAGCAGAGAAACCTATTACAGCCGTATGTTTTCTCAGTGACCCCATCACTCTTAGGTTTCTGCTTGCATGGTGCCTACCAACACAAGGAGAAAAATTTACTTTCATCCGGGACTGCCTGTAGCATAACAGTGAACTGACCGCAATGTGACAGGTGTCATTTCCAACTCCTTCAGAAGCCAAGCGGAGTTTAAAACTTAGATCTCCTGCTTCCTGTCTAACATTCTGGGACTTCTACAAATGCTATCGTAGCTGTCCATGAAGTGAGTCGTGATCCAGGAGTTAAACTCTTGGACTTCTCCCAGGATGTTAACAGAGCTCTCCACGTGTGATATGGAATCTGTCTCCCTGAAGTTATCACTTCTGAGTGTAAACTGTCAACTAAAATAATCAAAGAGCTTTCAGGGTAGGTAGAAAAGTGTCTGAAAGGTTTGACAAAGATGACTACTGTACTGCTGCTGGAGACACAGGTGAATTTAGAATTTTTAAGTTTCTTCCCCGAAATGAACGAGATATTTCTCTTTTGTATGGTTCAATAAAACATGACAAGCAAACATATGTCTTTGCTGAACTTTTTTTTTTCAATAGTAAAATTTGCCAGTGTGCAAATACTGGACCAGATGGCACCTTTAATCCATCAAGTTAGTTAAAATTCCTCCAATACTCCTCCAAATAAAAAGATTGTCATCTGTTAATAAAACTGCTAAAAAATCGATCAGTCTTACTGGTCATTAGTTATCATTAATGAGAAAACTGTCCTAAATCAACTGACCTGAAATGCAGATGAATCCAGAAGAGAAAAAAGCCTCATTGTATGAAGACAGGTTATCTGTTTGAGCGTAAACTGCATAAATGGACATATGAGAACAAGAGCATTCCACATAGTCTGACGTGTCGTCAACCACTTTGCAGAACCCGCTATCAGACAGCCAGCTGCAAAACAAAGTTGGAAATGGATTTGTGTCAGGTACTTGGTAAGCAGGTTCAAAAATTGTTTTTGTATTTGAAATACCAAGCTTTCTGAACTATCGCATAGGTGTTTTGTGTAATCTTTCAGGTGCAGTACTCAGAACAGCACATACACATGAATTTAAAATATTGTTTGTAGATTTTTTTTAATTTTTATGATTAAAAAATTTTAAGTATATTATAATGAACATTTTTTTTCCATCAGAGAATTTTTGTGACCATGTTTTAAAATTTCTGCAAGACTTACAGGTCTGTTTGACTTTTCAAATAGTTTGTTACTTAACTTGCACAATACCTTACCCCATTATGGAGAACACTTCATTTTATACTGCTATTCATTGTTTTGAAACTAAAATTCATGTTTTGTTTTCTTTCAGTATTGCTGAACTGATTTGGAAAAAGGATACTACAGGTGACATCCTAAGCCATTTTTAGTGGAAATCACATCTGCTCTGTGATAATAGTGTCCAGGTAAAAGAACAGCATAGAGGTACATTCTGCTGCATCTCCTTTCTGAAGAGAAATAGTTTATATCAGTGACAGAATGATATAACCCAGTCACTCTAATGAAATAATATCTAAACCAACTAGATCTCAGCAGGATACAGAACATAATTCTCTCCAAATTAATTTATACTGTGTGAACAGGAAAGACACAGGCTAATCAAATAATGGGACATCGAAGAGCATACGTAGAAAACTTTATTCCATGGTTTGCAATGGTATGAGTAGCAACAAGAGTGGAAAATGATCATCAGTTCACCATTTCTTCTAAAACCAGGAGACATCAACTTTAGCTAGCAGCAGCAATATTCAAAACAAACAACAGGAGATGGCTTTTCTGTCAAAAAGCATTAGCCCTTTAGCATTCACTGTCAAAAGATGTGCCAAAATTCTGGATGGTGCAAGGAAAGATTAGACAAGTTTGTGGCAGGCAAATCCTATAGGGTATGAAATACACAAAATTACATTCAGCTCATAGAGTCACTGGAGAGTACAGTATTAGGGGAACTACTATTTATGCTTCTTCTGATCTTAGTCCTCCCTGGGCATTTACTTTTAGCCACTACTGGAGATAGGATATTGGTCTAGACAAATCCCTAGCCTGCCCCTTAGCAGATGTTTTTGATTCACTTACACGGTGTCACAGACCCAAAGAAAAGAGCGGATATTAGCAAAATAGGAACATTCTGAGCCAGTGACTTGAAGCAGCACCAGAGATGCAGGTTTAATTCTTTACTTTTGTATCAATGGACTTGAAATGTTGTCTGATAACAACTGGAAAGAGTACAAAGTCATTAATATTAATGAAGTGATGCAATTCTGGGATTTATGGCCTGTCAGCATTGCCTAACGCGTCATTACATAAGCTAAATGGTATTTTGGTGAAAAACTTCAAAAGTAGAAGTCTGAAAATGTCTGAGCTAGAATAACTATGCATTTTATTCTAGGGAAAGTTTTATGTGCTAGTACAAAGGCCAGAAAAGTTAAGGACAAAAGATGGATAGGAAATGGATCCGTTTTATACTTGCAAATTAACTAATTGAAGTTATTACATCTTAGGCAAATACACAAGCTCACAGTAGAAACTGGAAAACTAAGCACATTAATAAAATAACCTTTCAGCAGCTTGATTCCAGAGGAGACATACAGACTTTTGTGGAACAATCCGACTTCCTGTAGCATAAATCCGATAAACGACTTCATTGTTGTCTTTCAAAGGATGTGAACTCCGACCCTTCACACTCATAGAAAAAACCTGAAACAACACGCACAAGGTAAATATAAACTTAACATTAAAATTCAACAGTCACTGCTCATTTTAAACAGAGACACACAAGAAAACGTTCACATTATTTTAAACACATTTAAGATGTTTTGAGTAATATCTAAATTAAACTAATTTATTAAAAAATAAATTACATTATCTTCACACCTTGTTCCTGAGGGCAAGTTCTTTATCTCCAGTAAGGAACCACTGCTGACTGCTGTATTCTGTGAACTGGACAGATTCGCAGTTCTCTTCTTGAGATGGGGATAATACAACAGAGACCTCTAGTAACTGTTCAGGTACTTGAATAGAATCTCCATCTTTTCCATTAAATTTGTGGCCATTGATTTGCTGAGGAAACCAGTTGTGCGCCATTATTGCAATGTACGGGCAGCTGTCAAGGATATTTTTACCTCTGTTGAAATGGAAAAGCAACAGGGCTGGTAAATGGAACAGAGCTTCTGCTGTTCTTCACACAATGACTCTAAAATGTATTTATAATTAATACTTTTTTCTCCATCATTTTTAGGCTTTATGATAGACAGAGTTTCACCTTATGTGAAAAGAAGAGGGGCTGAATTATTACGTACTCCGGGTTCTCTATTTGCTCTCTCAGTTGTGCTCACTATGATCTGCAACCAAAACCCCTCCATGGTAAACCAGGTTGTCACAATACTCAGCTTTACCTCTTATTCCCAACAGATGATGCAAAAAACCTTGTACTAAAGATTTTGAACTTTCAAGTTCTGGTCACTCTTCAGGATAGTGCTGATACTTATGCCATTTACTGTCTTTTGGCTGAGATGGGCTTCATACCCCCTACAACTTAGAGAATGGTAAGAAAGTTACATCTCCAAAAGAAGTTGAGATAGAAATCTAAACCATGCTGATATTCTGAGGGAAAAGGGTATTTTTTTTCTAAATTCAACTACCAGTTGTTTAATACGATTCACAGTGGGAGAAACCCACTGTTTAAAGCCATTTGTCTCATGAAAGAGTGTCATCTATTTCTGCAGTCACCTATTTGCTTTGCCCATTAGCCTGACCACAGGGTATTATGCTCTTGCAGACAAAACTAGCAATTTGAAACGACATGTAAAAGCTACAAGTAGCATTTAAATAACATTAAATAATGTTTAAGTGAGCAAAGTACATAGAAACTACAAAATGCCAGTAGAAATTTTGGGTTACTTACTCTCATCTAAGTCTTAGAACATAGCTCTCCATCATACAATTACATATTATTTTCTCAGTAAGATTAAAGAATCCTTTTCCAGGCAATATTTGAACTAAAGGTGATTTAACACATCCCAGATGTCCTGACTGCTACTCCCACAGCTACCCTGTATCAGTGTACCAGTTATTCATGACACCAGCTCATAATGCCAATATAGTGCTTTAAAAGACTGTGACAGAGTGCAACACATTTTCATATAAGTAAGATATTAGATGACAGACAAGTCCCTTCAGTGATTTTAATGTGATTTAAATTTTTGCTACATTTCTAAGTTGTTATGTATTTCTAAAACATATTATGAATTCAAGGTTACTAACCTTTCTCCTGGTGATCCACACATTATCCCAGTCAACAGGGAAAAAGCAAACTTCTCAGTCACCTCAGCAAGCAGGCTATATCCTCGTGTGTCTTCACGTTTCGGGCTAGCCAGAGCACAGAGTATCTCATAGAAAAGACTTCTACTTTTATCAGTGAGTAACTGTTTTTCACCTACATCTGTAACCTAACAAGAGGAGAAGAAATCAAACAGCATTTTATGCACAAAGTCTGCTTATTACCTTTCCTCATGTTGAATGGTTTAGTAAGACCTCCGTTTTTATCCCAATACTCATTATGAAAGTTCAGAATATTTTTTCCACCTTCTGATCACTGCTGCTAAAGTGTGAGATGCAGTCTGTGTCAAAACCAAATAAGACATGCTTACTGATAGCAATTTGATTATTAAAGTAACCACGTGGCATTTTTCATTCTTTCACAAATAAAAGATTATCCAGTCCTGAGAATTTCTGACATTATTTTCTCTGTTTTCTGGGTTAACAATCACAAATGAACTGTTGTTCATGAATATTGTTATACTGCTTTGTGTCTAGGTATTTAAACATTTTCCAGCTCCCCTGCGTTACTCCACAAGTCCAGAAGAGCCAGAAAGCCATAAAACTAGTCCCAGAGTTTTCATAGAACTTAGTGCGATGCTGAAGTGCTCAGCTACCCTGCCAGCCCGACTCCTGAAGCTACTGCAGGAAAAGAGACAAGCTGCGTGCCTGGGTAACAGCACAGCAGACTCCAGCCCTAGTAGGATTTGCTGGTGTATTGACTGCAGTCAGCTGTGGAGATATGAGCAAACCTTTGGGCCTCACTGTCTTGTGCCACAGCGAAAACCAACAAAGATGTGGCCTGAGAATCAAGAAACCATAATAAGCTCCAGGACAGTATGGCACCAAAGGGAAAATTTAGCACAGCAGAAAATCTTGAGCTATAGGTACGTATGTAAAATTAATACTGATTGCTCTTTTCAACTTATTTGTTTTTTCATTTCATGTCACCATTGTAGCTAGTAGCAGACAAACTTCTTCCCTGATTCTAGGACTTCATAAATTCTATTTTTACCTTTGCAGTTTGTGCCCCTGAGTCACTGCTGTGGATCCTAGCCTTGATCTTATCACAGGCGTGTGTGTTACTATACATTTATTAAAGCTGTTGGTCATTCAGGAAAGAAGAGGAAAAGTTTACCTTATCTATTATATGCATCACAGCAGTAAGCTGCTCTTCTGTAGTTTCTGTAGCCACTTTGACATTCAGATTCTGGAGGACTCTGTGTAAAATGATGTTATCAAGAGGCTGATGCAGTTGATCAATCAGCCCCCAAACTGGCAAGGAGTCCAAATCTGAGACAATGGTGACGTTAGCAATACCATACACGTCATCTACTCTGGCACCGCCTGTGGGGTTAGAAAGTACAACCTGGAAACGTTTAGGAAATGGGTTTAAAGATCCTGTCTTTGGAGTCAGGCTCACATCCAGAAATGTATTTCTCTGTCCAGGTTCAAAAGTCAATAAACCTTCAGATCTGACAAAATCTTGTCCTGCCACAGCTGGAGATATGAAGGTCCGACCAATAGGTTCAGGTTTTTGCAGCTCCTTAAAATAAACCAAAAGAGTTATAGGTAATGTTATGATAGATACAATTGTTCAAAACTAGCTGCTGTAGAATGAATGTATTTTAAATGGGTAAAATTTAAAAGTGTAAAAAATAAGTCCTTTTTCAAAATGCGGTTAAGAATGATATAAAAATTATATTAAATGAAGTATCTCCCTGAAATAGTAATCTGTCACTTGTAGTCAGTGACGACCTAGGGGAAGGATTACAGATACTGTCAATAGTAAAGAGGATCCCTCTCACATCCATAGCACATCCATAAGCTGATTTCCAGAGGGGGTGATGTAAGTTTACGTCTGCAGCATGAAGTCCCTTGGTTCAAAGTACAGACAGGCAGTACAGATGCATAAAAACCAAACAAAAGCAAAGCAAAGGTTTGGGAAATCTGTGCCCAAACTGGTATCTATTCACAGTATTTTCAGTCCCAGTATATATACTGAAAAGAAGAAGAATCATTAGGTCCGAAGGCAAAGCAAACACTATGGAACACACGTGCAAGGTAGACAGATGAACTGATCTTGGAATGCTATATGGCCTCACTTCCCTGTGAAGCAGCACGACTTTTACCTTCCCTGAGATTTGCAGATACTGTTTCATTCTTCATAGTCTTGTTCTTTTTGTCAGTTGCCACAACCTTGATATTATATCTGGTAATATAATAAACTTTCCTTAAGTGGAAACTAATATTCTGAGCTGTTATTCAAATGTATGATTTTTCAATAGTATCTATTCATTTAGTAAGCACTGATTGTATACTTACTCTTAAGCAAAGGTCTCCTGCCATTAAAAACAAGGATTCTTATTTGTGAAATACTAGGTGTCTTAAAAAGAGTTCACTTATGGAATAAATCAGATATTTTCTGAGTTCACAAGAGAACTTGCTAAATCAATGCAGCGTGTACCTGTTCAAAATTGCTCTAGAACATGATCACATCATCTGGGCAAGTTCCAGTGAGAAATTTTCTTTTGTTTATCCTTTCCAATTGAGAATTAGGAAACAAGGAAGTAAGTGGTAATAAAAGCACTACCAACAAGAACAATGTTTAAGAAACCTTTGTAGGAATGAGATAAACATCTGTTTCCAGTTAGTGCCTCACGCTTCCTGTCTGCTGTGACCTCTTATTTTACAGGTACCAATAATACTTGGCCACACACCCTCAAAACCTAAAAACGTCCAAAGAAGTGTTGTTACATAAAAAATACAAACGGATAAGGAATTGCTTCCTATATTTTAGCCCAGATATACACGAGATGGTAGTCATTTATTCTCCATTTAACAGCTAAATTATAATGAATTTTTGGTTGGAAAGAATATGAAAATTCGTTACCACACAATCTAAGTAAAACACTGGCCAGCCACTGTACAATAAATGTGTGGAAACACCGTGTAATCCTATGCAGTTAAAATAGGTATGCATGCTGATTATAATGGGTGATGGAAGTACATAATGCTTTGTTATAATAACCCTCTCCTGAAATAAGACTTTTAGGTATAAAATCCCACATAATCAAAGCAGATCAGACTAAGCACTCTTCCAATACAATGGCAAACTTAGAAGAATCCTTCTTGCAGCCCGTGCCCTGTTGCTGGAGTCACAACTATAAGGAAGTGGAAGGAATCATGTTTTTACAGCTGTGTTACTTCTGCTAAATGACAATTTTCATTATCTGCTAATAATAATGAGGTACTCGTTAAGAGACAAAAGGGTCAACAGTTAAAAGAGTCTGGTGTTACAGCTGTAAACATAACAAAAATGAATGGGAATCGTAAAATTGACCTAAGCACATGAGATTTTCAATCAGAAGAACAATTTTCAGGTTTAGTACTTCCAGAACATTAAAATACATTAATTAATAAAAATAATAATAGAAGTCTTACCTGCATGCTGTAGCTAACCATTGTGGTTACTGATGTACTCGAATCTCTAAGCACTTGCAGACTGATTAAAGTTGTCTTCTTATGAGCCACAGCAAAACGAGATCCCACAGCAAAATATACTAAACCACGAGGAGCATCACTTTCAAGGACTGTTATAAAAGCAAATCTGGCACTGCTGTTCAGTGCAGCTCCTGTGCTTACAGCATACAGCTCAACAAAAAAATATGATTCAAATTCAGGTACCTGTAAATGAGGGATGATTTCCATATCATTACATGACCTACTAATTACTTTCAGCTTTTAAAAACAAGTATAAATTTTTTTTGTATGTAAAATGGATTACTTGTACTAACACCACAAGCATGCTTCTTGACGTATGCAATAAGTACTATCAAGTATATCCTAAAAGTAATAATGTTGCAGCAAGCACCACTCTGTCACACAATAATGACATCTCAAATTTTCACATAGAACTTTACTGCAATAAAGTAGCTATTTAAATACTACATGTATTGTGACCACAAATTTGCAGTAAGATATGATGGTAAACTCTTAAAGAATTCCTTTTTCCAGACTACTGAGTTACACAGCTGTACATTTTCTGAGGAATTTGTTATTTCGCTTTATTTTTGCCTTACAAAAAGGCAGGTACACACCTGCTTAGCTGTGGAAAAAAAACTGCACAGAGGTCTAAGTACACAGTTTTGAATCTGCAATTAATATTGACTCTATGTAAGTACTGAACTCTGGTAAAAGTTTTGAAAAACATTTTACATACAGCCTTAGTGTTTATACACTAATATGTTTACACATATTTTTACAAGCAAATCTCAATAGATGTGAATGCTTAACTGAATTTATCCAAAATCCCAAAGTGTGGAGATACTACTGGCAGGCTTTTGTGAGGCTTACAATACACAGAAATCCTGTGTCAGTCTGGAAATACAGGCTATTGAATTTTAGTGTTCCAATGTCAAACAATTAATCTAGTCAATTCTACAAAATTAATGCCTGTTTATTTAAAATAAGGTAGTGATTTTAAATTTCAATATGACACGTTGCCCTGTCTTTGATTTTGTACCTATACTACAGAAATGTTTAGAAATAGACATCTGATTACTGAGACTCCAGAAATAATTGGAAATATGTCATCTGAATGTATTACATCCACTCATGAAGCAGCAAACTAGCAGGTAGTTCTTTACAATACAGTAGTATTACAACTGAAAAGATAATCATTCAAGACAATTTTTTATTAGTAAACATATCTTTTTGTTTCATCTCTGGATTTTTTAAAATCCTGCTTTAATTCTAGGACAGCAGGATTCAGCTCTTAGCTAATGAACTCAGTACAACTAAGTAAAAACTTTCAAAGCTAGAATGTGTCATACCATGTGCCATGAAAAATGTAAAATATTTATTAAATGTACTTATTCCTTCATCATTTCATAATGTATTTGTTACTAATTTATAAGCTATCTTATGGAAGAAGAACTGGAAAAAGAATTAGGAAATATTTGGGGGGTTAAGTAGCATACATTTTTAATTGAGTTGTTGTTAAGTAATTCTTTAAATGGAATGATCTTGACTAATTGATGACAGGCACAAATTTACTGGAATGCCATAGGGAACTCTAGCCTTCCATTAGCACCTGTCAGAGCGGCACGTGCTTGTGCTTCATGTGGTACAACGGCACGTCTCTGCAGCTGCTGCACTGCTGTCATTAAATAATGATATCACTCATTTGGACCAAACCGGTTCAAAATCCAAGTTTACTCAGCGAGGCGGCCTGTGCCCCACTCATATATATATTTTATTCATTGGCTCTGTAATTTAAAAATAACATCTGAAGAGAGAAAATAGCCCTCTTACTGAAAAAAGAGAATGTACCCTATTCCCTAGTGGAAAATCACTATTTTCCACATCCTACATCTTGCATTATTTTCTAGAACATAATCAGAAAAAACATGGAAACCTTCTCATCTTGTCCTTTTCCATCTCTCAGAGCCCAGCTTTGCCACTAGTTCGGCTGTTAGGATAATTTATTGGAAAGTTTCAGACTCACCATTCTGAAAGAATGACAAACATTAATCCTTCCTTTCTTAAGGAACTGCTCTAACCACAAAGTGTTCACACAAAAAAAAATATTTTTTCCTTCTATTTTCAACAAAAATTACTGGAAGTTGTGCTTTGCATTAATGCAATGACGTCTGCATTTTTGAGTGCCAGCTGGGCCTCTTAAGGCACTTAGGCTTAAACATACCCAACCGACTAAAGTTAAATGGTTTTAGGGGATGATGGCTGCTAAACTGTACTTCACTGCTCACAAACTGGATGGGCATAGCAACAGATTTTTAGACACTCTGAGTTTTTTACGCAGCTTTATGACTGAGTTTTCGCAGATCATTGTACTAGATTTAGGTATGCATAATTACGCACAAGTTGCAATAAAAGTTTTTTTTGTTGAGTGAGGTGTTATTACTTACAGGATATGCTTTCCATAAACAACCCTAAAAAGTGCTTTGATAGATGAAAAATTTACTGTGTGAAGAACAAGAGTCCAGTATATGAATACACATCTCACTGAAATAACTCCATTCTTTTTTTTCTTACCATTCTATAAAAGTCTGAGATCTGAAAGGTACTCATTGAACTAAATACTCATCTCCTTCCCAAATTTTTGCCAGTCACAATGTTGGTAGTACAAGCCTGTAAATAAAAATGTGTTTGCAGAGGAACTAAGCAGATGTCAATTATCATCTTCAAACTGTGTCCTACACATCAGTTCCTCTGGGTCAAAGGGGTTTTTTCATCTTGATGAATTCCTATTCAACACCACAGTGCTGTACACAAATGAGCAATAATTACTTACATTGTCAGGTTTTATTTCAATGGAAATGTTGCACATTGTTTGACCTGCCATGCAGGTAGTGGCTCCCCGCGCAGATACGAGTTCGTTCTCCAAGTTCATGCCATCCTTCAGAAGGACAACAGCTGTTTTATTAAAGGTCACACGCCAAAATATCTTCACATCTTCAAAAGCCCTATAAGCAAATCAAAAGATTACACATGTACTGAAGGAGAGCACCATTGCTTTATGCAACATAAACCATGGAGGTAACATACATTTTATGTTATTATCCAAAAGTTATCACTAGGGAACAAACTGCTTTAAGATGAATTATTTTTATTTGAATTCCTTCCTCTAAGATCTTTTTAGATTACCAAAAAGTATCACATTAAGAAAATAAAATAATTATGCGCAGTCAGATTCTTCTCAATTTCTGTTTCAGAAAACATGAGAACAGCTGAATAAGAGACACTGGTGCTTGGAAGACAGGGATGTGCCCAAGTGGTTTCCCTAATGCTGTAGTAACTATTTGCATGAAAAGCCAGGCAGAATTTGTCTTTCTTCTAAGTTTAAGGAACTTAGAGTACTTAAGCATATTTTTTTAAAGTACACATAAATGTCTGATGCATATATGTGCTAATTAGAAAAAAACATAATATCTGTGTGACTGAAGACAGAAGCATAGTACTGACAATTATCTACTTAATTGCTCATTTTAGTATTCATACCTACATTATTTTACACAGGGAGATGACTTCAGCAGTGCAAATATTTTACCTTAAGCAAAACTTTCACACTTGCTGCTTTACAGTACAAGTTGCAAAAAATATTTGTCTTTTCGGTTTCTGCTTTATAAGAGTACAGTGACAGACTTAATCACATTCGCGACTCAAAATCCCGTTTGCCAAATCCTGGGAAGTTATTAAAGAAGCTGAAAGGCAAAGATTTACTATAAAACTCTATGATAACCTCTTCCACTAACAGCAGCTTCTGTGATTCAACACAGCACATTACAGCGTGTGGGAAGGGCACTGGACTCAGCTGTTGCCCGCACCTGTTTGGCTGCCTTGCGACAATCAGCAGCACCTCTCTGTTTTCCGAGTCTTCATCAAGTACAAGACCGCTTTGTACTTCTGGAATGAATCCCAAAATGCCGTTCTGGAGATCACTTCCTACACAGGAAACAATCCATGAAAGTAATTAGTAAGAAAGTTAAGCTGAGACTAAATTATAATGTGGGTATAACTGCTAAAAAAATAAAACTGGCTATAAAAAGTATGCTGCAAAGTACCACTTGGGGACACTTAAAAAAATTTTTTTTAAAAATATTTCTGTTCTTAATTTACACTCCATAATTAGGTAGAACTTCAAATGTTGGCATCTCTAAATTTTATTTTAGCCAGTAGAATAAGTATTTCTGAAAAGTAAACTCCTTATGAGGGTCCTGGCACCATAAGCTTGGATTTTCAGCAGCATTCAGCAAACTGACTGAATTCTGTGTCCCTTGACTTCAAGAGACTAGGTGTTCCAGTAGTCCAGAACAGTTTCAAAAATCTCGCTTATAATGCCCTTAGGAAGCATCACTTCAGCTATATTATTTTATGTTTACCATAACCTTTGAAGGTCCCTTCCAACCCTAACCATTCTATGATTCTGTAATCCTTACAATATATTCTTTCTAAACAGAAATGTGCCTCAGCATCCCCCTCGATGGATATAGTACGTTATGGGATAAAGATGGGCTTCCAAGGATAGCTTTCTTATTCATCCCACCCATAACTTTGTTGAAGCCATTCATTTTTCAAAATCGTTACATCAGCTTTTCTCCTGCATCTTTAATTCAGTGTGTAGAACTAGGGAGCTGCAAAATACTGCACTGTTCTCATGGGAATGTAAATAACTTCATCACAACAGCAGTGGAGGAAAGAAAAACAGGGTTAATGATGGGAAACTAAAGTTTTCACAGTGTCCTAGTAAATCTTGCTTCTAAAGGATTTCTCTTTTACAGTTAGTGATGGCTTTACTCTGCAATTGGGAAGGCACTCTAGTTCCAACACAGGGCATATTAAATGCCAAGATATATGCTGAAGATTAACAGATACTGTGTGCTTGCTTATGTGCATACACAAATATTTAACCGGTGGTATTTTCCATCTATACAGTTAAATGCAGATACATGTTTTGACCCTTCTCCTTAATGAAACTGTTTCCTGATCTTACTTTATGTACTCAGTGTACTCAAGGTGTAAGGCTAGAACATGTTAGTACACATCTGTAGGATTAAATACAAGCTCAAATTCCAACCTCTGCCTCTGCACATACTTCAGTTAACTTGCACGTAGAGGCAACCGGTTGCTTGCACGGTGAATTCTACAGCCGATGCACATGAAGGGGACAGGTGTTTTATACGATCTGTTCTTGCATGTATGATGTTGGTTGCTGCGTACACTCATCCAACAGCACAGTTTAATCCTGGTTCGCAATAGCTACCTTCTTTAGTTAAGACTATCTAAACACAAAAAACGTACAGTAAATGTTGGACCTTACATATCATTCTCTTGATTAGCCTAAACTGTTACAATTCCCAGCTTGTTTCTAAAACTTAATCGATACTGCGGTTAAACTTGGTTTATATTCAGTTGATGAGTCTGACAGATATCTAAAAGCTAAGGAAAACTGGAGCTCTGATATGACAGTAGTGTGTGGTGACTGAAAGAAAAATTCTTCCCTGATGTAAGCCTGTTCCCTAGTAGCAGAGGAAGACTACACTGCAGATATGAACAGCATAGTATCAAAGAACAAAAACAGAAACTGTTTTTTTACACTTTGTACAAACCCCATACAATGTAAAAGTGAGAAGATGGCAAGGAAAACACAAAAAAGCCTGCATTGCTACTACATAGGAAACAAAAACACTCAAGCTTAGTCTTTCCCTTCATGAAGTAAACCAGGACAAGAACAGAGAAAAGCAGCATCTCTAAACGTATGTTGAGCTATGTTGCTAAGGGATGCACGGTGGGCTTGGGGCATTAGATGCTTCTACTGTTCTGGAAAACTCAAGATTTGGGAATAGAATATCCTGCTTTTTGTCAAATAGAATTCCAATCTTTAAACAAAAATTGCTATGAGAACATACAGTTTTTTACTATGATTTAATTCAGATGTATTTACTAATTTTCTGTGGGCAAAAATATTACCTGCAATAATTACTGCTGCAAAAGCGGCAAATCCATATTCATCCTTTCCTTCCACAATCTGAGCTCCACATTCAGGATCTGAGAGGAAAACATAAAACAATTCCTGTCCTTCAGGCTCATCGTCATCAAAAATTTTTATGGATACCTTGCTTTCGCTTTCTCCATCCAGCAAAGTCAGAGAGACTGACTGTTCCTCAAAATCTTCTCCTTCCATTGCCCATGTAAGGTTTGATTTTCCATGAACTTTTCCAAAAGGATATGAATCTACTCCACTCTGTGCACTCACTCCCCCAAAGGTCTTAACGGTTACTTCAACATCACCAGTAAAACCCCTGGTCCTTCTGATATGAAGTATCACTGTGTTGGGGGTACTGGTGTTTGCATCTTCTTCAACATAAATAATCTCTGGCCCCAAGCTTAGTATTCCATGAAGAATATCACTAGCCAGGATATTAACTGTTGCAACACTGAAAGCTGGATTCAAATGTGGACTCCAGTCAGGATTCAAAGGTTGACTATCCAAAATTTCAACAGCAGTTAAATTTACAAAAAAAAATTCCTCAGTTTCAGACACAGTGTCATCAATTATTGATATTTCTATCACAGCGTTTGTCTGAAAACGTGAAAACATAAGCTCTCCATTGTAGATGGGCATAAAGTCCTCTAGTGGTTTGGCACTTCCTGGAATGGTCTGGTATGTCAGCTTAGTGAGATTACTTTGGAAACCAAACAGTCTTTGGACATGTAGTGTGACCACCTGAACATCTTCTTCAACTGAAACAATTCTTGAGGTAAGAGCAAACTGGAATATCCCCATTGGCTCGATTTCAGCTATCGTAAATCCTGACCTGAAACAGAAAAGATATCAAAGTTGAGAGGGGAAATATGAAGTATGGAAAGTAAAACACCCAAGCAGAATAATTTCTAGTGAACAGTCAACGATGGCTTTAAGAAAGTCAATTAAAAAATTGTGTAACAGTAGAGGGAAGAAATAGAGACCATGTAACGCAAGATGTAAGGAGGTTCCCTCAAAAATGTTTTTGGATTGGATCAAACAGCCCTCCGCAAGCTTTATGCATCCTGACTCAGCACAGGATAGAGTAAGGGATAAATAACGTAAGGTCTTCCTGAGAAAATGGAGAGGCAAAGGAAAGCATGACGTCTTTCTATTGTGCACTCAATGCAGGGAGATATTACAGTACAGTCACTCCAAGTAGTACTAGTTTTAACTGCAGAAAAAATTTCCTGTACCAAGGGAGAATTCTGGGGTGGACAGATGCTAGCAGATCTACAGTTTTAGCCAGGAAGCTAGAGAAGGAAGGGAAGTTATTTTAAAACTTACAGTAGGGCTTTGGAATATTAATTGCACCCTCGCAACATTAGTCATAATATTTTTTTCCACATCTGAGCTCTATTATCAACATAAATTTAAGCTCTACCTTGTTTATATTAAATATATCCCCTTCAAATTAGAAAATGAGCACAGACACTAAGACTCTGTGCTAAACCTTGAGTCTTACACTTATCTCTAGAACTGATTTATTATTCAGTGCCAGAGGCTACCAAATGGCCCCAGAATTACAGTGAGTGATTCTGCTTAAAAAACTAGACCCTTTCCACCACGAAGGTTGCCAAAAACTCTTCAAAGTAATTCTCAGCTTTACCTCCTGTGAGATGTAGTCTTAGGTTTTCTAAGAAAGGTCATTCTCGTACACTCAAGGCATTTGACTCACACGGTAAGTAGGTGCTCTGGGGACACCAGTCCACAGGACAGACAAGCCTAGGAGCAGGGGTCAGCCTCAGGAGTTTAGCCATCCAGTTCACACCTTACTTCCTTCAGATTTGCCAGTGTAATTGTAATATGGTGAAGCCAATACCTTTTTCCATACACAGTGTTGCTCTACGGTCATTCTTTTTACACTTTTTGCTATCAATGAGTAAAGAAGAATGAAAAGAAAATAGTTTGAAGAATAGGTAACAACTTAGCTGAGATGGAAAACTACATTAACTGTAATGGTTTTGGTTTTAAGAATAAAAAGGGGAGTTTATATAAATTAGGTATTTTTTGAGCGTTCTTTGTTTAATTTTATTTATTTTAAATAATGTTTGTTATATAAGATCTTCTAAATACGGAATTTTAGGGACACTAATGAAAACTATAAGAGCGGCTTTCATTCTTCAGCTTCCTGGCTAAAAGTGTTGCTCTTAGTCCTTTCTTAACCATCTCCATCATTATAGACACATTCTAGGCACCTTGGATCCCAGTGACATGAAATAGACTGGAACTGGAGAAAAGCCTCAGTTCTGATCAGGTCAGATCTGCAGTACTGACACTTGTTTTCACAGGAGACAAGACAAACAAATTTATCAAAGCAGGCGCTATAACTCGCTAGCTACCTCTAATTTAATAGGGAGTTGTACAAGGTGTATGCCTGCAGACAGGTCATAATCCTTACAGCGTCTGTGCGACTTGGAAGTGTTAGTATATCCTTACCTCAGGCAAGCCCCACCAGACACATTGCTGTGCGCTGTTGTTAAAGTGATGGCAAATGACTCACGGTTATGTAGGCTTGGAGTAGCCTGAAATGAAATTACTTTACTTTGCTCGCCAGAGAAAAATACAACAGTACCTGAAGGAAAAGAGAGAGCGAGAGAGAGCACAAGTCAAAATCACTAAATGGGAATCCTCTTCATACCTAGGAACTTGCTCAGGTATGGACTGCAATCACAATTGCATTCCATTTAGGAAGAAAAAATCCGCATCATAAAGTCTTTTCTACATAAAGCTGTGCTTCAGGGGCTTAGCATTGTGCTTACCTCCCAGACATGGGCAGCTTAGCCCATTTTTTTTTGCTCATAAAATAAACATATTCCTAACAGATAAAAATTAGACCATACCATTTCCTTCTAGGACTCTTCACTAATAGAGGGAGTATGAAGAGGTACAAATAACTAAAAGGTGGTATTATCACTTATGCAGCTCTCATAGGTGTTTCCTCAGACAAGCGCTTACCAAACGGAGGAGTAATATTGCCTGGCTGAGCAAAGTCAGTGATTAGGTCTGGTGGGTATCCTGAAATCCAGCTAACGATTACAGAGCCATAAACTCCTTTTCTGGTTATGACAGCCTGGCCTGTCCCTGCAACAATGTCTGTAAGTCGTAAAATCACAGATTCAAAGCCAACCTGTGGAAACAGAACAGATTTTGTTACAGAAAACAGAATAAAAATGGCCAACAACATATGTGGAAGTGTACTATATCTGTAAACCAGGCATTTTAAAATAATTTTGCATGTATATCTATGTATGTATATAGATGTACGTGTGTGTGTGTATGCATACTTCCTTCACAACTCTTTAACAATACTTCTAAATCTGAGATTTTTAAGAATTAGATCTCAGGGAGAAGGAACCAGTCTGAAAATGCTGAATATAGCATTCTGCGTCTGTCATTTAAAAGAAAAACAAACGAATCTGCCCTTAATGCTCACAGGCAATAGCTGTGGTACTATATATATACACAAAGGTCTAAAAAAAATTATTGTGTATCCAATGAAAAGTAAGTTGTTGCCACATGACATTGTTCACAAAATTAATACTGCTAGTTTGATCTATTTTTATTTTTTTTTGAGCACCAAATGGGACTGAAAGGATAATTTGCACATTGTAAAAGCAATGAAAAATGGATATATGGTAGTAAACAATGTTTATAGAAAGATCATTTGAATTAAGTTAAATTACAAATTAAAAGACAGAACAGTGCTTCAACACAATTAAAATAATACAATAAAAAGTCAATAAAATTTACCAGATAAAAACTCATCATGCTATGTCTTTGCCTGACAGACAAAAAGAGAACTGTAGCACATACTCCACACCAGAACAGGCAAATTCTCTTTTCTCACTCTCATACAAAGTAGACAAATGGAAAATTTTCCACTCAGCGATTAGCCAAATATTCTGTCAACTGCATTAAAAACCAGCATGACCTCCATCTCTTTTTGCACCTCCTACTACATACATGCTGTTGCCTACATTGGGGCTGCTATAGGAATCACGTTGTCCAGAATTAATTATTTTCCTTGAAGTCTCAGAACTTCAATTTCATGTAAACAAAAGTATACATTAACCACAATATTTACACTATTCACATTTTATAGATAAAGAGACATTTTCAAACCGTATTAACACATTACTAGAAGAACTTGTATGAGGGAAAAAAATACATAGTACAAGTAATAACTGCAAAAGTCTTGTCAGTCACTACATTGATGAACACTTCAAGAAGTCAGCTGAATACTTAGAGCAATCGTTGGCAATGAAGTGTACCTTCCTCCTTTGGTAGAAATGTTACACTGCAGCCAGTCTACTGACCTGTGAATTGGCAGCTTCCTCAGGAATAAGCAGAACAGCTGACTTTGCTTTTCCTAATATTTTAGGCACATCCTTGGCACTTCCCCCAACCAGGCTTACATTAATCAGCTCCAGAGTAAAATTCAAGCCCAGGAAAAGAAAGGCCTTTGAGAGAGAGAATTTAAATTAAAAGGTAGATATTTAATTCCACTGAAAATATGATATTCACCAGTTTGAAGAATTATGTAGCAGGACAATCTGCAGATTTTGTTCTACTTGCACACAAAATGCAGTGTTTTCAAGGCAAGTGTTTAGTTGATTACGTTCCTCAAAAGAAATTCAGCTAAAATGTCAATATTGTGAATGTGGTTTACCAGAAGTTTGTTGGAATGTGAGTTTGTAGAGCAACTATTGTCATTTTATTAAACTGAATCTAACACAGTGGGCCTCAGATTTATTTTAATCCATAGGATTAAAAGGATGCATGATGGATGTAAAAGGATGTAAGTGTGGATGTAAGATTCCACTAATAACAACAAACAACCACGGAACACAGAGAACTGAAGGTAAATTTATCTGCTGTTTCATGAGTCAGCACTAGCAGATCACCATTTACAATCCAAAAGAGAAACTCCAGAAAATATTTACATACAGATAATAATAAAGTATTGAACTGCTAGTAACACAAAGCAATAATGAAACAAAAAACTTAATATTTGAACACATGCATGGCAGTGATTTTGCAGATATCTGCAAACTTGATATTTGAACCCATTTCTGTTCCATAAATAGGAAATTCATAATACTAAATCTCCCTTTTCTGTAGATACTCCTTCACAGTGGATACTATTGAGAGTTTAGTATCTTATTCGAACACATTTGTATTGTGATGAACACAACTGGAAACAACAGGTATCGTAGGAGCTGAAGGATAATACAGACCTGGCTGCTTATTGGCACTGTTTTCACTCCAAAGCTGGCACCGTCTGTTACTTTGAGGTATCCCACCTCATTCTCAGGTGCAATTAGCACCTCTTCATGATGAGGCAAGATATGGTACTCAACGAGCACCTCTCCAAAAGCCCCAGCATGCCGAGTTACATTTATCTGAATATACCGATCCAGGTTGCTCTCTACTAATACCGACTGCTGATCAGAGTACAGGGCAAACACTCCGTAGGGATCATCATTTGCAAAAACGTTGATCTTCGAAATTCTCTTCTCTTGGTCTAAATCTGCTCCACCTTCTACAGAAATCAGCTGCACCACATAGTTTTCATCCAGTTCTGGAACGTCATCAGGTAACAGATGGATAATTATCTCAGCTGTACTCTGCTGGTCAGCAATGACAACAGATCCCTTTGTCCTAAGAAAGTCACCTGTGATGTCAGATTCACTACATATTTCCCAGTAAACCTGAAATGAGTTTAAAAAATGCAAAATACAAAAGAGCAAAATTACCCATGAGCCAGAAACTTTCGTATTCAGGATTCAGTACAGACAAGATATGAAACAGATTGGTTTTAAGTAGGTAAAACAGAAATTGGTTCAGGTATGCACAGAAAAATGCACACAAATTATCTTACAAAAGGACGGTCTGTTGTTCCTCTAGGAGCACTACGAATATTTCCTCCAGCACTAAATATTTCCGTTCTATACCTTCAGAAGGTTTATTTAAAACTATACAGAATCTCTGAACCATTAAAAAATATATTTTTACACCAAGACTTCCTTTCTGGTTTTGCTCTTTCCAAGACTTCTCACATCAGAAAGGAATGAAGAGTTCTTATTAAACACAGCAGATGCTTTTATTAATTGGTTTTTTTTTAATTAAATGAATAAGTGTTACGATGCTCACTTCTAAACAACTTCAGGTAAAAACCAATGTGAGTCATGTTTCAAAACAGTCTGATTCTTACCTTTAAGCATGCCTGGAAAAAAAGCAATTTGTGATGATTGATGATCTCAAAGAAATTTCATTATGTAAGTAAGCTCTGTTCTGTTCTCCCGTCAAAGTGTAAGGGGAGAGGGAGAGAGAAAGAGAGAGAAGCACTGCAGTACTGTTTTTCTTTTTTTTGTTTCCTGTTTAGAGGAGCCTGACTCTGACTCTCCAAATTGCAAGTAGTAGGGATGAGCCCTTGCTGAATTCAGTCTAAAAGGTAACAATTCAAAAACTAATTTGAGAAACAAGCAATTGGAAGGCACAGAAAAAAATATTCCTCTATACATTGATACTGAGGATGATTTCAGATTATACTTTTTAGTAGGAAAAGAGTGAGAATACCGTTATGTTCCCCAGAGTGCCTTGAATTCGTCTGACAAACAGTGTAATACTTTGTGGCCCTTCCACTGCTGAGGGTTCTGTATAATTATTCTCAATTAACGATTCAGGAGCAAACTGTACAATTCCATTGGGATCACCAAACTTCTGTATCTGTAAAAAAGCAAACAAACAAACAAAAATCGGAAATAGAAAGTGAGTTCTATTCTTGTTCAAATAATTGAGATTTTCATTCCTAGATGCTACAGGGCACATATCTATCAGTTCTTTCTACCAAGTTTTCTCCTCTTAAGAAAATTCGACAGCACTTTAGTACTTAGAACTGGGACAGACAGCATAGAAAACCCCAACCCATCAGACAGGACCTCAAAGTATGCGATGGGAGTGAAATCAATGCCATGTGCACACACAAACACACATACATGCACAAAGTAAGACTGTTATATGAAATTTCGGGGTAACTTGTTGTTTTGTGAGAAAAACCTACAATGATACATACATAAGTTTAAGCAGGATCTGAACTGAACAGGAGTCAACATATGATGCTGCCAATAAATATGGAAAGTTTTTAGGCTTGGATTAATAAAAGTATTATATGTTAACAAATCCAGACAATGAGAATTATTCTGTCCACTGAGGTGAGCCTCACTCAGCTTTAAACAACTTACTTAAATTATAAATGGCCTAAGCACATTTCAGAGAGTAAAGTAATTTTGAAAGAATGTGGAAAACATAATGCATGGATAGAAGATACTAAGAGACAGCAGAGAATATATGAATGTCCCCTTTTCAGATTTTCAGCACTATCCGAGGAAGAAAAGGACAGAGTTTTATTTCAAATGCTCTATCTGAATAGAATCACAGAATGGTTTGGGTTGGAAGGGACCTTCAAAGCCCATCCAGCCCAACCCCCTGCCAGGAGCAGGGACATCTCCAACCAGATCAGGTTGCTCAGAGCCCTGGCCAACCTGGCCTGGAACGTTTCCAGGGATGGGGCATCCACCGCCTCTCTGGGCCACCTGGGCCACTGTTCAAATATTCTGCAGGAAATGCTCAGCCACCTTGGGCTAGTGTACAGAAACTCTTCTCACACTATCGATTTGCAAACTCAGCCCTCTGGGATAAAGCTCATCCACAACCATCTGCGTGAACCACTAGCTGCAACAAGAATTCATGGTGAACTGATTACAACTGAGTTGTAACATCAGTGCCTACTGACAGTTTATTGGCATGCAGCGTGGAACATTCCAATCCAAGGAATAAACCTGTGTCCCTGAAGAAGAAATTGAGAAGTCTGTGGAAATAGGAGCTAATTCCATCAACCCTCTGCAGACCAGAACAGCCTTGTCCTTGTAAGTATTTCCTTAGTTGCAGTATCCCTAGAGCAATAATTTGTCTTTGACAACACCTTCTGCCTTCTCCCACAAATTTCTGCATTTCCCTTGCTCTGCAATAGTGAGATTCTCTGCTTTCTTTCTATGTGATAGCTGAAGCAGAAGAGGTCAAGAAGGGATGAACAACAAACTGACATGCAGAAATGAGGACCCAATCCATGCTCTCTCCAAAGAGAACCAGGGAAACCTGCAAATAACAGGGCTAGGTCAGGGCTTATACACCAAATTTAATGACAGATTCTTTGCCTTGTTTTTTAAGAAGTGAAGCTGTAACAATGCACTTAGGTAGTACAAGGGACCAAAAAGCCAAATGACAAACTGCAATAATTATTAATTTTTAAAAGCTTTGCAGAATAAATAGCAATATCAACAGAGATCTCAGAAGAAAGAAAAATAATTACTTACTATTAGTGTAATGTTGTTTGCCTTAGGATCTATTTCTGTTTCACCTTTCATAACGCTCAATCTAACAATGAAGATCTCCTGAACTTCAACTTCTTCGTGAGGATAGATTTGTAAATTGATAGCTCTCAGCCCTCCTTCTCCTTCTCCGAAATAGAATGATCCATTCACAGGGTCACCAATGTCACTATTCAGAGGAGACAAAACTTCTTCTGAATTGGGTCCCAAGATGTCCCAATTAATCTGTGGAAGACATCAGTTTCAGATTTAGAGTGGTGATACATTATAATAGTCTCCGGGGGAGAAATGACGGAGTACCACAAGTGACATAAAAATTGTTGTATTTGGTAAGTAGCTATATTTAAATCTTTGCTGTTGATACAGAATACAAAATATTCATAAATAATTCTATGTGGGAAAATACATAATGCTTTAGAAAAATAAACCTGAAAAATTACAAATGAAAATTTTGAAGTTTCAGTTACCACAATGACAATTTATAAAATTTTAGACATTAGTAACAGAAAATAAGAGAAACTGAGATTTCTTTTGCAGATAACAGAAAACACACAGGTCACTTTGTTTCTCTCCTTTTCATTATTTGTTTTGCAAAACTCCCCAAATGAGTACTCATGACTCGTTCCCTATGAAGTTCCCTATCATATCAAGATAGAAAATGACAAATATTTTCTTAAGAGTCTGTAATGAAGTTTTTAATCCCTCAAATGATTCGTAGTTCTCAGCCTGATTAAAAGCTAGTAGATTTTTTTAAATTTCCCACAAATGAGATTGCTTTTAAGGAGGTCATGTTGAGCATTTAAAAATTATTATTTTGGCTATTTTAATTGTTTTCCAGTTTTCTCAGATGACTTCTAGAAAAAGTCAAAGAAGACCAAGGCTATTTTTATAGGAGAGGAGGAGGAGCTGATGGCCTTTACTGCCAATCTTCCAGTCATTTGCCAAGACTGCAAAAGGCCTACCTTGGTTCATCTTTACACGTGCACTTTCTCAGTGGTTTGTACATGCTAAAAAAAAAAAAATCTAAAAAACTCATAGTAAACAATTCACCAAAAAAACTTTGATCAGCTTTCAGATGTAATTCAACAGAACTACATTGAATTACTGGCGGTGCATGAAATTAACCACATCTTCAATAGAATTAGGGGCTTGCTCAAAACAAAGAACATAAGACCACAATAAAAGAAAGAAAGCAGGAGGAGAAAGAGAAGTTTAAAAGGATAACAACATTTTCTCTTATACTGCAATTATATGCAATTCATGTTTAATAAAAACTTGCAATTATCCCACTAGAAATCAGTCACAAACAAACTTTTGAAGGAAAATGCAGAAGCTTTTTGACCTAGTCACTGGGAAGCACATAGGCAGAGCCCACCTGTGTCTCCCCTAACAATCTTCCAGTCCTTTCCAGCACTAGGGACACTGCCGTGGGTGTATCCGGATTGGGAAGAATAATTCGAGTTTGGTTGAGGAATCGGACGATGCCCTGGGGGGAGTCACTTTTAGCAATAGTGACCTGGCTCACTAGGTGGAGCCCAAGGACTGCTCCACCAGTGGCTCCTGTCAGCTGGATTTCAAATTGCTCTGCAAATTCACTGCGTGGAAACAGAAAAACAAATTCTGAGATATCCGAGAAAAAAAAAGAATAATTAAAACTAGACTCAGTAATTCAATCATGCATCCAATTGGATCTGTTTAAAGCTATACAGAAGTCATCTCTGTAAGTATACAGGAGAAGATTCCTGTCACTTGCATGGAATAGAGATATCTGCAATAAAAATAATGTTCTATTTCCTACGTGTGTTAAATTTTTTTAAAAATACAAGAAAATATTTTATTTTTCACAGCACTGCTATTAACACCCAAAATTTCTGATAATCTAGTTTTTAAAATGTATTTGTTCACGTAAAATTTAACAGGAACTATGAACTCTAATAACTTCTTTTTCCGCCCTTACATTAAAGTGATTTTTAGCACTACAGAAACTTGTTTTTCAATTTCAATTCTACACAGAGGCATACTGCATATGCTATAAAAGGATTTCTTAGAAGTAAATTAGTGAATAAATATTAAAAAAAAATTAATTACCTTTCTTCATCATCTATAATAGAGATATAAATAAAACTCTGGTTCTGACCATGATCAAAAATGACAGAATTATTATGGATGACATAGTCAACACCATTGGGAAGTGCAGAAATACTTCGAGAGACAAAATCAGCTGTTACATAGCCATAAGTTCCACGCTTTCTCACAACAGGAATCATGATTAATCCAGCATCCTCTTCCACTGCAAGAATAATTGAGAAAAAGTTATTTTATTTCAAAATGTATGCCATAGCCACAGACTTACCTCCTAAAGCACAGTGAAAACTCACCCTCTAGAAGGATATACTGTGGATCAAATTCTATGATGCCTTCTGCATTATCACTTTTTGCTATAGTGACCCGTACTGTGGAGATATTTCCTATTATTGGAGGTTGATCCATCTGTAGACCATTTTCTTTTATGGTAAAATCAAATCCACTTGCCAGAACACAAAAAAGGAAATGACATTAAAAATTCTTTTGCAAGTGTTAAGATGCAAGTATGACAATTTGTCAATTGCCACAAATACTTTTATTTTCTGACAGTTATCACTAACGACTTCTTTTGGTCACACTTTCCACTTTTCCATATATGCAGAAATAGCAGTTTACTCACAGATATGTGTATTTTTCATTTTTAATTTTTCATTTTATCGTCTTATTTGAATTTCATACAACTTGGCAACTTGTATGAAATGAACGGACTTTTTGCTTTAATAAATCTTGATCAGCAAAATCTTCATACTAATCTTAAAAGAACTGGGTTCCCAGAAAACTAATTTCTATTATTATTTCTATTATAGTTATTTTATGAAATTTTACAGTAAAACAGCTGAAATCCAGACTTTATGCAGGTAGATCAGATTCCAGATATAGTTTGTTATTCTGCTTGTAATCAATCAACTGGGAATTTTATCTTTACCTTCCTTGGAGTTCCACTTTGGTAATCATCACTGAAAAGTCTTCAGGACCTTCAGGAAAGTCATCATCGTGAATTTCAACCAAAATCATTTTACTCTCCTCATGTGGTTCAAACACCATTTCCCGTACTGTGGGAGTGAAATCAATCCCCTCCTCTGCAGTCCCATTTATTATCTGAAAGCAAAGATGTACTTTGCCGTAGGATCCCCTGGAGCGCACAACAGTGATGTTAACCTGAGGGAAGTAGGACATTTTCTTTTAAAAATGGCTTTGTTTTTCTGTTACTGCTGCCTTTAGGAGACTGTTCTAAAGGCATCTTTTCAACAGTTCTGTTAATTAACAATAATTTGCTTTAGTAAGTACAGAGTATATGTAACTTAGCAGATAAATCCAGACTAAATCTTTGATTTTTTTTTTCAAAATTTAAGCATAAATCTAGTAACAGTATTGGTATCTATCAATATTTTACGTAAGAAGGAATTTTAAACTAATACCCATTTTTCCTCTTCTGTTGTTTGCAATAGTTCCCGTGAAAATGTAAACTCTCCATACGGAAAATCACTGGCGGCCATGGTAATATTTGCTGTGCTGCTAGATTCATTTATGAGTCCTCCATCACTGATTCCAGTTAGTTGAAACTGGAAGTAATGCTTCTCCTCAGGATGGTTGTCATCTACAGCCTAAGGATGAGAACCAATTTCAGCTAAAAGGATTTAAACCATTTCCAGGGAAAGAGGTGTAACCAATTTCTAACCAAGGTACTAACTAAATAAAATGAAGTACTTGAAATAGCTACTGGTGTAAAATCTCTCATATACCTGTATTAGAACAACTGCTGCAGACTGCCTGTCTCGCATTGTCAAGATACCCGATGTCTCCACAAATTCTGTGTGATGAGGAGGTGTTATATTCCAATATATTGTGACCTCACCAAAAATCCCTGGGCCACGTATCAGGCTGCAGGTAAGAACACAAACATTTTCTACCTTTGATATTTAATAACCTATCCAGAGACAGACAGTATATCATATTGCTGTGCATTAAAGTGTAGTAAGTCACTATTAAGATTTTTACAATTTTACAATTCCCTCTTCAGAGCAATAAGATTTCTGCAGTTGTATTTTATTTCCCTGTGTTGGGAGGGATCTTGAACTGTATTTTTACTGAGAGGTCTTTGAAGTTTCTTTGCACATCTAGCCCAAAAGTGGGGGCTGAAAACTGAGCTCTCTTGGTTCCATTTGGCTTTTCTGGAGACCGATATGCAAAATAGAGGGGAAAAGAGACTTAAGGGTAATGTCCAGAGGCAGTTTGGTTTTTAAGGCAGGACACTACAATACTACAATGAGGTTGCTTGAGAAATGTTCTGTCTATTACTTATCTGAAAACCTAGAGCATAATCCTACTCATGGCATCAGTCTTGGTGAACTAAGCCATGGAAAAAAATTTGTCTACTACATGATCTAGAACTACTGCTGCACAAAGCATCACTTTGTCTTTTGGGCTCCTCAGGGTCGCACGAGAAGCTGCTCTGTTGCTTATATTTGCTGGTTCACCAAGGGAAAGTGTTGCAATCCTTTTTTGCAATACTCTTAGAAGGTATTGTAACATCTTAATTTTTTCATCGGTTTCCAGTTGACTGAATGCAGTGAAATAATTGCATCTTGTTTCAACTAAAAACCCAGTTCTCACTTTGGCTATGCTACCCATTGGAGCAGTACACAGAAATACAGCTCAGGCACCAATCCTGAACTGAATCCTGAAAAGTACAAAGCATCTTCAAATGTCATTGACTCCCTTCCTTTGATTAGAAGCCTCTTTCATTTAATGCATCAATGCTGTAAATAATTTGAAGACTGAGAGGAATATTTGGAGCTCCCCAGTAACACTGGAAAGACACATACATAGTATATTCTGCCCTTCTTCAAAAATAAGCATCTAATTTTAAAAATAGTCCTGATTTTAGAAGTCATAATGAAATGTAGCACTCAAATTCTTGCCAAATATGGAGTCTCATAGCTTTAGAAACAGAGCCATTGTTCTTCCTTTGTGAAAATGAATGATGTACTCACCTAATAAGAGCAGTTCCATTATAATTTCCTGAAGGTTCTCCAATTAGAACTTGCTTGGATGAATGGGCTATCCCAACTACCCCAGAAGCTCCTTCGTCACCCAGAATAATGATGGTTGCAACACCTTTGAAGAGAACAAAGCTTCTCAGGTAAATGAAAACTAACTAATGAGCTAACTTTTGTAAATTTTAAGTACTATTAAGTATCGGCTTCCCAGAGAGCCCATGGAATCCCCATCTGTTGTGGTTTAGCCCTAGTCACTAAAACAGCAAAGGAAAACTACAATAATAACAGAATATAAGGATCTTAAAGTATACAAAATGATCAATGCACAATTTCTCACCACCCGATGTCCCATTGACCAATACAGCCCATCCCAAGCAGTGATCACGGAAACGAAATGGAGCAGCAAGCAAAGAAGCAAAAGAGAGCCAGCAAGGTAGTGGGAACAATGCCAGGGAGCGAGAGAGAAGGACAGATGCCAGGAAGATAGATACCCGCCCTGGCCAGCCTGCACTTCTATACTGAGGATGACGTTTATGGCATGGAACACTCTCTTTGGCCAGTTTGGGTCAATTATTCTGTCTGTCTTTCTCCCAGCTTCCTGCATCTGCACATTAGCGAGACTTGGAAAGCCAGACAGTGTCCTTGGTCTCACTCACAGCAACTCGTATCATCAGCATATTTATTAAGGTATTCAGCAACCAAATCTAACTGTGACGTCTCCTGTTCCTTGAGCAGCATTTTCAACTAGATGATCCTCCTTGATGGTCCCTTACAAATGAAACTATTCTATGATTCTTACAGGTTTGAACCTGGCTATGGGTTTTTCTTCATTTTGTTAAAGAATTCTTTATAGATAATGTTAAGTATCAGAACACAAAAGTCTACATCAACGATTAACTTAGAATGAAAAATTATGATGTGAAATTCTCTTTGATTTCTTCAGACAAGGAAGCAACTCTGGGAAAAAGACTGACAGTCAAAACTGCTCCCAACTAACTGCAGAAAAAACATATAAGCATTGTAAACTAAAATAATATAAACAGACTTACTAGAATTCTCATATGAAATGTCTCAAAACAGAATGTAATGAATTAATTCTTTACCATTTACAGGGGATATCTCTGCATCACCAGTCGAGACTAGCTGAATGGTAAATGTTTCATTCCCCTCCAGTAGACCATCCTGTACTGCATATAAAACAATCGACTTCTGGGATTCAGTCTGCATTACATAAAGACCAGAAGATATATATATATACACACACATTAAGTGAAACTAAACAAAATACAGTATTACAAAAAAGGGGGTTTTGTTAACAAATCAAGTGTTAAGCATGCATATGCTTGATATATTCCATAATACTTTTAAATATGACATTTCTGATCTGCCCAAAATGTTTTCTTACAAATTAATAAATTACAAAAACTGTCTCACAGACATTGTGTATCACCCCAAAAATACACTGCCTATTTTCAACTGAACAAGTGAAATGACTTTGGAATTTTATTCACATAGAAGTTTTTTAACTTTGAGGAAACTTGTTATAAAAACCTTTTCCACCAGAAAGTGCATATTCAATGTCATAGCAAATTCCTGCCTAACCCACATTTTTGTTAGTGGGCAGTAGCAAATGCTTAAAATAAGAATATAGGAAAAAAGGAGGTACACATTATATAACTTCAGCACACCACACGTACACTCGTATTCTTATGTGTATGCATATATCAGAACTTCAGGAAGAAAAAAACAATGCCCAGGCCTATCGGCAGAGACAGGACAGCAAAATGACAGCAAAGCTCTGCCAAATACCGGAGGTCTTATCAAAAAAGCTATTCTGCAGCTGATTAAAAGAAACAACCAGTATGCCTATTTATTTAACACACAATAGTCTTGCACAGACAGAACACATTACACTTTATGTTAAAGCGCTTTTCTTCATTAAGTATTTTGTGTGGATTGTAAAAGATATACAATATTAAGATAACAACAATATTTCGGGTCCTACTTCAGGGTTTTAATCTGCCATGAAACACCTATCAAATAACACTGTCCAGTTTGAAAGTCACTAGAGTGTTTTATTATTTATTATTTATTTCCTTTAAATCTGCTTCTTTTGAGCATTCATTCATCACTCTCATCCTTTCAATATAAATTTTCTCTTTCAGTTGTCTGATATTGCAATGGAATAAATATTTCCATAATCATTCTTCACATTCAGTAGATTTTTGTTCCTCTTTCTTAATTGTAAAAGCAACTCAGACCCAAAGAGCCTATCTTCCTGATGATTACATTGTTATGCCTTAAAAAGAGCACGTCAGCTTTCCTTTTCTGTCTGAAAAAACACGGCATACTGCTAACCTCACCGGTTCAAACTGGTGTTTTCCTAGTGCTATAATACTTGTAGTAACCCCCTACTCCTACAAACACGTAACAACAACCATGCAAAGAGACATAAGGAGAGGAAAGTACTTATAAATCTAATAGTAAAGAATTTATTGCAATATCAGAAATACCTCATTGAAGTGAAGGGTACCGTTCAGAGGGGTCAGATCATATCTGGCTGCTTCCTCAAGAATCCACAGCACTTTAACTGCTCCTTGTCCTCCTTGACTTCGACTTACAGTGAGCAATACAACTGCAGCAGAGTCTTCAGGTGCCTGAGGCTCCTTCACTGTTACCTGATGAGGAAGCAGAAGGAGGAAGTAGGAAAGGCTGTAGCAAAAGACATCAGTATTGACTGGAGACAAACAACAAAAAACATTATTAATGTAGTTTAAAACAAAGACAAGAGTGAAAACCTTGAAGATCATAGACATAAGGAATGTGTTGAATTCTGCTAACAAAGATTAGTCACTCGTGTTATTTCTGTATCCCCTATGATTCAAAACAATTACAGACAATGAGTCACAAGCAGGCACAGCACCAGCAAAATGGAGAGTGGAAGAATCATTGACTGACAAGAACGAAAATGAGATATGTTTCATAATTTCTTTCCAAACTTTACTTCCAGTAATACAGATTATTTCAAAACCATTTTAATATTCAACATCTTACCTGGGATGTCTGGAATTGTTAGTATATTAAACTGATTCAGTCATGCAGAAATCTACATCTATGCAGCAGCACCCTCATTGTTATTACCATCCTACATAGCTAGTTGAAGACAAGAGCTAATATGTCTTTCATTTAAGTCACGTCTCCACCACAATGAAGACTTTCCAAAAACAGCTATGTGTGAGTGACACAAACCCAGTACCTAGCTTTAGCAGGAAAGACTGCAATCCAAATCAAACTCACATTCTTTTCTTCAAACCCGAATACTCCAACAGGGGAATCATTTGGTGGAATAGCGACAGTTACCAGGGTGTCATCCCCAAGTCTTGCACCACCTGTTACCCTCATCAGGGCAATCTTGAATATCTCAAGGAATTCAACTTCACTGTCATCTACGATTGTAATTTCTATTTCTCCTGTAGCCTGTAGAAATTATTAAAAAAAAGAGAACATTTGGAATATTCAGTGAATTTGAAAAAAAATCTTATACTTAAAATAGGTAAATTTTATCTAACAATAAATAAACACACATTGTTCAGTTGTGCTTACTTCTAATTGCACTTGCACATTTATAATAAGATTAAAAAAATTATGAGTCATTTATAAGTCCATCAACAATAAGTCTTGTATGATAAAACGAGCAAACTGCTCTGCTTTGGTACTCAGTAGAAAGTGCAGGTAGACAACATTGTACTCCAGCCAAAAATCTACTCAAACAGTATATCCTTCTATTTGCCGAAGACCAGTTCTGTTAATCTGAAACCAAAACTCCTTGTGTACACCAGGTATTGTCAGGGGCAGCATGAAATTTAAAACTATATGTGGAACACAGGTAAGACAACATACAGGCTTATTCCGAGAATTTATAGAGAAGGCAGATTATGTTACAAATTTTCAGGGTAACAGGCTTTATTATTAGAAATTACATCTTCACTTATGGAGGCACCAAAGGCATACAACCCTGTCTGGTCAATGCTTATAAACATTCTGCTTTTCCATGTTAGAGAACTGAAGTCAGGAGCATCATTCATATATATAAGACTATAAACAAATTTTTTTTCAATGGAAAGATGCAAATTCTGCTGGAAGAAAACATGAGAAACTCTCAAGCTGGTAACCCAGAGACAGTTAAAACTTTCAGCAAGCACATACCTGCCCGTCTGCAAATGTAAGGTTTCCAAAGGATGGTGTGAAGTCTTCAAAGCTAGCAGTGGAATGAATGGCCTCCCAGTACAGAGTTGCTGAGCCAAACCTCCCAGCCTGTCGAACAACTGGAAGTTTCAGTATATTCTGTGGTGGTGGTACCTCGTAAGCAGCAACAGCTCCAGTTATATCCTGTAAATTCAACAAGTAACTGCTGAGTCTCACAGCAGCCTTTTTTTATTTTATTGTTTTACATAAGGTAAAAATAAGTTAAGAAATATGCAATCACTTGTAAATTGGTTTGACCTTAGCATTGACCTTGTTCTGTCAAGCAAAAGCCTGGATTAGATAACCTCCTGAGGTGCCTTTCAGAATATTCAACGACACCAGTTTTAGCACTTCCAGCTCCCTAACAAATTTCATGTATTAATTGTGAAGAATCTTCTAAGAAGGAATTGTTTGTCTAGTATCTGGCCTTTTTATCCAGAACAATTTAGCATCATAAAGTCTATTAGAACACTGTCAAAACTGGTCTGAAAATATAGACTCTCCTGTTGGAATGCTACTTTTCATTCCAGCTTACTTACCTTTATAACATTGAAACTAAATACTCCTCTGGCGTCATCGTTTTCTTCAATTGTTATTTCAGCTATTTCTAACCCAAGCCTCTTCACGCTTGGCTGACCTCCAGTGGGAGAACTGATGAGTTGCACATCAGTAATATTGATTATAAATCCTTCCTGTAATTCTGGAACATTGTCCTGCAAAAATATTTTTAAATGTCACTTTTTTAATAAAACACTGTGAGTTATAACACATACAGGAAGCTGACTACTTTTAGATTGCTGACTGCTTAAAAATGCTCAGCACCTGGGACCTTAAAACCAGTCTATGAAATGTGGAAAAGACTACCTTTTCTGAGCTTTAGAAACTGAAGCTGGCACTCAGATCTGTAAGAATGGTGGAAAGTATTGCTGGTTGTCATTAATTTCTCCTATCCATTTCCTGAACTACAGAACAAATCTGTTAAGAGGTATGTAAAGCAAAATAAATCCTCTGTAAAAACCTGCAACAAGTTGAAAAACCAGCAAGGACCTAAGATATTTATAACTTTTTCCTTTGTCATTATTATATGTTAATTTTGGGACTACAACAAAACAAAGAATTTGGTTCATTCTCAGTGATGAGTACTTGAATTCTTTTGAAAGAGACGAATGCAATTCTTGCTAATACACAACCATCAGAAGAGGCAGAAGTCCCACCTTAGCCATTTCTGGAACGCTAAATCCTACTTCTAGTACAGAAACAGTACCATTTTCCCTTTCCTTAAAAGACATTATTAGATAAAGTTGTTAGACTACTCACAGGCAAAATAATGACTAGAACAGAAGTTATCGTTGTGTTCTCCGCCATAATGACTGTCTTATTTTCCAGTACATAATCTTCATTCTCTGTTGCTTGATTGGAGAGGGGGAGTTCAAAGTTAGGCGCAGTGCTCAGCTGAACTGCAATCTCTCCAATAAATCCTTGCTCTCGAACAATTTGTAAAGTAAGAGTAGTTGAATTCACTTGCCCTATAATGAGGAGGGGGAAAAAAAATCAAGATGTGATTGTTTTAACCATTGCCCTGACTGATTTTCAGCTCATCTAATTGTACTGGTGCTGTTTGCTAGAGCCCACTGCAATTCTGGTTAGCAACACAATACTTGGATAATTCAATGACTCAGGCCAACGAGCACATACAAGTGGTGTGAACACACACAACACACAGTGTGTACATCTGGAAAGTATTTCAAAACTGGATCTAGAGTAAGAACAAAATACAGAATATTTACAGTTTTAAATGCCTGCGACACAAACTGTTACTTCAGCATTACCACTTTTATTCAGTTTTTCTTACAAACTCCCATCTCCCTATTTTGCCAGGCTTTTACATGTACTGATCCTAACTCAGAGAGCATCACTGGAGGCAGTCACTCGGGCTATAAAATTCACACTTCCTTAAGTCAAATGTTGAAGAAAATGAGATTGCACTTCTATCAGTCAGGCTCAGATCTCATTTGGGAAAGCAGATTTGCCATTATTTTCTAACAAATCACCAAACACAGCATTTGGCTAAAAGTGCTGGCTTTGTGACTGGAGAAATAGAAACAGATAAAAAGCAACAGGCTTTCTACTTCAAACTAGTTTCTGTTACTGGTATTAGCTAGATACTACCTAACAGTTAGCGCCTGCATATAATTCATTAAAAAGACAATATTTAAAGATTGGAAAAGAAACTGCACAACAAATGAAACCTAAAAATATGTCTTGAATCCTAACTTCAAAGTATAAATGTTTATAATGTGTGTGTGTCTGTATGCAAGGAATCAACAGAATCCCTTCACAATACTTTCAGGTGCTAAAAAAGGGGCAACACTAATTCACTTTAAAATAGAACTGGTGAGGAGGTTTCATCTGCAATAATTTTCTGATGGAAAATGTATTTTTCATAAATTTTGTTTGTTAATATGGACAGAATATTAAATTGCCAGGAAATTTCAACTGGGCTTTTGAGGTATTGAATAGCCCATCAGACAGCTGCTGGAGAACCACCAGGATGTAGAGAACGCCAGGGCCAGCAGGAGCCTGAGCACTGCAGCACTCCTCCTCTGGCCAACCTCCTGGCAGATCCTTTGCCATGTCACTTGGTGCCTGTAAGGAAAACTGACATAACCCAGTCAAACACACAGCCGGCAAGCAGAAAAACCTCAATTCAGTTTTCTTTAAACGGAATTCACTCTTGCTTTGCTTCCTTCTTTCCCCTATCCCAAAGAACAAAAAGCTTTCCTTTTTGACCCAACTCAGAAGGAAAGTATTTCTACGTAAATATTTTTAAACAATATATTAATTCAATTAAATGGGAAATTTTGGCTTTTTATCTAAATAGAAGTATTTTATGTACTAGCGATTTGCAGCACAAGATGCCAAGATTTTAAAAACTTATTCCTTGAACAAAAATGACTGCATAATGTTGATATAACCAATGTGAAATACAGCATAATATGTATGTAATGAAATAGTTACATATTTCAAAGGATATTTCTGCTACAAATTTTTAACAGAAAAATCCTGAAATATGTATATAAATAAAATATTTATTATATAGTGTATATATATTGTATATAACACCACTGTTATACCTTCAGTAATGCTGACTTTGAAAAAAACACGTATTTTTTTCCTAAGAATCAAGAAACAGACTCACCTTCTGGCTCTGTGACTTTAACAAAGAGCGACTCCATATGCCACCCAATCACACCATGTGGAGAATCACTGGGTAAAATGGTAAGCACAGCTCTTGCCCTTCTGGGATCGATGACAGCTCCTTTTGTGGTATCCTGAACACCCACAGTAGTAACATGGGTGAGTGTGATTTCCACTGTCTCTGAGAGCTCTGCAACACCGTCTGCCAGAATTGTCAGGGTGATTGTGGACAGGGCCTGACCTTCTGAAAATGTAATCTAAAGTTTTAGAGGGAGGGGAAAAAAAAAGTCAAACTTCTTCTCAATGCTGTTATACCAACTATTTTATTCTAGAAAACTCTATCAATTAAAATATACACACATACACATATATATACACACATATATAATCATAGAATCATAGAATACCGTGTTGGAAGGGACCTCAGGGATCATCTGGTCCAACTTTTCTTGGCAAAGGCATGGTCTAGACAAGATGGCCCAGCACCCTGTTCAGTTAAATCTTAAAAGTGTCCAGTGTTGGGGAATCCATCACTTCCCTAGGGAGATTATTCTAATGGCTGATTGCTGTCATTGTGAAAAATTTTCCTCTTGTGTCCAAGAGGAATGTCCCCAGGAGTAACTTATACCCTAGGATCCTCACCAAGAGGTAGCTGATAGGGTTTCCAAAATTCCTGTAGTTGACTTCTATACATCCAAAGTTCTCCTTCACATAGAGAGAGACTTCTCCTCTTTTTCCCTCCCTATATGTACAAAACAGCCTATAGCCATCCATTGCAATCCTCCAGTCACATGAGCTGTCTCAACATGTTTCAGTTATTCAGTTATACTATTATGATGTCATAACGTTCTGACTGGACATGCAGCACTGTCCACATAGCTGGATCATGTTCAACTTATTGTCATTCGTTACATCCTTTTCAAATGGTTCAAAATTGCCTGTCTTCGCTGAGGTTTCTTGCATTATAGACTTAAGTTTAAGATGGTGTCAAAGACTGAAAAAATAGGAAGAATCTGTAAACTGCTGAAAACTCAGCATCCTTTCTTCTGCAGTGTACTGGGTCTGGCTGGGCTGGAGTTAACTTTCTCCACAGCAGCCTATATAGTGCTGTGCTTTGCATATGTGTTGATAGCATAGCAACATTCTGGCTACTGCTAAGCAATGCTCTCACAGTGTCGTAGGCTGGGGTTGGGCAAGAGTTTGGGAGGGGACACAGCAAGGATAGCTGACCCAAACTCACCAAAGAGATATTCACGCTCAGCAATAAAAACTGAGGGTAAGGAGGCAGGGAGGACACACACATAGATGACCATTAGTGGTTATGGCATTTGTCTTCCAAAATAGCTGCTACACGTACTTCCCAGGAAGTGGCTGGACATCTGTGTGCTGATGGGAAGTACTGAATAAATCCCACTTTCTGCTTTGCTTTCATGCAGAGGTTTTGCTTTTCTTATTAATCTGCCTTTATCTCAAGCTTTTCCACCTTATTTTCTCCCCTTTCCTGCTGAGGAGTGGGAGTAAGAGAGCAACTAGATGGGGGTTTGAAGCCAGCTAAGGTCAGTCCACCACATACAAATATTGCAAAAGAATGATGAACATATGTATCAAAATCACTGCTAATTGAAGTCAACAGTTTTGTGGAATTTTTTTTTTAGATAAAATGATTGCAAGATGCTTTGTCAGTCTATATTCTTCTTATTCTTAAATTAAAAAGGCCGGCCACTTGATTAGGTCTCTCAACAAGACAGATATGTCTATGAACACTTAGGCTACACCTATGCTGAAAGATAAAGAAAAATTTCCAGTGAACAACTTTATGCCTTTATTTTACCTTTTTATCTCTTCCTACCTGCAAACACACGCAGGGAAATCATGTAGCATCCATATGGAATGCTCAAGGAGTACTTTAATAATTTCAGTATGATTGGCATCCTTGATTTCCCCTCTGTTGATTTTTCTCTAAATTTTTTATCTTACTTTAGACCCTTTATATCCAGGTCTAAAGTTTATTTCTACAGTCTTTTGGCCCTTTCTTCCCTCAGCTGTGGCTTGTGCTACAGCTCTACGGCCTCAAAGCCCATATGGCTTTGTGTCTTCTACAGATGGCCACCAGGTGGAAGCCCTTGACTTAAAGAACCTGGCATCTGTCGGTCCTAAGTCACATCAAGAGCTTTGGCAAGCAGGAAACAATGGATTGTAACACGGCTGGAAATCTAAACAGTCTCAGAAACAGAGAAATTTGTGACTTGTGATATTCTCCTGAGCAACTGACGGTCTCAGTGCTATTGACAAGGTCAGGATGAAGAGCAAACACTCCCAGATTCCCACCTATGTCAATGATTTGACAAAGCAGCTGGATTTCACAGCACAAAGAAGGGAAGATGGGAATAGGATACTACAGGTACATATTTCTAGTGCCTGGACAGCATTGCAATATCTGGTTCTATAAAAGCAAAAGTGATGTTGCGAGCCAGAAGTGTAAATTGCAGGAACTACAGGAAAGGACGAGGAAGCAGGAACTAAAAGACGAGCAGGAAAATCTAACATGTACGGTCCTTCTCCCTCATCCGTTTTTTGAGAAAATACAGCCAGTGCTTCCCTAATATCAGTGATGTTATTACATACCATTCCTGAAGCTGGAAATACATCACTTATGCTCCCATTAGCAATCCACTCTACTGTAACTCTTCCATATGTTCCTATTAAACGTTCAATATTCAAGGTGATTAAGCTATCTTGTTCCATTTCTTCAACTTGCTTAAATAAAGAACTCTGGAAAACATGAAGCAGCAGAACCATAACACTATTTTCTTATAAAGAAAAGTTTCTTTCGGGGTTTACATATTCAACCAGGGCCAGTAACATTGGGCATCAGTAAGTTAATCTACTACTAAGTAGCTAAATACATGTTCATTGATTAAATTCATATGTCCTAATTTTCAGAGGTACTCAACACTGTCAAATTTAATGGATGTAAGAATTTAAAATCTTAGGCCTCTTTACCCTAAGGCAAAAAAGCCAACGTTTTTTGTCTGGGTTTTTTGTTGTTTCTTCTTTTTTTTTTTTTTTGTACAGAATATTGTGTCCAAAACATATGAAGCAGGTAACAAACAAGTGGACCTTCGAGACAGATATATTTTTACTGCTGTTACTTTAGTATTATTCACCCCCCTCACACAAGTTCAGATGTAGCATTTCATTTCAGTAACGACTGTTTCGTGCTTTGTATCTTCAGTATTCATTTACTATATATCTGTCTAGATAACTTGTACAGCATTTGATGATTTAAGAATCAACCACTCCAAGTAACACCTTCAGTCTGATATTTTTTTACAAAGAAGTAATTTTATTCTGGCAGAGCGGCTCATCTTGTGACATAACCAAATCATTATCTTCTTCAAGGGAAAAGGATCTTCGGATTTGTTTACTTAATTGCCTTGATTAATCAACTGGTAGCAACCTCTATGATGATATCCTATATGCCATCTGAAAACTGAATTTTAGGCTGTTGCAAAACCAAGCTGATAAATTGATGTGTCAACGTAAATGAGATTATAAAAATCTCACTTTAGGGACAGACTGTGGAACTTCTTTTCTACCACCTTGTGTTCTATATAATCACATAGCAACGCTAAACAGACGTCAAAAATTTCCTAACTCAAGTTGCTACAAGACTTTAGAAAAACAATCCTGTTACATGCTCCAGTTTACAGTTTTAGCATGTTTGTATTCCATTATTCAGAAATTATATATACATATTTTAATGATTTACCTGAGAAGTTTTACCTGAGCAAATGCAATGACTCCGTAGGCATTGTCATTAGAAGGAATAATTATGTTAACAAAACCATGAACACCAATCTCTGCACCTCCCTTAGGGTTTTTCAACCACACTTTGAAGCATTCTTCCTCCTCTGGGATGATGTCATCCAGGATATTGACTGCTATCACAGCTTCCATGTCCCCAGGCTCAAATACCAATTCACCTGAACTAGCATAAAAACACACACATCAAATAATTATAAACTGAGGATAGCTGATAAATTAACTTTGAAAGCACTGATGTAAATTTAATGAGCATTTTTGGAGCTGGAATTATTGTTTATATACCTGAGGAAGTAATTGAGGTTTAAAGGTTGTGGGTTTTTTATTGTTTTTTTTTTTTTAATTACAATAGATCATAGAGTAACTGAAATTAATTATGAAAGTAATTTAATTTATCCTGCACAAAAGCTTTGAAAAAAATCAAGTCATAACTGCAAGTCCTTACTTGTAATGTTTTAAAGCCAGTTGTGAAGCTGTTTGACTTTAGGTCGTCTTAAACCTACCTGTGAAAAACTCTCTTTAGTGTTAATAAGCACATCACACATAAAATTACATAATGTTCTCCACTGTTCCAAAAACAGTGTCACAGAAAAATAAATGCAAGAGCTGAAAGAAAGCTATATAAACCAGAAAAAAAACTTACCTAGGTATAAAATCTGACTGGTTGGAGATAGTGGTCAGCTCATAAATCTGGGAGTCAGACTCTACGGACAGAGCAATCAAGCTCTTGGTGGAGTTCAGAGACCTTGCAGTAGCCGAAGTGATATGATCTGCATATGGGGCTTCCAGCATTACGGAGAACTGGTTCTCTTCTGAGTTCCAAAAATACAGTGCTGTTGTGTCCTTACTGGACAGGAGGATGTGAACTACATGGAGCAATGAGGAGAAAAAAGAAAGTTCTCCCTGTAATGCCAGAAATGCCCCTGGTAGTGTAATGATTAGAGTAACTTTTAAAGTCTGATAAACAATTAAAAAAAAAAAAATGAGCAAACGTATTTCTCCAATTCTAGCATTATAAACTAGGATTTTAACAAATGTTGTCATTTAAGTCTTACCTAAACCTGAAGGAGGTATGAAAACATGGATGTTTCTTACAGCGCAGATTGGAAGAGACTGGAAGTGTCTAAAGGTAGACTGCCCTGTCTCCCAGATGAAAATGTCAGATGAATTTCCAGATTCTACAAAGGAGCAAAATTACAAAACTTACATTATTTTGCTGCCTGTAAGTTAAACTGAATACCAAGGGTTGGACTAGCTCATCTTTGAAGGTCCCTTCCAACCCAAACCATTCTATGATTCAAAAGGCAGAGTTTGGCAGCTTTAATTATGAAGTGAGACCAACTATCATCCTTTCCTTTTTACTTGTTGCATAACTCCATAGTACGACTGATCTCCATGGGATGTGTTTTTCTGCACACATACGCATGTAAGAACACTACCATTGCCAGTAGGCAACAGCCAATTGCAAAGAAACCTATGGACTGCCACATAAACTTCTCAGTAGGTGTAGGGATGTAGTCAAAACAATGCCTGTCACATTTGTAATGAAACACGTGTACTTTGTTGACCAATTACCTTTGCACGTCACAAAGCTCAGAAGTTAGAAAGCATGCAATCAGCAGCTAGATGAATAGTTATTATTTCTTATTGTTCTTGGGAAAATATTTCATCGGTTTTATAAGTATTTGAGAACAAACACAATGCTTTCATTTTCTGAGGGACAAAAGGGAGATTACTTTGCTAAAACGCTTATCAGAGAATTGTCACTCATCAGTAATACTTTAATCCTGATCTAAACTCCTTTACGCCAAATGCCTTTGCTACCAAACAGGCCAGCATATACTATACTATACTATACTATACTATACTATACTATACTATACTATACTATACTATACTATACTATACTATACTATACTATACACTACTCAGCTTTTGTCTTCTGGTAAATACCTTTCGCAATAATTAAATAGATATCAGATCCAGAAATCCAGGTCTCCATATGTTTTATTTCTTTTGCTGGTACTTGATGAAGGTTCCTAAACTCATTATTCAGCCACTGGTACAAGAGCATGTTCTGGCTGGTATTTGACAAAGAAACTAGTAGGTACATAGCACCTCCTCTAGGAAACAAGGCTATGTTCAGAGCTCCGTAAAGTGGAAGTTGATGATGCAGCACAAATATCTCCTTATTCCACTGGAAAATCTGTGGAAACATGAAATATTTCTTTCTTTATATATTCATAATTAGCACCAAGAGAAGAGAAGAGAAATTAAGTGTCATGCTGAAAAATGGGGAAGACTTATAGAGAACTGAATTCCTCTTTTCTAAGGAGGACTCTACATTAAGGTAGAAGCACACCTGTAAGTAATTTTAGATGAACAGGTTTATGGCCAGAAGCTACTTCTACTCTTACAGGTCTTTAACATGCTAGATTTCAAAATACAAATAACACTACCAATAAAATCAAACCAAATATAAATTATATGTTTATGCAGACAGTATTGCTAGACAAGTCTATAATTTTAAGTCTTATAAATCCATAATAGAAAGTAAGTATTTTTTCCAGAAGGATATACTTACAGTTCTTTTACCCATTCGTACTTTAAACTCAAAACTAATCAAACTACCCACACCAAAGCCAGGGGAGACAAGTGTATTCTAACCTGGATGGAACTGGAACTGTTTGTGTGACTCACAAAAATCAAATAGTCGTCTTCACCCACAGCAAAATGTTTCACATGTCTGGTATCCAGAATATTGAGAGTCTGTATCTGTCAGGGAAATAGGACAAAAATGGTGTTTGGAAGTAACTTCAAGTGATATGTTTATAGATACATGCACATATTTTTTTAATTGCAAAATCACTTACAAACTGTATATAAAATATACAAAATTACTGTTGTAGTTTAACCTCAGTCAGCAATTAAGTACCAGACAGCCGCTTGCTCCCCCTCCCCAGGGGGTGGGGGAGAGAATTGGGAAGAAAAGAAAGCTCTAGAGTTGAGATAAAGACAGTTTACTAGGGTAGCAAAGGAGGAGACAATTTTATATATATATCAAATAATAATAATATCAAGGGATAATAAAATATACAAAATGAATGATGCACAATTTCTCACCACCCAATCACCTGATGACCAACACAGCCCATCTCGAGCAGGAATCACAGAATAGAACTGAAAGTGACCCCTGGAGCAATTCTCAGTAGCAAGAGAAAAAAACAGAAAACAGCCCACTGCCTAACTCCCTTTATATACTGAGCATGATGCCTATGGTATGGAATACTTCCTTTGGCCAATCTGGGTCTGCTCTACAGGCTATACCCCTCCCAGGTGTAAAAACTAACATCATTGAAATTATGTAGAGTGTTAGGGCCCCAAACTAGCTAGGCAGAGAGTGCTTTTTTCTAAAACATGGCTGGACTGGAGGGCCTCCCGAGGTCCTTTCTAAGCCCATTATTTTACCATTTTTTAAGTAAAATAGATTTACCTTCCACAGTCTGCGTCCAGGCATGAATGCAAACACACTGTTGTTGGAGGATCCCTGCCTGGCCCCTCCATGAGTAATCACAAGGTAGGGAGAAGAACGGATTTGGAAAGACACACAGCTTTTAGGGTTCCACATACTGAAATTCTGAGAGAGCAATAAAAAGTAAGACTGAGACTTAAGTACTTTATTAAGTAGCGTGTTTGATGTTTGTGAGCAAGTATTTACCTCCACAGGAACAAAAACTCCTTTCCATTGGTAGACAGTAGAAAATGTAGCTGGAGGTGTACGCAACAGAACACCATACAGGATTTCTCCTGATGTAAAGAAACACCAGCTAGATGCTGACTCTTCCACAAAACTTTGCAAGACAGACAGGACACTGATACTGCCCCCTGCAATACAGTAAAAGAAAATATTTTTTATTCTTGAGGTCTTTTTCAACACCATTTTCATTACTTACTTGCCAAAACCAGACCTAGTATCAGAAATGTTGAAGTTGTTTCTAAATACTTGGTGTAAGTGTGTGTAAATGCATAGAAATGTTATAGTACTGAGGATACAACGAGAGTTAAGCAATAAATGTATTCTTCACATCTTACAATTGCACATGGAAGATGCATAGGCAATTTGAGCAAGGAGAGCAATACAGATTATTGAAAATCTGCAGAAATGGCTGATGACAAGGTGACCCTTAAGCAGCTAAACTCTTTTAATCTAATGAATTATGACATGCTCAGAAAAATATTAATTAATGTGATCATGATTAAATACGTGAATTTACATTCCAGAGTTACATCTCCTGTATGTTTGGCTAGTCTCTTGCTATCTCTGCTGTGACAAAAGCAGTGGACACCCTGGATAAAGTGAACGTACTGATGCCAAATGCAGTATCCGACAATGTCTCCCACTCAACACTCACAGACACGTTAAGCCCATTACTCCGTGAAACTTTCAAATAAACTGTAGTGTTGGCTTCTTCAATTATGAGGAAATTTGTCCTAAATGTGAGAATCATGAAAATAAAGAAAAAATGTATTATTTTTACAATATACTGATAAGATTCTTACAGTACAACTCCAGTGGAGAATATACAAGAGAAATAAAAAGAAAATATTAATAACTGGTTTTGCTATCGGACAGACTGATAACCACACTAATTAAAGTTGTCTAATGTTTCTTACCGCAAGATTTCGGCAAAATCACAGGAAATTCAACAAAATCTTAAAACACCCTGAAATTTAACACACCAGCTGTACAGTTTAAGAGGAATAATTTTTGAAAATATCATTCCATATGGTTCACTTGCTTCTGAAAAACAGCCCTGAGTGAAAGTGTGGTTTACACAAACCTTAAAACTAAAATAAATAATAAAATGTATGACTTCCTGGGCACTGATCTGACATTTGGAGCTCTTAAGATGGATTACTACTAGTGGAATATTTAGGGACAACTGAATTACTGTTTTTATGAAAAATTCCATAGAGAAATTGACATTTCTAATGTGAATAGTTCATTTTAAGTGTTTTTCTGTTATTTTGTATAGCAGCAAAAGTATCTGTCAGATACAACAACAAATGTTTTACAGTTGGATTGCTTAATTTCCTGACAGAGATTAATAAATACAAAACTGCAGAGAGATGACATCTCTACTGAATATGAAAAATCTCCTCTTAACTGAATCAGTGTTTAGTACCTATTAGTAACTGGATAGATGCTGAAAAGCCCTAGTGGAGCCTGGTTCTGTAATACTGTAATCATAGTTTGCACTCTGGTGCCTAGTCTGGCTCCTCCAGTTGGATTGAACAGGGTGACAATAAAGTGCTCATCCATTTCTGGTTCTTCATCCAGTATCGCAGATATATGCAGTGTCTGTCAAGAAAATAAGCACAGGAAGTTGTTAAGACTTGACATCTAATGATGACAGAAACTCTACTGTTTCCGTCCTTTAACTGTAACTGTACGGCTTTGGATAGTACAGGAGCAGAACGGCAGCTCTGGGAAATGGAGAGGACAGAAGTGAGGCAAGGATGGTTCAGGCTGAGGTTCTAAAGTTATTCACTCGGTGACCTCCATTGGTGCAACACTACTATGAGCATATCCTTTTCTGCTTTTTTTTCCTTCTCCTTTTTTTTTCTTCGCACCCTAAGATTCTCTGAAACACAATAGGTTTTGATCCTTTTTTTCATACTTTTCCTCTCTACTTATTCCAGACATTCCTTGGGAATTCATAGTCCTCATAAAGCTACCTGATACACTAACACAGCTCAGTCAAGTTGGTTTAAATTTATCTCAGTTTGCAACTAAATAATCTCCAGGTCAACAGAGTAATTCCACAATTGATGCTGGGAAGAAAGAGGGAAAAAAAGATAAGAAATAGAGGGATATTTGAAATACTCTCTCCCTTCATGATGCTTCTTTCCCTCTAGTGCACCACTGTAGATGAGAATAGGATCCTCTCAATGTTGTCTCAAATTCACAGAGAATTATCTAGAAAGAGGTAGGAGTGCTCACTATCATTGGAGCTGTCATCCTTCCCACTACCCGAACAGGCACAAGTTACAGAGGTACATATAGCTTTGCTATAGGGGAAAAAAAAAAAAAAAGTTAGTAATGATGGATCGGGAACTAAACTGGAGCTTAGAGCCTTTTAGAACTCCAGTTACTTCTGCAATAAACCATACCTAGAAACTGTTTTAGAAGGCTTTGACTTTCCACAGATCTCCTACACTGGTCAGCACTACAGCTCCAAAAGCATTTAAGGATCAGAAATTGAAAACTACTGTGTCTCCAGAATGGTTTGTTTCAGATTCTACCCCACTAGACATAACAGACTAACCTTCACTGGAAAAATAAAATAAATAAATAAACAAACCTGCCATTAAACTTAAGAAGTGCCAGGCTTTGACAAACTGAAGGTAGCTCATTTTCTAGCTAGCATTCTTGTGGGGACAGTACAGAGGCAGTGAGCTTCATACTCCCAGAAGAATAAGTAATTTTCTATTTCTAAGGCTCTGAGAGTTGTTCAGGTTTCGTATTGGTTACATCATACTCTGTTCAGTTCAGACCAGTTGAATTATTACAGGATGGGATTTTTACTTCAACCTTAACTACTTGTTAATATACTTGTAAATTATCACTTCATTTCAAAGTTTGTGGTTCAGCTACATTCTGAATACATAGAAAGAAATGTTCCTATGTATACATAAGCATTATATGTCCATTATTTTGTTTTCAGTTTACCTAAACTATCATAAAGAGAGAAATATCCACAGAAAGACATGTTTAATTTTTATGCATTCCCAATCTCACGATGGAATTTTCTCTGAGAATGAAGGAAAATATAAGAAAAAAATAAATACAAGAAAAAAAAACACAGACATTTCTGAAATCTTTCCAACAATTTCAAAAAACCTTTTTTCACTTCTTTGGTAATAACTACCATATTACCTTGAATCTGACTCCCTCTTCCAGCACAATATATCCTTGAGAAGGGGTCAAATCCACCGATGCCTCTGAAGAATTAATTTCACTTACAAGATATTGAACAGTCACAGTGCCAAATATCCCCTGAGGAGGTTCTCTAATAATATTTAATACTGCAACACTTTCCATCAAGTGAAGAGCTGTTTGCTCTCTTAGGAAGAAGTGATCGCTATTATTGAATGACAAAACTCCATGGCCGTCATCATTGGCAAGTATAGTAATTGTGGCTTTTGAGAAATAAATAATGGAAATATTATTTAATTAATATAGTAAAAGGTAATTGTACATATAAACAAAAAATACATATAAATACAAATGCAGTAGTCCTTTAGTGTATATATAATTCTTTTATGTCCATGATCTTACTTTAAGAAAATATGTCTTTTTACTTTATCTAGGAAGATTTCTAGACAGGAAGAATCTAGATTCTCTTACTAAAAAGCTCAGATTTACACTTTTTGATACTTTATTTTACGTATTATCTTTTTAACGGCATAGACTTCATAGGGATGTTTAAGAACTTTACAAAGAAATGTAAGGATTTACCATAGGTGGGCAATGGTATTTTCTGAAATGTGATTATTCAGAAGAATTAAATTAAAATTACTACACTACAATTCCAAAGAATGAGAACATAAAACCAAAGTTTTACCTGTTGTGTTCTCCCCTAATTCAAGCCCCAGAGAAGGATTTGTTAAAATTAATTGGAACTTCTCATCACCTTCAGGAATATCATCATCAAAAATTGTAACAACAACAGATTTATTCCTTTCTCCATCAGCAAAAAAAAGAGTCTAGCATTGAAACACAGAAAGCATTGAATACTTAAAAACTGTTAATACACACAAAATTTTTAAACTAAGGTAAACAGAATTGTCTTAAATAGGAAAGAAGAGGTGGCAAGAAGAGCTATAATCTCTATGTCCCTTATAAATTGATTGAAACAGAAGTAAAAAAAAGTTCAGCACATTCCAAGGACAAGTAAGAGCAATTTACTTTCAAAGTTCTGTTGCAAAAAAATGAAACCTTATATGAAATCTCATATCCTCTTGTCTAAGCAAAATTGTGTTTGAGACAGATGTTTGAAAGTTTACTATGTGTCTTATATTTTAAACTATTTCAATATTTAAAAAAGAAAGAAACAGTAAAATAAGATAACAAATTTTGTTCTATTCAGATGACCAAAGTAATTGAAACAAGTTGAAAAATCTGTCTGCACTACTGATCATTTGGCAGAATAAATAAGCCATTCTTTTGCGGAAGGTGAAGGAATGAAAATAACTAGATTTAGAATTTGCTTCTTACCCTTGAGGTCACATTAAAATCCAAACCCAACTGTGCCTCCAAATTTTGGGCATAAAAAAATACAGACACATTGCCATACGATCCTCTGTTTCGGTATGCCATTATTGTCAGATTCCCATGAGATTCATTAACTTCAAAACTAAAACAAAAAGCAAGAAAAACTCTCAGTGCTCACTGAGCATGTTCTTTCAAATAAGATGGTAGATAGCTGTTATATTTTTCAAATAATTCCCTCTGCCCTATAACAAAAATGCATTGTTACAGTATCATCATCATTGCAATTGTCTAATACAACCTTTTAACCTTTGTTTCCTATCTAAATGGAATAGGCATGGAATAGCCTCCTACAGGAGGCTGTGATTTTTCCCTGCTTATTAGTGGCAGATTAAGCCTGTCTATGTTCATGAATGCCTTCTTCCTAGCTCCTGGAAATTAGTCAGGGAAAAAGATCTGAGAGATTCTGGTGGGTATGCTTACACGGATGCAGAGGCTGGAATACTGGATGACGGCTAGGGGAGTGTTGTAAGTTCACAATATAAAAGGACAGCAGTAAAAGTATATAGTAGTCAAAGATTTCTGAGAAAATATACTGCAAATGTTGGGTTTCAGTGTGGGAGTTATCTTACATTTTCCAGTTCTACTGAATTAAATGATGCTTTGCCATCTCAAAGATCTGGCCCTATTTTTAATAGGAGTTTTACTGTGAACTGAAAATTAAAATAATTGGACAACATCAATCACTAACTGACACAGTGAGTTCTTCAAGGAGACAAGACTTACTTGGCACTTTCCCATTCAATTACTCCGCTTACTCCATCATTAGCATCAATAATAATTTGAGAAGCCAAACCTTCCACATCTAAAATGGAAAACAGAAGGAAAAACATGAAAGAACAATAAAGTCCGTTTTCATTCCTTTCAAGAATGACAGAAGTGTTTCTTAAATCTCTACCAGTTTTGTAGAAGAAATACAAAATTTTTGTTTCCAAAATGTGGATGAGAAAATGGTTGTGGGCAAGACAATTGGAAAGGCTCAAAAAAAATCGGTCCTTAGTATCTTACTATTAGAACTGCAACACAGAGCTTTGAATTAGCACTGTTACATTTAATAATGCATGCAAAAAGATTAAAGAAAATTTAGAAAGCAAAACACAGCACAGAAAAAATAGGAAATACCAAAAGCAAGGTTTGTCATGGAATCTTAATCTATCTTCATTGTGTGTGTTTATTATAACAACATTCAACATTTTGCAGACTGTGCCGTTCTGAATATGGGAGGGAAAATGAGTAAGAAAGAATAACAAATGATGCAGTGTTACATCTCCTATTCATGTTTCAGTGCCTGATCAGAAACCTTACTAGCACACACCTCAGATTCTGCTAAAAATATAGAATTATTAATTTATTTGTAGGCTGTTTATGTACTGCAACATTCTATTGCTTCATAAAGGCATATGTATCTTAACAATAAATCTGAAAGATTATTGTATATATTGCACTGTGAAAATACTCTATAATAGATTAACGCCAGAAATACCTACTAATTTCTGGGACCAGAATTTGACAGTCAAAACTTGATTCTTCTAAGAAAACAGTGCCTTAATTTGTTCAGACAGAAGCACCACATGACAAGCTTGATTTACTTCAACTTACTTTTTAAGAGACTTAAAAAGAAATGGAGAAAAGAATGACAATGTCCACAACCAAACTGAGTCCACTGAGTCTGCAGTACATATGCTATATTTACATCTAGAGGAATATCTTTCTATTCAGATAAAACTGAATAAAAGTAAAAGATCACAAACAGCAGAAATGTTACTAAAGTTTAGAAATCCAGAGGGAGTGCTAGCAATTACAGACCTGTCAGCTTCACTCCTAACCCGCGTTTTCCCTTGTTGTGTCATGGTCAGACCAGCTCACCCAGGATCTCTAAAACTTTGTGTTCAACCGCTTGTTTCATGTCTGGCCTCCTTCCCCTCCCCTGATGCCCTCCTGCCTCCTTCCCCTAGCTTAGCTCTTTCTTGTTCCATTAAGTTTATTATTTTTCCTTTCATCACTCTCAGCTGTCAATAATTTTCCTCTTTTTTAAATTCCTTGCACTTTTGTATTGAGTTATACTCTCTTCCACCTTTTTAGAAGATGGCAGCAAAAGGAGCATGGAGAAAACAACAGAACTGTCTTATCTTGCTCTTTCTGCTCCTTATCAGTGAAGCCTCAGATCAGAAATAAAGGTGACTTAACTTCAGTGTGTTCAACCCTACATCACAGACACACCCGACTTACTCCACATACTGCACGCATGGCCATCACAGGAACAGCACATGCAATCAATATATTCCAGATGTGTAGGATTGACTGCACATGTCTGTATCACGTGCAGAACACTCATCTCTTTTGATGTTAGACATTTAGAAATACTTCAGGTATCATGCATAGGGTATGGTATTGCTAGGAGTCCTAAACAAATGCATTGCACCAAGAAGGAGTTAAATTGTCAGTCATAACAAATCAAAAGACACCAACAGGGAAAACAAGATCAGAAAATAGCCTGATAACGGAATTTGCAGTGACATTTTACAATAAGGAGTATCTTTGGCCACATGGGTTAAAATAATTATCTGTTCATCCTAAGTACTTTTCACCCAATGCAGATATCACAGCAGGGATGAATGCTCAGGATTCAAAGAGACCGCCAATCCCGTACAACAGAAGGTGAGACTATGCACTCAGCACAATTTAGTTCAGAAAAATCCTTTGTACTTATATGTTACTCTTTTTACGTTCTAGATTTTAGACTTGACTAATCACAGCTCAGTCTCTACAAATCAGCAATGAGTCTTGCAAGTTACCTTTCAATCTGTAACGAATTAACTCTGTTACTTCTATAGGCATGCAAAGAAAAGGGAAAAGAGTCAAAGATGTTAGAAATAATCAGTGTAACAAGTCTGTAGTACCACAGGATAATCCACAAAGCCAAGAGCAGCTACGCTACTGAATTCACAAGCAGAAAGAGGAGCTAACTAAGCAACGATAAATGAAGTTCAAGAGTAGGAAAATCATAGGATATAACGCCTAAAAGTAAATCTGACAGAGCGTAATAAAAAAAGACTTTTAAAAGACCGAACAAAGTAATCACATAAAGTGTTTTTTTTTAACATTTTTGTTTCCATTATGTGCTTGGAAATGAAAATCAGATTAACACACTGCCAATAAAACTCTTCAGATAGTTCTGCTCGCTAACTGTTAATTACTAACTTGTCCATGAAAATTGCCTTACAATTTTTACAGAGCTTAAAAACATAAGAAGTGTAATAATTGACATGTTTGATATTATATAATGTTTCTTTCAGAACAAACTGTTTCATACTGGCTTTGTTGGCAAGTACGTGGTGTAATGATAATATGCCAGACTAATATAATCTGCAGGCAACGCATGTAAAATGAAAACAAAAGATAATTCTGCAGAAGTTGTTTTACCCAGCCTAGGTGGGGATGAAGTTGAATGGTTCATGATGAGTTCAACTGAAGTTAAATTAACCAAGAAGAATTCTTGCACCTCTGGCACATCATCCTGCAAAACACAAATTCAGTACACCCTATTTTAATTTTCCTTTAAGAAACTGTCACAGAAGTCACCGAAAAGCAACACACTAGAAGTCTCTAATATAGCAACACTAGAATTAACTTATTTTTCCATTTTCATAAAATACTTTTATTGGGTGTAAAATTCTTTATCTTGAATGAATTATGAAGTAAGACACTGAATTTCATTAAAAAGACTCTGTGGTGACACTAAACTATGCCTGTGAATAAATTTCTGCCCAATTTTAAAGGCATAAACTCCAACCACTGAGAAAGCAAGAGTCTGTAGCAAACAATCAATTACACTGCTCTGAGTATCAGAGAGAAACACCTTAAGGAGACAGCTAAATTTCATTTATGTGTAGGTGGAGCTGCTTTCTATTATTATTTGTCCTTCTGTGATTTTACCACTAAGATAAAAATCACCTTTCTAAATGACAATGAAATATATAGCTTCAAGTAATACATAACTTGCAAGCTTGAGGTTTCCAAATATTCCTCTTCTGATGTCATGCAGATCCATATAGAATGAAAGGGTTCAGAGTTTACCTCCAGAATAGTAATATTTATGGCAGCTGATGTTTCTCCTTCTTCCAAAATCAGTGAGTCAGAAACAGCTACATAATCAGCTCCTGGTTCAGCCAAGGTCCCTTCCGTCTGATTACTTAAGGTGAGCAATCCAGGAACTGTGGCATACGTAATATTGATAGCACCTGTTTAATTTTTGACAAAAAAATATAATTTTTAAAAAATTCTTATGTAATGCTCACTGGAATAGACAAAGAAAAGAGATCAAATGCTCATCCACAAAATGAAAAGCCTAACTCCAAAACAGGTTTAAAAGATTCATCTGGAACCAATGGAACTTCATTATCGTTTTAATGTGCTTCAGTCCAGCCTTTGGTGATTTGTCCAGCATCACAGGACTCAAAAAGCCTTAGGACCAAATGTATTCATATATTTGAGGTGCTGTGGACCACAAATATTACATTGATTAAATATCACCTGGGACATCTAGTGTATCATTAATATCTGGTTTGGTGCCAAGGGAAGTAGAATGTTTCAGGAACAACTGATATCTAAGAAAGGTTCTAAAGACAGTGCTGGGAAATACAGCTTAATAAATCTAGTGTCCTTCCGAGGCATACTGACATAGACTTCAAAAAAAGAATAAAAATTAGAGGACACACTGACAAATGTTACCAAAAGAAAAAGTTAGACATATTTTTTTAAATAATAAAGGCATGTCTCACTATCTGCCAGGGTAAGTCAAGTTGCAAATTTAAAGAGATAAAGTTGCAAATTTATCCTGGCGATAAAATGACCAGATGGAATTCAAAGCTAGTCTGTATGAAATAAAATGTGAGGTATAAAAGAATCTCAGTTTTAATAAATAATTATGGACTTTAATTTAAGTAAGAGAGCTTACATTTACTATGGATTCTTACCTTAAAGCATTAGTTTCCTGAGTAGTGTTCTAAAAGTAGTTTAGATACCGATTTATATTTAAAAAGAAATGGGAAAACATAGAAATGTCATTAAAATGCCTCTACAGATCTGTGGTGTGTACAGATCTTGAATATTAATTGTAACTGATCACTTCACCTCAAAACAGATATAACAAAATAAACTAAGAGGGATTATCACTGAGGTCTAAATATAGTCTAAAAAGTTAAATAGGAAATTATTGCACGTTATGGCACAGTTGAAATTCTCAGGCAACAAACACAAGAAAATACTTTTGCACACAGCATGTTGTGGAATTATGGAATTAAGTACAACTTGATTTTATGGATGTTAAAAGACAAATTTAATTTTAAAGGAATAAGAAACTCTCAAAGGAGATGTAAACTGAATTCAGTCTGAATGAAACTTTTTCCATGGGATGTTCCTAAGTCACCAGCTTCTGAAAGTTTAGAGGGGAAATATGTGGGGATGATCATTCTACAGAAGCTCCTTTTCTCATATAGGTTGTTTTTTTTTTTTTTTCCCCTGGGGAGACTAACAATTTGAGACAGATTCATTAGACATAAAGGTAGTTACCCTAATAGCCAACTAGTTACATCACAGCTCCCAGACTCCTTGCTATGGAAATGAGGGCTATGGCTCCAGTTTTACTTAAAACTTAGTTTCCAAGCTTGCAGTAAGCAGCCTAAAAGTTCTGAATATACCAATTGTATCCAAGATTTTTCAAAATTTCCAGCATCCCTGTCATAGCTTTCATTCATTTGCCTAGTGATTATCAAAACAGAACTTTCTCTTGGAGTTATTATACAGACCTAGAGATCCAAATTCTCTGTTAATAAAAAGGTGAACCGTTTTGTTTTCCTCTGGAATTAAAACTACCCTGGATGGGGAAGCAAAATTCAAGACTCCATGTGGTTCATCACTAGCTTCTATTGTCAGAACAGCTTCATATCCTTGACTATCCAAGACAGCGGCACCTGAAGAAGAAACTCCTGCAAAAGAATCAATGCACTACAGTGAATAAACTGTTATGCAATTATTTTTTTTACTTGTATTACTGCTATTGTTATGTCCAAATGACAGTGATGAACAGTGCAAATTACATTAAACCGAATGTATTATGTGCTCACTGAAGTTTATGGATGGTGTGGAATGCATATATATTTACATTCTAAAACAAATACAGGAATATACTATCACAACAAAAATTGTATACATACTAAGTACAGTGTCACAAAAATGTATTAAGAAATGAGGAAATGTAATGGGCTCGTGCCAAATATCAACTTCCCTAAACTTCCTTAATTGTAAAAGGATTGAGAAAATTTTCCCAGGAATTAACTCGAAAAGTTAAAATTATATTCAACTTTTCAGTCATTCCACTAAGAAATTACTGCCTTTTTCAAGAGTTGCCTTGATGAATAATTGTTGGTGTATTAATTTGTGCTCTTCCTGAAGGTTTACAAGAGTCAATAAATGATTCTTGGAAGTTGGTAAGGCACCTAGAAGCAACACAAGCCATGTCAAGTTACTCTGGTGTTTAGACATCAACTTCAGTTTAATAAAGGGTATTTCAGAAGGGATGTAGTTTCATGCTTCTTTTCTCACTACAAATTGAATGACAAGAATAAAATATTCTGACCTTCTGAATTCAGAAACGTATCAGAAAGTCAGCTTGGGCATAACAAGATTGCTTTAAAAGATAAAAATATCCACTTATTTCATTGCAACTGTATCCAGAACACATTAGTAAGGTCAAGTCTGTATTCAGTTAAATTAACGAGGCAGAGTCAGACTGGGTTTAAAACTAACTAAAGAAAACTGCAAAGACACTGTGAGGTTTTTATTTATGTATCTATATATATACACACACATACACATATTTACATAAGGATGAAGCCTGTTTCAATAAAATGTGAGTGAACTTTGCATAGTTTACAGCAGTTGCAGTATGCTTAGTCATGTGCTTCCAAAACGGATTAAAACATATGAAAATATTCCGCTACTACATGGTAGTTTTAGGATACAGCAGACTATAGTTCTGCATTACCTTCTGTTTTGATGTTGTATAGGATGATCTGGTACTCTTCTTTTTCTTCAGGAATATGGTCATCCAGCAAGTGAACATACAACGTTGTATTCAACATCTCCTATTTATTTTATTGATAAATAGGTTAGTCATTATTGTATAAAATACTAGTTTTAGCACTGTATCATATGGATTTTTAACAACACCTTTGAGAAATGTAAAGTTAAACTATCAAAAACTATGAACTCTCCTCAGTTTCGACAAGGAAAGGAGCAAGTAAATAATGAGATCAACAAAGATTGCCATAAAAGCACACTCGTCCTCTTGGCTCAGTTCTAATTACAATATTCTCTAATATTCTAATATTAGCTTTGCTTACGGACTTACCTCAGGAAAAAAGAGTATTCCAGAATAGTTTTCAAAATTTTGTTTTACATTATGCCCAACTATCTTCCATTCAACAGTAACATTTCCCAGTCCTGGGGCAGTTCTTACAATATGGAATTGCAGTTGTTCTCCTAGGAATAAACAAAGGATAAGACACAGTATTTTGGGGTTTCCTGTCCTACATATCAATTATAGAAATGAGAAGCCAAAAACACGCATCAGAGTTCAAATAATTTTTCTGAAAGGCATTAACATTTTTAATACTGAGCTTCACAGTAGGTATAGAACATATTTGTTTTTAATACTGAAATTAAAAACCCAAACCTAAACTCCTCATGGGCTCTCCTGGTTTTAGTTCACTCTTGGAAAGAACTATCAAAATATGAGGGAACCTGGTAAAGATTAATAACGTAAAAAGTAAACGCCCATTCAAAACCTGAACAAACAGGAGAGGAATATTTGTCTGTGAACTACACAAAACAGTAAATGCTGTAGGTACCAGCTATATTACGAATAGTTTTGTACAACAGCTAACTGGTAAGGAATACACATTTTCATAACATTTGCAGTCTTTTGTGACTTTACAGAATATATGCAGAAATTGCTTGTAATTACCCGTAAGTTCTATTTATGAGTTTGAACTTACAAATATCATTAATGTTAGAAAATATAACACTCACAAAATGTCAATATTTAATAATTTATAACTTAAAAAATAAAGTATTTAAAACTAAAACATTAGTATTTAATAATCTATAATGTAAATTTTTAATCAGTTCTTATAATTTCTGGCATCATCAGTAAGATTTGACAATGTGCGTCTATAGGAAGCTATCAGACTATTTTTCTCATTTGTAATATTTAGCCCAATGGGTACTTTCATTAAAAAGAGTAAACTCCTTAGGAATCTTTGTAAAATTAAGACAATTTATAAAATTTCTAGAATATTAAATATGTATTAACATTTATAAAATTTATATCATTTATATAACATTAAATATGTAAAAGGTGAACATGTGAAATTAACACATTCAATCAATAAGAAATAGAATGGCAAGTAAAATTAGTAATATTACGCAATGCAGTCATATTAGAGGACAGATGTTTATTACATATAAATGTATGGCATCCATATATTAACAGCATTTTCAGGTGTGTGGAATTTAAGTTTAACAGTATGTACAGAGTTGCATTGGCTTTCAAACACATAAAATATGCAGAAATCTGTAATACTGAGATGCCTGGAAATAATAATACATGAGATAGTTTTGCTCACTACAGAATGAAGAAAAGTGAAGAAAAAATTGTCAGAATGTATTTTACTGATGCAGAAATAGAAATCTGAGAAATTTAGTTCCATCCCCAACTGAGTGAAAAACTCTTTCTTAGTATTGCTATGAGCTAACTTGAATTTTTTTCACTGTTGAAAAACCTGGGAATAATTCAGCATCAAGTTAGGATGCTAGCTGGCCATTATATTGCAGGACAGTATTGGATAGCTAAAACTGGCAGGAACAATTTGAACATTTTCCAGATGTGTTCTTTTTTTTTTTTTTTGTAAGGAAATATGAGACAGATGCATGTATATTGGCTACCAATGAGTGAGATGAAAACAAATAACTTCAAGACATCTTAATATAATTAATTAAAATAGAAAATTGTGAAGAATACAAGAATTGCATACATCCATTTTCAAATAAATGGAGACAGTATGAGTTATTCAGACTCAACAGTTCAAACTTCAGTTAAGCGTTGGAGATGAACCAATGTTCATATCTTTGTCTTAAGTTCTTACATGTTGCTTCTAAGAGAATAAAAGAACTCAAAATGTATTGACATCACAAGGATTCTGCTTCTGAAGTCAGATACCTGAGGACAGACTGCCAGTTTACAGGTTCCCCTGAGGCTAATTTATCACATAATTTAACACTACACTGAGATCCATCCTAGCCTATTTGAGAATTTTGCCATTGCAAACAAATAAATATTTTACAGAAAAATGGTTACTTCAGTAACGTTGGAGAATGCACAACTTAGACAAAGCTTATTTCAATACAACGTCATATAATACGATGACTTTTCACTGAAGACTGGGACAAAACGCTTGATGATGTAGAAGTCTGTTAGACTGTAATCTAAACACTAAGAAACCTGAACTACAATTCACCATAATTACAGACCCCAAGCAGTTAATTATTGACTCATGTATCTTGGTCAGCTTTACCAAAATCTTCAGTATCCTTATTCAGAAAGAAATACTAATACAAGTACTAACTGTTTTCTGAAGATTGAACGTGTTATCAGGCTAATTTCACTATTTTAAGTTTTTCAATATTCAAGCATCAGCCAACCTTCTCCTTTTATTTCCAGCTATTGCACTGCACTATCCTCTCATACAGTCATAGCCACAAAACTGTTGCATGCCTCTGCCAGTACTAAAATGATACTCTTGCCCTCAATAAGGTGATAAATAATATGGACAGCTTGAAAATAATACAGATTTGCTTGACAGAAATTGTTCAATAATACCTAAATATAAAAGACAATCATATCTGGATTTATGTCTGATAAATTTTGTTTTTACAACAAAAAAAACCCTTGATACTGAAAATGAAATACAAACACTCAATATAAAGGTCATAGCTCATTCTTTGTTCGTTTTTTTTTTTTATCAAAAAAAACCCCTGTTTTTTAGTTTGGTTGGTTTTTCTTGCTGTAAGACAATGCACTATTTTGCACAAGCTGGAGGAACAGCAGCCAAGCAATTTCCAAACTACAGCACAGTTTTTCAGTTCCAAATGACCAGTATTTGTAGCATGCTATGAGTAATATTTAACCAGTGGAAAGTATTCAGGGCAATCATAATCTTTAGGAATGAGAAGGTTTGTATCAATTCCTTGTGCTCATTAACAGCTCTTCTTAGCCTGCCAGATTGCAGCTGGCTTGGCAGGCAGATCAGAACTGTTAATGTGGTGGAATACAGGATGAAAACCAGGCGGACTCTAGCACAGAATTAACATAAACCATATCCAGATAAAAACCAAAAGGTTATGATATCCTTTCTGGAAAAAAAAAAAAAAAACAAACAAAACCAAACCAGAATACGTTTGGTTGAGAAAGACTTTTTTTCTTCAAACAGAAAATGCAATGCACGCATTCCTGGACAGCAAATTTCTATTTTGCTGACTTTCCCTGCCCATCAGTTTACATGTCAGAGCAATATGATACTGCAATACACTGAGATTCCAGCAAAGGCTGCCAAAAGCAACCATCATTAGTACTGTATTATCCTATGCAAAATTGCATCAAACCTTAGAAGACGCAATATGCTCTTTTAAAGCATGAGTAGAAATCTTTGGTTCGTATCAAATTATTATTGTTTTTTCTCAAACATCATGACTCAGTGATGACAGCAAGATTGCTGCTTTCCTAAATTAGCTGCCATTAAAAATGCATAAACAGAAAATTTTACACCAGCAGGTTATTGAGTCTCTTCTGATGTCATGCAGATCCATATAGAATGAAAGGGTTTAGAGTTTACCTCCAGAATGTGGGAATATTTTCTAGAAGATCTAAAGCAAGTTCTAAGTCACTGATAGGTGAGATTTGCTAATAGTTGTGTATGATGGGAGTTATACACAGCTCTGGAATATGATATAAATGAGAAAGACAAGAAAGGATAAAAGGAGATTTGAAAAGCAATACCAATAGAAGCAAGGCATGACCTTCAGAAGAAAAAAGGAAAGCAGAGATTATGATACAGAAAAGCATATTGAAAATGGTGTACTCATCCTTTCCATAAATTTCATTTAAGTGTTATGCCTGCAAGAGTTAAAAATTCAAACACATGTCAAGTATGTGATTATTCTCTGCTTGCTGGCATTCTCTGAACAGTGATACAATCAATCACCGAGTACTTATCAACGGAAAGCATGGAGATGAAAGCTAATGTTAAACAAATTGAGTGTGGTCAACACAAGAAACTCACCTTCACGACCAATAACAGATCTGGAGGCTGTCTGGAAGCTAATAATTCCTGCCACATTGTCACTTGCCAGAATAATCACTGTGACAGTGTCAAAAGTGGGCAGAATCCGACTGCCTCCCTCAGTATGAACCAGGCTGATGATGATACTTTCATTATCCTCTGGCTCTGGATCATCTAAAATGGTCAGTGTGACCATCTTTTTGGTTTCCCCTACAAGGAGAACATATAGATACTTATGGGTGCACATAGAAATCACCTTTTAAAAAAACGTAATCATCTCCCCTCTGTAGGAAATACTTTTGAAATACAAAAAAGGACATGAAGCATATTTATTTATTTACGTGTCTAGAAGTTACTGAATGTCATTATGAATTTTCATTCAATCACTGTTGAAAAGTTCCATTAGGGCAATGTAATTATCAAATTATTAAATACACTAGCTAGAAATTAACAATGTAGGCATAATTTCTCAATATCTAGAATTCTTTATTTGCACTGTAAGTTCTCTAACTTTCAAATTTAACTTAGAAAAATGGAATATCATGTAAAAAAATTACCAAGTGCATAAGCTCTAAATTCCATGCGTATAACCAGGAGCCTATGGATGACAGGTTTAAATTATTCTGCATTATGTGAGTGATCTGTTACTAATATATAACAAAATCATTGAGGGTGGTGGAGCACCGGCCCAGGTTGCCCGGAGAGGCGGTGGATGCCCCATCCCTGGAAACATCCAAGGCCAGGTTGGCCGGGGCTCTGAGCAACCTGATCTGGTTGGAGATGTCCCTGCTCCTTGCAGGGGGGTTGGACTGGGTGGCCTTTAATGGTCCCTTCCAACCCAAATCATCCTATGATTCTATGATTCTAACATAATTACTTGTCAGCTCAGAATCACTGCTGGCAACACTTCTTTTGAATTCAGATGGTTTAGTAAGCCAGCTAGCACACTAGAATCTTTACTACAGTCCCACACGCCCATAAATTGCTTCCAAAGTAACCGTTCGATCAACTCAGACTTTGAAAACATAAAATACATCTGTCATGCTGCACGGTACCTGAGGTACCTGCCACTGACACATTCAGGTTGTTTGCAATTTTATTTAATATGTTGTTATGTTATGTTATGAAATAATACAATCATCTGAGAATCTAAAGAGAGGTGTCATGAAAGATTAGTACTGTACCAACTGAAGGTTAACAAAAGACTAGTTAGGCCTCATTCTTGTTTCATTACCCTTGATATAACAACTCTTTTCAGCATTATTATTCCCTGCTCAATTGGTAAAATGGTAAGCTTTATAACACTTTGTAATATCTTATAAAAAAATAATTAGATATTTATGCTTTTCATCTTTTGTTTCTACTACCACTGTGTGTGCTTTGCAACATAATGCTATACGGTAATGAACTACATTCTTTTTGAATATATATCCTGAGCATTCAGGCAGGTTTGGCATAGGAATAAGACATCCCCTATCAAAACATCCAGAGGATTTAGTGCTTGTCAGGTTCTTTTTGATTTTCTTTAGTTACACAAAACAGAAGCTAGCGCAAAACATTGCCTCACCTTCAGCAAACACCAGAATCTCCCCAACACCTACAAAATCCAAGTTTGGGGTAGCAGTTCCACCAACCACACGCCATTCCACTGTCACCTGTCCCAGGCTGCCTTCTGTCCTGTGTATCATTAGCTGCACCTTGGTCTGAGGACGTTCTTCTACTTCGATATACAGACCTGCCTCCGTTGCGTTGGGACTTACACTGTAGATCTTAAACACTCCAAACGCATCTCCGTTCATCATTATGATAACTGTGGAAGTATTTGGCTGTCCTATAGTTGGTTGATTTTTTAAGCTGGCGGAGATGTTCATTAGTTCAACTTTCAAAAGGGATACAGTGAATTTCTCATCCAACTCTGGCAGACTGTCGGGGAGTATGGTAACTGTGAGATTCGCAAACTCTTCCCCTTCCAGCATTATGGCCCACTGTCTTGTAACAGATTCATAATCACTGCCAGCAATGGCTTGTGTGCTAAAGAGAGCAGACGCACTGGTGATGTTTTTCTTGTAGGTCCAGAATCCTGAAGTATTATTTAATGGGCTGATCTCTGATGTAAGCCAAAGGCAGAGAGGAATTTCAGAGGCACTGGAAAATGTAAAGGCTGAACACGCTTGTTCTTTCAGGCATCGAGTTGCACAGGCATACAGTGGGTCACTTGCTGCCGACACGTTCACTCTGGTCTTGGACAATTGGTCAGGAATTCCTTGTACAGGGGATTCGTAATAGGCCAGGATATCCTGACCTTGCTCAATGGCAAGAGCTACGATGTCTGTCTCAGAAGTGCTGTAAAATATCTGCAGTTGACCAAACCTTCCCCCACTAAAAGACATTAAAATTAAAAAGTAATATTAGCTGATGAAGTAAGTCTAATATTCTGTATGTTTCTGGGTTAAGAATAAAGATGAACAAAATTGACTGGCCTTTTCTGACTTGCTGAAAAGTTCCAAATAGCTAATTAAAGTTGAATTCTTTTAAGCTAGTACCAGAATAATTGAGTTCTCATCTTTTGTGGGTAGCATGTTTGATTATTTATAGCTTTGGTAGCAGCCTGTTAAGAATGCATGTCTGCAAACATTTGTTTCTAGGAATTAACTTAGTCTTCTTAGGACTAGGAAAGAAGAAAAAGCCTATGCTGCCCAACCTTGTTATCTTTCCTCCTAAGCGTCCTCAGGATATCACACCACAGGCATAAAAACTGTTTTCCTCTTCTTGTGTCTTTCCATCCCACAAGAGTTGACCTATTTTGTCCTACAGTTCAAATCACAGGAGCAGGCTGTCGTGCAGCTTTCCATGATTTGACAACTAAATAGGCAAAATGAAACTCCAAGTATACTGCGTGCATTCGGTTTACATTGCACATTACAATGTTTATTACATTTAAGTACTTTATATACATTTCTAATAAGCAGAGATCTAGTTCAAAAACAATGTATATGAAATAAAAATGCATTGAGGCAGACCAAGAAATTGATGCAAATACTTACACAAGAGGAGCATGACATTTGAAATTATAGCAAAGGAAAAAAATATAAATAAACATTATACAAACCTTCGCCTGACTGTTATATTTGCAAGCAAATTTCTTTCTAGTGGCTCCTGAATTCGATATAAGGGTTGATGAAAGAAAACTGTGCCATAAGGATTATCATTGGCAGGTATTATAATATTTGCCACGCCATCTAACCCAATAGCACCACCATTGGAGGCCTGAGTTAATTCTACACGGACAATCTCAAAAAGAAAAAAAAAAAACAGAAAAAGAAATAATGCAGCTAAACAATTTTTGGTACTTCTAACAATAATCACAAGCAAAGTAAAATCTTAACTTCTTGCACCTTCCCACTAGAACATTCCATGGGTTTTTTTTCACACATTTCTATAACATATTAAAACTCTCATACTATTCCAGGCAGACATAACTTCTTTACTTACTTCTTCTGTTTCTGGAACATCATCAGCCAGGATTTCCAATAGCAACATCTGAATGGCGTCACCAGGGGCAAAAGTAATATTACCCAAGGCAACTTGCAAGTCAGCATCAGCAGGATGTCCGTTAATGGTAGCAACCCAGTGAACAGTAACATTACCGAGTGTCCCGGCATTGCGGATTATTGGCAGAGTTACGGTTACTGATCCAAATTCAGGCTCCTCCACAGTGAATTCGGTAATCTGAAAAACTGAAGTACAGCACAGAGAGATGTACTTCATTAGCAATGAAATTGAAAGTAAGTATATCAGCTCCTGAAGTATATAGTTTTACTTCATTTGATTGCATTTACTCGCGTGGGTAAATCCCTTTTAACTGGGTTTAAACTTAAAATTGAATTTTCAGTATTAGTATTTTCATCTACAGAGGAAATTAGCATGAAAATTAGGACCTCATCCCAAATGTTTGTTCCAAGATACCCATTGTTGGAGGCTAACCATGAGCTGTTTCTAAGCCCTTGAAAGACAATTTCACAATTATTCCCAGTAAGGAAACTCTTCAGAAGTTTTCATGTCACTTACTGAAGAAATGTCAACATATTCCATCTAAAATCATTTCAAGTAAAATTCTTCTTTTTATCAAACTAGATTTTAAGAATTAAGTTAATTGATCACCCATCTGGAATGATTTCTTTTTGACATTTTTTCTTTTTTCCTCTACCTTCTTCTACTGACAAAACAGAACAAGAGGAATTAAGCAGGGTATCGAAGGGAGAAAAGGGTAAGTCGAAGGAAAAAGCAGGAAAACATATACCAAGAAACAAACAGCATATCTATAAAAAATCATTAAATTTTTGAAATCACCAAAACCTTTCTGAAAACTTGTGCAATGAAACTAATTTTGGAAAGTATACACAATTCATTTTATTGATAATAACAAGAAGAAGAAAAAATGAAGTACTTGACAGCAAATAAGAGAATGCAATTTAATTTCTCTTCATATTTCTCAGTTTACCCAGATTTTTAAATTTCCTTTGGTGGATTATCTAGTAAAACAAAGACACCAAAATATTTATGCAACAGATATTAGAATTAAGATTTTGGCATAAATTTACTCCAGAAATGCAGCAGTTAGATGAAAAATTAAAAAAGCAAACTAAAATCCATCTATCTCTATTGAGAAATTCCAAAATCCTGTTATATCAACTGACTAAATAATACTTTTCTTTGTTATATTATAACATAATTACTCCTTAACTAAATATTTTAATTTAGTTTATCTTATCTTTATCTCATTCCTTCACTATGTTCATCCAGGCTTTCCCTTTGTCTTCTTTAAGTTTTTATTCAGTTGCCCACAAACAGTTCACCCACAAATCTGCAGTAAAAATGTTAACAGAAGAGAGAAAATATGCAAATAAAACTCATTTACCAAAGGATCCAAATGGGTCGTCAGAAGCCTCAATCGTTATGATTGCCCTAGTCAAAGAACCAAGCAAGGCACCTCCTGTTGTTTGATTCAGCAGCTGAACATAAAATGACTCCTCAACTTCAGGATTTATATCATTAATTATATAAATTGGCACTGCTTTACTTGTTTCTCCCTCTAGCAAGACAACATCTGATGAGGCTACACTATAGTCCTCACCTAGATTTGCAGATTAAAAAAAAAAAAATAGAAAGCACATAATATTAATGCATTATGGTTCAGTGTATTGAACATCATCAGTAATACTTACCTTGTCTTTTTGCTTACGCATACACTCCTCTGTTTTATGTATATCTTTCTTTATCTTCAGACCCAGACAACAGAGTATTTTTTATTTCCCATTGCCTTTTAGATATCTGGATAGATTAGAATAAAACTTAGCTTGGCCAAAACAGAATTTGCACTGTTGGAGCAAGAGGTAGTTACAAAAGGTCCATTATTGCCTTCTGTTGACAAGGTCACACTACCAAGACGTTTCTGTCTTTGATTTCTAATTGCTCTCTGGCTTCCCAAGAGATAAAAGTGAACAGAAATACCTTTGTCAAAGCAGATTTTAGCAAAGGGCACATTGTGTGTGTGGACCTCACTTTAGCAAAACTTGTCTCTAGGAATGTCTAGCTGCACAACTGTCAAACACTAGATAATGGCTCTGCTTCCGAAACTAATTGAAAGCATACTCTGACATCAATCTACTGACTTAGAAAAGTCTGTAACACAAAAAGGAAACTGAAATACCAGTTCTCAGAGCATGTACCACCTGTCTATTCAATTCTGGACACAGCTGAAATACAGTGGGTTTGATTTATAACTGTCTAAGTGGTTTTGACCCTGTACACTTCATAGGTTTGCTCCTTTCTTTATGTACCTTCTCTATAGCAGGGACCGACTGGAGACCTTAATCTCCTGTTTTTAGACGTTCAAGTCCTCTCGGGTTTTTATTGGTTTTTGCCCATTTGTTTTACAGCTGAGTCCCCAGCTCTCACTTCCTCTCCAATAAGCTCACTTAAACAATGTGTGGTGGGTTCAAATATTTACACAGAACTAAATAGCAGCCACATATACTATTACAGTATTTTTTATTTTTATTTATTTTCTTTTTCTGAACAAGTAGTGGAAACAAAGGGAAACAATGACCTCAAAGTACTAGGGAAAGTACTAGGGAAACAAAGACCTCAATTCCTTCACTCATTTCTCTTGCTAGATTCTTCAGTGATGATGTCTCAGACTCCTATTTGCTAAGCAGAGTCAGTAAATATCTTACTACTATTTTTTTGGTACTTGTTGTACAATAGTGCACTCAATACACACTTGTTTGCTCTGACTGCTCAAAGCTCTACAGTACGCTCTTTCCACTTTAACATAGACTGCATACTTCCGCTATTCTGATTTCTTACCAGCTGTTGCCGTTATTGGCATAGCTTTAAATTTCACAGAAACATCTGCAAATATTCCCCCAGTTCTGGTCACATTAATGATTGGTCCAACATGATTTTCAGCAACTCGCACAGCTGAAGCTGAAAGCTGAAGTGTTCCAAAAGCATCATCATTGGCATTGATAATCACATGGGCTATTGTCTCACCCAGTAATCCAAGTCGAGGAGAATTTACAACTGAAAGGTAAAGAAAACTAAGTGAGGGGCACCTGAGATGCTCACGATCTACAGCTATAAAGTTCATAGAGATACATGTGAGATTAGTGGTTAGTTGCCAGTAGCTTTCAACAAAATTATCTTTTTTTTAGAATTGGACAAAGCATAACCCCAACATACTTTTGGTGTTTGAATATTACGGTAGAAAAATCCCAGTTTTTAATAACTTACTATTCCACCCTGCTGTGGAGCATAGAAGCCATAACTTTTTTGAAGAGGTGAGGCACTGTGAAATAGTTTGTTTACTTATTTATTTGTCCACAAGGCCAGTAGTAAGATCAATACAGCTCAGAAGAATTTCATTCTTACACTTGATGAAATACAAATAAGATTGCAACCTCCCAGTAGAATTATATTTGAAGTTTCCCTTAACATGAAGATTAATCTGGGGCGGGGGCAGCAATTAGACATGCCAAGAACCACTGAAGCACAAACCAGGCTGTAATGACCTGAATTTATCTGAATGAGGGCTGAAGCACATATTCTCTACACTAAAATGCATCATGCGGCTGTTATTCTACACCACTGTATTTTTAAAGTACTTTTCTTTGGGGTTTTAATAAGGAAAACTAGTTTAGTTATTTCCTAATACCAGCCTTCACAGAAACAGCACTAGATGAACTTCTACTAGTGCACAAAAGCAACATATTTGGTCTGAAAGACCTTGGATATGGCAATGCAAAAGGAATAAAGAAATACTCATCCACCCCTGACAAAGTATTGCACTAAAAGAAATATACGCTAATAGCCCACAAGGCAGGTAACTCAGAGACTTCTTAACTATACAGAATTTGGCAGAGGTTAAAAGTTTATAATTTAATTTGCTGCTTTTTATCCTATTAAATATAAATACTAGCTTTCATATTTAAATTGTAGGTTTTATGTATGTAAGATACTCACTTGGCCGATCTTGCACTTTCTCGATCAAAACAATACTGCTCAGCTCCACAAAAACAGATTCTGACCTCTCGGGATCATCATCATCCAAAATAGGCAAAGATATTGTGGCCTCATTTTCGTTGGCTGTGAAGATCACGTAACCTGTAATGGGTATATAATCTTTTCCCTCTGTTGCTCTAACAATATCAGGTGGAAGAAAGGGCGACTTTTCATCATCGCCAATAGTTCTGTATGTTATCCTTACTGTACCAAGGAGACCACCATGCCTTATTATTGTCAGGGAGATATTTTTTGTTTCTTCCTCAACTTTTATTGGTCTGTTTTGCTCAGAAAAGATGAAGACTCCATATGGATCATCATTAGCTAAAACAGTTAATGTTGCATTAGTATGATTTCCAAGACGACCACTGGAGACATTGATGATCAAAACTGAAAACACCTCATCCAATTCAGGAACTGCATCAGGAGAAACCTGTACTGTAATATTCGCTCTTGTTTGGCCAACATCAAATGTTACATTCCCATCTGTAGAGATCAGGTCTTTGGTAAGATCACAGACTATGATCCAGTGTAGTGTCACCTGAGACAAAGCCCCATGCGTTCTCACAACCTACGTGAAAAATACAAAGATCTGCATATTTTTGTTCTATGAGAAAGAAAAACATAAAAGTACGAGATAGAATTAAGCAAAGACATTTATATGATGGGTTAAAAATAAAATACTGTTTTTTAAAAAGAGTGTAATCTCTATTATCTCAGCTTTGCTGTATTTCTTTTATCATCAGTGCTGTTACTTTAAGATAGTAGTACCTCAAATGTAAACAAGCAGAAGTAATTTTAAACCTGCGAATATTATTATTGCATCATTTTTGCTAAAAGCTGAATGACACACATTAGAAAACTCAGTATGAAACAGCAAAACAGACGTGCGCAATCAAGTTGTTACAAACCCTACAGACTTACAGCAAAAACATGTCAGGACATCTGTAAAAACAGACAGAAGAGGACTGCACAGCAATACGAGACTCAAAGCTTTCTAACCTGTAGGACAATATTGCTATCTCCATCTTCAGGCTCAGTTCCATTTACCAAGAGTGACTCAGTACTGAACTCAAACACACCATGAGCATCGTCAGAAGCTTCAATAGTCACAAGGATGTGGGATGCAATTCCCAAGCTAGCTGTTAAATGCAAGTTCCAGAAATAGTTATTTTTTCTAGCATCTATTCTTACACAAAAGAAAACAGCCAAAGAAACATGTTACAAAAAATACACAAGAAAGCATGACTATACAGTATTTGTGCTGTTTGATTTTGGTTTTTTTGAAATGCATGATAACTACCCACGCGAATAAGGAACTGACTTTCAATAATGTAGTCCTTGGAACTTCCGTGGAACTATGGAACTATGCAACTATGGAACTATGCAACAAAAAATATAATCAATATGAATATTTTAAGGGAGGAACAGAAATAAAGTTAAAGGTTTAATAAATGAAAATGGAGCAGAATTTAGGATGGTGGGGAGTTATACGGTAAACCACAGTGCCTGCAGACAGATAGATGAATGCAGGTCTCATTCTAACATAAGCTGGAATGAAAAATACAGAAATAACCAAGTCTGGTGAATCATACTACTAAAAAGACTGTCTTGCATGAGATAACTTGCTACTCAGAGGAAGAGCCTGCCACTTAAGAAAACCATTTCTGGAAACAAGGAAAAGGGAAACAGCACTTCAAAAAATGCAGGAAGCTCCAAGAAGTGGCTAAACCACAGACTTACTCTCAGATTCAAACTGAAATCCTTTGCATTTACAAATAAAATTGAAGATCAGGCTGCCACAACGGAATAAATTATTCAAGTTTGGATAACGGGTACTCATATAACATTTTCAGGTTCGTAGGGTTTAATTTGAAGTCCTGTGTGATTAGTGTTTTCCCTCAGATTTTATGGTTTTTTTTGCATCTAGTATTTTTTAAATTTTGCTTTCTGTATGTCATGACATACAGACATGACAAATTTCAAGAGAATAAATGAAAAACAATCAAAATTTTCCTTTAAACAATCTAACACAGCTCACTTTTCTTTAAGAGTATTTTTGACAGACAGAGAATCAAAGTAATAAAAAGCATATAGCAAAGTATACAACCAGGTAATTTTAAAATTACCTTCAATTTTAAAAGTGTCTTTGCTTCTTGCTCTTCAGAAAATTCGACAATTTTCAAACAAAACTGATTTTGCAAACTGTACTTCTGAAATTACTATATTGTGGTTCACACCAACACAATTTTGATGGTACAGAAGCTGTAAATTTCTGTGTTACACTAAACACTGACTGCTATCGAAATTATATCTAAATTAAAATGGAAAAGAATGTTTTGACAGAACTTTATGATAAATCTAAGTTAATCATCTGCAACTGCAAGTAAAGTAAAGTAACACTATGACAAATTGTGTCAGCATAGTAATTTATGAGGGATATTACAGTTAGCAATAAAAAATATGATTAATTGAAAATGCTTACCATGTTGATGGACAGTTGGAAGGAAGAAATCCATGTTCCCATCACCACTACCACTGCCATCATTTCTAAAGAGCTCAGCAACTTTAAGATGACAGACATACAGATATATACACATATATACATTTATAAATAAAGAGAAAGTAGAAAGTAATTCAAACATTTCTGGACAACACAAAAAGAGAGGGAAGTATTCTAGGAAGACATCAATTCTGGATACGAAAGTATACAGGATTTCTGATAACAGCCAGAAGAATTATTGTGTATGTCACCTCTTATTTAATTTATTTTATTGAAAATAGCAATGGGAGGTTAGAAGGAAAGAAAATACATAGCCCTCTGTTTCCTGTTTTCTTTCTTTCCCTCTTTGAGTCTCCACTTTGTATTTCCCCTTTCTCAGTCCTAAATGATGACTATCACATGGAAAAACTGGGAATGTGAATTAAAAAAAAAAGTAACAGGGGCTAAAGCCCCCCAAACTCTCTTATTCTAATATTTTCTCACAAAGTGAAAACGTGTCAGCAAGTTGGAAAAATCTGCATAAAGCTTAACTAATGGAGACTTTGTCCTAAGTTTTGTGCTTGCAATGGTGTTGGAAAGGCCAAAAAGTGAGTTTGTGTACTAAAGTAAGCTGTAAGTTTTCTAACAAAAAAAAAAAAAAAAGATAAAATTAATTTAACAAAACAACTATTCAACCAATAAGTCCACAGGCATGAAAGGTCTGAAGTTTCTATCAAAAGAATCACTGCGTTGCACTATACTGCCACACTGCACCATAGACATTCAAAGTAGTACGATACAACTTCCCAGAAGGCATCACACTCGCATTTGTGGATTGCTTAAAAAAAACAACAGGAGTTAAAAAGTCATTTTATGGCTACCAACATTTCTAATTACTGTTTTTCCCTCCAACCAGCTTTACAATCTCCCTTAAAAATTTTCTCCAGTTGAATCAAATTCTGTAAGGCCTGAATGGTTTCATGTGGCAGGAGCACTGATGCTTGCCAGTTCTTGCGAGACGAACATCTCACACTACTATTTCCTTTGAGCATTTTTCTTGTTCTGCCACAGAGTTATCAGCTAAACTCCTTGGGCCTCTCGACACCCACAGTCTTGTACTGCTATAATTCAGTTGAATAAGTTGTGAGCCAGTGTATTGCAATTTCTCTGTTTTCACTCAAGCGGCAGGGAAAAAAATCCACTTCGGCTGTTTGGCCTTAGATATTTTAGAAATATTGACAATTTTTTAAAAAATTGAAATTAATGTAATTTTTACATTACTTTAATTCTTATTACCAACTATGACGCTTTGTAATGTGAAAAATAGTAATTGCCTTTAAATGACCTAATATAAACTAATAACACAGTTTGTTTGGGATCTGGTGGTTTCCAGCAATAATTAACAAATTATCTGAACAACAGCTCTTTCCTAAGAAAAAATACAGCTGTCTGGGGGATGTGAGGGTCTTTGTTTCTCTTTAGACATAACATGAAAATAATACACCTAAGAAAGATAAGATTTTAATGAATTAGTAGAGATTATGAAAATACAACCAAGGGATTGACATATGTGTCTTACCTCCTCCTTCTGGGTTCAACAGTTCCACTTTAAAAGTCTTTTCTAACTCGGGAATAGAATTATCAGTGATGTTAACAGTAATGTACTTGTATCTTTCTCCCGGCTGAAATTCCAGCGTGCCCACAACAGCCTGAAATATGAAAGCTCTTCACATTTTTGTTCAAGTCCAATGTTTTCATACGGATGTCAAAAAATCTACTTTTTTCACTTAAGTATTTAAAAAAGCTGATTCCTTCTTATGAGAAAAAGGCATCTAAATTCACAGAATTCACAGAATTATGAGCATCTGCATTGATCTACATTCTTCTGCACAAATATTAGTTAGATAAGGAAACACAGATATGTACGGGTTATTCTGTTGAACAAGTACAAATCCTAGCATGATCAAACATAATCTTAACATGTACATGTACTTGAACGCACATCTAAAGTTTTACAGGCTCAGCAACAATAGCAAATATCCCTTCTTGCTGCATTGAAATGTCTCTTAAGAAAAAAAACATCAAAACCAGAGACTTTTCCTAGGAATTACAACATCCTGCATAGAACAGTGGTAAAAGTCACATAATGATATATATTTGTAAAGTGGGTATTACACATTCATTTATCACATCACCATATAAAATGAAGTGTTTCTGTGAAAAGAATCATAGCGAGGCTAAAAGACTCAAACTGAGGACTATCTCCAAGAGAAATAACCAATTAAATTCGAAAATAATTACACACCTTGGTAATGGCCATACCTGATAATCTTTAGGACTGAAAGCTGTAAGTGGCACTGTTCTGAATTCCACCAGAACTGTTCCAAGAAGGCCTTGTGCACGAACTACCAGTAATCTGATGTGTCCAACTTCTTCTTTAATAGTAATACGAGGCACAGCAGAGGCTGGCAGAATCATTTCATCACCTGGCTGAGGAGGTGGCCCCACTGAGAACTGTAGCAGACCTGGCAGACAAGAAGTATTAGTTTACATGGCTTCTCACACCAAATTTAAAATATGATAATAAATTGAAATAAAACTATTTATAATATTATTTAACGTTTCTGAAAGTAAAAAGTAATTATCAATATGCCCTTAAGACTCAATTATGCTATTTCCAAGGATGTGCTGTGTCCTGTCCTTTCTCTTATTGATATCCATATCAGTCTTGAAAAAGCCAGAGCACAATCACGAATCTGGCTCTTCCCAGGAGAGCCTCAATACATCCTAGTACTGGGTACTTATTGGTATAATAAGCATGAAGAAATGTCTCTCTTCATCAGGAATTCTCATCTGAGAAAAACTTGCACAGGCTCAATTACATGCAACCTTTATTTGCTCTCAGAAGGGAATCATTGCCTGTTAGGTCAGAGGAGATTTGATGCCTTTTTGTAATATTCTCAAGAATAAGTAACTCAGCTTTCACTCTTGGATAAAAATTTCGAATTAATCTCAAGTTAGCTAAAGAAGAATACTTGGCATTGCTTCCTCAACTATCAAGGCTACGCAGAGTTTTTATCTGTTCAGCTAGAACTATACAATTATTTGCAACAAGACTGTATCATCTCCATCACTGTTACCATATGGGTGGTCACTGGCTTTGATGCTGATATCAGTCGTTTCCTTTTCTGGATCTATGCTTGCTCCACTGGTAGGAGTTGAACCTAGTTTTCCATCTCCAGACACTGCAGAGACTAATGTCACACGGAAATACTCATTTAGCTCCGGAATGTCATCATCAATAACATGCAAATTTAAGACCTAGAGAAGGACCAAATCATGGAGAAATCAAACTGTGCAACATACATCACTGATGAGTTTCACGACCCAGCTGAACTCATCAAATTCTTTGACTAGTCAGTCAGCTGTATCTTCTGTGTAGTTCTGAAAGTAATGTAGACAATATTTTTCTTTCCACATAATTTAACCTAAGTTTTAGGATATTTTATCTTTAGAATACGCATTCCAAAATAAACTTTACCAAGGTACCAGAGATGGAAGGCTTATTTTCTTAAATGCTTCAAATTATACAAATACAAAACCATTATTTATTATCTACTCTAAAATGAGCATAGTTTAAATTGTGTATATTGAAAGTTAAATATCTGAGGTTTCAAAATCTTGAACAAATTATGCTTCTGAAGACAAATTACAGTGATTAATCCGATTGAAAGAGCAAGTAAAGCAAGCTTTTCACACCACCTCACACTTGAGATTGCAGATCATACTATTCATTAACATAACCTGCTCTGCAAAGGCTAACACATCTTTTCTATATATTGTGATATGATTAGACAAACATACAGAAGAAAAAGTTTAAATAGTTGATCGTATTTAGAGGTGTGGGAATGAGCAGCTTACAAACATCAACGGGAAGTTTCTTAGGATATCTCACCTGAAGAGCAACTGCTCTCAATCTGTTTTTTAGACAATAAATTGGATCACAAAGCAGCAGAGCAAGAAGGTATACAGCCCTTTTCTGCCTCTAGATAGAATAAGGCAGTTGTCATCCATGCTGCCAGACTAGAAAAGTTTTGGAAATTTTTGCTTTATATGACTATACAATGCAGTAATATGATTCAATGGAGAATTAAAGCTGAATGGACAGTGATATGAACAAACTGTTTTCAGATGCCACGAGCTTTTGCCAAGCTCTAATCACTTACATTGTTTAACTGGGACCAGATCCACAGTTCTAGTGGAGCCACTGGGATCCTTTCAAATGGTGTCAGTGGGTTTCAGTCACTTCATACTGACTTCAGCAGAGTAATAAAAGTGAAAACGAGTACAGCATTTTCTACTAACAATTCTTACTTTCTATTTTATGAATACTAATAGAAAACACACATTAACTTTGTCCAGTATTGTGGTCCCACATCTCTTCTTCAAATAAATGTGAAATTCCTGTGCTGTGGGTAAGGACTGAATTCATAGAAACGGATAAAGCAAAAGGGACAGAATGTGGCCAAGTGACTGCAAGACACTTGATAACAACAGTGAATGTTACTCCTGTCTATTTCATTGGTGTGGAGATCAATCCAAGTTCCAAAACTCAGATCAAAATCTGATCGTTTCACAGTTTCAAAAGTAGCTGGATCCATTATTTCAGCCTAGGACTATCTATGCTTCAAGTATACATATAGATACACATAAATCTAACATGTACATATACGTAAACACATCTCATAAATTATGTGCATTCAAACGTACATGCACAGAACCGAGATACACATCTATCATATCACTTGTTAGTTGTCAGGGGTGCAATAAACTCTGCAAAATATAACAGAAATCCTGTGAGGGAAACTCTCTCTAGTATGAAAACCAGCCAAGCATCCTTCAGAAGGTATTTTCCAGCAGGTTTGCAAAGGACAGTATGAATAGTTAATAGGAAGGTAGGGTTTACCTCTGATCTCTGCTGAGGAAGGAACGTGATAGTGCCACTGCTGTTAGAAAAATCGGTAATAGAGTAATTAATGCCAGTGGAATCAACCTGTGAGATAATGTAATTTATATACACATAGTCTAGGGCTCCTCTTGTACGCTCCACAACACAGGATATAGTGGAACCCTCATCGGCAGTCTGAAATAAAGCAAGAAATTTAAATATTTGTTATTATCAAAGTAAATCAAAGCACCAAATCCAAAACATCGAATTCTCTAACACTAGCCAAAAGTGAAAGTAAAAAAATTGCTGTGATGTTACTTTCAGCCCTTTCGGATTGGTAGGAAGCTGAAACTGAACTTGATGTTTGTCAGAACAATCTTAGCAGAATTTGCAACACTTTCTAGTATCTCCCTGACGACCATAAAGGTAAGCAAATAACTGTATCCTGTTGCTTGATTTGGAGACCATTTCCTCCCCCAAACTATATGGGATAGAGAGAAACAATATGCTTGAAATGTACCTCTCAAAAGCAATTGAAACTGTTGTTTTATATAAATGTCAATTGTTTTAATTTTCATTCGCAATAATTAAAAGAAATATTTGGATTCCCCCTTTCCCCAACTAAAAACACTATGGGAAAAAAATAGATACATTAAAATTCAACTTGATTATCACCATTCAGGAAAACCTTTGAAAATTATTTTGTGCTACACTCCTCTTTAGAATTCTGTCTTCACAGAGAATATGACTACAGTGGCAAGAATTTCACAAATTTGAAACAAAGTAGGTAGTGATAGGGACTATACATTTTTAGAAAATTATGATCATAGAACTAAAATAGATAATAAATTTATCTGAAAATTGTCAGAAAGGCAAAAGCCATATTAAGCACTAGACAAAATTCAGAGCTGCTGTGTAACACAGTGCGAATATTGCATGGTTCTTCAGGTGCCTAGTAGACAGACATGCACATAAAGCAATTAAACTACTGATAAAAGAATGCTGTGCATCTTTATCATCACTGAGAGCTCTAATACTTCCCCGGTGAAACGGACACAAGGTAAGTGCAAAACAATTAACATGCCACATAAATTTTTAATTTTGCTTCATGGTTGGTTGACGATCTGTGGCATCACAGTATTATCAGCAGCATTTGAAACTGAAGGAATCTATTATCTTAGCATATGGCAGGCACACAGAAAGCAAACTGAACCAAACTGAAAACCACCATCACTCAGGCAAGATGGTTACTTTCAAACACCTCATAAGCACTTTGGTTAGAAAGAAGGTAATTAAAAGGTCATGAGAGATCCCAAATTGAAAAGTATTCTGAATTCTGTTTTCCAAAATAATCCAGTACTAATAGAAACAGATATCATGTCTTTCTCCCTCACAATTGACTCAAGAAGTAAAAATGAATTATTTTTATTTCAATTCTCCCCAAAAAGTAGCAAGCTGATATATTTAATATATGGTGGCTACCACCAAAGAACAATTTAAAGTTTAAAAAAAGTAACTCACAGCCAGTATCATCTGAATTCACATCAAACATGTGCAATTTATACCATATAACTTATGACAGCAAATGATTGTGGAAAAATACACCACACCTTCTCATTGTATGACCTGTAGTAAAATACACCATGTAACATAGAAAAATAAAATAAAAATATTTATAATAATCCATTCTCCAGAAAATAAAATTAAATCTTATATTATAATTGATAATCCAGTGCCAGACGTGACAAAAGTAAAGGAAAAAAATGTTTTTCTAGAAAAAATTAAGCCTTAGTCTTCCATTTATGTAATAAAACAAATTTTCTTAAAAAATATTTTTTAAAATCATGTTGTAAATGCCACTGAAACTGAGGCTATATTAACAGAACTCACACATTTCCAAACGCTAGGAAAAAAATTGCTTAACTACAAAAACTAACCACATGAAAGGCTCTGTGCAGGTCAATTGGTCTTGCCATTAATTTTTCTGTGTCCAAAACTTCACCTATAGTTTTTCTTACGAACACCTTACCTCAGGAATACATGCTCCAGTGAAGCCAAATAAACCATTAGCATTATCACTTTTCTGTATTCTTAATCTTGCTGTGGTATTTTCTTGTGAAATTCGAGCTCCACCACGCACAGAAATGAGCTTTAGGATGAATAACTCCTCTCCTTCCTCCTCTTTATCATCCTTTGCAGACACAATGAATGATTTATTGGTCTCTCCTTGCCGATACTCCAGATAACCAGAGATAGGGTGGACATCACTCTTCGCAGGAGTTGCATGGAGTTCATAGATCTCTGCATGTGTCAATTTCCGCTCATAAAGCCTTACATCCTGCATTAGCCCTGTGTACCTACTGCTGCCATTGATTCCTGCTCCAATTCTCACTGTTCCTGGACCTGAGAAGGAAATTAAAATTTTCCTCATGTTATTGTATTTCTTCAAAGTAATAAATCTGAAAATCTGCAGCTGAATAGCTGTAATTGTTAAAAATCAGTGGTAAACTGTTTATTATCCCTGGATTAGGAATCATACTCATCTTGAAATGCAAAATCAGGAGGTTCCTCAAGCTTCATCTCATTGTTACAAAGTAGATCATCACAGGTCAAATTCCACCCTAGACTGTTCGGGTTTTTCATTTTACTAGCTCTACCAGCACATTGTCACCATTCCTTGTTTTAATGAGGCTTGGAAACAACTCTCTTTCCACCACATACTTGCATAGCACAACTGCAACTCCTCTCAGCTTTTGTTTTGCTAAACAGACCCCATTTTGTCTCTCTCTGCTAGGACAGTGGATCCATTCTGATGATACTCACGGTCACTGCGTTAGCCCTTCTGGACATGCTTCTCCCCTAATGCACTGGGAATATGGACTTCAGAAAAGTATACCAAATTCCAAATGCTTTTTACAACAGCATTAATATATTTCTCTGTCTCCAAATTATTATTCTACTCAGCAAGACATAGGATCACATTTGCCTTTTTCACAAATATACTAAGCTGGTAGCTCATACTCATGCCTGCTGTCTACTCCACTCTGGTGAGACCCCACCTGCAGCACTGCGTCCAGCTCTGGAGCTCCCAGCATCAGAAGGATGTGGACCTGCTGGAGAGGGTCCAGAGGAGGCCACGAAGATGATGAGAGGGCTGGAGCACCTCTCCCATGAGGACAGGCTGAGAGAGCTGGGGCTGTTCAGCCTGGAGAAGAGGAGGCTCCGGGGAGACCTCAGAGTGGCCTTCCAGTGCCTAAAGGGGGCCTACAAGAGAGCTGGGGACAAACTTTTTACCAAGGTCCACTGCAACAGGGCAAAGGGTAATGGCTTTAAAACAGAAGGAGGCAGATTCAGACTTGATAGAAGGAAGAAATTTTTTACACCGAGGGTGGTGGCACACTGGCCCAGGCTGCCCAGAGAGGTGGTGGATGCCCCATCCCTGGAAACGTTCCAGGCCAGGTTGGCCGGGGCTGTGAGCAACCTGATCTGGTTGGAGATGTCCCTGCTCCTTGCAGGGTGGTTGGACCGGATGGCCTTTAAAGGTCCCTTCCAACCCAAACCATTAAAACACATAGATATCTCTTATTTCCAGCTGTTTTCTGGTTTTGGAAGAAACTGTGATCTTCAGTGTACTGGCATACATACAACACTCAGTGTCAACTCTAGAGACAAGCAACCACAGCCACTGATAAAGGTCCCAGGGCACAAGGTGGAAGATGGTGAGAAAAACTGGGCTACTATGCTCACCATTCTATAGTATGCAACACTATATGGAGAGAGATTAAATTCTTACCTTATAGTTGTAGCATCTCCAGACAGACTATATGCCACCTCCGCTAATACAGAAAATTTACAACAACTCTGACATATCCTTCTAGCAACAAAAGCATTATTGCATTTCATACATCTTTGTTTTAGAAACTGAGGGGAAAAAGAATCCTTTCTCAGCTACAGTACTGCAAGTCTGATGGAAATTATTAATTGCAGAGGCACTACTTTGTTACAGAGGGCAAATTTATTTCTCTGACTTCAACCACTGAAAACCTATAGGCAGAAATAAAATACCACACTACACAATTAATGAAGCCTCATCTCTATCCTCGCTCTGTGTTTGTCCACATATATGCCTGTAGAAGTATACGCACTTAACATCAAAGTATATTTAAAAATTCTCCCTCTTTGATTACAGAAAAGGAGATGTATTCAAGAATGTGATAATCATTCACTGCCTACCCTGACCAAAGAAAACATGTGAAACTGAAGGTGAGAGGAAGAAAGGAAAAAGGATGGAGATATCTACAAGAAAAAAAAAAGCATGTGAAGGACTGGGAAACTGCAAATGAAAGAGTAAATACAAATGTCTTCCAACAACATCATATCTGACTTTAAAAAGGAATTGTTCTCACACTTCTCTGGCCACTGCTATGTCAGGCTGATGTTCCTTGGGACACTATCAAACTCATAGACATTATTTTCATACACCATTATTTTCATACATATTTAAGTAAATCTACACCCTGAAAACTCTATTGCTTACAAGATATTGGCTTAGTTATAATATAATGCACACCTAAAAAAAAAACCCGTTACTGTATTCTGTTTCAGAACCTGAGAGGAAAAAAGTACAATGCTGTAAACCCTATGACAATTCTTAATTGCAAATATATATAACTGTATGTATACACGATAATCATACATATGTAAATATAATTATAAATTTTTTTTTTATTTTCAAATTATTGGAATCCAAGCTCTGTTACTGTTCTGATTTTTTTTTTAATTTCCCAGCTCTAATTTCCATATGCTTTTTGAAAATCCTCAGAATTTTCTATCCATTCTTTTCAATTAACTAATCAGATATAATAATTTCAGTATCTTGCATATACCTGTCAAAGAGCTAGACTCTTCTATACATCGCAGAACTTTACATATGGAGAAAAATTATGCAGGCTATTGGCTCACCATCAGCAATTGCTTCTCCTTTAAGGCTCTTCATTCCTCCTGGAACTGGAATTCCATCCATGTAAAATTCAATTATACTTTCATCCAAAGTAATCAGAAGGTGAAGCCAAGTATTTTCATCCAGATATTTCAGGACTGCTGCTTTAGCCATGTATGTCATATTGGATCCTAATGCTGTATAATGAAGCACCACAGAAACATGAGAATCATTTGTTTGGATTTTCACACCGTAATATAAGGTCCCATTATCATTATCCTTTTCAACTACATAACCATCAGTACTGACGTTAGGAATTAACCAGGCAGAAAATGTAAAATTGGTTACTGCAGTAGTTCCATTGTATGAGTATTCTGGACCAATAATCCCAAATGCATCCTCTTTTCCACTGAAATACAAAGCATCAGTTCCACTGTGATGCCGCCTCATGTGTGGCTGAGATTGCACTGAACTTGGAAACGATCCCAGCAACAAGAAATCTACCATTGAAGGTAGTCCAGCTTGGAACGTACTAGACAGTATCTCCCAACCTAAACGGACAACACCAAAGGTGCCTTGTTGTCTCCAGATGGTGAAGTTTGTAATACAGGAAAGATCATCTTCAGAAAGAACATCTTCCACGATCTCTCTGTCCTGGCTCTCTGGATCTATAACAAAGACTCCAAAAGGGTCATCATTGAACGGGATCACCACAGTCACAGCAAGGCTTGTTTCAGACAACTGACCACCAGGACCAGGAGATCCACCTACATAATAGAAGTCAGAACAAAGTTAATGATCTGTTTCGAACAACACATTCTGAAAAAAGTTACAAAGTACTTAAAGTTTTTCTAATAATGTATGTTTCTAAAAAGGCTTTAATCTTCTTTAAAGAGCCCCTGAAGTCTTAGAAAACACTCTGATTTAATAATAACATAATTTAGCTGTATTGTTTTTAAAACACTACAGTGACAATTTGCATAGAAAACAAAGCAGTATGTTATTTTCCAACTGCAAATCACACATTTTTCTTTCAGCTAAAACAAGATTAGCTCCAAATTTTATGAATTAGTCAATGACACAGGTTACCTTTGATTCATTTGACAAACATTGTTCTGGTTTTGTTTAGTGGGGGGGGGCCTAAGGTGGCAGCTTCTGTAGGAAACTGCTAGAAGTCGCTCCCCTTTGTTCAGTGGACTCGGCCGGGCCTAGGGCGGACCTGCTGCTGGCCAAGGCCGAGCCAATTGGTAGCAGAATGTTCCCTGATAACGCCTCTGCGATAACGTATTTAAGAAGGGGAAAACAGAAAAAAAAAAGAGGAGAAGATGTGAAGCAGGGGCAGAGACGGGGAGGCGTGAGCCTTGTGGGCCTTGCAGGCCTCACCCTCTGGCCTCCCGCCGGGCAGCCGACTGGGCCCAACTCGGCCCGGCCTGGCTGCGAGGAGATGAGAAGTGAATAAGATGTAAAAAGGATCCTGAGAGGCGTCTGCCAGCCTGTTGTGAGGAACGGCTGCAGGCGCCAAGGTCAGTTCAGAAGGAGGGGGAGGAGTAACGCGGCTCCTGGCCAAGATTCCCCTGCAGCCTGTGGTGACAACCATGGTGGAGCAGGTTGTCCCCCTGCAGCCCATGGAGGTCCACGGAGGGGCAGAGATCCACCTGCAGCCCGTGGAGGACCCCGTACCGGGGCAGGTGGAGGCCTGAAGGAGGCTGTGGCCCGTGGAGGGCCCGCTGGGACAGCTGTTCTGGAGGGACTGCACCCCATGGAAGAGATGACCCATGCCGGAGCAGTTCCACGAAGGACTGTGGCCCGTGGGAGGGACCCCACGCTGGAGCAGAGGAGGAATGCGAGGAATTCTTTCCCCGACGATGACACAGCGGCGTAAAACAACGTGTGATGAACTGACCGCGACCCCCATTCCCTCTCCCCCGCCCCGTGCCACTCGGGAGGGGAGGTAGTAGAGATAATGTTAAGCCCGGGAAGAGGGAGGGGTGGGGGGAGGTTATCTTGTTCCCTGTCTCATTCTCCTGCTAATTTTAGAAATAAATGAATAGTTTTCCCCAAGTCGAGTCTGTTTTGCCCGTGACGGTAACTTTAAGGATCTCTCCCCGTCCTTATCTCAAACCTCGAGCCTTTTTCCTTAGATTATCTCCTCCTATTCTCTCACAGGGTGGGGGGAGCGAGAGAGAGACCGCGTAGTCTGGTCCCGATCGGGGCTGAGCTACGACAAACATGGGGCCAAATTCAGTTCTCGTACTACTCTAACACTTAAATAAATATGGAGTGGCAAAATTTGGCCCACTGCCTCTGAAACAAAAGCAGAGATACCTTGTAAAATTGGTAACCAGTTGTGTATTAAAGCTGCTGCCAAGTCCTGCCATTAGTAATCTATTTTTGCACAGTAAGAATTCATAATATAAAGATAATGATGTGAATGTAGACCCTCCATGTTCAAAGTATACCATAATCTACCTATTACAACGCAGTAAATATTTTGTACACATATATGGATTTAACTTACAGGAAAGGTTAACACATATTTTCAGTTGTATCTGGGCATAAGTAGTAGACCATAAATAGTACTGAGGTGGAACGAGTCCATGAAATTTGGAACTCTTCTCAGTAGCAGACCTGTAGCCCTTGTAATTTAAGTTACATGAAGCAGTAACTATTTTACCTCCTTTAGAAAAAAGAAAATCAACCAACTTCCATTAGAGAAGACAAGCATAGCTCTTAATAGCTTTATTTTGTCTTCATCTACATGAAAATCTACATCTCTGAAATCATCAAGTGGCAGCCTTTTTAAAGGTCCAATCACCAAAATGTGTATAATAGTAATTCAGGAACTGAATAACCGCATTTACATACCTAAATTATGATTAAATGAAAAATATAACCTAAAGCTTTACCAGAAAAGTATAAGGTATCAACACATGATTCAAGGCAAAGTTGTTTCCAGGGCTGATTTCTTTTTGATTGATTAAACATAATTCTTTTCTACCAGATATAAAGGGAATGGTGGTGTGGAAGACAATACCTGAAGCATTCACCAACTTCAGAATGTAAAATTCACTGAATTCAGGAATTCCATCCGAAATAGCACGGAGTGTTATTGGCTTTGATTCTTCACCATCCATGAAGTACACAGTCCCGTAAGTTTCATAGAACTCTTCCCCTGGCCTCAGCACAGAGTCATTATCAAACAGCTGCCAGGTCAATGAGACATTGCCAAAGTGCCCTCTATGTCTCAAAACCCTGTTCAGGGATACAGAAAGAGTGAACGTCCTGGCATGTATGAATCAGCATTCATTAGCAAGGGAAAACACAATTACACTGATCTTCATTACTGTGAAAAATAATACACGATGTTCTAAATAACCATGAACACTACATACAACCATGAACAATAACACAATCCTCTTTGAAGGCTCGTGATTTCACAGTATAGTTCTACACCCAGGTATACCATAAGTACCTTAGAAAAAAAGCAACCAATGCTGGTCCATGCAAAGCAGCACAACTAAGCTAAATATCAGTTTGTCTTGCACGTTGATTATGTAAATAATAAATACAAATGTATTATAGCTCAGCAAATTAAAATTAATAATGTATCTACCTAGCCACTCTTAGACAAAGCGAATCATCTACATTTAAATGCAAACACTTCTCCCTTTAACAATGAAGCCTCCTTAAGCTCTTACATTGGTATTAAATTTGGGTTATGTTTTATGTCCTTCAGAAATCTCTGGTTATTTCAGATTAAGAACATAGATCTGGACTTTGAGCATACCCTTCCATCTGTAATTAACAGATAAAAGAAAAACAAACTAACAGAAAGAATGCATTCTTTGTAGGGGAAGGCTTCAAAGTAGGGTGCAAAAAGAAATTAACAACCACATAGCCATATTTAGTTGTATTTTGAAAATATTTTTTACTTCTTTGTTAGTCCAGGTTACATTCTGCTCAGTCATCTAGATTCTTCTGTATCTAAAGTCTACTGAGAATATAACAAAACAATAATGCTGTAGTCTTATTTATTTAAATTTTAACATTAATGTCTGTATACATTTTAATATGCACAGTCTACTTGATAATATAAAAGTTGATGTCTTCAATACGTTTACAAATAATTTAATCCAAAGTTTGGTAAAGCTCTTTTTCATTAATACATTTTTATCAACACAAACTTGTATGGGATTAGATCAAAGTACTACCCATAAAGTACCACATACGTCAGTTAAAAAAAAGTGCAGAATTATTATCTTAAGTTACTTACAAAAAATTGTTACTTTTGCCTTCTTCCACTGCCTTCTCTAAAGGTTCCAAGGAGAAAATTCCATTAGGATCATCATTGGCTTCAATAATAATGGTAGCCACTCCAGTCTTAAAAATAACAGTATCCCCTAAAAAGAGGATGATTAATTTTTTTAAAACTGGAATCAGAAATGAAGGTAACTCTGAAACTGAAGATATTTCCTTCTTACACCAACTTACGCAAACAAAGAAATGAACAATGACAGAACAACTGGTGAAAACCAGTATTTGAGATATTCAGTAACAGGCAAATCAGAATAAAAATACCTGAGTAGCATCTGACATCGACAGCAAGACATAAGATTCACAGGAAAAAATATATATGACACGACCAGAGAAGACGTGATTCTCAGCAGAAAGGATTGTATGAGAGGCAGTACTTAATATTTGACCAATTGTCCAAGTCAAAACAAAAAGATACATATTAGAGATCTTAGCTCTCCTTTAGACCTAGAACAGAAATACTGCACTTGAACTAAGTACAAGCTAAGAACAATGTCTAAGAGTTTATTTATACCCATATCACAGACTATCTGAAAGGGAAAAATACAAGATATCCATGAAGCAGTGTGGAAGCTAGTAGGATTTCTGTGTGCGTATTAGCACTGTAGGGACACTCCAACACCCTTCCTATGTCCACACATGCACACTATGTCTCCAACTCCATCCCACTTTTCACCCTAGTGTTAGATAGTTTATTCCAGAAGATGTCTATTTCAAAAATAGGAACATGCTGCATAATTTTATATCATTTCCTGCTAAATGATAACTTTTTAAAAAAAAAAAAAAAGACAATGTTATTTCTAAGAAAGAAACCCATTCTCTACTGGTGGTACATTGGATAATTTCTAACGCACATTTTTCTCTAGATTAAGCCTTGTAAAACTATAATGCCAGACTGAAAAAATCGTACACATACATTGCACTACTACAAAAATAAAACAGAGACCAATTTACAAGATTTTCCTCTAGAATAAGGCTGTTCCATTTGTTTTTATGAGAATCAGGCAGTGCTGTAGTATACACTGGAGCATGACAAAAACTCTAAAAGAATTCTTCCTTCCCTAAGACTGCTGCGGTACTAACATTCTTCAGCCTTGTGTTTCTGCAGTCAAGTCAAAACTCCATCTTAATTCGGAGCATTTTAATTTGAAAAGAGACTTTCACTCCAGTTGTTTTTGTAGGAAAGGTTTCAGTTGTATAATTTTATTTTTGTTTCCAATGAAAACAATGCAAGGTTCAAATCCAAACACACTGTGTACAGTAATTGTACAGAAATGTTGAAGCAAACTTTATTCATATAATCACAGAATCACAGAATCACAGAATGGTTAGAGTTGGAAGGGATCTTCAAAGCCCATCCAGCCCAACCCCCCTGCAAGGAGCAGGGACATCTCCAACCAGATCAGGTTGCTCAGAGCCCCGGCCAACCTGGCCTTGAACGTTTCCAGGGATGGGGCATCCACCGCCTCTCTGGGCAACCTGGGCCAGTGTTCTATAACTCGCATTGTAAAAATTTTTTTCCTAATATCCAATCTAAATCTACCTCCCTCTATTTTAAAACCAACACCCCTCATCCTTTCACAACAGGCCCTGCTGAACAGCCTCTCCTCATCTTTCTTGTAGGCCCCCTTGAGGTACTGGAAGACCGCTACTTGGCATTTATATATTGCTTTATGATAAGACCAAGCTGGTACAAAATTGGAGGAAAAAAAAAAACCCGAGAGTTACTAAATCATTACTTTTACCTGTAGAATTCAAAAGGAAGATATAAAATGTTTCATCAGTTTCAGGGGTATCATCATCATTAATATACACAGATAAGTTCTGCTCTCTTTCTCCAACATCAAACAAAATGACACTGCTCTTTCCACTGGGAACAAAATCTCCCCCTTCAGCCGTTGCATCTCCATTAACAGTAGTATACTGGACAGCAACAGCAACATCAGCAGACCCGTTCCTCAGGACTGCAAAGTTTGCGACGCTTCCTTCTTTAACAATCACTGTCAGAGGTTCTGAAAATACACAAGCAAAAAAATCTGCCTGAGCTCCTTGCATGTGGCATGTTTTGTTAATCCTCCCCAAGAGGATCCTCCTTCTCCATGAAACAGAAGGCACATGTGGTAAAGGCATGGAAATACTTGCAGGTACAAGATAATATTGTTGTAGTTAGCCACCTAACCAATCCCATACTCAACAAAGAGAATAATGAAATAAAATAAGGGAAGGTTCTGAAGGAAACAAATACAAATTCAACACAATAAAAATATGGATGTTTTATACTAGATCCTCTTGGATTAGGATTTCTCAATGATCTGGTCAGTTAATGAAATGTTTGGGGTAGTATACGTATTCTACATTTAAAAACAGTAATAGCTAACCTGCAAAATAAATGGGATCATCATTCCTCGCAATTTGTAAAATTGCACTGATTATATTGCCCAGCCTGGCTCCACCAGTAGCATTGAATAAGCTGATGATAAATACTTCCATCTCTTCAGGTATCTGAAAGTATTACGAAATTAATTTCTTGCATCAAAAAAGAAATGAAGAAATTAAAATGAACAGCTGAGGGGGTAAACAAAATAGACATTCCTCAGTGTTGTTTTTTATTTATTGTTCCTTAAGTGTGTCAAGAGGGATGACAAATGACAGTTCATACAGTTACACAGAACCCATCTTCAGTCTAAAATCCTTGTAAATCTGTTTACTGTTGTACAGATGACTCAAAAGTTATCTTGCAGTTTCCTGCTTCTGATACATGTAGTATACTTTTACAGCTTTATTTATTTATTATTAATTATTCTCATTCTTTCTTATATTACTTCAAATGTATCACTATTGAAAATAAAAATTAGGATTCCTACTATCACACTAAAGGTTTTATTCAAATGGACTTTTCTATAATTTAACCACATTCAACTACTCTCATCTTCTAACTTTTTTGTTCAGAGCACAGCTTCTCAAATTCTTTCGTGATTTGCTGAAGTAATTTCAGTTTTACCCAAGTATTTTGATTTTTCCTACAAATACTTATCAAGCTCTTAAAAAAGAGATAATCCTTCTTTCTCCTTAAATTTCCATGTTTTAGCACTTCCTTTTTGTCCCATATACTCACACAAAAACACTGTAAAAATGTTTACCTCATCTGGCAGTGAGTAAATGGTGATATTTTTTGAAAACTCCAGATTATCAAAGAATATAGTCCCTTGTTCTGGATAGATGTCATTGGTACATGTTGGGTCAACAACCCAAGACACACTAACATTGCCATAGTTTCCTTGATTTCTTACAACTCTGTAAGAAGCTAAAAAATGCAAACATATACAGTCAGTGTGTATCTTCAGAGCAACACAAATAAAAAAGGTCAGCAAAGAGGAAACAAAGAAAAAGGAAAGGAAATAATAAGCAAATCCACTTATTGCAAAACCAGTAACATGCAAGAGCACTACATGAAAGGATACACAAAAATAGACCATTAAAGCAGTTCAAACTTGCTCAGATTCATTATTTTTTGCCCATAAATGTACTTGATACTTGAATAGAGAGAGAAATTGAAGTCACCTATATGAAGATTTAGCTCTATTCTTCTCTCACATGGCACCCTACTCTTCAAGCTCCACAAACAGAGCTACTATCTCCAGGTTGTACTTTGCAGATACAGCAATACTCCGTCCCTCCTGCCTGGCATACTCTTTAGTCATTTTTTTACTGGATTGATCCCTCTGGCTTTACAGGACTTCAGTCTCCACCGCTCATCTTAGAGGCACTATACGGTTTTGAAAACTCCTGAGTGGAGACTTGAGTCACACATGGTCCTAGAAAAGTGAAATGGGCAAAACAAGCCTTGCAGGGGCAGACAGCAGACAAAGCAGTAACTCTAATAAAAAAGAATTACCAGCATAGATGATTTCTCCTTTACTTTCCTTTATTGTTACTGATAGCTCATCAGGTAGAAACTGAATGACGCCATGTGGATCATCATTCTTCAGAATGGTTATATTGACCCTTGTGGCATTCCCCAGCTTGCCTGGCATTTCACTGTAGCCACTGAGTACTACAGAATATATCTCATCCAGCTAAAAGAGGGAAACTCAGTCAGAATAAAAATACATATTCATCATTCACGTCCAAAGCAAATAGGGAAACATCCACAGTCCCTTGCCAGGCAGAAAGAGACACAAATTCAAACAAAAGGAAATCATACACACTTTCTACATGCACAATGTGTTTGTGTGTTGCCATCAGAAAAAAAAAAAAAAAAAAGAACTAATCAGAAATTTCTATATCTCTGACAGGACAATTTTCTCAAAAAATCTAGCATTGTTATAGGCAAGGACTTATTCTGTGTACCTAACTTAGAATCACATTGATGCATTAGTACAAACCTATTTGTAATGCTCCCTGAAAGTTAAGTTTTCTTTTCTTTAAGATTCATTAATATTTCTGGCTTCATAACAGGGAAAGCAAAGATCTTCAAACCATTGACAGTACATTAATTTAAAAAGAATGTACATCAGCTTGATTTATTAATCTAATGGGACTCTGTAATTCATATATTTATTGAAAAAAAGCTCACAGATAATGCTTCAAGGAAGATTAAAACAAGTATTGCATCTATGTAAGTCTAGACTGGAGAGCTTTAAGTGAAACTACCAGACAGTTGCAAGAAAAGAAACAAAGAGGAAGTGGTTCTTCACACAGACTTCAGTTAAACAACGGTTCTATATTACAGAATGTCATGGATGCTAAAAAGTTACATGGATTCAAAGCATGACTGTTCCAATTAATAAAAAAAAATCCAGAGGACTATTAAACCCAAAGACATCACCTATTATTCCAGGCACCCCTGGTTTAGAGGTTGGGAAGGGATTCTGCAGAAAAGCCATTCCATGCTTGTTCTGCTCCTATATATTTCCCTCTATTTTAGTAAGCAACGAAATAATATGCCTGTGAATACAATATGAGGAGAGAAAAATATTAATTTTTACCTCTGGAATCCCATCCATCCTTGTCAGAAGAGTAATTATGATCTCGCTTTCACCAGGCTTAAACTCCAGAATTCCTGTGCTTCCATAAAACTCAGTATTGTCTCTTGGTTCTACAGTGTAGCGCAGAAACTGCCTGACGAGACTTCCTCTGCTGCGAACAATCTGCAGCTCGACAGACTCCCCTTCCTGTAAAAAAGAAAATCCAGCTTTTTTTCTAGTACTCCACTTAGACTAAGTTATCCACAATCATTAAGAGAAATTACTCCGGTACCTTGATACTGTAGGGACCTCTGGAAGAGGGAGAAAATTCAAACACTCCTCCAGGATCATCATTTTCCAAAATAATAATTTCACAAGTAGTAAACCCGTATTTCAGTATTTGATTTTCCACACTGACCCTGAGAAAGGAAGGCAAGAGGGTTTTTTGAGTGGCAATTCTGTTTGGCAAGTAAATCCACACCTATGCGAAGGACTTCAAAATACCAATGTATTTCATTAATAAATTATGAAAATAAACAATTAACTGCAAAAAGTAAAATAAATCAAGAAAGAAACATCAGTATGTTTTATCCATTTGTGAGAAAAAAAAAAAAACCTTTGCTTCTGAGGTAACTTTGGTGATTCTGGGTTTTTTTTTAGGCACACATGCACACAACACACAAGAAAAGAAACAGAATTGTGCAGTAAAAAGCTAGAGTTACATTCAGTATTACTTTGTATTTGGATCAAACATAAAGGATAATCCAAAATCATTTACAGAAATAGAAATTACATTGACAACTACATATTCTAACCTTCTCCTGCAACGTCTACTATTGCTCCAAATAGAAACCCTCAATATTGTGGGTTTCATCCTCACTTGTCTGTTAACCTACCTTCTGTAAAACGTAGACACTGCCTGTAGGATCTCAGTTTGGCTCTACTAAGTGTTAGACCTACTCTCAGTAGCTCAGACTCATCCTCTTCTCCTCCCTTACTCACAAACCCACGGCCTAAAAGCACATGGTGAACGGTGTAGCCACGATCAAACACTCCTTCACTTAGTGGAGGATTTCTCGCCCTGGGCTACTGCTACACCTTCTTGGTATTACTCACAGACACAAACGGGCCGTGTCTGAGAAGAGAAGGAAACCTTGCACCTTTCTTGCATTCATTTCGGCAGATGTGGTAATTTTCAACAACGTTTTAAGCTCAACACATTAAAAAGGCCAGAAACATGTACTACTGAAGGATACATCAAGAGTGCACCTTCAGACCGATGGTTTGGATATGGCTTATTATATGGTATTTATGCATTTAGATTCCTGACAATCTTCTGTGCTTCCTGGAAGAAAATTTCAATGAAATCTTGGTTCAAAATATTGTAAATATTTATTTAGTTTCACCATACTACAATCTAGACTTCGTCAACACTATTTCATGTAGAAAGACATGTGATCTAGTATATCTAACATGTGAAATTAGTTCCAGAACTGTTTCCACAAACACGCCATAAATAACTGGAACACGCCCTCACAAAAAAAAATAAATTGCAATGTATCTTGTAGCAAAGTCTACAGGCAGGATACAAGATGCAAAACAGGAAATACCTATTTAATAGGCTAATTTGTTATGTTTATGCACATTAAAAAAATACATCGGTAGATACAACTTGTTTTAACATAAACTAAATATAGGTTACTGAAAAAGAAGATAACTGTTCATCTTTGACCGGAGAAAACTTCTTCGCTATTATTCTAGCTACGTCAGTCATTTAGTTGGGGCAAATCATATTTGTGGTAGTTTAAAACAACTAATCCATTATTGTATGAAGTGCTCAAACATCAAACACTGAGCTATGCATTCATAACTTTCATCATCCACAGATCCTAAATAAAGAAGTGCCTTCAAGCCAGAACCTTCATGCCATCAAATTAAACACCAAAGGGCAAGCATGCATTGTCTGAAGAAATGCGGAAGACGTGATTCCTGAGAGGAAAAGAAATCATAAAGACAGATTCTGTCCAAACCAACCACTTGTAAAACAAAGCATTGATTCACTGAAGCAAACCACAGTTCACTGCACTTACCCAAAGTACACGACAAACCTTTCTGTCTCTACCCTGTCAACACAGAAAAAAAAGAAAGAAAGGGGATGGGGAAAGGAATGAAGTGCCACTTGTAGAAAAGAATAATAATAATTTAAAAAAACAAAAACACAAAGCTTTTTTTTTTCCTTTCCAAAAGCTTACAATGTTCATTTTATGGGAACTCAACTTGCTTGGAGTTTTCCTGTTGACAAATGCTAGCAAGTGGGCAGTTCCCACTTAGGAGAAATGACCCCATGACCAATTCAGCATGTCAAGACTCATTTACGGTACACCCTACCAAGCTCTCCTCAAAAAGCTCAACTACTGCCAGCCTCTGTGCCTGCTCACAATTGCACCAGCAGCTCACATTTATAAGTAGCCCTTCAACTAAAAAAAGAAAACATCTACATGCCTCGAGGATGTGTTATTTCATCAATCTGCCAAAGTAATGATAAAAACAGATAAGCACAGTGGGAGTTCTAACGGGTAAAAATCAAAAACTATTTTGGTACAAAATCACACCAAACTTTATTTGTGACAATTTTTCAGTTAATAAGATTACCAAAGTAAAATAATAAACAAAAAAATATAACAAGGAAAATTAGAAAAATAAGAACAGAGTATTTTCTAATTACTTAATTGTTTCAGTTTCAGCCAAGCACTTAGAAGAAAAACTACCACATCAAGTCAGATGAAAGCACAGTATTATTCTGCAATGGCAAGTATGTATTTGGGCTTTCTTAATCTAAAACAAATATAAACTAAATATGAAACCTGTATCTTCTATCAAAACATCACAAACAGATTACCACAGAATTTATAAAGTGGAATTCTGACTTCACTAATGTCAAAAAGAACTCACATTCAGAATTCAACAGAGATCACTCAAAATTCTGAGAAAATAAAGCAAATACACTTGCAGACATATTCTTTCAAGTAGGAAATCTGAATTAACAGAGATTTGTAATTGATTTCCAATAAGGCTATATTTTAAATGTTATACGTTGACACCTTCTTCTTTCCTTCAGACACATACGCAAAAGTGTTCCAAAACCATTGCAGTATTAATACAATTAAAAGATCAAGGAGAACATTCCAGAGTTGGTAATGCTAAGATGTAATTATATCACTAAGCTGTTGGTAACATAATTCACAGCAGAGAATAAAAATGAACCATTACGTCAAGAGAGTTTTTGATATGTATGTGCAAGCTTAAGTAGTTAAGACATAATAATTAATCTGAAAGTGGAAGGTCATGCTAGAAATAAAATATCTTTCAGCTTCATGGAGTTACACTGCATGAGTCCAAACACAGCTCGGACAAAAAAAGCCTGTTAGGATGACTGAGAAGTAGTGTTAGACTCCACTATTGTGTTGTAATGCACAATGGTAGTGCTACTAGTCAGATACCGCCCATCCACTGCTAGAGAAAACCACTGTTTTGGAGGTTGCTCCATCCAAGTTCCATTTTCAACACTAGGATCAATTTATTGATTGATTGATTGACTGACTGACCGATCGATCTGACCATATTTTCTCTGCATGACTGGCCAGATTGCTATCACAACTCTCACATAGTAAATGGTGGTTACTATTCAAAAAAGACATAAAATAGCTTATGCAAAAATGGAATGGAAGCACATAGGCTTAGCCTTGATGTCTACACTCTGAGGAACACACATACAAATTCTCATAACATCCCTGGACCAGGACCCACTGAGTGACTTCCTGGCTCGACCTTGGATTTGTCTTCTCACTGTGGACCTGCCTGCGAATCACTGGGCTGTGCCTGATTGTGTGACCATCATCTAGCCTAAACCTGACGTGTGTTCCTACTTTGACCTGCCCCACCACCATGACGCTGCCTGATGCCCTAGACTCCAGGTTGCCCCCATTTACCGGCTCCAGCCTGCTCTCCCACCACGCTGGCAGCGGTGCGATGGGCCCCTGCCTGACCAGTTATGTTATCAGGCAGGACTCCTGGCTCTACGCCACCACATAGCCCCCAGGCCACCGGCCATCAGCCCTTGCTACCTGTCCTGACAACAGCCAAGAACAAAGTGATGTTCATGCATGGTCCTCTCACCACAGAGTCACGAATTCCAACCTGTCCCTGAGTACACAGGATCGGTTTAGTCCTGTCTCACTCTTCATGGCACGTGAAACCAACTCGTCAGTCACTCATATAAGAGCAGTGTGGAAACGGAACAAAAATGGCTATTCAGATCTTCCAAAACTAATGGGAAATGACTCATCACTAGCGAAATTCTTTCTCTAAAAAAAACCTTAATTATTATTCAGTAAGAACTACAGATTAATCAGGACAGCTAATGAAGTTCCAAAATGTTTCTTGCACTTTTTTAAACACACAGTACTACAAAAAAAAGCAGAAAGAAGATTTTTGACTGAGTTTAAAGTAACACGGTAATTTCAATGTTATTATAAACAAAATACCACTACAAATAAAATAATAATTATTAAGAGATGCAATGTGGTTGAATTTGATAGCTTTGGACCAATAACTGGAATTCTGTAGAAACTGAGTGTTTTGAAAGGCACTTGAGAAACTGAATTGCAACTGTGAATCTGTATTGCTGTTACTATTAAAAAGACAATTCTCTTAAAAAAATTTATTTTTTATCAGGGTACCTCACAAAAGGTGCATTCAGACTGCCTGTCGAATGTTACTCAATTTGCTTCCTAGGTTTGTAGTCAGTGCTCACCCCTCCTTCAATTTTTTCAGGATTACCTACTGATGTAATTAGTGGCAGGACCTAGCTTTAAAGAATGGTATTAAAGCAGGATTTGCCACACTACAAATTCCTCATCAGAGGGAACACCTTCTCTCCAGGTTTAATCCACAGATTATTTGATTTTGGAGCCTATTTTAATTTTAGTTACTCACAGCAGGAGATATACGCTGCCATTATTTTGAAAAGTAATAAAAGCAAGCAGTAGGTGTTCAGTCATTTAAACATTCTACCACTATTTTCAAATACCTTTAACCCCACTGAAACAAAGTCTGATCAAACCCTTGAAGGAAAAGCCAAAGTTTTACACTGAAGGAGCTAAATCATACAGCATCACATGTATTACTTAATAGAAAAATTACTTAAGTAAGAAAGATAAACACTATATGAGTGTTTCTGTGCATGCCAGCGCAGACTGCAACCCACAACATATAAACATCATTTGAGCCCTGAATTAAGGACTGTGGACAGTATGCAGTGCTTTAAATGTGCCTTCTATGATTTGCAAACTTTTTGTCATGAAGTAATCTCTTAAATATAAAAATGTTAAAAAACTACCAGACATTTCACAATGAAATAGTCAAACCAGTGTTTTGCATTTGCAATTTTTAAAAAATCCGTTTTCTAAATTTACTCAGCCTGTGGAAGCTTGTAGCACATCACAGAAATCACTAGAACTATAAAAAATGCCACTCTACATTGCTTCAGTTTCGCTTCATTACATATAGTAAATGAGATTCAGGTCATAACATATGTACATGAATCTGTTCCAGCACCTTAAATTACCTGAGTCATGACTCAAAAAAAATGTGAGCATAAGGACTATTTAAACAGTCATCTCTTCGTGGATTATAAATTTTGCTAATTAAAATCAATTTATCAGTATATTGCTGTTCCCAGATCCCAAAGTCCACAAGTTCTCACTCCCAGCACCGTTGACTTAAGAATGAAAACACAACTCCCGTGCCCTGGAGGTCCTGGCCCTCCACTTGTGCCAATTGCCAAATTACGATAGCTGTGTATCTGTACCTTACTGAGGTGATGACAACTGCCAGTAGGAGATTATGTTGCGCAGAAGGAAAAAAACAACAATTAGATTTTTAAAAAGCTGATTTCTGTTTGTGCTTACCAGGTAAAATGAACAGCCCTACTATACACATATGCTTTCACAAAGCACACACACAATTCCCATGGCCTGTTCCACCCGCATTCATCAGGAAGACCAAGGCCTTTTCTTTCTCATACAGATTTCACTACAGACATCTGGCTTTATTTATGTTTGGTCTCAATTCAGGCCTATTCAGATACGGGCAGGCATTCAACCTGAAGCTGCTCCTAAAAAAAGAAAATATGAAGAAGCTTCAGCAGGTACAGGGATTGTCTTGCTTCTTTATTACTCATCTGTCTTCTTTGGAAGCATATTTTTCATTATATACATCAGCCTCCATTTTGTGGATAGAATTCAGAAATATTTTTAGTATCCATGGCCTATGGACAGAGGCCATAGGGCAAGGAAGGAAAATACTATTTTTTAATGGCTTGGAAAGTTTCTATTATAGTTATGGATGTAATCAAAGCTTGTTTAAAATGTAAACTGCTTTAACAACACCACTGAGTTGTAAATAATACATTCTTGTTAGAACAAATTATTTTTATTATTTTACACAGGCTATTACTAATTGCAATAAATAGAATGCCTATGAATGTATTTCTACATCTATAGTTTCATTACAGCTCTTACATGCTCTATTTTCCTATTGACATTCGCTATAATTTATAGAGCAGTACAAGCGCATCCACAGCACAGTGCGTCTTTGTTTTCACGCTAATTCTTTACTGCTGCGGGGTGCTGGCTGCCAGCCTTGGAAACCAAAATCTTCTGTTCATTCAGAAAATACAAACTAGGCAGAAAGCAATACCACAAGCTTACACACACAACCCTGCCAGTATCCTTCAACCTTGATTTGAAGAGTCATCTCCAGCACTGAAAGGATGATCTTTGCAGTCATTTCATTCTTGGCTTCTGCTCATGTTCAAGTTGCCAAATTTCACTCATAGTCCTGAGGGACACTATCCAGGTCTGGAGAAAAGTTCAGATTTTCTTCTTTTTCCAGGCCAGACCACCTGTTCCATACCTCACTCTCCGACCTTACCAAGTGTGGGAAAGCCGCTTACTGCTGGCACACTTTTTACCACCCAGTTCATGATCAGCAGAACCCGCTAGTCCCACTATACGTAGTAAAAGCAGAACTGTGGTTAGGTTTGTTCAGCTGCCAGTTCAATCCTCATTGCAGTCGTCGTGGTCAAGGCACAGCCTAGGATCACTGGTCAGAATAAGCGGCAGAAAGCTGTAGTTACACACACCTGCATAGCTGTCAGAACTTAAAAAGTTCATCTTTTACGCTGTCCACTTCCTCTCTCTACTTATTTGTTTCCTACCCTTCCACTTTGATTTTTTGGCTACCCTGAAGAACTTCTTCACAACTTTGATCATAATTTCTAATCTTAGTTTCCCACTTTGTGCCAGTGACTCTAATGAATTCCTTGAGGCAAACCAGTTTCATCAGCAGAAAGGAAAGCAGAGAACTGCTTGCAAGTCTCCACTTGGTTTTGTCTCGAACAGGACTGTCTTTTCAACACAGCCAGCAGCCAAGGCAGAATGAAATAACTCATTCTGCACTAGATGCATCCACTAGCCAGTTTTTACAGAAGTAGGCCAATACTGCAATGGAATAGCATCTTTCCGGTGTGACAGAATGATGTTCAAAAAACAGACTTTCCGAAACAGGATCAGCAACAGCTTGAGGAGCTAGTTGCTGGTTTGCTAGTATGTAATCATAGAATCACAGAATCATAGAATCTTTAAGGTTGGAAAAGCCCTCTGAGATAATCAAGTTCAACCACCAACCTAACACCACCATGTCTACTAAACCACATCCTGAAGCGCCCCGTCTACACGTTCTTTGAACACGTCCAGGACTGGTGACTCCACCACTTCCTTGGGCAGCCTGTTCCAGTGCCTGACCACTCTTTCAGTAAAGGAGTGTTTCCTAATATCCAACCTAAACGTCCTCTGCCGCAACTTCAGGCCTTTTCCTCTTGTCCTATCACAAGTTATTTGGGAGAAGAGACCAACAGCCACCTCCTTACATCCTCCTTTCAGGCAGCTGTAGAGAGCAATGAGATCTCCCCTCAGCCTCCTCTTGTTCTGACTGAACAATCCGAGTTCCCTCAGCCACTCCTCATAACACTTGTTCTCCAGACGCTTCACCAGTTTTGTTGCCCTTCTCTGGAGGCGCTCCAGCAGCTCAACATCCTTCTTGTACTGAGGGGCACAAAACTGCACACAGTATTTGAGGTGCAGCCTCACCAGTGCCGAGTACAGGGGCACGATCACTTCCCTACTCCTGCTGGCCCCAGTGTTCCTGATGCAAGCCAGGATGCTGCTGGCCTTGGCCACCTGGGCAACTGCTGGCTCATGTTCAGCCAGCTGTCAACCAGCACCCCCAGGTCCTTTTCCACCAGGCAGCTTTCCAGCCACTCTTCCCCAAGCCTGCAGCGTTGTGTGGGGTTGTTGTGACGCAAGTGCAGGACCCGCCACTTGGCCTTGTTGAACCTGATCACCATGAGTATTTGGTATTGAAGCTTCCAAGAGCTAGTTAGCACTTCCTACATAGGACAAGAATACTTCTGCATAAGGTAAGGACTGTGTAAGTAGTAGATGTTCAATGCGGATGTTGCAGCTTGCAGACACCTATTGGTATATTTCCAGAAAAAGTGAAAAAACGTACCTTAGACTAATAGGAGGTAGTAGAAGAAGAGGTGGTATTTCTAAACTATATGTACAACTGAGTTGTGGAAGCAGGACAGAAGACATAGCCAAGATTATCCTGTTAGTAAATCAAAGAGGGAATACACTCCTGGATATGAACTAATTTAAGTATTCTGAGCAGTGTTCACATGAAGATAATACTATCTCCGGAGGTCCCTTAGAGCCTTAATTAGCCTGATCTTATGCAGAAGGGAGACTACAACACTGTGCTTCAGAAACACCATTGCTCCCTTTGTAGTCAAAGTGTGTGGTAACGGTCACACTGGACTATTTTGGAAACCAAGAGTTGCTATGGAAGTATTTAATTATCAAGAGCAAGCAATACTGGACGTATACGTAAAACAAATAAATAGATAGTCTAATTCTGCAATGACACCCTAACTATAAAGCCTTTTCTGACAGAAACACAGTTATGTATTGCTTTCTACTCCTCATTATACTTTTCCCCATTATCTCACTAAATACTACTTTTCTGAAAAGATATGTGTTACAACCAAGATCTATAACTTCAGCAAAGCTGGAAGAAGTTTCTAAACAGTACACATTATTTTCATCAAAATAGAAACAAAATTAAGTCATTAAATAATACACACAACATCGTTTCTTACGTTAATCTCCAGTCAAAGAAGAGTCCATAGGCAGTCTGAACCAAGAGCCTGATATTCCTTCAGGCACTTATCAACATAATATAGGTAATATCTTCTAACTAAGTGTGCTAATTTGATAGATATATATTGAGTATTACAACCCATACATATGAACAGAGATTTGAGTACAATACCTGTCCAAAGTTAATAACACAGTTTCGTTCATTTCAGGTGTATCATCAGCTTTAATAGTAATGTTGATTGTAGTATCACTTTGTCCAGATAAGAAAACAACAGAGCCATTAAGAGGGCTTATATCGTCATGTGTCACTGACTTTTGATTGAGACCAGAGGGTTTCAAACTCCAAAACACAGTTGCCTGACCATCAGTCCCATCTCGATGCAACGCAACGGAAACCTATGAAACACATGAGTCTGTTGTGACTTGTAAAACCAGGTGCAAAAATAATTACCCTCTTGCAAATTACTATTGGAACATCAACCTTAAAATGTTCAGCTTGTTTTTTAACTCGTACCTATTTATAAGATATGAAATCAAAGATGGTGTATCAACAAAAATAAATACTGCATCTTATCCTTTTAACCACTTATCAGTTGTCTACTTAGACAGTGGAGATGACAGATTACTAATATCACAAATCACTGAGCAACCATAAACAAAAAAAAGCCTTGTATGACTGAATTATTCAGTGCCCACCCCCTCAAGACACAATTTAGGTTTTAAATGTAACTACCATAATTTTACTCTGGTTGTTATAAGTACAGTGCCAACCTGGACTCTGCTTAATGAAATTAGCAGTTTTAACCTGAGAATGGAAAACAAGTTATCTGAGTCAGGATTTGTAGGAAGATTTCAGTGATGACAACTAGGAAAAAAAGGGAAAATGTATGAAAAAAAAAATTAAAAAACGTTTCTCCAGCTGGGACCAAAGCACTCAGATGGATGGCAATAATTTTGAAAATGTTTCTTTGGGTTCTCAAAAACCTAAACAGCGTAATTTTGGAAAACACACCCTGTGAGCCAAATTTACATATTTCCATGTAAGCCAGTCAACTATAAGATACACAGCCATTTCCATGAAATTTAGGAGCAATACCAGTCCTACTTTACATTACCACCTTGGCAGTTGGTGAGAGGGATTAAAACTGTCTAGCATCTTTTGTTCCACGTAAGCACCAAAACCTAATCGGTTTTAGATGCAGGGAAAGTAAAGATCAACCTCACTTTTCTGATAATGACTAACACATTATTTCAGATCTTAGTTTTACAAGCACTTCTTAGTGGTTTCATTTCTTTTTTTAAAGCAGAAGAATATTTGGGATCAGGCAGAACTTAGAGGAAGGATTTTCCTCACATTAACTTTCAAATGTTACACTGAATATAGCAAACTTTGCTTTCTCCAAATAAACTTCCCATACTAAGTGATAATATAAAAAGGTTTACTTACCATTGTGTCAGGGGAATCTTCTGGCTCAGAAAGAATAATTGGAAGATTGCTAGTAAAGCCTATTTCTCCATTTGCAATATCTGGAGTAATCCTCAGAGAAATATTTCGAATCTCACCTAATCTAGGACTCACAGGTGGGACTAGAGGAATTCTATTCACCAGCTCAACTTTTTCCAGCTGTAGGAAAGTAAGAAAAAGTTGAACTTAGTTGAAAAAAAGTTGAAAAAAGTAAGAAAAAATTGAGAACTTAGAAAACTTACTACCAACTCAGAACAATTCTGACATTTCAGAATAAGTTTCACATGCAGGGAACAAAACATCTCCAGAACAAATTTCTTTTACTGGCAAAATTGCTGTTACAAAAGTAGATGTGTCAAATAAACGAAGTGGCTATCATTGAGCTTTTTCAGCAGAATGGTATACCTCTCAAGATAAATCACGTTCATGTACACAACCAAATGTATCTGGAGAGAGAATGAGCATTCTAGACTGGCCAACGCATTACCAGACCTGAGTAACAGTATCGATCTCACAAGTAGCCAAGGCTATTGTCCCATCTTCATTTTTTGTGCCACGCATGGACAAAAGTCTGATGTAGTCACTGAAACCATACCAATTTACAGCCTCTGATGAAACCAAAGAATGATCCAGTCTTCATTACTCTCTCATACAACTTCAAAGACTTTTCTATTTATAATAACGAATACATTATAATTAGCACAGTATTTCAAAAGTGTAGTCTCCCTTTCTTTGATTGAGACATATCACTCCCTAAACCCAGGAGCAGTATTGCCTGAACCAAGAATTTTTTTTTTTAGTTCAGTGTTTCCTTTTAAAGTAAATCATCTCACAAGGAAAAAAGAATGAATTGAATAATAATGACAAGCAGTTTATTAAAGTAGTTAATCTTCCTATCCATACCAAAAACTGCACCTCAGATTATAGTACGTTATTTAATTGAAGATGTCAATGAAGAACGTTAATCTCACTTTTTCAGTTCCTCTTTCCATTCTCTAGTTGTGTTTAAGCTTCATTTCCTCATCCACTCCTCCTCCCCTAATTCCTGAGTTGATCCTTTATTGTGCCTAGCACAAACTCTGTAATCTTCTCATTCTAAACATGTTCGCTGAGATTGTCATTTATCCACAATGCAGAAGGATTGTCATAGTGATAAATAGGGGTATTTTTCTTCCTTCTCTAAATGAATTATTTGTGCTGGGAAGCCCCTCTGATTTTGTTTATTCAAACAAAAAGATTTTTATGGTTCAGGGAGAAAGTATAGAACATTCACCCCCCGCCTCCCTGGAATCTGCAGTTTGAAAAGCCAGGCAAAGTGCCTGCATTCTGAAATGCTTATCATATGTGTGTCTTGTCCACACCGCAATGTTATTTATAATAGATCATTATAAAGGGGCTTGGAATTAGACACGTCAGTTCTTCTGTAGATCTTTCAGATCTCATGCAGATATAGAACATACTAGCCTACTAGAGTATTCCAGAACACAATTTCCTATCTAACTGTGCATGTAAAAAAAATTGTACACTATAAAATAATTCTGGCAATATTTCTTTTTTTTTTAAGAGAAAGTAGGGAGAAGGAGGTGAAGTGAAAGAAATTTTTCAAGGTCCCAGAAGTAATTAAAACATCTTCAGTGGACTGTAAGTCAAAGACAAAACCTGTTTTAAATCTATAGATTTAACATCAACATCTTCATTTGAAAACTCTAAAGACATCTGACTTAAAATTAGAAGATTAAAAGGAACAAAGAAATGCCTCTGTGATTTGTGCTTTGGACGTGCCAAGTCAGCCCTTTGTCTGTGTATCAAGATTGCTACCCGGGCTCATCATTCCAGACGACCAGAGTGGCAACAGTTAATCACAGGAGGTAGAGATTTTGGGGTAGTTTTAACTGCAGATGAGAAAATAAGCATAACAAATACTTATTACAACACCCAGGACCTTCCACAGCTCTGTATCTCAACAATAAGTTGCTAAAATGTAAGCAAATTCGTTTTTCTGCAGTGAAAAATGAATGTCTTAATTGGAAAGTAGAAATTCTTTCTTTAAATATTTTTTTTGAAAATACAATTTTCTGTCAAAAACATAATTTTAGTGAATTTTTCCAGCTAATTTTAATTAACAATGATAGACGTTCCCTTCTTACAAATTCAGATAGAAAAAAAGAGAGGAAAAAAATCCAAAAGGGCATATAAAGGGGAAATTGGAAAAAAAAACTTTTCAAGTTTTCTGGACAAATGTATACATAATGAAATATAATATACTTGACTATTTTAATTTATATTTACTTGCTTGTAATTTCTAAAATTTGTCATGCTTCTGTAATTTAATTTTAAGAACCTTAACTTGGTTAAATTGAAAGCCAAAAGAAGAGACAAGACACAGAACATACCACAAAAGGTAAGTAACCTTTGCAACACTGATCTCATTTTGTTAAATTCCATTATTAATACCTGAATCCTGTTACAACAGTCTATTTTTTAAAAAAAGGTGTAATTAGTAAATAATGATTGGGAATAGAGCTCTTTGTGGCACATTTATGGAAGCTCTCTCTAAGTAAGAAAGTTCTCCTAGCGACAGAGATAATCAGTTTGTTTCAAAACACAACTGAGATACCTGTACAAGGAAATGAGCACCATTTTGAAGAAATGCATCGTTTCTTATTGGTATATTTAAAGTATCTTGTGTTTTTCCTTCTGGAAACATGAGAATGCTTCTTCTAGACGTATTTAGAATGCCATCTTTCACTCTCGCAGGATCCAGAGCTCCAGCTGGAATATACAGTGCAGAATAAACCAGCTGCACATCTCCCACCGTTCCTCTCTCCCTTGCAAAACTCAAGGACAAAAAGCGTCCCGTTGGATTACTTTCAATCTTCTGATTCTCCAAAGGACAAAATTTTATTAGGCCATAAACATCATCACTGTCCTGAATGTAAAACATAAGCTGCAAAACAGAAAACAGCATCACTTACTCTATGCTAGTTACTATAAACCATAGTTTCCATGCTTTCATGAAAGCATGTCCTGACTGTCACCATACATTTTTCTTAGTGAATTGCCACTCAGGAAAGAAATCAGACTGACAGCTCCAAAGCATTCTTTGTACACAAGCGGCACAACACTGACAGTGGCAACTTTCCCACTATGCATCATCCATGTGCCAGAATGAGCTCTGAATAACTGATTTTTTGGTTCAGCAGCCAAAGCGAATAATTAAAAAATGTTTCACATTGTGAAAAATTTCATTTTATTCACTGAGTTCATTCCAATCATTCTTGAGAAAGACAAAATTTTGCTTAAAAAACTGTCAGCAATGCTAGCTACCCTTTGTTTAACAGTTCAGAGGTTACAGTCTTAATCATCAACCCCTCCTCTTGAAGCTGTTACTCTGTGTAAAACATTCCAATAATCATTAAGGCAGCAAATGAGCGAGTGAAAATAACTTTCCTGCCTTTTCTTGGCAAGAGGTCTCTCAAGAGAGCACTTATACAACACTAGGTATGTTGGGAACAAGCTACTGCATTAAAAAGGTCTGGCTTTGTATACAAAGCCAAATACTTTGATATGGCAGTATATACTAAAATCATATTAAAGGTTAATTTGTTTGATTTACATCCAAGCCCAAATCCTTTAGCTAGTTTAGCCAATCAAGCAACGTTATCAAAACTGGTAAAGTCTCTAATTATCACCTATTATTACCTTCTCCAAAAGAACTCTAAAGCAAACTTACCTCTGACGGTTCACTGACTTCTGCACCTCCCTGTATTGTATGAGCTAAGAGTTTCAGAAGATAGGGCTCTGCCTCCTCTGGTATATCATCATCAACAATGGTCAGAGGAAGAGTTACCAGCATCTGTCCTTGATCAAAACGTATCTCCCCAGTCTCTGGAACAAGGTCTGCAGTCACAGGTGAGGGATCACTGCTATTTCGGATTATAACCCAGCTAATAGAAACATTTCCATGTGTTCCCCCATTTCTTACAATCGTAATTCCTTCAAACCTGTGGTTTCGAATGAAAATAAAAACGCAGAATACAAAATTATTATTAATATTGGCTTGCTTAGGTAGTGATTCCCTGAAAGATTCACACAGACAAGTGGAATAAATGTTAACTGCTGCAACAGACATTTGAGTCAGGGCTTGAAGTTTATGAAATCACAGCACACGTAAAAATTTTCTTAATTCATGAGCTCTCTGTATTCTCTCTAAAGATATTTGTTAGAACATATTTTGTTTACTGTGAGAAAGATACTGAGAAGTGGAGACTTGGTATGTTTTACATTTGTCTCAAGAAACATATATCAAATTTCAGAAATTTTTTTCCCTATTAACTTTCTACATAATTTTATAAACTATATCAAAATACAGTTTTCAGGCATCAAAATTTAAATAATTATTCTGAACGAACTATTTCTGTCTGTACTGAAATATTAAGTTATCTATATTTTCAAATCCAAAGAAGGCCACGAAAATTATGAGAGGGCTGGAGCACCTCTCCTGTGAGGCCAGGCTGAGGGAGTTGTGGTTGTTCAGCCTGGAGAGGAGAAGGCTCCAGAGAGACCTTAAAGTGGCCTTCCAGTACCTCAAGGTGGCCTACAAGAAAGCTGTGGACAATCTTTTTACCAGGGTCTGTTGCACCAGGGCAAGGGGTAATGGCTTTAAAATAGAGGGAGGTAGATTCAGACTTGATATTAGGAAAAAGATTTTTATGCTGAGGGTGTTGGAACACTGGCACAGGTTGCCCAGAGAGGCGGTGGATGCCCCATCCCTGGAAACATTCCAGGCCAGATTGGCCAGGGCTCTGAGCAACCTGATCTGGTTGGAGATGTCCCTGCTCCTGGCAGGGGGGTTGGACTGGGTGGCCTTTGGAGGTCCCTTCCAACCCAAACCAGCCTGTGATTCTGTGATTCTATGATACTGGAAATGTCATGTTTCCTGCATCTGACAAGCACATGACTACAAAAAAAATTCTGGGAATTATGACTTCGAAAAACTTAAAAAGCAAGATTTATACTGAAGTGCTGAGCTCTAAATAATATGAGATATTACTTCAAAATTGTTCTTAGGATGATAGCTTAATGCATTACCTGTTTCTCTGGGAATGAACTACCATCAGTAGCTAGCAGTGGACATTTTTATTGAGACTGTCAATACCGTGTATCGGTCCTGCATGTAAAATTTGTATAGAGCTTTGATTTTAATCTCTGTAAAATTACAAATATTTAACTTATTTTTAAGTTTAAGGTAAGTACTTCATGGGAGAAACTCAACACTTTTTTTGTAACCACTGATTTTATATATAGTAAACACAAAGATTTACCCGGGAAGGAAGCCAGAAATCTACTTCCCACTTGCATGAACTGATGTGTGGCAGCCTAACAACTTCATTGATCCTGACTTTAGACTAAGGGTTTTTCAGTATTCTGACAATGTGATTAAATATTTACAGTTTTTACACACAGTTCATAAATATTAAAATAGTTCCTGTATGATTAGACATTTGCACTTCCTTAAAATCTGTGTAGATACAGTTGATACTAATAACAATGCACTATCTGACTTCTACATTGTATTTTCAGTAGTGATTTAATAAATAATTTCAATGAAATTCTAAGGATGCTTAACAATGCCAAACAAATCTCTTAAACTGACTAGATACTAGGTTTGAAGATCTGTAGTACCTTGAAATCTGGTCTTCATCAATAATAACAGTCTGAGCAAATAGCATACTGTTGATCGATAGTACTCCATAGGGTTTATCATTCGGTTGGATCGTGACATGAACAACAGATGGATTAACCAAAACAGCATCTCCCTGCAAAGTGTCCTTAAGAAGCAGAATCTGAAAGGTCTCAGCAATTTCTGGTATGGCATCATCAAGGATCTTAAATTTCAGGTACTTTTCATGAACTAGAGGTGGGAAAACGATAGTTGTATTTGGCTGTAGATCTAGGAAGTCTACATTAAGCTGTGCATGTGCTGTTGAATCCCCAGTTATGATGGCGTAACTGACAGAGACTTCATATTCATCAGGTCCAATTAGTTCTCCACTGATATCCTTACCACGAACCACTTGAATTGTTACCACGTCAACTTCCTCAGGCACCATATAAGCACTCTGAACAAAACGTACAGGACTGTCATTTTTCTTAATATTAATCTGAACAGAATTTTTTGTGGTGTTGATTTCAGCCCCTCCTTCCACGCTCCTCAGATGAACAATAAACAATTCATCATTTTCAGGTATCTGGAATAATAATATTAGCAACTGGGTGTAAGTCACATTTCAAATAACATGCAGAACACTCTTACTGAGAAATACATTCTATATATTTTGCAGAAAAGGCTCCTTTCCCATTAAAACAAATGGGAGGGAAGTCTTGCTTTTAACTTCGGTTGAAAATCATTTCTCAAAATCGAATGTTTCCATTTTCTAAAACACACTTCTGTGCTCTGGCAATGTGAAAAAAGGGCGGAAAGCCAAACAAAAGCAAAGCATAAACCAGACAAGAATCAGAACAAGCTGGATCTTTCCAACTTGATACTATGAGGAAATACAAACTCTACTTTTGGAAGACACTTCTATTTGGAAACAAATGTTCCTCCTAATTATTTAGATTTACATCTTGATTTTCTGATGTTGATATTGATTTACCTCTATGCATGCCTGAGAGAACACAGGTACAACTTACAGACACAGGCTACCTTGGCCCTTCCATTCCTATCCACCCGGAAAAGGAACACCTACGTTCAGACACACCCAGATCCCCAGAGAAAATTCCCATCACAAATCTGAGAAAGTGTTTGCCAATGCTTAGTAATTAATTAGGCTTTGACATTTCCACAAAATTACTGTTTAAAACTACAGTTTAATTTTATCTATTTGTTCTCCAATATCTGATGAAGCCAACAATAAGAATGGCTTACAAACCGCAAATTACAGAACTTAAGGATGAGATTTTTGCTTTAGATTACTACATTTTATTCCCCAAATCTTAATTTGCTAAACCTTTTTAACTAAAAATATTATTATTTTATTAATATAGATAGGTAAAAAGCAAATCTTTAAAAATTATTTATGATCTTTGCATCTCATCCTTGCTGTGGACTCCTGGAAACTAGTATTATTTGCTTCTAGGAAGAATTCCAGGACACAATTACTTCTTTTTTTGCTAATGGTAATACTCTGTTATAAAGCTGACAAATCCTTTTCATGCACTTTTGTTTACTGAGCTAAAAAAGTTCTGAAAAATCTGCTGTCGGATATTTCTTCTCTTTCACACTCATTTGTTAATTGGCCACCCTCAGGTCCTTTTCTAGGGCTAAGAAAGTGAGCATGAAAATGCCTTTATAGCTGATGCCAATCCTGTCCCTTGTTTGGCTTGTGGCACTTAAACTTGCATAATGTTGTTGACTGATTCAGGGTTTTTTTTGTCAACGTGAGATCTGGAAGCTCTCAGTCACCTCTCTCCTATACTGAGATACCATACAATTATTTTACCTTATTAGAACAGATGCCAACTTACATTTTCCTTAGTTCACTAATTAATATACTATCTTACACCACAAAAAATATACACTTAAAGACAGTCACAATGTATCCATACTTGTAGTTGTAGTTTACATCATAGCATCTCAGAACATTCTATTCTTAACGGTATCATGATTGACCAATAAAAAAACAGACTTCAAAGACAACAGTATAAAGGATTTCCAGTCCTGCCTTGCCCCTTTCATTTTTTCTTAACAAAGTTTTCATTATTCCTCACAAGAAAATTACTATAAATGTAGTGCTGTGGAGATCGTATCTGCAGTCCTCTAAAAAAGGCCTATCCAATTCAGTAAAATACTTGTTTCATTGGTTTTCCTAGCTCCAGATCCTAAAAGCTTAAACTAAGTTCCGAGAGTAACATTGGATTCTTGTGAATTCCATCATCATCATCACAAATAAAGGGCTTTTCGCAAAATTAACTTTTCAAGTACATCTGTGGAAGACTTTTCACCAAACGGACCAGCCACACCTCTACAGACCAAACTTTGAGAAACAGAACTTTAACAGCATCTCTCATAGGGAGAAAAAAAAAAATCACATCCTCCCAAAAAGTCTAACTGTTTCATTCTGTGTATAAGACAGAAACATTACATCTAATCTGAAAGAGATTTTTCTACACACCCGTCTGGCACAGTCTCTTAACATTAAAAACGTTACTATAGATATGGAAACCAACAGAAACATGCAAAAATTGCTTTAAAGTTGCTCAGTTCTGAGACAAGCACTCTTTTGCTATTAATTTTTTCTTCTGAATTTCCTTATTGAGTAGTTCTGTACCATATTTCCTTTTTCTGGTGCCTCTATTTTCCCTCTCATACTCCCCGTTATAAATTAAAAAAAAAAAAAAAGAAAAGATAATCATAAGAAAAATACAAATCACAAATTGAAAGGTAGAAGAATATGGAGTTTCTACTCTGAAACAGAAATAAAGGCTCACAATATATAGACTTTTTTTTCAAAGACTAATCTAAAAATTGGAAATTTTAAATTATCACCCAATATTCATGCTTTTCACATGATTGCCTCTTTCTTTCAGGAATGTTATTTATTGTAAATATTTTTAAAAATATGTTTCTACCTTGAAACATAGCTATATAAGACATCTACACAACTTTTTTTTTTTCCTAAAAATCTATCAATCTATCTTTTCCCTGTGAATATTCAACGTGTTATATTCTTTCTTTAAAGGCAAACACAACATGTCCGCTCTTCACACGAGTGAGAACCAATCAAGCTAACAAAGAGTAAACTGGATTCTTATGCGCTGTTAACTGAAGGCAGAGAAGCTGCACAGGCATCGCTAGGGATGTAATAAAAAATGCACCATGTAAGCAGTGTTATGAATAGGTTCCTTTTGCCTAAACAATTAATAAAGACAAGAAGGATAATTTGAGTTCATTATGCAAACATAGCCTGAATTTGCAAAGCAGACAATTAGGCAAAAGCAGAGCACATTGAAAAAGAAATATAGAAAAGTTAACTACAGAAAGGACAGTCTAACAGATAAACTTACATCTAGCTCAAGAACATCATCCTTGGCCATACAACAAGGACTTCAGTATTCCATTTGAAAAAGACATATAATGCTATGACGTTTTCCTGATTATTTATACGTTTACTGGAGCAGCACCTAACAGGTCTAGTCACAGCAGCCAGCGTAACTTCAGCAGCTAAAAATATTCACTGATGAGAATTACAGAGGTAGCATTAGAAGGACTAAAAATGAGAGCCCATAGAGCCAAAATTTAACATCATTTCACTAAGCAGAAGCACTTTTAACCTTATTTAAACCAATGAATTTTGTAACTTATTACTCTAAGTCTCTCCAGAACATCAGTTAACCTTCTACATATCCAAACCAAAATGAAGTCAGTTTGTTCTTACCTGATCATCAAGCACTGTTAAATTATAAATCAGCATTGATCTCCCAGGGGCAAATGTAATATTTCCCCTAGCTGGACTTAAGTCTTCTTCAGCTGGGTTTGGTCCATCTTCTATCTGCAAATAATTTATTTTTACAATAAGAAATATAAAAAATAGGAATACAAATGTAGTACAAGTACAATAATCAATATACAGTGTGTGACATGCATAACAAACGACAATCTATTCAGTCATCTCCTGCTCACAGGCACGCACATTCAGCTGTGAAAATCTGCTCTCTGCAGACTGAGCAGCAATCTGATCGGCAGATGGAGTAAATCAGAGTAACTACTCTGAAGAAATTATGTATTGCCAGAAAAAGAGGAAGAAAAATACTTCCGTATAGGCCTGTCTTTGGACTTAGGACTCTTTGGTATTCACTGATGCATAACTGACTCTTTTAGACAACTGAAACGATATCCAGGCTAATTTAATTTAAATCAGTTATATTTCATAATAAGTTCCAAGACAAAATAATAGCAATTACTATGTTTGTGTGCTTTCTATCTTGACTTGTAATATTAAGGAAATTACAGTTAATAGAATCATAGAATCACAGAATGTTTTGAGTGGGAAGGGACCGTTAAAGCCCACCCAGTCCAACCCCCCTGCAAAAAGCAGGGACATCTCCAACCAGGTCAGGTTGCTCAGAGCCCCGGCCAACCTGGCCTGGAATGTTTCCAGGGAAACATTACAATTAATACTGAAACCTTAAACACTAGGAAGACTGTTAGAGGCAATACATTGTGATTTTTTTAGAAAACCCTGTACATTTTTTTCAACATGTGCATATAAACTACACTGTCAGATGTACTTGATTTATTGTGCAGATAGTAAGATTTATTGGACCTTAAAACAAAAAGATCTGCAATAATTACACAAAGAATCTCATCCTATACTTTAACTATATGTGCTGCATCTAGCATGCAATAAAATCCAGTACAAATCTATGGAGATTTTGACAGGTCTAGATTAAACACTCGATGACATATAAGACCAGACAACTGATAAAGAACTATCCATATGCAAGAATGTATATGTAATTTTAAAGTGCATATCAGAATCAGAGTGCTATAAGGAAAAAAAAAAAACAACAAAAACCAATAAAGGCAATAACTATATCACATTCAAAACAAGTATGTAAATAGCCTAAATATTCAACATGAGTAAGTATTTTGAAAGGTTTAAGTTTCTGGGAATTCAAACTGCAGTCTTACAGATACAGAATTTCACTAAACACTGAGCTCTCATACTTACATGGTCAAAGCTGGCACAAGCATTAATGACTCACTCAGATGTTTATTTGTAAAATATACAAAAATTTTAAAGGAATATTAAATAAGGCATTTCTTACATACTTAATACACATTGGTTTTTAGTAATACCAACTAATACTGCCTCAAATGTTTACCTAAATGACACAGAACACTCAGTTTCTTCTAATAATCTCTTCATTTTTCCTCAAATTAAACAGTCAGATAATCACAATATTTTCCATTTGACAAGTAGTATCTTTCCATTTTATGAAACAGATTTAACAAATGCAGACATAGGTATTTTGCTCCTTTCACTTTTACAAACACTTTGATAAGTAACGATTATGGCCTCACGGTTTCATCCAACAGAGTAAGGTATGAAGCCGTTTCGATAAACTCACCTCAAAAGTTACGATGACTGTCCCGTAGGTTCCCCTCTCCCTAATTAGAGTGAGAGGCACAAATTCATTTCTGCCCCGGGGCTCATTCACTGTGATTAAGGCAGACTAATGAGGAAGAAAAGGGACAGGCAATCAGGCACAGATCAAATATCACAGCAGAAGGAAGAAACTGTTACCATAGAAATACCAAACTCCCACAGACAAGTTAATCCAATCTGCAAACCAGTCCACTGATGGCATACATTTCCTAGCAACCAATCAGTTCAGCTAATAAAAAGCTTGAAAGATTTCAGATAAAAAAAAATTATCATAAGTTATGCAAGCAGAGTGAGGCTTTTTTTTTTGTAAATTAACCTAGGCAATATACACAAAGCACTGGCATATTAGCAGTGGTATTTACAGGAGCTCCTGACCCCATTAAAAATAGGTTTTCTCCACTAAAAAGTCATTTATCAGTTAACTGGCTATAAATGCACTCTATCAAACTGTTGTAGCTGAAAAGATTTCAAAGAATTACATCAATTCAGGGAGCAGTATGGCTTAGTACTGTGGTGCTAAAAATTTCTCGTGCTGTTTTGCTTCTTCAGGGAAGCCCTCTATGAAGATTAAACTGCTGGCAGTAAGGCACAGTTTCCCTTTCTGCTAACACAAAACTCTGCGTTATCGCAAAATAACCCCCACACCACTAGAGTCACACCAGTGTCTTAACGCAGAAGGTGTTATACAATGCACATATCATGATACTGTTGTCTCAGCTAGACATTCAAGTATAAAATTACTAAAGATGGGAAAATTATATATTCTCAAGATTTCCCAATCACATCTTTAACTTTCTTCTGGCATTACTCCTCACTTCTTTCCTACTATATTTAGATCTTGACTTACAGATGAGAGGCAGTGGGACTGAACAACCTTTCAGAAGTTTTATATTTAAGATGAGCAACATAGATATTCACACAGGTGTAAGCGTCTCAGGCTATGTCTCAGCACCTAGTATAGAAGTATTAAAGCTGTATACATGTATGAATTATATACACATGTATGAATTACCTCTAGAGATATTTTCAAAGATGTAACTCAGAATCAGTTTTCAAGGGATTCAGTTGAATAACTAACCAGCATCTTTGAAAATTTCACCTTTATGTTCTCTAAAATTTTCACATATACCATATAAAAAGCCATACCATGTTAAAGGAAATTATTCCAAAGGCATTGTCATTTGATAAGATTGTGACAGTGACAGATTTGGGTGAGCCAACCTTTATCCTTGCAGATGGTTTCTACAATTAACAAAACAAAATAAGTATATTAAATATGGTGATGGGCAAAAAATACATAATTTGACTTTACTGTCTTTTAAGAGTAAATACTAGCTATAACAAATTGCACATCTTTTTATTATATACTGCAATGAAAATTATTGAAAGCAATAGAATGCACCAAAGTAATTCCTAATTATTGAAGAAATACACTCTATACAGTCAATAATAAAGTGCATGAAAGAAACTCTGTAAATGTTTAATCATATTTTGGCAACCTATTCATGACACCATCATAGTAGGGAACTAGGTATGAAGCATGTAACACTGCCAGAAACTCCAAAGTTGCTCTTTTTTGCCTAACATTGGTATAAAACTGAAATTTTGAAGCTATTATACTGAGATATCAGCTAAAGGAAAGAAATCCTTGCAGTACTGTAAAAATGAGCTATATTTACAAATCAAAGAAAGAAGGAAGGTAAAATATGCATTTTTATATTCACTGCAAACGTCCCTGATATGTGTAATAATTGGCCATAAAATATAAAATTTATCTTTACTGAACTGACATCAAACTTAGTCATTAACTGTTACCTAAAAAAAAAGTTAATGTGGACCCCTCTCCTGTAGCACGACTCCTGTGAGACAAAACCATATGCAGAGATTTATCAATAATTATTTTAAAAGTTGTTTGCTTGTTTTTAGGTAAGTCATGTTTATCCTCAGCTTCTGGAGGACTGGAAGTCATCATCTTTCTTTTGCTACTTCCACCCTCTCTTCCAGGTACGGTCTACGTAGGAATACAGGAAAGAGCCTCTTCACAATCTAAGTCTTCTTCGGTCTAGTACACCGTCAGAGGTCCACAGCTGAATGCGGTGCCTGGTGAAGTTTCAGACTGTGTCTATACTGCACAATCACATCACACAGAGGCACCCAGAGGAATGGCAAAACCTTCTGAAGAGCATTAAGCACCGTTCTGGCTAGTCTCCAGATTTGAAGTTCTTACCTATTTGGATTAAGATTAACAAGCAGTGTGACTACTACGCAATACCATCCATTTATGTCAGATTACCCATTGTTTTCTGAGGAACGGATCAATTGAAACTTACTGGTAGCGTCAAGTAAAATGTGAATGTCTCATCAGCCTCTGGAAGATCATCATCACAGACAGATATATAAACTGTTCGATTTGTTTCTGTATCGGGTATAAACGCAGCTGCATAGGTGTCAAAAAAGTCTCCTGTGTTTTCTCCATCAATCTGCAATAAATACACAACTGAATGTCATCTCCTTCTTTCCCTCCTATCTTCTGTAATATTATTCTGGACTCATTTAATAGACTTCATACACTGTTCTTTGCACATGATCCTTCCTGCAATTTCCCCTGCTGTCACAGAGCTAATTTCTGGACAGAAGTTACAGATAATTGCCCCTTGTATCTATGCTGAGTAACCAAGAAGAAAAAAAAAACAACCCAACAACACAAACATGACACTTTATTCAGAACCATTTATTATTTCCTTCCTTGGAACTGGGTATCTTTTGCATTATGCACCATATGACCAGTTTTTTAATGGAAAAGCTATTCCTAGCACCAATCTGTATACTTCAAAATACCCTACCTGAACTAAACTTACCTTAAGATTCAACTGCCCTCTGCCTTCCTGTCTCATTCTAGAGACTGGAAGGAGCCCAAGCATTTAACCTAGATTAAGATTTTGATTGCCAAAGCTGGCAACATGAAGTCTTCCATAACAAACAGCTCTGCTTTCATTTCAGTCAACAAAATAAAGTCCCACTGATTCTACTGTAAGTAAGGCAGTAGTGTCAAGACAGCAAAGTGTCTAGGTTAAGTTTACAGCTAGAAGCTGAGACTACATGGAGAGAAGCAACTGAACCAGCATAGCTGCCACACCTGAAACTGCCATCCTTGTGTGCACTAAAGGTTTGAATGAAGAATTGTGGAAAAGGCTATTCTTCATTTGAGAACAGTGAAATTATAAGTTCAGTGAAGAGGAAACAAAGTATGGAAGGCGTTTCTGTGGCTCTCACCCATCACTGAACATACAGACAACTCCATTTTATGTACCTCAGCCAACACTAGACTTACCAAAAAGCTCTTACAAAAGCAAGCTATTCATCTTCCTAAAAGAGCTGCTCAAAATATTCATGTTACAAACAAATTTTGGAATTTCAGGACCTTAATAAGGAAATGAAGTTACTCTGCTTGTTGCACCAGTAAAGAACACCAGTTTCAAAATACAATCACATTTTCTCAAGGTTTTCTCTGCAGATGTTAACAAAGTGTGAAATCCTTACAGATCACTTTCTACTCCTTGCAACTGCAAAGACATATATTTTTCATATTTACTTACAGGAGAATAAAATGCCGTGCAGGAACACAAACAATTTCTTTTGTCTACAGATGTAGAAATTCATAAGCAGTACATCTTCTCTGGTATACTGCTGTGTTTTCATGTGGTACTCATGACACATAGCATCCTACTCCATACACATATGGTATAGCACACTTTAAGGGGTTTAAACTTTTAAAGGGAATACAACCCTGGTTAATAACAGCTAAGAAATAAAGGAAATAATGTAAAAATACTAAGTCTGACCTTCAAATTAATTGAACAATGTCATTCTTAAAATTCATACAGAAATCTGACTCAAACAGTGGGGCAGATATTAAATTGCAGGTTGTACAGTAGTTTGGAAAAGGCAAAACTGTTATACATCCACATTTTCAGTATAAGCTCACAGCTACCACCAATAGCAAACAAGGACACGAGTTCGGACTTCTACCTGAGCCATTAAGAGCTGGCTCCTTGAGATTTTTATACCATACTTTTGAAAGCATTGATACAACTGGGAGTTTACTCAGTTACAGAAACTGGGTGTTGCTTCTTCAAAGTGAAGCATTGTCCAATTGAAATACCACCCTCCTTTTCACTGACTTGATAAAAACAGGCAAAATTCAAAACTTCAGGAAAGTATTAATATTTACTCAAAACATTTCTTACCGATACAATTGCTGTGATGTTAGCAGGCTTCCCTGTCCTTTCAATTACAAGACGAATAACAGTTGTACTTGTTTCATTAACTACAAATTCTGTTTGTCCACTGAACTTCACTTCTGTTTCTCCAGATGTGAAATGAATGAGTAATGCTAAAAGCAAATAAACTAATAAAGAAGCAGAGAGCATCCCTATAGAAAAAGAAATTAAGAATTAAAAAAAAATCATGAATCTAAAACACATAAAACATTCCCAGTCCACCTTACCAATCCAATCAGTGCTTCTCAGCCCTTAAAATACTGAAACTATCTTGTGAGCGTCAGAAATGAGATGAAAACACGCACAGGTGTCAGCTGTAGTATCAGTCAGATACTCTAATTATCATCTACATCTAATTCTATCTTCATAATTTTCACATTGGAATTTTTTAGACAGTATTTATCAACTTTTTTGAAGTGGAGGAATAAGTAACTTCCATTAAGAAAAAACAATAGCATTGTTACAATTGTTTTCATTTAAAACCAACACATAATTAGCTTAAAGGTTAACAGTTCTGTGTCCACTTTCTTTACTCTCTTGATTCCCTTTAGAAATGAACACGAACTGGCAGGAAGGGTGACGGGTGGGACGTTTCCAGTCATCTCATAGACCACTTTCTGACATCTTGTAGACATTAGATGCTCTTAAACATTTGCACATTTACTTAAGATTCCTTTCACTGCTTCTCATATCCTGTGATTCTGACTCTTTCATGTTTTCTTGTCATGGAGAATCACTGTGGCACATTTTAACGCCATTATAACCTTTGTACAGCCAGACCTTTATTCTTGTTTGTTTGTGCACAATGTCTAATTTTTTTTTCTGCTAGGGTAAGACAACTTAAAACTAAGGTGGATTATTTCTCTTTCATTAGAGCCCAGTTAGGTAATGTAAAATGCAAGTTCCAGTGAAGTTGTCAGGTCTGGATACTGTGAAAGATGCACTTTTAAGATGCTCTGGCACAACAAAATGGAAACAGCTGCTATGTTATGCAGAGGCTTGTGTTGTACACTGCTGACTATAACTGAGAACGTGGAAGCTGGATGGAGTAGACTGCTTTCATAAGGATCTGAGCAAACCTGAACAAATCAAGAGAACAAAGTTGAGCGCTAAACACCCAAAAGCCTTACAGCATAGATATTTAATGGAATTAGTTCTCTCAGCAAGTTTCTTTTAATCTGTAGTCACTATTTTATAATGTTACTTTCTAAATTTTCTGTACAAAAGATACAAACAATACTTGTATAATTATATATAAAAATAATATGTCACTTTGCTTAAAATTACACTTTCAGCTGCTATGCTTACCAGATGAATTTGGTCAATGATGGCTGGATAAACTGGACAGAACATATTAGATTAATATTTGCATATCAATAATATTTAAGGTCAGCCATGTTTGCAAAGCACTTGGTTTTGTTCATGACTATAGTAATATTTATTATATACAGGGGAGAAACTCTTCAGCAGGGCCTGTTGTGATAGGATAAGGGGTAATGGTTTTAAAGCAGAACAAAGCAGATTAAGACTGGACGTAAGGAAGACTTTTTTTACACTGAGGGTGGTGGAGCACTGGCCCAGGTTGCCCAGAGAGGTGGTGGATGCCCCATCCCTGGAAACATTCCAGGCCAGATTGGACGGGGCTGTGAGAAACCTGATTCGGTTGGAGATGTCCCTGCTCCTGGCAGGGGGGTTGGACTGGATGGCCTTTAATGGTCCCTTCCAACCCAAAGCTTTCTGTGATTCTAGGATTTAGTCATTAATGATCACTGAAACAGAAAATATCATAAGTATATTGAAACGTATTTTTGTAAAGTGCGTGCCAAATTTGTAATCAGAATAAACTTGAGGTCCAGCACATTCTGAGTGTTTTATGTACAGAGTCAGGTACCTTTAACCCTGCACTGAACAGAGAATAAGATAGCCTTCAGATCACTACAATAAACACAGCTTCAGAAAGACTTCAAGACTTTGACTAATATTACAATAAACTCTGTCTGGGCAAGGGTTACTTTTACATTGTGAGGACTTGAAATAAACTGCTTTCAGGCAAGTCAAAAACCAGAAATTATCCACAGACATGACATATTAAATAACTGTAAGTTGGAAGTACAATCAGGAAAATGATCAGTGTCTCATAACTCCTACACGGAAGGACTAGTGGGATGACAAATTTAGCCACTTTTAATTCCTTGTAACAAAAAATTCACCCAGCTGTACTGAACATCACAGAGGAAACAGGCAAGCAATGAAAGTAAGTGCAAAAAATCAGGACTAACCATTTTCCCTATGAAAAACAACTATCCATTTTACAACCTATTTGAACAATGTTTTGTTATTTCCAGCAAAACGTCACACAGTAAAATAACTTTGCTGCAGAACTTCACATTGCTATAAACTCTTATTACCATGAACAGAGTCCTTCAAGATATCCATGGATCTTATTCATAATTCAACGCGTAACAGACTTTCAGGAACAATGCTTGATTCCTACATATCTATATATACATAAATACACATACGTAAAAGCCCTGGGATTTAAAATTGTCAGCATTTCTCAAGCTGACTGTATTAACTTGAGAGATGTTTTTGTTGTGGAACTGGTCTGAAAAATACAAACCTTCAAGCTGGGAAGAGAATAGTTGTCTAACCTTTGTAAACTCTGAGACAATTGCACTGTCTGCAGATGCAGGCATCATCCATACTAAACTGAGGAATCTGTTGACCTTTTAGCTTCAGCTGTTACCTTGTCATAGACTTCACAAATATCTTCCCACGGTACATGCTTCTAGTAAATAATACTGAAAACATGATCCTTGAGGGCAAGATTACAAAGTTTAGAATTACATGAATTCTATTACTTCTACTAGAGAGCATTCTAAAACTATAGGATTACTCCTGTGGAACAAGAGAGGTTTCACAATCATACCATCAATTATTTAGCTGGTGTGTATTCTTCCTTGTTATATTATTTGTTCTAAGATTTACTTTGCACAGCCTGCCAAAAGTAGTTTTTACCCTGTTTTTATAAACTCGACTTTGAAAATCATTATTATTTTTAAAAATTGACGTAATATATTAAAAACACATAAATCAAGACTTAGAGAATGCAGAACAAATTTATTCCAAAAATTGTTAAGACACTATAGGTCATAGTATTAAATTACGAACACACTTTGTACACTAAACTCCTACATAAATTTATATAGGAACACAATTTGTTCTGTATTAACTGCATTGCATAAAATTCAACAGAAGCCTTTGAAAGATCAGGGATTAAAAGACTACTATTCGTCATCTCCCTCACCCCAGTATACTACTGGTGAGTTTAATTTTTTTTTTTTCAAATTAAGCTGAAACTCTAGGCCATGTTCATTGCTAAATTTTGGTAAAGTTGGTACATCCAATACTTCTCTCTGCTTCAGCTAAATACTATTTAATTCAGTCCTCTCAACCCAGAATATTCAGTCAGGCTTTAAAATAGATTAATGAGTCAAAGTAACTTCTTTTTTTTTTGAAACAACAACAAGCAATGGAATATTATACATCTTCAGAATATGTACAAGTCAATGGACCAACTATTTTATTACTGTGTTCTGACTAAAGCTATTTCAAATAATGAGTTGTAGTATCAGTGGTGGTTTAAAGCAATGCTACATACTGAGGCCTAGGTGGTGTTTGTAAGGGGTTTAGAATAAAAATTTCTGCCATCAAAACCAAAAGAAAGTACCTCTCAAAAAATGATCTAGACAATTTAAAGGTATTAAAGAATCTTAAAAGTCTAAAAATCACATGCTTAATTTCTGGAACAAATTTCAGATGCAGATTTAAAAGTTTATTAAAAATGAGTGAACTTTTCTGCAGACTTCTGTAAAGAATAAGAAGTCCTTTCTACAGGTTTTTACACTGGCTTCTGTCCTTAACAAATCAAGACTCCTAAGAATTAAAAGATCCCCTGGTTATTTTCACTGAAGGGTGAGGAACCTACAGACTAATAGCACATGGAGAGGTCAAGAAGGGAAATGGAAGGGGTGCAAGAGAGTCCAGATTTGAAATGAAATGAGTGTAGAATGCCAGATACGTAATAGAGAACAGCAAAAGAAAAGGGAGTTCACTAACAAAGAAGATGGAACAAGGGATTAAGTACCCTGTACCACTAAGGTGCCATTGCCGCTCGGGAGAAGAAATGAGCAGGTACGCTGAAGCAGCACCTCTCCCACCCAGCAGCTACAATTCAATTACCATCGCTCATCCCCGCACAACCCCATTGTAGGTTTCTGAAGTCCACCGACACAGCGCAGCAGAGCAAGTGTAAAGCCTGGTGCACTTTTCACTGCCTGTCCTTGTCTACTCCCCGTGATTACAAATACCCAGCCAAGCAGAACATTCAAAAACTGGCATGCCTAGGACTTTGCATTGAGTACAGCATTACAGCTATCAATGGTTGCCAGAGAGAAGTCTATTCACAGCAAAGATGTCAGCACCCACCAGCATCTTTGGCTGAATACAATGGGAGAGAGATACATGTGCTCTTTCATATGTAAAGAGGAGATTCCCTGAAGTACACAGGAACAGCTCCGAGCAAGATGTTTCACAAGGTCATTGCCCTTGCTGCACCTGTTATAGAAACACATTAAAAATCTGCATATTTTCAGCATTTTTATTTCAGGGATTCTCAGAACCACTGAAATTTACAACAGCATTGAAGAACAACCTATAAAAGTAATAGGAATTACAAAAACTTTCATTTACTGAACTTCTCCTTTCTATGTTGTCATGATCCCAAATTAAGAGAGAAATATTTTATTTATTTATCTCTCTTTACTTGCCTCAAAGTTCCCACGGTTCACACATATGCAAAGGAGGACACAACAACCGTGGCTGCAAAACCTAGAATCTGGACAGTGGTTGTTACCCAAGACTGAGCTGTTGGTTTTTGTTCCTTTTCTTCATGTGGGCTTTTTTGTCCAGATGTAGGATAAGGAAGTCTATCACTCTAACAGAGACTGGAAAAGACAGTGTTGGAAAGGTACTATTTCAAAATAATATCTTTCTAGATCCCTTTTTTTTTCTTTCAACCTGCTTCACATGGACAAAACATGAGAATTACAGTAAGTCACAAGAAGCAGCGCATTGTCTGCACCCCTGGACTGCACTAATAGTTGCAGCATTTGGTGCAAGAGTCTGTCTCACCCGTTTCCATGCACGTTATTCACTGTCACTGGATGCCTTCGCTTCCAATTCTTCTCTAGGGTTTCCTGTCTTCCTCTTTATCACAAAGACATTCCAGGTACCCACCCATCAACTCCCTTCTTATTACTAACATTGGAAAGTGCTAGCCAAAGCACAAATGTAGACTGCTAGGTGCTGAAAATCCCTCGATCACCTTTCACTGTCCTGAAGTTTTTGGGCTCAGCTGCTTACTTACCTACTCACTACTGCTGCCGTGACTGCACCACACCGCAACCTCAGCTGCTAGGGAGATTTATCTGCATTTGAGAGTAATGATACTGACATCAGTCAACGATTCTCCTGACCATGTCCTTTTGAACATTTGCAATATTTAAAGAAAAACCCAAACTTGTTGTCTATGATCATATGTATCACCAGGAATAGCCAATTTAATGTAACCTGAACATCTCTACATAAAAATTCTTAGTCATTCAGTTAGATTCCCTTGAAAAAGCCACACATCCTTCAATACAGACATTTTATCCCAAGGAAGAAAAGATGCTTAAGCTGCCTGCCATTGTATTTACTAGTCAGAAAGGCAATTCTATCATCACAGCCAGGAAACAATACTGAGAGTGGTGAATCTGCAAGCTGAGGCCAAGACAGAGGCCTGATGAGAAAGAAATCCAAATCACCTCATCCTGCTCTTAGAGGTCATAGAGAGGTAAAAAGTGTACCAAGCCCAGAGTACCCCTCGTAACTTTTCTGGCAGCTTCTTTTCACTTCCTCAGAAGAATTTGAGTGGATCTCAACTCTAACCTTGAATTTTAAGTTCTAAAGCATGTAACCATCACTGAAGAACCAAGTTTTATCTCTTAAGCCAGATAATGCTAAAGGCTTTCTGAGGTAACTGCCTGCTCCGCCCACCTTCATTCTGAGCAGGGAATAACGGGCAAAACTCTCCACCAATGCTGAATCCACTACTTCTGTTTGCTAGCAGCAAGCAGAGAGAACACAAGCCTTTTCTACAAACATTTGCAGTTACCTTATAATTTGCTGGGCAGACAGAGAACCAGACAATGATTTTGATGAGATTTAGATCCAGATTATTTTTACCCACAGCACCTCCAGCAAACGACTTGGAGTTATTAAGGTTACTTTATATTTAGAACAGAGATTAGAGTCGAACGTAAACAAACTTTGGCTGAAATCTGCTAATTAACAATGTTAAGAAATACACCAGTAGGAATCTGAGTTTGCCCTAATTCGTACCAACGAAACAACACTGGTATCAGCTGCAGAACTTCTAATACACCTCATGCAATGGATGAAAATCTATCCATATATAGTTCTAACTATATACTGTAAAAAACCAATATATTATTTTGGAATAGTTGCACTTTGCACATAGTATAGGTTTAAACAAAAGGTAAATCTAGTTTTCAGCTCCACACCGGAGATCCTTTTCCACCTATACAGCTCTGATGAAAACAGCAGACATCTTTCACTAACAGAAACTATTTTACAGGGTTTTCCAGAACCAAAGCCTAGCATTTTACCTAGGTGTTTTGCTCCCAAGTGGGGCTTGAGACACTATAAGCACCCATACTCTCCCTCAAATGGTTTCTTGCACAAAAAAAAAAGCAACCAGAAAACAAAACAAAACAAACAAAACCAAAACCAAGCAACCCAGCCATGAAGATTCTTAGCACTCCAAGCTCATGTTCAGAAGTAACTAAACGCATGACTGAGCCTGCCACAGGATCAGGGTCTTACACATATGGAACCAGAAATTCAGCTGAGGAAGGTCTGCAGGCTTCAGTGAGGAATATCCATTGATTCTACTTCAGTAAAATCTGAAGTTTCACAATAATTTCCACTTGTATCTCTACTTTGGAGGTTTCTTGCACGTCCTCAACACTTTTATTTAACCTATTTTTAGAACATGGCAGCAAAGGACAACACTACCATAGCTTCAAATGCCTAGTACTTGTCCTGAATGAAGTACTAGAGCCTGAGTGAGTAACAAAGATCAGAAAAAAGAATTACGGGCTCCTGCAATATAGGGGTTATTTTTCTCATACCTAAAACGAAAAATGTAACAACTTTTTTTTTTTTTTGCAACAGTGCTTCATACATAATAATCTTGCAAGAAAAAAAGATCTGTAAGGTATAGAACAGCAAGTTACAGCCTCATGGTGGGGATTAGATGGTATTATTTCAGGTACACTGACAGAAGAATTATTGCTATTCACAGTGGATTCTTTTAAGTCAATATGCTTGTATGAGCCAAACAGTATTTTAATGTGTTGCCTAATTATTAGAATAATTGTGAGAGAGTTATTCTTGAGTTCATAAAAGTGTATGATTAAACATAAACTTTTTTCAACTATATATGTTAAATTTAAGATGTATATCAAACAAGCTTCATTTCTACAGCTAAACATATTCATTTTTTATTAGACTGCAGCAAAGAATGTTGGGGTTATTACAGATTTGTATTTTACAAAGCCTCTGCAAGAAGTCATTTCTGTAGAAGTAAAAATATATTTGTATAATTTTTAAGAAGATGATGAGCATGGGGCCCTCACTGTAATCTAAACTGTGAATTAATCTGTTAAATCTGGGCAGTCCATTTTTAAATAAAACACATGATAAAGTATTTATGTGGTGAAGGGAACTCCCCAAGCAAAATTTGTTTAGGTTCAAAGACTTCTCACACTACCTTTATCATGTATTGTGCTTTCCTTGGCTTTATAAACTTTTTAACCTATGTCACAATTTAATAATCACTATTTAATAATTATAATCATTCCCTTATTAACTAGGTATTTCTTTTCGTTCTTCTAAGGCACCCTGTAGTTCAAGACAAGGAAATCTCTTTGTTGATTAGTTATTTAAGACCGGCAACAATAACTATGCTGGAGAGAAAGGTGCTTTGAGAGGATTACACAGAGCTGGTTCTCAACAGCACCAAGCCGCGAGCAGCAAATTACAAACCCAAGTACTTCATTGCATGTAACCAAATTGGCTGGTTGAAATGCTAATTGCCTTTCAGCAAAACTAAAGGCAGACAGAGGACCCTGTGCTTCAGAGAATGACATGCATTTTTTTACCCCACTTCTGCACCATTGTCTTGCTGAGAATTATTCAAAATCTATTCATAAAGGTAGCGCTTTTCCTAACCTCCAGAAATGTGGGAAATTTCTATGGCTCTGACCAATACCTCAGATCTGCTGGTCTGCCAAACCCGTAACAGATGGCTGAATTAAGGCCATGTTAAACCCTTAATGAAGCAAAGCTTGAAACAACTCAGAGCAGCAACATATTGGACCAGTCCAGGATAAGTGACTGAGGAGAACGAAGTTTCTTTTGCCACCTGAAAATAAGAATCACAACTGTACTCTAACTAATAAATCTAGACTAGATACAAAATGACATAACCAAACAAAAATGTCTTGGTATATAAAAAGATAGTGCTGTAACATTCTAGATGAAATTCTGTCTCCAACTCACTAAAAAATCCACAATCACAAAGGCTGAGATGAGCATGGAAAGCATCTCCTCTGTTATTTAATTTTGCAAAAGAAATTTAGTCTGTCAATTAAGTCTGTTTTAAATAACTTTATCTTAATAACAACCTTGCTTTGGACTAACGAGTTACTTTTGTAAAGGAATTTAAACACCTTTAACTAGTTTTATAGGAAATATCCATAAGCCAATCTCTGAAACAACATTTTTCATATTTTAAGCATTATTTCAGAACTCCTAGTTTCAAAACTCTTTCTGCAAGCAGACACGAGTTCTCATGTATGGAGTAAAGTCCATCTTGAAAATGTTATTTTCCAGCAAGATTACTCACTCAAAGTGTGACTTAGGCAAGTGAGGCTTTGTAGAAATAGCATCATTTGTGATTCATTAACTTTTTTCAGAATAAAAAAAGTTACAGTGGGTCCACTTGGAATAAGATAAGTGGCCTCTAACATTGAATCCTCCTGGCAATCTTTTTTTTTTTTTTTTTCCCTGGGAAAGAGTTATATGTCTCCTATTAGATAAACGTAATTCTTGAATTTCTGGAACTATGACAAATGCCTACAATCCACAGCAATGTTCTGTGAGCTTGTACTTGATGATGGATATGTTATGTAGCATCTGGATCGTAACACATATCGAAAGAAGTATTCAGAAACTATGTACAATTATTTCTAGTCAGGAAAAGTGTTATATTCACCGTTATACACAACAGTGTCTAAACGTAAATCGCTCAGTCTTGTAGACCTGAAACGCAAGCACAATTTCTACAAATGAGTAAAACCAATCAATAGGATTACACATGTAAAAATAGTTATGTACGTGATTATATCTTTAGGAGGTCAAGGCCTAATACTCTCTGAGCGAAGAATTTCAGCATATTCTTTTTCTCCCTTTCTATCTGCGATTTTGTATTTCTTAGCAAACAACTAAATGACCCAATAGCAAGAACATACTGGAAGAGGTTGGCCAAGAAAGAAAAATATCAGAGAGCAGGGCTATCTGGCAATAAAATGAAACTAATTTGCATCAGATGCCCTATCTCAAATAACAGCGAGTCAGATATACAGTTTACTGTTTTGATGCTTCCAAAAATACCTTAGACTGAAAAATTTCAAATGTAGTTGAGATAAATTTTAATTCTCCCTTTCTTCAAAGTGTGATGCGAGGTCATACTTTTCCATCAAGTTTTCAATGAAACCCTCTGCAACTGCAGTTTTACTAAGCTTACAGGCCATGCCTACGCACTTTTAAAAACACAATAATTACTAATCATCACATTGTTACCATGTTGTAATTCTGAACAACTATGGTAGTTGTGTAACAATATAAAAGGTGGTTTGCGGGTCATTAATATTTTTCTCCGAAATTGCCGTAAGTTGTTTGTACCCCATGACTGAGATCCTTACCGACCTCAGTAGTGATGTTCTTCTTCAGTGCTATCCACTAAAGGTGTATGCTTTCATAGCTTTTCCAAGTCATTTTTTCCAAGCTCTTTTCAGTCATCATATTCATGTATTAAGTAAAATGTGCACATAAGGATTTGCAGACTTAAGCACTCTTTTTTTTTTTTAATGGAATTTCAAAAGCAAATTAAAAACACCTGGAAGACATTAAGTTTAAATAACAGAATTCCATGTATATTAGAGGTTTTAATAACAGAGTGTGTTTAAGACTTGATTCTGAAAATTGAATTAAAATAAAGCTCACAGCAATTTCCAAGGGAAGTATTGCACTGTAGGTTTGAATGCATAAGGATCAATCCCATTCACTAGTATCAACTCTTTAAAACTCATCCAGTATTACTTTTCAGCCTTAAAAACACTGACAGCACAAATTAACTGCCCAGCATTGTTCTCACAAAAGCAAATACCATTTTTCCTATTGCTTTCCATGTGACCAGGACACAGAGCACAATTACAAGCTAATAAGCATGTGCTGCCATTATCGATGTTAATTAGTTCACTCAGATGCAAATTTAGTAAATACCATAGATTTCTTCATGTAAAGCTATTAAAACACTAAAGTGTATTAGTAAGCTAGTAAAGCACAAAACTGTACATTAGAAATCAATAATAACATAAATATTATTAGTGACAACAAATTACAACTAAAAAAAAATTTACAGTCTTGAAATACATTAGCCTTTACATTATCAAATACTTGGTCATTTCAATTCTAAGCTTAAGATGCCCCAAATTATTTTATTTCCTCAGGAATCTGATTCTCCTTTCTACATGGAAACAGTGAATACATTTTGCAGGAGAAAAGGTATTTTAGGCTTAAGGGACAGATAAACTAAATATATCACAATCTACCTTCAGTTATTGAACTGCCCTCATGGCAGATTCTCAAAATGCTTAGTATTTAACTGAAAGAAGATGTGAGCAAAGTATTACCAGGAAAAAAAAAAAAAAACACTTTTAGCTTCTGCATAATGAATGAGGTTTTTTAAAATCACATCTTATTTCACATCTGCACTATAAAGCAATTATAGACTCATTAAAAAACAATGAGTGATGTTTGGCAAGCAGTTCTGTATACATTTGATCTTAACTTTATCTGGGCTAGTCAGAGTGAATTATGCAATGTCTCATACAGAATCAGCATATCAAAAGCAAGACAGACAAGCAATATTTCCAATTGTTAATCACTTACATGTCATATTTCCTTATCAGATGATGATTTGAAAAATTCATTCTTACTTTTAACTCACCCTCCTTTGCACAAAATGCATTCACAGCTCCTCCACTTCTTTTATTTTTGCTTAATCTAAACGGTCAAATTAATGTTTCGTGCATTTTTGAGAGCTAAAAATTGCCAGCTAGGACACCTCAGACTGAGTTTCGTCCTGATATGATCCCCTGAGAACAGGATTTTCCATTGGAAAGACTATTGTCTCCACCTGCCCGGCTCTGCAGAGCAGAAAGAGGAGCTGCTGGCGCAAGAGAAACCTTAGCAGGCTCTTACTATCCAGCAGCCGCTCAGGGGTGAGAGACAGGCTCGCTGTCTGCCGCTGGTTAAACCCTGTCCCTGCTGCAACAGGTGCTGCTGGCAGAACCCTGGAGCTGGACAGTGAACACCTCAGCCGCTGATACAGGATGCCTCCAAAGCAACCACCACCTCAAAGAGAGAGACAACAAACCTACCTAGACCCGGGGACATGGACATCCGCGTCTTCTGGACTCAGCCAGCCGCCTGCACGCTCTCTGTCACTCACGCATTATGCATTCCCCTCTCCTACTCCTCCCTCTGCTCCGTGCAGCGTCCAGCACTCTCCTCCCTCTCCTGGTTCCTGCTGCCTTCCCACTGCTGTGGAGATAAAAGGGGGTGGGATGAAAGAGGACAAAATTGTTTCAAACCCCAGGAATTACCCCTGTGTGGCTTTAGTTGAGACAGAGCTAGCCCCTCCAGTCACTGCCTCAGCGGTTCTTCCACTTAGCTAGGACTGCACTGTTTTATTACTAGATGCACAAAACTGGCAGGTTTTATTAGTGGATTATGACAGATTTTGGATTCACGGCCTTGGCTGCACCAGGACATGCAGCTCATCTTAATTCACAGCTATTCAGCGCTCAGCAGAGAGCTGAAACAATTTCCAATCATAGACCAACCACTCTGGAGTTGGTAATTTCTCCAACTAACATCAAATTCACATTTTATGCTCACCAGGATCCCAAGCAAATCCTGAGCCATGGCAGAGATACAAGGACACAAAGGCAGCTCTCAGATCTTACCAGTGTTGGCCCCCACGCTCCCTAATTCTCCCAGTTAATAGTAAACAAGTGTCAAAATTCCTACTTATCCAATAAATACTGATGCACCTAAGCCCCCAAACAGAGAAAACATTTAGTTTGGATGGGATCTCACTTAGTCACAGCCTTCACTATATTTACAGAACTTGCGAGATACCTGCTAGAACTTACAAAGCGGAAATGCTATTGTAAACAAATGCAGCAGCAGCAGCACAAGTTCATGTAGCAGAATCCATTAACATTCCCACACTCCCTGCACCCCTCACACAAAGTCAAACTATTCTGTGAAATTTTTAAAAAGCATCCATTCCAGCTCCATGGAAATTCAACTCCCAGTACATTCCTAGTCTACAGCAGTAACCACATATCAGGTACTTTGACCTTTCTGGATTCTGTTTGGTTTTTTTTTGTCCCAAATCCTCAGACTATTCTGCCAAAACAGTACTCCTAAGTAGCTGGAAAAATCATAGCTCTGACACAACTTGGTCCAAAAGCAACGTAACAACCAAGATGCTTCTAACGTGAAACTTGAAGATGCATTTTTTAAAATCCCATATTATTAGTACTGAACACAGAGAATCTATTTTAGTACATATTAGCATATAAGTATGTAGAAATAAACCCAAATATAACTCTAGCCTAATTTTAGATATTAATACCCACAGCTTTATTTCACAGACAAAAGCATTTACAGAAAGGGAGGAGGGAAATGTGAAGCACAAAATAGGATTCTGCCCTGAATTAATGATTTTTACCTGTGCTGTGGTTTACTAAGACGTCATGCATTTCAAATGAATTTATTTGGACCATATGGAAAAGCAACCACAGTGACAGAAACCACAGAGAGGGAAACACTGATTCTGCTAAGACTAATATAATATTTGCATATAGAAGGAAGAAATACAGTGCAGAAGTATTAGGGTCAAAAAAAGTGACAGGATCCATAAGACTCCATGCCTTCTGATAGCGTTAGCCTGGTCACTACATCAATACTGCATTGAGTTATGGTGATCACAATTTGGGAATAACGCAAACAAATAAGAAAAGGCAAGGAAGATGCTAGAGAATAATGAAAGGTTTGAAAAATTACTAAGTAAAAGACTCTAAGACTTCAAGAAGTATTTTGCTTATAAAAGTAAAAGTGATGTTTCAAAGTAGAAGGCATTACATGTAACACCAGCCATCCAGTTTAACCTAGTCATGTAGGACAGGGTGAACTGCTGGGTAAGGGAAGAGTAACTGACATCATCTGCATGGACTTGTGCAAAACTTTCGACGTTGTCCTGCACGACATCCTTCTCTGTAAATTGGAGAGATGTACATTTGATGGATGGACCACTTGGTGGATAAGAAATTGGCTGGATGATCACACTCAAAGAGTTGTGGTCAACGGCTCAATGCCCAAGTGGAGACCAGTGAAGAGTGGCATTCCTCAGGGGTTGGTATTGGGACAGGTGCTGTTCAACATCTGTGTCAGTGCCATGGACAGTGGGATAGAGTGCACCCTCAGCAAGTTTGCAGATGACACCAAGCTGTATCGTACAGCTGATTCACTGGAGGGAAGGGATGCCATCCAGAGGGACCTTGACAGGCTGCAGAGGTGGGCCCGTGCCAACCTCATGAAGTTCAACCAGGCCAAGTGCAAGGTCCTGCATGTGGGTCGTGGCAACCCCAGGCAGAAATCCAGGCTGGGTGGAGAACAGATCAAGAGCAGCCTCGAGGAGAAGGACTTGGGAGTGCTGCTGGATGAGAAGCTCAACATGAGCCGGCAATGCGCCCTTGCAGCCAGAAAGCCAACCAACATCCTGGGCTGCATCCAAAGAAGCGTGGCAAACAGGTTGAGGGAGGGAGTTCTGCCCCTCCACTCTGCCCTGGTGAGACTCCCCCTGCAGCACTGCGTCCAGTTCTGGAGCCCCCAACATCAGAACAACATGGAGCTATTGGAGAGGGTCCAGAGGAGGCCATGAAGATGATCAGAGGGCTGGAGCACCTCTGCTGTAAGGACAGGCTGAGAGAGTTGGGGCTGTTCAGCCTGGAGAGAAGAAGGCTCTGGGGAGACCTTAGAGTGGCCTTCCAGTACCTCAAGGGGGCCCAGAGGAAAGCTGGAGAAGGACTCTGGACAAGGGCATGTAGTGACAGAACAAGAGTAATGGCTTTAAACTGAAAGAGGGTAGATTTAGATGAGATACAAGGAAGATATTTTTTACACTGAGGGTGGTGAAACACTGTCCCAGGTTGCCCAGAGAAGTAGTGGATGCCCCATCCCTGGAAACATTCAAGGCCAGGTTGGATGGGGCTCTGAGCAACCTGATCTGGTTGGAGATGTCCCTGCTCCTTGCAGGGGATTTGGACTGGATGATCTTTAAGGTCCCTTCCAACACAAACCATTCTATGATCCTGTGATCTTAAAACTTTTAAGAGGTTCTTATTTCTCTCCTCAGACTAAATAGGGAGTCCAAATGACTATCTTAGACTACCATCTAACATTTAGATAATGACATTAGGTTAATGTTAGGTGAGATGAATCTCTGGATTTACTCTGTATACAGCTACAGAGAAAATAATGTTGATAAATAAAAATCTGCCATGTAACAGATAATAGCATAGATGATGTAATATGCAGACACAAAAGTAGACATTAAAAATCAGAATAAACTGCAGTTCTTAAAAGTGAAGGAAACAATCCACTAGAATGACTCATCAAACATTATAATAAAATCTTTTTTTAAAAAAACAGAAGTGTACTTTTTCTTCTAAAAAGCTATTCTGTGAACCTAAAAGGGATTCACGTAGATGTGCATGACAATCTGTGTTACATATCTGCTTCTTGCAGTAGTCCACTTGTGCTTATTTACGAATATTTTTTTTTTATCAATACTTTATTATCCATTATTCCCATGCACCAGCTCCAATGTTTCTGTACTGAAAAGGCAGCAAGAAGCAGTCCTTCAAAGGCCCATACTACTAGGTGGCAAATTTTGCATCAGGCAGAATTTAATGTATGAGCATGAGAGATAAGTAGTATGTTTTTCAGTGTCATACCATTATCATTTTTCTATCTCTGCCGCACAATCTAGATTCCATACTGCTTCTCCTCTCTGGATCAACAGGTGGAAAGGACACTTGAGGTATAAGATTATTTTTTATCTTTTATTCTATAATGTTGTTTCAGCTTATGTAAATTACTTTGTGTTGTCCTTTTGTCGTCCAGTTTCTGTGGAAATTTTGGCTCCCAACAACAACTATCAAGCTGCCTACTATCAGAGGGGCTGTCCTAATGGTCGTCAGTTCTCAATTACAGCAGACCTGAGCATATTAAGTGTTGCTAATTACTGAGGAAGAGTGAGAACTCAGACTTGGGATCACTGATGGCTACTTTCATGGAGTCTTTCAACAAAACTGCATTCAGAGCCAAAATGACTGTAGCTTTTGCTACTCTCTCCTACTCAAGACATGCACAGTACTCCATGTTTTCTCTTGATCCCTTAGGATTTCCAAATTACTTTTTAAAATTTTCATCATAGTACTCCAGAGCCTTTGCTTCCCTTTGTTGCAGAACAGGACAAGATAGAGGTCCCATGGGATTTTGTCAGTGGTGGTCCTCAACCAACTGGAATGTTTGTGATTGACATGGGACACTCCACACGCCCTTCTAACAACTCATCGTGCTGCCCACTCAGCACGCACACCCCTTACAAATGTCAGGGACAAACAATCAGGCCTGGTATCAGACCTACAATAGACCTGGCATTGCACAGAAGTATGCCTCTCGGTCAGCCTTAACTTCTCTTTTCAATAAATGCAGTAAATAAGGTGTACTAAGTACACCCCCTCAATTCTTCGTTTGTTTGGATTTCCTTTGTTTTGAATTCATTGAAACTCTGCAAGTTAAAAATGGCTCTGCTGCGAGTAAACCAATATTGAAAGTAGCAGCAACAGCATCAATGGTCTCCAGTTTGTTTGTTTGTTTTGAAATCTTGTCTTTTCCCTTTATTGGCATCATCTGAAAGGAAAGACCAGAGAAGAGGGAGTTAGAAGAAGAAACAAATCCCTGAGAAGGAAAGCAGGACTTACAGGAGCAAGAAGAAAAAAAAATCCAAACAAAGGGCTTCTGAAGGGAGTATTTTCTCTTCTTGTTTACATTTTCGTTTCTATTAAGGAAGATTTTAGTGTTGTATGAAGGCCATTTGGTTTTCAGTCATAGGTATTGCAATCTTAATCTACTACTATAAGAAAGCAAAAATAAATGCTGATAACATTTTCTGAATATCCATAAATGCCCCTAAAATTGAGAGTTGTTTTCACCTCTGGCATCCAAGGTTTAAAATTCTGGACTAAACACTTATTTGGAAGCAAGCAGCAAACAAGGAGATTCTGAGAATTTTGAAATTTCAGTCCTGCACAGATTTCCATCTATTCATTAAGCATGTGCATAGCTTTTTCATAGATCAACCCTTAATTACATCAGAAACAAATTAACTTTACTTTTTTCCTATTTTATTCGTGAATCCCTTCCAATATGACACAACACTTCAAAAACACATAACATCTACCAGACACTGCTATGATCAGTTCTAGTGTATAGCAGAATACTGAGGCTGATCTTGCTCCTCTCTTCACAGAGTATTTCTTGTAAGAAATTCACTTGTTTATGGTGGTTGGGTTATTTTTAATATGTGGGTTTTCTTTGAATGATGGTCCATGGTGAGCATTTCTGCAAGACGGACTGTTTTTAAGTATTTTATAGAGCACCACAAGGACTTATATTCTTCCCTGTGCAGCTGCAGTTTGACATTTGACTCTGTAGGGATAATTGTTTCCTTGGCTGATATCTCGGATGCATTCTCCGTGTTCTTTCTTATTACTTCTTCTCAATGTGATTCACACTGGAGAGCCGATCTAACCGGCAGTGTTAAAAGAAACAGCAGTCAGAACTACAGAACATGACTTCAGTAGCATAGTCTTCAGGGAATATGCTAAAAGAGACCAGAACTGACCAAGACTCACACCAAAGAGGAGTGTTCACCTCAAAGCTTGACTAGTCTGTATTACCAGGGTTCTGACCACTATCCCATACCAGCTTATGATGAAGGTTGAGTTGTCTGTTCCTGAAAATGTCAAATCAGGACTACTTCCCTGTTGCCATCTAGCTGCTCTGGAGACTCCTGTCCAGCTGCCCCATGCTGAACATATGCACAACCATGGTCAGGTATCACATGATGCCTCTTCAGTAGTACCAGGCGCTTGCACTGCTCCCTGAACGGCTCCACATCCTTCTTGATGAGCTGGGAAAGCTTTAATATTAAAATCTTGATTTGACTGCATAGCTTCCTGATGAATAAGCAAACACATGCAAGAAAGAGCACTAAGCAGACAAACAGACACAGTACTACTCATCTGAGAATGACTGAATGACAAAATTTGAGTGTTATGCTTTCTGACTCAGTGGTTTATGCCGGACTGGCTGATACACAGATGTATGTAGATAAATTCAGGTTTTGATCATCTGTTTGTCAGAGAAGTCCAGGATTTAAGAAACTGAAAAATGAGAAATTCCAAGCACATGGTGCTCTTTTTCAATGGACAAACATTAACTTGTTTGTGCTTCCGGTGACCAGCTTGGCAAAGGTAAACGTTTTTATGGAACAGCTTCTTACTTGTATACTGATAAAGCAGACTGATGTTAATATTTTTTTAAAAAATCAAAGTATTCCTATTATCAGGAAAAAAACAAATGTTCCCTGGCAGCTGCTTATGAGAGGTAGCTATATTTTAACACACATTACAGCAGAAATACTATTCATATAATCAGAACCTTTTTATTACTGAACTTAGCTACACATTTGACAAGACCTTCAAAAAATGAGATGACTTCTAGGAAATGTTAATTTAGATATGTTCAAGTGTAAAAACCTGAACAAATTAATGAGAAAATAACTTATTTGTTTCTACCTCAGATTTGGTTGATCAAGTTCCAGCATGCAATTTTGACACAACTTCTGTCATTTTTTTGTCATTATAATGGCACATAAAGAATGCCATCTCTGAAGAGACAGTTTGGTCTTACAACGTTCAGTGGCTCCTTTCAAACCACAGTGGACGCTTGCTGGCTTGTAGGTCACATGGAGAAACAGCAGGACGAGAACTTGGCAAGGATTGCCTGCCTGCTCCTCTTGTGCAGTTATTGTTGCGAAATAAAGTTGCAGTCTTGTTTCTTCCAATCAAGTGTGTCCAGTTCTTCATTTGCAGCATGTCACTGACAATGTAGATAGTATGCAGCAAATCAGAAGCTTTCTCATAAAACATCCAACAAAACACACAGCTTCAGAGTATGTCAAGCACTGCAAATTCTAAAAGAACTCTTACCAGAAGTGCATTTTTCTGAAGGTGAAACATAATAAAAATATTAAAAACTCTCCATAACCTCTTGCATCTAGATTGCTCTTTATTTCAAAGTCCTCTAAAAGTATTTAAGATGAATAAAGATAAAAGCAGAAGAGTTCCAGCTGGTGCATATAACATCACTTGTTTTCCCAATTCACAGGTAAGTATTTTGTTTTCTTCCTTTCAAATGAGGAAAGAACCTACTTGGAAAAACAAGCAACTTCCGTTTTTCACCTGAAGAGCTGACTCTTCTCTGTTCTGAAATTCTTTAGGTGAAATGTTGAAGCATTTGCTCATTTGTTGCTTACTTTTCCCCCTTCAGATGAAAGGGATATTACTTGAGTAAATGTGAAATTCAGTACCCACAATAAATGTAAGCTTTCAGTAGAAAGCTGTAAGGCCAGAATTTCTGTCTCAGAAGTAACTATCCTCCATCTTCATGAATTTATTTTCCTGGCTGTGGGGAATCCTGGCATCCATCCTTGCTGTAAAATTGTGTCTACAAGGGGCACTGGAACATCTTAGTAGTCTGATGCTGAGACAGTGATCCTGGGGACTGACAAGCATTGTAGAAGAAAAAAAAACACAACAACCTAAAAGCTAGCAATACAGAGGATAACACACGCTCTTTTCAGAGTTGGTCTGCAAGGGAAAAAGATGAACTACTCTCAATACAGCTGCTTTCAGTTTCATTTACACTTTGTCCTGAACAAAATCTAAGGCCTTCAGGATTTCCTTCTCTTAATGTAATACTTGATCTGCAATATTTTAAGCTAATGAAATAACTGCATGCCATTACTTTTGACTATTTTTTTAAACGTGACATTGATTAAGTTACGTGCTTATTATGTCCCTCTTCCTGACACCTGAAATCTGAGTATATTAGATGCAAGGAGACAGAAAATCAAAATGCTTAATTATGTTATACTGCAAAGCACCCTAAAACAACTGCACATAAAAGTTCTATCCACGATTTGTTATTAATTACCTAGTTACTGGAGAAGTCCGTATTGATGGAGTTACATCCCTTGATATAAAAATATTCCTAGAAAAACATAGCTTATGTAACACTACTGTGAAAAACACTTCCACATAGCCTTTTAATTTATGGCATTCCAAATCAAAAGCGAGAGGTGGTTCAGACAAGAAATAAGAACTTTCCATGAGAAAGTGATATGCGACGGAGAAAGTACTGAAATGCATGTTTAGGGTATGCAGTATAAATCAATAAAACCCATCTTGTTTAAAATCTGTATAAGATCAGCTAACTTGATCTTTTAAAGTTGTTTCCCGTCTATGCCCACCATGTGTGGTGCTTCCCTGTGGTTTGTTATTTTACTTCAATGGCAGAGGGAGGAAACCAACAAAGCTCAGTAACCATACTGCATAGCACAATGTAACCATGGAAGCATTTGTCCACTTGTCAGCGCCCCTCCAGAACGATTCGGCCATTCATCTCATTGAATCAATATTGAAGCTTTTAAGATTTATTACTTGAGGGTGGAGGAAAACTAATAAAACAAATTCCTTGTTGCTTCCCATTAAATACATCTTGTCTCAGTAGGCATATTAATACCTTGTAAACACTTTACTGATGTCCTGTGGGCTACGTTACTGTCTCTCCTTATGGAGGGATTTCTTGTAATGTATTTGTATTAACATGCCTGATACTCAGTGAAAGAACTTAAAGGTTTCTGACACATTCTGCTGTCCCGTATAGAAGCTGAATTGAATAGAAAGACAAAAGTTTTAAGAAAACGGGAGTGGAGGGAATCCGTTTTAAAATTCAGGGAAATGCTCCAGTTATGTCTATTACTTTCTTATTTCTGTCATAAACTGGACATTTGAAACCATACTTTAAATGCTTAAAAAATTGAATGGGATGATTTATTTTACAAGTACTTTCATATTTGTTAAAATACACTATAGTTATCTAAAAATGACCCACAAAGGTAAATCTGAAACTAGCATGTTTTTTGTATGAAAAACAACCATTTCTTAAGCTCTATCTGATAAATATTCTAAATTACAGCTAGTTATACTATATTATAAATTATTCATTCTTTTAAATAAATTTTGTACTGAAAAATTGAAAGAAAGCTTAGCAAGATGTTTGAAATTACAGTACCATTACTATTCCAGTATCAGGACCAGACAGAACTAATTCAACAGTTTAATTTGCAGTTGCTTGCTATTATAGGTGAAAATTGAAGACACCTTAAACAGACAGTTCAAATATTTATCAATATAGCAGGCTGTGAGTGGTGTACCTGCTCATATATTAAAGCTTTTCAAGACTCTGAATCAGATCCTTTACTATGAGATAGTCTCCCTGCTCCTGCTCTCACTCCCTTCTACTATTCCCTCTCCCTGTTCAGCACATCCCACTATTCCAGCCGTGAGAAGCTTAAAACAAAGGATGAAAGCAATGCTAGGATATTCCAGACAACTCCCTGCCTATAGGCCTCTCTTTATGTGGGAAGAACAGTAGAAGGGCGGAAGAAGAGGCTGCGCAGTTGACAGATGCAACTGCAATCAAGATGCAACCATACCGACCTAGCTGTGCCAGCAGTATCAGTACCAAGGAGGCCAAAGAAGGCTTCTGCCACAGCTGAAATCCCAGCGCTTAAAAATACCGTATAACATTCAACTCCTTCCTCTGGCAGGAAAACTATCAAAATCCTTACGCTTTTTATTTCCAAAATTAAGAAGAAGAGTTTACCAGAGCGACAAAAAGCTAGTATTGTACAATCAAGAAAACCAAAAATTGAATAAGCCTGCATCTTGGTGCAATAGTATAGTAAAAATTCAATCAGAAACAAAATAAAACAAAACAAAACAAAACAGTATATAGGTTATGGAAAAGGGAACTAGAAAGCAGACATTTTAAATCACGCTGTATAAATTATAGAAGAATAAAGAAATAAGGGAAAATCACTGGGTTTGCAAGACAATTACAAGTGTAATAACCATATTTTAAATATCCGTAACAATCAATTCCAAAAATACAAAAGGAAGTTTAGACTGACAGCAAACCTAGCCAAAATAATCTAAAGGCCAATGTGGGATTTCATCTACAAGAAGGCAAAAGGAATGAATGGAATAAATATGTGATCTTATACAAATAGTGTAATTTGGTTTAATTCTGAAAGGTTATAAATTTGAATTACAGTAATTGTGCTGGTATAACACAACTAAATAGATGGAGGACTTACTTTTTCATCACATTACCATAAAGACTTAGTGCAATGCTAGTAAGTAGTGCAATGCTGTAAAATGAGTTTAAAACTAGCTGGTAGATCTCAAAAACCATTCTCAAAAAGCGGGTTATGAACAAAATATAAATTTCATTATAAATAAATGAAAATATTTCTATTATGTAGTTCAACAAGGGTTACAAATAGATCTGCTGCTCCTCAACACTCTCTCCTTGTATACAAAAATCACAACTGGATGTTTGTGATGTCAATATTAGCAGAAAAGGAATTTACAGTACTACAGTGGTATGGCTCACCCAGTAAGCTGATTCTATTAAAACAAGTCATGTTAACGCTGATGAATACCTTCAAAGTTAAAATAGACGTTATACCTTACAAACGATCTTCTAGATTGCTTTCATCTGAAGAAACTCTGGCAGAGAAGCAGCTCTCCCTAAGTCTCCAATGTCATCCTGTGACTGTGAAAAAAAAAAAAAAAAACAACAGAGTTTGTGTGACCTTCAGATACACCAACAGTAGATTAGTGACAAGTAGTTGGCGTGGGAGAATCGTTTATCCTTATATGTAGCACTAATGGGGCAGATATTTGAAACTGCATGAAGTTCTGGTGTCCACATGGTAGAAACAATGCTGAAACCCAAAAAGGATGCAAACAAATCAAATTCCCCAAAACTGAGAGCTAGAGAAAGCAGAGAGCAAAAATTAACAAGCTCTGAATGTTTAGTTCATTAAAAAAAAAAAAAAAAAGAGGGAAAGACTTGACTACAGTGCAAAAATTCCTTCAGAGAAAAAACAAGATAAGTGCTGAAAAGGTTCTTTACTTTCAGCGGGGAGAACATATAAAAAGTAACAGCTATTCCCAGACTTAACTACAGATTCATCCAGCTAAAACCGGAAGGAATCTATGACAATCCTTCAAAAGAAAGAACTTCAGTTACCACACTACAGAAATACTGACTCATCAATAAAGGTATACAAATAGGAATTCAGAATCTTATAGCAAAATCCATTTGTGGATACTTTGAAATAAATTTTCAAGAGGCTATACTCCATTTTTGCATACTGTCTTTACTGTAACCAAATGGTTTCACCGGCAGATTTTCCTATTCAGAGGATACCTGAGCTGAGCAAGATAAAATGTAAATCAGAAGCAAATATGCAGTTCTGTGCAGATTTTTGAAAACTAAATATCAAACAACCAATGCACCCTACTGGCTGTGTTATGGAAAGTACACAGCATATTTCTATTATGAATACGTATTAAATTTAAATAAAATTAATTTAAAAGTAACCAGTTTGTGTCAAGTAACCAAAGGGAAGCAGCAAATACATGAAATATCAAATCGGGAAGTAACAGTCTCCATCCAAAGATAAATTTTCATTTATTCTCATTAAAACCATTAACAATAATAAATTAAACAATTGAATTTTGTGGCCATTGTTAACCCATTTTAGGGTGAAATTGTTGGAACCTTGCTAAGTAAAAAGGGTTTCTGCTAGTTTTGAGGATCGAGGCCCAGTTTACAATACTTACAGTTAAACGTATATGTGCAAATATTTCCACTGAAGAACAGACTGCTCTGCAAGTGTCTGCAGATTTACCATTATTTGTTTCCTGCATACTTTTGTAGTTCTTAAATAGCTCCTCCTATTGCATCTTCCACATCTGCCAGTCAGACACTGCTTAATAACATCACATGTCGTCTGGACCCCATTGGAGCTGCAGATCTACCTTGACATTACTGTTTCCTACAGTTTTATTACCATTCCCAAGCACCAAGCAGGGAAGCAGAGAAAGACAAAGCCTGCATATTTATTTCTGTGTGAATGTTTTAATGAGTCATAGCTTATCATGTCATCCAAGCCATTAAACATACATTTAGGTACTCAGCACAAGATACCTAAATGTAAATCTAGTCTTGTGGTCCCGAATCACAGAATGACTTAAAGATTTATGAAAACAGTGGTGCACAGGACATGGATATAATTTCCAGGCAGAAAGAATATATTATTTTTCCTTCATTAAAAATGACTAACAAGTTATATCAGCCCTCCAACATCTCCTTTACAGTTCCTTTCTATTAATTCCTTAAGATCTTTTTAATATTCCTGTGTGTACGCCTAACATCCTAGCTCTGATCGAGACAGAAGACTAGATACAAGATGCCCAAGGGGAATGTGGTAGAGATCCCCGCAGCTGCTCTTGGAATGTCATGGAGTGATTAACACTGACCCTGTTGCTCATTGAGAATGCACTATTAGGATATGCAAAGTAACTTACATGGGGATGGAGAAAGGCTGTATTCCTATTAGCATTCATGGGAGCTATGCAGCTACAGTCTTGTTCATCAAGTTTGGAATATACCCTTTTGTTATTGATGGGAAAATGTCACTGGTTACAAATGGCTACACACAGGGGTGTAGCGGGGTCAAAGCAAACTCCAATACTCTCTTTCCCCCTCTAAGGCAGAGTGCTGCTTCAGCAGTTCTTTTTTGACCTGATGGTACACCTCTTTAGATAAAAGAAACGGTGAAATTCCTTGTCCTGACCTCTTCTGCAGCCTCACCACCCAAAGATTAAAGAAAACCTCCAAAAGGATATGTCATTAAGTATATGATGGGACAATCATCAGACACTGCTGCAGGCAGGACCGCGTATGAAGTCTGCCTTCAAACTCCTCTCCAGGTCCACCCACGGTTCTGATGGGCCTCATAAAACCGTCTTTCAACAGCATGAATAGGGTCTGAGTCATCAGTTTCCCAGCTACAGACAACTACAGTTGCTTCACTTCTACTACTGAAAGCTTCCTTTAAAAAGCAAAACAAAACTGGTTGGTGCTGCAGATATTTTTTGCAGATGTGGCATGGCACCTCTTAATAGATGGAATTCTCATTCACTAAGCTGTAATCATTGTTCGTCAACTTGAGATCCCACGAGAAAACTTTGGGTTTATGGGAAATTAATTCACTTTTGTCAACTTCAGCATTGGTCTTGCTGGAAATACAGTTGGCAGAAGATTGAATCTACTTGCATTTTGGCATCCCCAGAAACACACACACACACACAAAAAAAAAATCATTCTGGGAGCCCTACAAGTACGTTCACACATTTGATGTGTAATCTGACAATCCAAGCTTGTCTCTGCTGTCCAGCGGCTTCTATGTCAGGCTGCTGAATCTAAGGCCTTCTGTGCAGCTACATTAATTAGCACAAGTTGTGCATCTGACCCATGACAAAATAGCAGGCTTATTTCTGAGCAGGCTTTGACTGGGAAGGTGCTGTGAAATGCTCTGAAGAAAATAAAATATCCCCAGGTAGGCTCCTAAACGGTGTAGAAAGCCTCCTGAATTGTAACAAACTTTGGTTTGAGGGAATTCTAATTACACTTGGCATCTACAGCAGTATTTTAACAAATGCAGAATACATAAGACTGAAAATTAGGTTATACTAACTGAGCCCGACTTCCTGCTGTAAGTAAATCCCACTTACACATTAGTACTGTTCCACGCTTCACCGGAAAGGGCAGCAATCAGACCAGTCCAGTCTGGCCAGCTCGTATTTTATGCTTACTGCTGACTACTGCGCCTGAGCATATCTGTATTCTTTCATGCAAACCTTCTCTTACTGACAATACAGAACTTCTATGCTCTTGAAAGAGCATTTATGCTGAAATGTACTGCATTTCTTGTGGATGCTATTTGGCCAGATGCTATTGGCCAGGATGCTATTTGGTCTGTCTGTACCTAGACAGACTTAGAAATACTTTAATTTCACCCAATCCATCCCTCATCCACAATAGAGCACTATTTTAAGGTAGATACTTAATTATATATATTTACACTTTAAAATAAGCCGAGGCACAAGAACACATGGCACCCTGATAGCTTATTTTACAATGTCTGAAAATGTGGCTTCAATCTTTTCCCAGTTCTGTGGGTGTGAAATCTGACGCTGAGTAGACCCATGCAATCGTTGGCTCTTACATTTTATGTCTTCAGATTCAAGTTATTATGTTTTCAAAACTACGGTTGTGAAGGAATTCTGCCTTTGTTAATACCAAAGACGTTTCTAACCTCTTTGGTTGTTCAGGAAAAGTCTGAAAACATCATACAACAAAGCTCAAAAACAAAACGCAAAAACAACCTCCTTAAATATCCACGGGGCTTAATTTAGGATTTCTCTCGTCATAAAAATACATCAGTATGGGCCGAACACCCCTACCTCTGCAGCACCAGTCCTGAGGCGGGCGGGTGGGGGAGGGAGGGCGGGAATAAAGGGATAAAAGGCGGGAAGGGATTTAAAAAAAAAAAAAAGAAAAGAAAAGAAAGAAAATAAACCGCTCGGCGGTGCAGTAAGAGGCCGGGTAGGGCTAAAAGGGACACAGCCTGCCGCTGAGGTGGAGCCGGGGGGTGTCCCTTCACAGCCCCGGCCGCGGCCCGTCGGGGGTGAGGGGGGGCGCGCGGCCCCCCCGGTGACGGCCGCTTCCCGCCTCCCGCCTCCCGCTTCCCGCCTCCCTCCCCTCGGCGGCGGGCCCCGGGGGAGGCGGCGCGCGGGCCCTGTAAGGGCGGGGCCGCCCTGCGGACGTGGCGGCCGCCATTACAGAGTCGCCATGAGGAGCCGCGGCGGCGGCAGGTAAGGGACGGTGTCCCGGCGAGGAGCGGGGCTCAACCGGCTGCTGGCGGCCGTCGCCTCGCCGGGAGGGAGCTGGGCGGAGCGAGGGAGGGGATTACGGAGGTCGCCACGCCCGCCGTCTCTCCCACAGAGCCACCCGCGGAGAATGGCGGGCAGGGGCGCCGGATGCGGCCTGCAGCCGCCGGCCGTAGGGCCGCCGCCGGTCGGCGGTCACCTGTACCCCATGGTGATCGCGGCGGAGAGCGAGGGGCCGGAGGAGGAGGGCGGCGAGGTGTCGGAGCTGCGGCCGAGGGGCAGGGAGAAGGTGCGGAGGAGCGCGTCGAGGGACCGGCTGGATGATATCGTCCTGCTAACGAGGGACATCCAGGAAGGGGACACGCTGAACGCCATCGCGCTGCAGTATTGCTGCTCGGTAAGTCACCGGCTGCTTCCTTCTCCCGGGCCGGAACCATCGTGGGGGTTTGTGTGGAGCCTTAATTCCACTAAGGGAAGCGGGGGGGGGGAGGGGGAACAAAACAACTGTGTGGTTTCGTTTTAAATCCTGTGGGGAGCTCTCTGCCCGCATGCCCCGAGCGTTCCCTTCTGCTACACTTCAGCTGCTCAGACCTCCTTACTTCTCCCAGCTGAAAGTTCTTAAATTAGTCCGGTGAATGTCCTTCCTACCCAGTACTTTTGGCTGGCCAGTTCTAATTAAGGCAGAGGCTTAATTAGTACTCGGTTGATGTCAGCCCATGCATGTGTCCAGTTTTAACAGGAAATCAGCTGTGTGTGTTGGTGGACTGCCTGCCAACTGCAGTTTTCAAGAGGTCAGATTCAGAATGCTTATTTACAGAAGGCCTTTCTGTCATCCGATTTTTCAGGCAGAAACAAAATTTGGGGCCTCCTGTCGTGAGCTTAGGTACCAAAGTCACGACATAACTGTTTCATAATCATGATAGACTTTAGCCTCATTAACCAATTCCTGGCTTCAGAACCCACTGCAATTAGGTATTTTGAGCAGGCTTGATAGATCAGGCCTCAAATAAGAGAAAATAACTGAGTTGTGCTCTTTCTTGGGAATTCATGGAGAATGTGGAAAGAGTGGTCTGGGGCTTTAGGCAGAAAGCTTCACTGGCATTGTGGTGGAATCGCTAATGACTGGGGCAAATGCTGCATTTGTCAGCCTTTTATGCTGGTCTGATTTATTCAGCGTGGTACACGTAACAAGTGCAGTGTCACAGGAAGCGAAACAAGGTTACAAGGTTAGTGCAGGCAGTAGGCACTGATTGCCCTAACTTACTTTTTCTGGCCACATCTGTGTTATAAGTGGAGCAGTCACTGCAATAAGGGTCTCTTGACTACCTTATTTTCTGTATGTAACCTCTCCTGAGATAGATCTCCTCCTAGAGAGGACGGAAAGGATCTGAAGTCAGGTACTGTGCATCTTAAAATGCGGACAGTTTCTGCAGGCTTTCCCCGTGTTGCAAAAAAAAAAAAGTATTGATTTTTAAGTACTTCATTGTGGTGAGGTTTGTGGCTATGCTTGCCACAGTGAAGGAGTTAGTCTCAGAACGAAGCTGCTAATTCTCCAAGGGCATTTAAATCCTTGCAAAATATTTCATGTTAGACTTAAAATCTGAACTCAACTGAGAGCAAAATGAGGTTCATTTTGAGCAAGAATAGGGAAAGGGGTGAGCTGACTTGAGGAGAGAAGATGACAGCTTTAAGTTACACTTGGTTTCTACCTTAGCCCCCAGAAGCAGGAGTATCCACACCACAGCTGTGGCTAGATGAATTAGAAGTTCATAATTTTTAATATTCCTTACTTGTAAGTTTTCAGTTTAATTAAGAACTCACAGTAATTTATTTTGTTCGACCACACTGAGGTAAAGTTGTCCCTTTCATTTCACAGCGATAGTTGCCACGGGTAGGTGAGTACCTATTAAGTGAATATATGTGCGTGAAGTCACTTTCAGTCTTCTTGCCTGAAGTGAGGAGGTTTGTTACCTCGTGATTACCTGCTTGCTTTACCATTGTTCAGATTTGGTCTTTGACCTCTTCTCACTTCATACTGTTTGAATGGGTATCGGTTTAAAAAGAGAGGAAAAAATAAAAAAAAAACCAACAAAAAAAGGTGCTGCCTTTGTTTCCTTAGTGAAGAATTCTGTTTCTCAGGGATGTAGTACTCTTAAAATAGTTTCAGTTCAATGGAGCTTTGATATTTAAACTGTTGCTCTTATTTTTAGGTTGCAGATATCAAAAGAGTTAACAACCTTATCAACGATCAAGATTTTTTTGCCCTGAGGTCTATCAAAATTCCAGTGAAAAAGTTCAGTGTGTTGACCGAAACACATGTCTCTCCAAAAGGAAGACCACTTCTTCGGCCTGCTCACTGTTCCCCGGAAGTGCAGGAACTGTCCCCTTCTGATAAATTCTCTGCTAGTGAGACTGCTGGCAACTTCTTAAAAGAAGTGGATCGAGATATAGAAGAAATCGTGAAGTGTAATGATACAAAGAGAGAGAATCTTAATGAAGTTGTTTCTGCCTTAGCCGCCCAACAGATCTGTTTTGAAACTGATGGTAAAACTAAAAAATGCAAAGATCCTTACTATGGAGCAGACTGGGGTATAGGATGGTGGACAGCTGTAGTGATCATGTTGATTATTGGCATAGTAACTCCGGTTTTTTATCTCTTGTATTATGAAGTGCTAGTGAAAGCGGATGTCAGTCACCATTCTACAATGGAGTCTTCCCATTTGTTAGTCACAGCAGCATCACATCAGAAACCAATAGAAAATGGAATAAATCCAGCGAATATGATAAATGTTAATAATCAAGGAGACCTTCAGCCTTAACAATGGAAAACCTCAGGCAACTGTTATTCACAGACATGTACCATAGCATTAGATAAAGGAGAAACCACAGAATGCAAAATGCATCTGGAACGCAGAGAAAATGTGTACTGGTGTGTGACTTGCCTTTATGGGCAGTGTTCCAGTTCAAGGATATTTCTGTGGTTCATGTGATCTCTGAATATGCCTGAGACAGGAGGTTTTAATGCAAGATTGGGATGTAAATTAAGGTATAAAATTGTCTCTGAAGCTTTGCACTTTTTTTTCTATTTTCATAGGCATATGTTTTTTAATTAACGATGAAGTGAGAAAATGTAGCTTGAACTAACATGAGGAGTCTCACTGTACGTTTTACAGCCCTAAAATGGGCATCTGGGGATATCTAACTTTTAAACATTTTAAAGTATTTATAGAATACATAGTACACTTGACATTTTAATATCAGGTTTACAGTTGTCAGTTAAAACTGCGTTCTCATTATTTTATCTAATAGAATAAGTTTTTTTTAATAACCCAGTCATTCCATAATTAATTGCCACTACGAAGTTCTTTTTTAAAAGTTACTTTTATAGAGGTAGTAGCTAATACTTAAGCTGGAATCTTCAAATCTTGTGCCTGTGGTCAACCCATTCTTTAGTACTTCTCAGTGCAGGCAGTAGGATGATTTATTTTCTATGGAAGTGATGCTGTGCCTCAATACAGTCTTGCTGAAACTTGGCATCCTTCTGTGGTGTCCTACTGGAAACTGACTGGACTGGAGTGCACTTCTCATCTGGTCAGCTGTGTACGGCATGAAGGCAGCACAGATGTGTGGCACCTTGCTGTGACTGCTTCAGTTGTCTTTATTTTATGCTAATGAATTTTTTTCCTTCCAATTACCAGTTGAGGAGCAACTGTTTCTTGAGACAGCAATCATGTGGGTACCGAACATGCTAATAGTCATGTGCTCATGAACCTCAAACACTAACTTTTTCCTGAAATCTGCTAGAAAACTTCAAATGAGGTTTAATGGCTGCTAGTAATAAACCTAAATTGCAGCAGAATAGACCAGTTGCAGCTTCAGACTTGTTCTTCATGTAGTAGTGTATTCATCAACCACTCTGTTCTTTAATGTTTCACTTGGGGTTTCATGAACAACCTTGTTTTTTCCCTTTTTTTCTTTCCCTACCTGAAAATGCTACAAGATAAACAAACAAAAAAAAAACAACCCTGGATTCTTCCTAGAGAAAGAAGGAGGTACTTGTGTACTCAAAATATTTTAAAATAAAAACTGAGATGCTGCCTGTAACTTTTTTTTTTGTTACATTTGCCTTGTAGAGTAAGATTTCCGTTGCCCTGTTCAAAGTACCATTTGTTACCAAAGCCCAAGATAACTGACATGAATGGGACTTACAGAGAGAAATGGAACAATATCACTATCCTTTAAACTACTGTTATAAGCTTTCCTTTGAGTGTCTTGAATAAGTATATACAGTATAAAAAACATGATAAAAGTTAATGTTTCCTAACTGTTGGAGGTATTCCAAACTGCTTTATCAACTTAAAATTTTGAAAGTAAAGACTCATGCCGCGTCTGTTCTTGTGGCGTATATTGTTAGCTGGTATGCTAAGTGTTTGAACATGAATTGGATAACTTTTAATATATTATATTGAAATTGAAGCAGCTTGAAGGGAAGGGAAATGCTGTACAGTTGGATCTGTGAACGATGATCTGTGCCTCCTGAACCCTTTGATCAAAGTGGTATCTGTTGAGGTCATCAGACTACTCAATACTTTCCACACTAGAAGAAGGATTGCAAACAGGCATAAACTTCATCTTTGGCATAATACTTGTTTTCACCAGTCTTTTAAAATAATAATTCTTCCCATGACAAGAATATGGTAGTAGCACAAGCATAAATACTGAAGTACCAGTTCTGGGCAAGGCTGCATGAAAAATTGCATTGCAAAATCATTTATGGCGACTAGTCTGATACAGCTTATGGCCAAAACCTTAAAAAGTGACTTGCCCTCGTCCAGACAAGAAAGCTTTGGGACAGTAATATAAATGTTTTGCATGTAGGACTGAAACTGGGTACATAATGTGTCTGGGTTTTGCTGCAAGTTTATTTGCTGGTTTGCTGGCTTCCCCTTCATTCTGTTTCTGAAACCTCAACATTTTTAATACTTTATCCTTCCATTTCTTATAAAATGGTCAAAGAACAGGAAGTTAACTATTGTGATGATGCAACAGAAGCCTAACTTACTGCACATACCTGAACTGATGGGTATTAAATTGCCATTGGTACAGAAGTGAACTTCAGTTCTGGATGGACTCTGTCAGGAACCTCTCTGTCCTGTTGACGTATGAGTAAAGAGATCACTGGTTAACTGTGGCTTTTTGTCCTGTGGTGTACAGCTAAATAGTTCTCGGGCTTTGGGCCCGTGTTGGAAGGCCTGTGGCTTACTGTCGCAGAGTTCAGTGCGAAGGGCCTTTATTTACCTTAGGATAAGCAGTTATTAGAAGAACACAAAGGATAATTGTTTTATTGAACTGCATTGCACTCTAACCAACAGCCTGGCATGGCCTTACTGTTTTATGATGTAGCAGATTTCATATAGCATACTTTTAATTTAGACAGTTAACTTTATCAGAAGATACAGGAGATCTCTTTCCATGGTTGTAGGACTCCAGGTGCTGGTGATCTACAAGCATCAGGTGGCTTGGCTTTCTGCAAGATGCAGGGATCTTTTCTGTTTTTTTCCAAAGTACAACACAACTGGCAATGCATCATCACATGTGAGCCCTGAATTAACAGGGTAACTGCTCCGTATGGAACTTAAATATGATTTAAGTTAAAATTTCTAAAGTTAGTCTTTTATAAACTGACTTAAAAAAAAAAAAGAAAACAAAACTGAGTGGTAAATCCCATTTTAGGTCAATTGCAACATATTGTTGATCAGGAAGTTGGTTTTAAATTTAAGTGCATATTGCACTGTTGGATCATGTAAAATGTAAATGTTTTAGATCTGCTATATTTTGGAGTATGTCGTTACAAATAGTCTTTGTATAACAACTATTTTATAAAGGCTGAAAATACGACTTTGTAAAATAAACATGAATGAGGATGCAAGTCTTATTTTCAGTACTTCTGCTCCTCTGCTTTTAGAAGAACGTAAGTAACATACATAAAATAAAGATTTTTATTTTAGACTGCAGTGGAATTGGTGTGTAGAATGTATTCTTAGCTCTGTATACTTTGCATGTGTTATTCCAGGAGGCCACTACTTGTATTTGTTTTGGCTAGTTTTTACGTATAATCTAAAATAAAAATCCGGCCAACAAGTATTTTGTTGGCAGTAGCTGCATATAGCATTCTTATCCAGCATACCATAAGTGAAGCCTTAATGGCTTATCTTGCGCATGCCTTGTAGAACTGGGAACTTTTCTGCATAAAGTTCTGAGAACTTGTTAGTTGTGTAAAATGAGGATTAAGAAACAGGCATGAAGAATTAAGGTGGTCATCAGTGGAGTTCTCGGATGGCGATCCCCTACACGTTGAAAGCAGTGCTTCCTTGTATGAAGTAGCAATGTTCTGCTACACCATTAAGATAGGTTTGGACAGGCATAAATTCAAATCCTGAAGTTTGCTGAGACCCAGAGAATGGTTTAAGTTTTATCAGCATTATGGTCTTGCAATAAATTATAAGCAATTGGAAAATCAGCTTATAAAAACAGCTACAAGTGTTAGGCCTCTGGAACAGCACAACCTCATTTCATTCCAGAAATGCCTTGGCAGAGCTGCGTCATTGCAAAACTTAGTGTGCTCATAAGCGTTGGCCTGATTTGCCATTGTTAAATTAGTCCTAGAGGGTCCACCCTGAGACTCTGCGGTTCCCTCTGGAAGACAGAGGTGACTGTAGTTCACTTTTTAAAGGTCTCAAAAAGGGTTGATTTCTGCCAGAGGAATATTTCTCAGCAGTACATCAGGGCGGCAGTTGTCTCTCCCATTAGCAGTATGATGAACGAGAAAAGTCATCGGTCCCCAAGAATTAGCGTCTGCTACGAAATAAGGTATTGCACCTGTTCAGGCAACCCACCGCTTGTGACCAAATTCTAACTCGGGCAGTAATGCTTTTCCAGTGTTAATTCTCTAGTTCTGCCTTTGGCAAAAGCCATCTGTTTGCATGCCTTGTGTGAGAGGCAAGGAGTCTCACTTATCTTGCACCAGAGGAAGCAGCTAGTAGAAGATAATACTAGTTACACTTGAGGTAAGCAGATTTAATTTTTAATATCTTTACCTTGTTCACAACATCTTCTGCCTTTCTCTTGTGTATCACATGCAAGAAACAGGCACACCTATTCCAGAACCAGCTGCTGGCATGTGTGATGTTAGAAGATGATCAGACAGAATACATTTCCTAGGCAATGCAGCAGAACATTTATTAAACATTTGTATAGGTATGAGCACTTCAAAACAAAATCGGTATACCTCTGAGGTGTGACCTGCATAACATTTTAGTTTAATTTCCTTTACATCTGAGAGGAATTTTATCAGAACACTTGAAAGCTACCTTAAGGAACAAATTCTTATTGCATATAGAAGTTCATAGAATAATGCAGTACTGTTTTCCAGTCAGCAGCAAGGTAAAATGCCAAATTTGCAAGGAAAACTTCCAAACTTTCCTTTGCTGATAAAAGAATTGGCTTTGTTTTACAACTGTTGTTTCATTAGACCTGATAAAAGCACTAGTTATCAGGAAAATAATGTTTTAATGTAAAAAAAAACAACCAAAAACAACAAAAAAAAAAACCCCACCACCAAAGCAACCCTGAACAATAGTAATATAGTAACACTGATCAATATTTTGTATCATCAAAGGACAAAGGGACACAGAATGCTCTGTCATTTCCTCAAGTTTCTAATCTCAGGAATGCGTCTGCTACATTTTGTCTGTTGGTTCTGAAATAAAGTAAATGTTTCCAAACATTCCTGCTTTGCTGTTCTCAGCATTCTTATCTTGTTTTCCTAATTAATTTCGATGCATGAGATTTACTTCACCACATTCTTTTCCTGCATTTTGCAGGATTTTTGTATTGATTTGCTGTCAAGTTTCTGTCTGGTTTGTTCTGTAGGAAAGTAAATAAATGCATTAAAATTACATGTATAGTGATCATCTGCCGTCTCATGTAACCGCTCTGTGAGGTAGGAAAGTTGGTATCGCCTTAAGAGGCAGAGAAACTGAGGCAAAGGACTGAAATCCTCATCACTAATCTGTGTGCCACTGGTGAAAACTAGGATTCCATAATTTCTCCATCTTAAATTCTGCCATATATTCTTTCTAAATGACACTACCCTTAATTATTTCTTACACTGATTCATAATGTAACACATTGTTAAATATTACAGTCCCTTCTTACCAAAATACTCCTAAGTTATTTTAACAAGAATAACGGCTCTTCAAAATACTCTCATTATGTTGTCTGTCCATATTACTAAGGTCCTTTCAAGTCAGTTTATATTAAAGTGCTTAGTGGTCAATTATTTTCAGTCACCTGAATTCAGAAGTTACATAAATTCCCTCAGAGAAGTCAGCTGCCAAATACGAGCAGCTTCTGTCCATAAAGGGCATATCCCCTTTTTGCTGCAGTCATCAAGAATTTCACTATTACTTTCAGGATTTGACTGCTAAAGCGTAGAACTGACTAGTGCAAATGCTTAGGCACAATTTTTATAAAATGCATACATTCTTTTTCTGCACAGAGGCCATACAACATCATATAACTTACTCCATCAGTAGGCATTCCAGTGAACCTTACAAAAGCGCAAGTCTGCAAAACACTTGGCAAAAGAACAAAACAAAGCATCCCGTCTCCTGTTCTACGGCATCGTACAACTGATTGTCCAGCATGTTTTTGGAGAGTGTACTTAAAACCAACAGCGCTAAAGCATTATTTCTGTTGACACGCAGCCTACCTCCAGAATTCCACTTCAAGTAGCGGAAGGCCTGAGCAGTGTACCACCTAGCAACAACAGCTAATATGTTGCTTCATCCATATTGTCGTCACTGCCAGCACCAAAGTCATCTCCATCTTCAAAATAGGAAGAAATGTAGTCATTTTCCTAAACAAAATGGACAAAAATAGCTGTCACTGTATCTGTGCAGCAGACAATTCATGAAAGAAACGTGCCTTAAACTGCACTTGAGCACCCACATTTTGAAACAGTAATGGGAGTGTTTTCCTTCCTTATTTCTTGGGGAAAAAAAAAGCAAAATATTGTAAAATTGAGGTTCTGATATCTATGAAAGACGAGGCACCACTGTTCTAGTGATGAAAATGAATAATTTTATGTTATTGATTGTGGCAGGACGCATTCCTGCTCGCGAGATCTTTTCTCAGAGCTCTCTGGGAGTAACAAATCTAGAACACCCACTAAAATGAACTACAACACAACATAGTGCAACAAAGAAAACTGATGTAATAATGCCCTTGCGATGACTCCCCCTCAGTGTCAGAGAAGCCAGGGACATTTCTTCGTCTGACAGCCAACACACTACTCAGTGAGGTGGATCTGATTTTGACTAGGAAAACTAACATACCTCTTCCTGCTCCTCTTCATCGTATTCTTCTGGTTCTTCTGCTTCTTCATCATCTTCACCTTCTTTGTCTTTTGTTTTGTCTTTCTCATCTTCAGATTTTTCTTCTTCATCATCCTTCTTTTCCAACTCCTGTCACAAGGCAATCTCCTTTACAAGGTAATCCCACGTTACAGCAGCAGCGTATCTGCCACGCTGCCATGCCGTTACCAGCAAGACAACTAGCCTAACAGTGCTGTGCAAATGTCTTCTGTCAACAGTTAAAACAAAATGCTGTGAGCATGAGGACTTCAAGCATTACCCATTGGACTTGAAGTCTAAAAAAGTATGTCCTGTGTAAGAAATTGAGATTATGATTTCCTTTTACCACCCGCCAGTAGAATAACTGACTGGAGGCCACATCGTACTGGATAAAGAAACACCACATACTGCATATAATAATGTGTCTGCACCAAACAAGTGGTAAATCACCAAGAGAAAAAATACAAGGCTGTTTCAGCTCTAACTTTCCCATTCCCACATGGTGGGGAGTTGCCTCCAATACTGAGGTAAATTTCTTCCCAATTTTCTATTTCTGCATGCCTCTTTCTTCTCAACTTATTAAATTGTTTAATTTCCAACATCAGCCAATTGGCAAAACAGCAATAGATTTAAATGCTCTGGCACCAATTCCTCCTTCAATAAGCTCTAATAGTAGCTCTGCTGCTCGCAATTAGGTGACATTGCTACCCACTGAAGCACAACTGGTCACTGCGTTCAAACAGGAGCAAAGAAAATAGTTTATCTGCAGCCTCTCCTCTCCCTTGTGCTACCATGTTGCAGAACAGTGGTCTGTCAGAGTAACAAGACAAGGCCAGAAAAAGGCTGCTCTGGTTATTCCATTTGTACCAAAAAACATACTAAAGGTTTCACTTTCCTTCAGCCATTTCTATCGTGCAATTTAGAAAGAGTATCCACATCTTACCTCTATTTTTTTCAACACATCCACATTACTTCTAGGCTCAGAGCTTTTTGCCTTTTTTGGTTTCACACCTGTAGAAATAAAATACATCACAAGTATATTTTTAAATGTAGAAGAACACAAATTATTTTCTTTTACTTGCTCTTAGCTTATATCTTGAGAATGCCACAGAAATCCCCTACCACCTGTATTAAAATTACCTTAGACTTCGAGCTACGTCGTTCATGGAGGTGTAAATGCCCAATTTATGTACGTGATGCCTGTGGGGCCAGTCTGAAATTCACTTTGAATAGACATTTGACCAAAGGTTTGGCCAAAGTATGATGTTCAGCTTCACAAAATAATCTTCACCTACATACTCACAGTATGTTAAGAAACGAGATCAAAATCTAAATTGTTATTTTTCATAATCTTGAAAAGATAAAAGCTCATTAATTTTTGCAACACCTTAATGAGGGCTGGGTGCTTCAGATAAGATACATTAAAAAAGGCAGACAGCAAAGTCTATGAGCTCCTAGGCAGCAGGCGTGGTTACTGCAGCTAGATGGCTTTTGGACCACAGTTGTCTCAGATAGCTGAGTCCACAGGGCATATTTTCACCCAATCCCTTGATTCACGAACATAATCTTTATGAAGTTACTCCCTACAATCCAGCCTCATTATGCTACTTAAATATATGGTGGAGCAAAGGTCAAACATAGCATTCCATATACGCAGGTAAGACGAACCTGAATCGCAGCATCCCTAAACTAAGGTTGCCCCACTTCCAGGAGTGCAGTTTGACCAGCAGGTGAGGAGAAACAAAGAGCTCTGGAGCGAGAGATGTTACAGCCTTTAGAGAGCTCCGAGAGGCCCAATTTCCACAATGCCTATAGCTCTGCTGCTATTCAGCACGATCACATCATAAAACTCACAACATAACACAGACCAGCTCTTCTCAGCAGGGTAAAACTGCCCGTGTGAAGTGCTGTTACGCGTGTAGCTACGCAGCTTCTGATGGACTAGGCAGCTTCAGACAAGCTAGCTCATGTAACCTGCACTTTTTTTAGGCTGGGCTGCACTATGTAGTATCAGAAAGAAAAAGCGTGCGTTGGTCAAGGGGATATCCTTTCTGGAGCAGATAGTAACCCAGTGCGGTTAAGTATTTTATCTGGCCTGATACTTAAGGAAGCAAAACATTAAGAGCTGCTAAGAAGACAACTGTATTTTGTCAAAAGCATGTGCCATCAATAACATTCTGTTCATGTCACTGTTTTGCCAAGGAAGGGATTATGTGACAGAGCTGAGGGGAGTCGTGGTGCTCTGTAACAACATACGAACAGCGTCAAAGCAAACACATCCAGAATAAAGTAGGTTTTTAAGGAAAACAAGTGGAAAGTGCGATTCAAAACTATCATCTCTGCACACACCCCTGCAGGCTTTTAGAGACAATGCCTATAGAACAAACAGCCTGGAAATGAAAACAAGATCTTTCCTTAAATGCTGGGCGTCTCTCAAGCTTGTCATAAAATTGGAGACACTGACCCTTCATTAGTAGAACTTGAAGGAAAAGAGCTCCTTACATCCACGTAGCTTGGAAGTGCAACGGGACACAATTTAACCTTTCCACGCATCTGTTCTCACATCTGACTGCTATATGCACACACGGACACATATAACTGGCCTACACGAGATGAACCCAGTCAACACTTTTAAAAATGTTTTTTGGCGGGCATGGCTGGTATCTAGGATACCGTGGTCCACAGCCCAGCGTAAGCGTGGGAGGGATGCGGAATTCTACCCAAAGTTTTGTCCCTGCGAAGGCAGGTGCTCAGGTCTTAGGTGAAAACATTCATGGAAACCAGAAAGGGGGAGGGAGAGGTGTGTAAAAATGAAGCCAGCCCTGTACATGTAACTGTGCAGTGATTCAAACACCAGTCCTACAATCTACGAAGGTAAAATGGTAGGAAGCCTGTTTGAATTTCCGTGGAGATTCTCTTCACTCCCTCACCTTGGTTCCACTCGATTATAAAGTGTCACCCAAGACGGCTGTCCTCAAAATACAAAAAGGATATGTACCAGAAGGGCTAACATGTCACTGATCCGCTATTTACAAAACTCCTGAGTCATATAACTTTTGTATGTCCTCTTTATCATCAGGATTCCCCCCAAAAAACCTAAACCAGCATGATTTTCACTTTTAGAGGAGCCTGGTTTTTTTAATCCAATCAAATTCTAATGGTCAGCTGATCTTTGCCATTACGACTGTGTAAGAAAATGTACTTTTAAGAGCAAATAGAGAAGCTGGCACAAAAGAAAGATGAAAAATCCCTCACAGTGAGCTGTGATTCTCTCTTTTGTTTACGATAATCACAACATTATTGTAACAAGGAATAATAAATCTGCATTTATGATTTCACTGGATCTTGGGAAGCTAAGTATTGCATCCAGGCTTATAAAAGCCAATGCAGTTTCTTCTCTTTAAAAACAACAAGGTAGGTATGTACTGGCTTCTTCTTTAGAGATTTTGTAAATAACTATTTAATTTTCAGTCGAATCTTGCAGTCTTACTTTAGCACCATGCTTCTCAGTCACGCTCTTAAAAGGAACAAAGCTTCCAGCTGAGCCAGTCTCCATGACTACTGCACATTCCTTTTAATTTTCCTGTTTTATTCTTGAACGGAAAAATGACACATGAAGGACTTTGACGAAGAGAACAAGAAAGTAAACAATTATATGTAACAGACAGCTAGATACAGGAGGCCAAGTGTTACTTCACATCAACAGAGCAACAGACTTGTACAGAGAACTTAACAGTCATGCATACTAGAAAACACTTTGGAAAACAAATACACGTATGATGCTATGTAATAATAAAGTTTTTTTCCTGTAAGAACAACCAATACCAGCTCCAACTGCTGTTGAAGGATCTGGTTCACAATTCTGCAGAAGAAAGCTGAAAATAAACAAAAAAAGTAAACCCATGGAAAATAGAAAATAACCTACGTTAAATCACATATAAAAGGCTTAAAAAAATGCAAAAGTCAAAGAAATCATAAACAAAGTAGTTGAGAAACCCAAAATCTAAAGGAAATCTGACCAGCCAGCTATTCATTGAATAAAAGAAGGGTGAATGTTGACTAAAGATAAAAACTTTCAAAACAGAAAAGTTTTCTGTATTTTTAATATCTCACTGTTACATATCTCAGACGTTAATATGGTATATCGATATGAAAGGCAGGGAAGGAAGATAAATATGTTTCAGTAAGTTAAAACCTCCTACGGAAGCAAAGTAAAAACCCAAGAAGACAGGCAGACTACTAAATTATTTAGAAAAAAATCTGCCCAAAGCCCTGATTATTCAGACTAATTAACATTTCTACCATTTTTCCCCCCTAACCAGCTCCAGAATGTCGTCTATCACTCAACTAGTGTGTATTAAATGTTTCTTAAAAATATGTAATGTACCTTTTTTTGTCTTTTTCTTCGGCTTCATCTCTCTTGGAAGTCTTCTCCAATCTGTATAGAAAATAGTTTTAATATGTATGAATGGTGATTTACAGCAGTGATGCCCCACCCTGCCACCACCAGGGAAAGGCAGGGGCCCCTGTTGTGACTACACACGCTTAAGTGTTTTAGGACACAACAGTTTCAGGAATTCTAGTTGTACTTTAAATTGAGGAACTAGAGCGAGGACTGGCATTTCACCCACTTAATGACAACTGGCATCTGTCCCAAAGAGACAAAGTTCAGCCCTTCCAGTGGCCCACATGCCCTCAATTTACATTCTGTAATTAACTTTGCAATAGTGAGCTATACAGACATGGTTGGGGAAGTTTAACGTTATAAAACCCAGCTACCTGTGACCAAGACATCAGGCTGGGTTATTTTTAGTAACACCAATGTTTGCTCCCAGGTCAAAACAGGTTATCTGCATAATGAGTAATAAAGAAGGAAAACTAAAGTGAGAGCTAAAGCTTGAATTTTTGCTGCAAATCAGCTGTTTTCACTGAGTAAATAAATAAAATCAGAGGGTTTTTTCCCCTTTATTTTGGACAAAACAATACTTTTCCTTGATCTGAAAACATGCAAAGGGGTTAACTCTCAACAAGGAATACATGACTTAATAAGGATTTGCATACTTTTTTATTGCTTGAAAAACAGGGAACGAAACATGTAGAAGAGCAGAACATTTCACCGATCAATAAAGAATTAGCCTTTAACAGTCTCAGATATTACCTGGGGTCCATGCTGTATGCTCCTTTTCACTGTCCTGGTACTTTTTACTGTACCGCTCAATTACTACAGAGAAGGATACAAAGAATTACCGAATTCAATTAATTAAAAAGGCAATCCAGACACTTGTCCTTGATATTTTCCTGTAAAACTAAACATACAGTGTATTTAATACCACATTGAACACTTTATTGTGCTGCTGTCACTTAAAAAATAGTTTAATGTCACTACTTAGAGCGGTTCTCGCAGTTCTCATGACAAATCCCAGGACTAATCATTTGCTAAGTACTTGCAAGAATTTTATATCCCCCCCTAAAAAGGCAAAAACCTCAAATATTGCTTTGCATTTTGGGCGTATTTTCTTTCAATCAAAACACTCATTGCCCCTTAAAAAAACCCAACCCTTCAAAATTATTATAATTTATACTTCTATCCTTGGAAAGTATGAAACCATAAAATGCAGACATAGTGAGGGAAAGTAGGTCAAAACATCAAATGAAGGCTGACTCGTCTACTCTGCAACAGTTTCACAGTCAAACCTCTGCTACAAAACCAGTCAGTGACATTTATCACCACTGTGCTGATCATAAAGAGCATCCAGAATTCCCAGGTCTCAGAGGGCTGTGTTTCAGACTGATCGTGATCAGCTCCCAGGACTTCAAGTATTTCTGCAATGGCAAAGTTTTCCAGCATGACAGAGATGTGTCCTAAATAGCAGCCACACATTTTAGTTCATTTAATCTCCCTCTAGACCCAAGAACTAAACTGAGAAATGCACTGTAAATAATATTCTAGTTATACATCAATTTATACTGCAAAATAAACTTTCTTGTACAGTGTGTAATGACAAAAGTAACGTCAAAACTTAAGTATTTTTAAATCAGCTCCATTTTTTTTTCTTGCCAGATTACCATGCTCAACTGCAAAATCCACTTAATGCAAAATTACTGATTCTGATTGCACTAATAACTCATTAGCCTAACAGGGAGAATTTTTCTGGGTATTGCACAAAAAATGGTACCAAAGACAGGCTGTAACCTTTACAGTCAAAGACTTCTAACACAGTCACCAGAGAAAAGGAAGGGAGAAGGAAGACATCAGAAATGAAGCTCAATTTTAAACCTAGTTATGATGAGGGCAAGTGGAAGATCTACTTAAAACCGTGCGACAAAGAGCTTGGATTTAAAATGACAGCATCTCAAGGGGCATTTAATGTCGGTGGCCTTCACAGATGCTGTAGGAAGCTGTCAGCAACAGAGAGGGAAAGAAACTAGTAGTTTTGATTTTAGCCTGAGGCTCTTTCCTGAAGAACTAATTGCTGATGCCATCAGTAAAAAAATACATCTGACTCTCACCACTCACAGCTAATGAATTAATTCCAAACTACTGCCAAGGTGGCAGTCACTCAGTCACACCAGCTATACCTACAGGAAAAATATAAATGATTCATAACTTAGGAAGAGAGGAAAGTAGAGAACTCACTACAGAATAAGCCTGTTACTCACTCAAAATGAGCGTTGAAATGAATGACGAAAATCTGTTCTTTACGGCACACTAACGCATCAAAATGGCAAGGCAGTATTAGACGTGGCTTTCATTTACTACCTGAATAATGAAAGAAAGACAGATAGCTATGTCCTAATTAATTAAAATGTTTCCTTTCTCACACTTCAAAGGACCATTTGGCTCACAGATGTTATGCTGAGAGTTTAGAACAATCCATTTGCTCTTGTAGCAAAGCCAATTTAAGAAGCTCCTGCCCACAGTCCCCCTCCTGCCTTTCTGTTATTCCTAGCAGATGTTTTGAAGAAATACAGGGGAGGAAAGGGCTGTAAAACAGATAACAGAAAAGATCAGACAAAAATAATCCACCTTGGAGGAAGAAAGTGCTTTTCTTAAAGCTTGGCCACCTCTGCCACATAATGCAGTCCCAGACACAACGGCATACTGTGACAGAGATTAAAGCAAGCTTTGTAAGCTGCAGACCACCACTGATGCAATTATACCCTACCCCTCACATGAGGCATTTCTGTACAACTGAAGGTTCAGTGAAAAGTTACCTCAACTTACCAGCTTACGCCTGGGGAGACAACGAGAACATCTGAAGTGTTTTTTTTGAGTCTAACAAGTGGCTGCCTACCTGCTTTCCCTGCAACTGCCAGTTTTTGTAGAAAAACAGTCTTCAAAGCTGGCAGTTCTATTAAGGAGCACACTCAGCAACAGAAAGAGATCACACCACCCCAGAAAGAAGGCTGCAGAAACAAAGACGATTTTGAGGTGAACAGTAAGAACGATCGCATCAGGCAAAGTTGGAAAAGAGGGATAAAATGTTTTCATAAAGCGGCTGGCTCCTTGGAAATAACCCTGACTGGCTCTCAGGTACAGCAGTTCCCTTTTTTTGTGCCTCAAAAGGAAACAGCAAACTTCAAGCCTGACAAAGATCAAGAGCACAGCAAGCCTCGGGTGAAATGAGAATCCAAAGAGATTGAAATTTGTTTACTCAGAAGATGAAAGAGTAGGTGTGATAAAAGAGTAATTCGGAATTTTTCTGCCATCATAAAGGGATCTAGAAATGAAGATCAGATCTGTTCTCCTTGCCTCACAGCCAAGGTTTTACCTGGCCTCACCGTCAGGGTCCACCCTGGGCCATCAGCTTGTGCTGCACTACAGCTGCCTGCTGCGTTCCGGTGACCGCTGGGCTCCAGCTGCAGTGAGGGGAAATATTCTGCCTTTTGTAAGCCACAAATTCTGGTCGGCAGTGTGTTCACTGCTCATGCTGCAGAGTGCTGCTCCATTTTAAACTGTGCTTGACTACAAGAAGAAGTGGACAATCAATAAGGTGTCAGTCAGTGCTACATTCAAAGCCTAGTTAAAAAAAAAATATTGCATGCAGTCTCAAAAACCTCCAGAACTCACTACTACACCATGAACAAAAATTACCAGAAATTCAGAGGGGATTCTACTACACACCTGTATTTTATCAACGTCATGAGTATTCAGTCAGAAAAGATTCCGATGGTTTCGGGGTGGAAATTAAACCTCATATTTTAGAGTTCAGGTCAGCTCTCATTATTAAAATCAGCACAAGACAGCAAGGAAAAGCGTTTGGCCATTTTGGATTTCTTAAACATTTTTTATAAGGTGCTTTAGCAACTTCCTATTGCACTGGCTGGCCCCAGGGACTGACGCATGCAGCTTTTCCTAACATGTGGTACTTCCACTTTCCTGTAACAGCACTTACCATTTATATTATTCAGAACAAGCACTCAGGAGGATGATAGAACCAGGCAAAAATCACTAAGGGAAAGAAGCATTCCTCACAGTAATAACCTCCTGTGACTGCTAGATTCAAAATACCCTCACAGCAAGGTAAAAGACATTAAAGTCTTCCTACTCTACTCCCCTTTCTTTCTTTCCCACTCACGTTTTCTGACCCAGAGGCTTGGATTTTAACAGAATAATGATGTATGACCGGACGTCAGAGCATTTATTGTTGTCAAACAATAACAAAGCAGTTAATTTTTAATTACATATGAGCAAAAGACATTCTTAGGTCAAGCAGAATAAGATCAAGCTTTGGCTTCTAATCTCGCTCTGCTTCTGATGCAAACCTGAGTGAATCATTTATCCTTATCTCAGCATTCGTATTTCAGGTGACTTGTCAGCAGTACTTACCGATCTTTCCAGAACGGACTTAGGTGAAAAAAATGAGTTACCTTTTAGAACTTCCAGCTATTAAATACAACACTGATTATTTCAAGTATGTCTGTACACAGTAAAATGGAAGCTGAATTTCAACACTAGTATTTACTACAGATCTTTTTGCTCCAATGGAAAATTTTTAGGGTATTTTAACATGTAAAATGCCTATTCCACTTGTATTGGTTAGCATATAATTGAAAAGACTGCATATAGTTGGTCTAAATGTTTCTTACTGTATATCAAATGGAATACATGTTTGATATCTCTCTTTTTCACATAGTAGTTGCTTTCCAGTTACAGCACTTGCAGGTGTGACCTACAACTTCAGTGTAAAAGCGGAAAAATTCACTATTATCTTAAGCTGCCAATTTTTATTCCTCATTAGCAGTACAAACTACATCTTCAGCACATGCATATCACCACATCATCTTTCACAAAATAATAACTACTGAAGATATAAATAAAAATAAAAAGCATACAAACAAACCTTCACGATCTTCTTCTACTGCCAAAAAATATGGCATTTTTTTCATAGTTCCTCTAAGATCTTGTTTTAAGGCCAACATGTAATCTTCATCTTCTCCTGTTTTCAGAGGCACTGGCTTATTGTCTGTACTCTGTACAAATTACGTTTATTATTTATAAGGTCTTAATATTCATCAAAACTATACATTCTGCTACTTTGCAAGTATACTTTATCGCATTCTGACATGCATAATTATGTTTACAACTAAATTTATAACTTCTAGGACTTCACTATATCTTTCTGTAAAAATATATCAAAAAATTAAGGAAAAAAAAAGTATGAAAGTAGTGAAACAGTCAGGCTTAGTCATACTAAGCTCTTAATTGCCAAAAGCAGTTTTTCACACCAGCCTAACTTACTCAGAAACCATAGCTTCTCTCCTCAGTCAGAGTACCGCTGGCCTTAACCTCTTCTGTAATGCTATTTTGACTACATTAAGTATGATTACTCTGAGTAACATGGACAGTTTTTCCGTGACTATTGTCACAGAAACAGGTTGTGTTGTTATACAACCAGGTAATAAGACACAAGCTCTCACACAAATCAGTTCCTGGCCATTGAATTTAAATGAATTGTTAAGGTTTGGATTGTTTGGTGCGTTTTTGGTTTTGGTTTTTTTTTTCCCCAACTATGAGTCTTGAAACCGGGGAAGATAAATGAGCAAAACCAGTTTTAAAATATACAGAAAACTACAGCCAGAGACAGAATTACAGAATAGATGTTGTTTCTCTCACACAACAGATGGTGCACAGTCGATACCTGAGCGGTAGGGTGCAAAGCAGGAAGTGCTATCACAGGTCCCTGAGCTGGATGATGAAAGGAGTTCACTGCTTACAGCTGTATTTGCTAGCTGGCCAACATTTTAAATCACTAACACTGCTGATGGTAAGCTGGTGCTCCTTAATGGGGTTTCTAATTGCATTTACTGGAAATTTGTAAGAATTCAAAATGTGGCTATGAGAAATATGTAATGGCAAAAATTCACTGCTCAAAGTAATTTCAGTGTAAGTCAGTCACCAACTGTAATATATTTCTGGTCAGTGCCCAATTGTTAAATCTAACTCTTGAAATTTTTATCAATACTAGTTATGCCACTGGGTTAACTCTGATTTTTTTTTTTGAATGGCACTAGGTTTCCTTTGAAAAGTGTAACTTAGTTCTGAAACTTTGCTTCCAGACGGAAGAAAGCATCTTTATCTTCTCCACGGTATACACTAGATATACTGGGGCTAGTAATTCTCCCACAAGGCTGATCCACTGCTGACTAACTGCAGAAGCTGTAGTTCACACAGAATTCAGTTTCCTCACGCCATCAAGCAGTCTGCAACATTCATACCAGGGGCAGGTACAACTGGCCTTGTATCAACGAAATCACACAACTTAATTGTAAAGGTAGGCTAAGGGGATGCATAACATCTGGTTGAGAAAGTCAAAACCAGGCGAAATAACTATTCAGAGAAATCTCAGTATAGCACCAATTATATGTCAAACTTGCAAGTTCTGTACCATAACGTGAGATTGAGAAAAAATTTCATGCACTTTGATCAAATTCTGACATAACTGAGAATTTCTCTTATACAAAATTGCAGCATTGTAAGACTATTTTTCCACCTCAAAATTGTCCAAGCTTCCCTGCATAGCAGTCAGGAAATGCTCTTTCTTCCCTTATAATTTTCAAATACATCCCAAATGCCAAATGTAAATAAGTTTCCTTAATTACATTAACTGTATTTCAGTTATTCTCAAATTATTTTCAGATTCTGGCTACTGAGGTACAAGACAGTCTTCCAAGATCTTTTATGTTCGCATCAACAGTAAATTTCTAAAATCACCAAATCCATTCACAGCTTCAAAGACCAATGTAACTTCACTTCAAACAAATTCAGATACCCTGTGTTTCCATTACTGTCACGTCCTGAAAACCAAATCATGATGAGGACTTTAACAAACAAACACCTCACAAGAAATCTAGCTAAATAAGGGACAAAACAGTTAGCAAACTGTCAGGAAGTAACAACAAGAAAAACAATTATTTACATTAAATAGTTCAAAACTGTCCTAAAGTGCTTAGTTGTTCATATATTCCATTCCCTTAGTGAATACACTTTTCCCGAACACAGAAAGCGTGTTCTAAGATACCTGCTGTACTTACAGGAAACGGCGGTGGAGGCTGACATACGACATCGGGTAGAGCTGCACCTTTGGCAAAGCCAATCGCCTCGATGTTGAAGGTAAACGAGGCACGTCCTCTTCCTCTACCCGACCCAGCCATCTGCAGTTACTGAAAATATTACAGATTTAAAAAGATTTATTTGTGCTATGTGTATCAAATACATGTATGTATTATGTATAAAATTAATGTCTAACAAAGATTACAGTGATTTTTAAACCACTTTCAAAGACCATTTTAAACAGCAAGCTGTTTTTAATGCCCAGCTTCAGTTAGTCCACATACCATAAATTTGGTACACACCTAAAATCAACTCCATTCCCTCATTTCTGCTAGCCACTTCTGCGTGCCTGCAATTACCTTCTAACAAAGGAATTTTAAACTTCATTCTTCCAAACCTTAGATGCACTGACTTGATTTCAATCAAGGTAGAAGAGCCAGAAACAAGATAAGGAAAAAAAAAAAAAAAAAAGTAGTTCAAGGACCCTGAACTTTCTGTGAATACATTCTGCAGCTTCTGAACTTTTCTCCAATAAACAGTTTGTCTGTCACTCATGGCTTCTTAATCTTTGAGATTATTTTTTTTTTTATCTTCGTAACTAGTTTTGGGTACTAATAAAGCGCCAAAAGCAAAGAGGTTCAAGGTAAAAGCATCGAAGGACTTTTCTTCACAACAGCTCTCTCTGCTCCACTCCAGCATATCTGCAAGCTAACTGCGGATATAAGGTGGTTGTTTCTAAATAAAATATTTCACCAATGATATAAAAGAAAAATAGCCTGCAAAACTACATTTACAGTCACATCCCACCACCTTCACTGTTACGCCAATCTCAGGATTGTATGACCCATGGGTTGGCAAGTAAAGCCAAATGGTGAGAAATGCATTTTTTGCAGGGAAGATGTCAAGAAATGGGACCCAAGAGAAGCCTGAGTGAAGCAGTTGTTCTGCTGCTGACTCCCCAAGACCACGTAAATACCAATTCAAGGCCTCAGCCCAGAAATCCTATGTGCTGTTTACCATTCACTGCCCGGTTAGTGTATGGCACCCCGCTCGGTAAGAATGTGTCTGTTCCAGACTTACTGCTGTACCTGTTTCATCACAACTATTCCCAGCGTTAGCCTGCCAGTGAGACAACAAGTTCAAACAGGAAGTAAGAAACAGCACAACAGCTATAGCTTCTCATACTCTTGTCTAAAGTAACAAGAAATCCAGGAGAGAATTATGATTAGGAGCAAAGAAATGCATACTTAACATTAAGATCTTTTCAGATTCCCCCAAATGGGAGCAATGGCCTTATTATTAAATGCCAGGGAGAAACAGGTTCATGCAAGTATTTTCTTACTTATTATTTTCAACAGGAATAAGCTCTGCTTGTATAAAACAAAATCACATTATATATTTCTGCATCACTGATCAGCACAGAAAACTGTCTAAAAATAAGCAGAGAGACCTAAATAAATCATTTTAAGAAAGACAACAAAGCAAAATCTAAGGCTGAGCATTTAATTAACTGAAAATAAAAAGGAAAAAAAAGAAGAGCAAATTTGTTTGAAAACAGGATGAAATGCAAGATGTGAGCCTGGAGGAATGGAGGAAGGTAAAAGGTACAGAAAAGCCCCAAACATGAGCAATTATATTATTTAGGTGTGAAAAAAAGGAGCCAACAACAGAAGAAAACAAACAAGAAAAAAAGTTAAAGGAGGTGCCCAGGTAGCAAGAAGAGACACACTGCATTAAATACAGCGAATATAAAGATCCATTTAAAAAATGCTGCTTTAAAATTAATTCTCTGTACGATTTTCTTGAAATAGTGCGTTTGATGAGAAGTAACCAGCTTTCAAATTAGTGGTACTTCAACACTACGGTTTTCCTGAAACTCCTATTTTTTTTCAAGCATACTGGCTTAGTAGGTTTATGTCTACTGACACAATAAAGTGAGAGATGATTGCAGAAATCATGAAGGAAAAGTTGAGTTGTACAACCAAGTCACCCAGCATGACAAAGCTACCCCAACACCCAGTGTTTTGGCTGCCAGGAGGGAGGCCTAATGGAGCACCTGGATGCTTTTTTTTTTTCGTGTTTAGGGACAGTTCCAGTGTCATTTACTCTCCAGATGAGAAGGAGAATTTCAGGATTAAACCGAAGTGCAGATTTAAGCTTTTAAAATTCCTTGGAAACTACGTACGCTGTTGCTGGGGCAGTCAGTCAGGGGAAGGCTGCGGAGGCCTTCGGCTGGGAGAGGCCTGTGGGAAGGGGCGGCTGGCACGACGACGGTGGGCGCACGTTTTCCTCAGAGCAAAATTCTCGGTCCTGTTCGGATCCTTCGTTTTCACAGGCGGGTGCAATCAGCGGAAGGGAAGAGCGGAAAAAAAAAAAGGGACGGAAATTTAAACACCGGGATTTTGGGAAGGGATTTTAACCTGATGCCCCTGAAGGTAAAAAGGTGAAAACACTTGTCACGGCAGCCCCAAGCCCCCGCCATGTGGCACACACACACCCACGGCTCCTCCCTTGCCCTTTCCCGCCCCCCTTCCCCGCGCTTTCCACCCGCTCCAACCCGCCCGACACCCCCGGAGGGTGTGTGTGTCCCCCCCCGCTCCCCGCACGACCCGGGCTTTACGGCTTCAATCCCCAACCGCAAACCGGTCCCGGCCGCCTCCCCCGGGGCCCTGCCACCACAGGATCGGCAGCGCCCAACGCCTCCGACGCCCTCCCGGGGCTCCCCGCCGCCCCTCAGGGGTCGCTTGCCCGCCCGCCCGCCCGCGGCTGCCGCAGTGGGCCGGGCCCGGGCCCGCCCCGCCCGCTGCCCCGGCGCTCAGCGGGAGAGGTGTCGTCGCGGTCCGGGCGATGTCGGCGCTGGAGTGGTTCGCTCACAAGCCCCTGGGCGGGGGTATTTTTTGGATCCAAGAGCGTTTCTACGAATCGGGCAACCGTGCCAACATCTGGCTGGTGCGGGGCTCGCAGCGGGACGTGGTGATCGACGCGGGGCTGGGGTTGCGCAGCCTGCCCGATTACCTGCGGGACGCCGGGTTGCTGGCACCGGAGGAGGGAACCGCACCTCGCCCGTTGCTGGCCGTCGCTACCCACGTCCATTTCGACCACTCGGGCGGGCTGCAGCATTTCCAGGAGGTGGCGGTGCACAGCGCCGAGGCGGCGGCCCTGCTGCGGGGCGACAACTACGAGGCCGTCACCTGGCTGTGGGAGCGGGAAGTGGCGCGGCCGCCGCGGCCCGGCTGGCGGGCTCGGCACTACCGGTTGCCCCCCGTCCGGCCCACCCGCCTGCTGCAGGAGGGTAAGGCCGGCCCCGGTCGCGTTACTGCTTGGCGTGCCTGAGCTGAAGCCGTTTGGGGTGGGGGAAAGAAAAAGAGAAATAAGTGTTTGGAAGGCTAGGCCGCAGCTACATCTCGCTTGCCTCCTCGGTATTTTTTTTTTTTATTTTATTTTTTCAGCTCTGTTCGGCCTGTGCAAACCCACACGCTGTCCGCAGTCCTCAGCGTGAGGAAAAAAAAAATAAAAGAGATGTAGTGGGTTAAATTCTTGTTTCTGCCCGTTCTGAAAGTATTGTCAGACATGAGAAACATGCCTAAAAATACCCTGTCCTGGCCTAATCTGCTTGCCTGTTGATTAAGGGGTTTTTTTTGTTGTTCCTTAGAGTGGGAATTGCTGAACAGTAATTGGAGTGACTAATTGAGCACCTCCGGTTTAGCCTTAGGCTTCTAACAGTTTGTCCCCCGTCAGTCCGCAACTGTCAAGGCACAGCAATGTGAAGAACAAACCAATTTATTCAAATACATACTGGGAAAAAAAATAGGAGACTTTGTTTACGTAAATATAACACTTACAGAAGTGGCTCGTTCCAGGTAAAAAAAAAAAATTCCATTTAGTCTCTCAGAAGCAACAATGAGTAGGTTATTTTGGCAGCAAACAACCTGACTGTGCAGTGTGGTGGCGCAGACATTAAAGGGTCGCTGTCTAAGAGAGGGATGACACCTTTTGCCGGGGACTTCATCTCTTCTTGGCTGTATGAGGCCATCCCGCATAGGTCGTTGGAAAAGCAGAACTGAACTTGCTGAAGGCTTCAGAGAAGATTGATGTGACATTTAACTCTAGTCACTCACCAGAAGTTAAAGGTGTTTTTTCTTTAAAAGGGAGGAGTTACTAAAAAAATAATCCTGTGAAAGAACAAGCACGTTTGCTGTCAAAATAGCATCAAAGTTCCTAAGAAAACGTTAATTGAGACATGCTGCGTGGAAGTGGCATGTCATGTCAGTGCATGGGTCATTGCTGTGGGGTGAGGATATCCAGAAATGCTGAAAATACAGAATGCAGCAGGGGCAATAATCTGTTACAATCCAAAGCCACAGGTTTTTTTTTTACTTTTACATTACCTGCTTCGTTTGCTGAGTTTAGTTTTTGCATTACCTTCACCTTAGCAAATCTTCCAAGCACTTTTCATTTTGGCTGATCTAGGTAAAATTGCATTTACTTGTTTTGTGCCTTACCATTTACTGTTTTCCAAGTCACTTTTAAGACTCACAGTTTCCTTCAACTGTCTCAGTCCTTTTGTGTTCTTAAATTCTGTACATTTTTTCTTTAAATTTTGGATGCCATGTTCTGTTTCCTTGTACTCTTCTCACCGCCAGGAGCAGTTCCAAACCCACTGGAACACTCTGCTCCAGTAACTTCACCACTCCTGTTTCATTCACTAATACAGGCTTTTCTGCACAGTCTTCTCAGTGGTAAAGTCTATTTTGTTCTACTACCAAGGCTTCCCAACATTTGCTGAGTATTGAGTAAATTTGTGGCATGCCTGTCTCTGGTGGGAGACCCATCTATAATTTTCAGATTTTTAACACAGCAGAGGTTTGGTAACTTTTTCTTGTTCTCCTTGGAACCTGAAATGCATGTTACAGTTTGAAGCATCATCTTACGATGGCACTGGATATTGTTTCTTTTAGAACTGTTTCACATAGTTGTTAAGCAGCTGCTTCTGAGAAGGCTGCTTTTCTTTCCCTACACAGTCCTAAAGTTTACATATTTATTTACCACCTGTAAATTAATGGGTTTTGCACATTTATAATGAAGCTGGCATTATAATTTAAAACAACAGCAGACTTACTTGGCCTGTTTTCCATCCCTACACTGACTTTCTGCTGAAAAGTACCGGTTCAGTGTCTGGTACAACGAAAAGGCATTCACATTTAAGCTGGCAAAAAAAATGACCTGATGTTAAGAAAGTTCTATTTTTAGATATCTGATTGAATGAGATGAAGAAAGGGTGCGGAAGCCAGTCTTGGTTCTCCTCCAACAACTTATGTTCTGTCGTTTTGCCTTTCAAAAGTAACAGCAGTGCAATTCTAGGTGAATTAAGTGAGGGTAAAATGATAATAAATTGTGAAATACTTTGTTAACTTTCAAAGGAGACCTAGCTTAGACATGTTCTGTTTGTTTCCTGTTTTATTTTCTCGATCATATTTCTTTTCACATTGTTTAGTTTATTAGGGTGAGAACAGATGCAATTAATACAGCCCATGCCTGTGTTAACTATTGCTGTCATTGGAAAATACCCTTTTGTCAAGTGTATCTTTCAGATGGCTCTGGCACTCACCGAGAAAATAAACGTCCCGCTCCCATTGTTGTGGATATGTAGTACGTACAAACTCGCAGCGTATGAGTAGGTCGTACAATCTGTGGTGTTTAATACACGTGATAAATGCCCGTGTTTTCCTGTAACACGCTTGTTTGCAGGGGATGTGATCAGCCTTGGAGACCGACAGCTTACTGTCATGCACATGCCTGGTCATTCCAGAGGCAGCATTTGCTTACATGACAAAGACCGGAAGATTTTGTTCAGCGGTGACGTGGTGTACGATGGATCCATGATTGACTGGCTTCCCTACAGCAGAGTTAGCGACTACGTTGCAAGCTGCCGGCGCCTGATGGAGTTAGTGGACAGAGGTCTCGTGGAGAAGGTACTGCCAGGGCACTTCAACATATTTGGGGCAGAAAGGCTGTATCGGTTAGCTTCCAACTACATCTCGCAAGCTGGAGTTTGTCACAAGGTTTCTACTTGTGCCATGAGATCCCTTGCGAGCATAGCTCTTCGCATCACAAATTCAAGAGTCACTTCTGAGTGACGTTGCATTTTGTGTGATCTGTTCCCTGTTGAGAAACCAAATGGCTTGTGACTGTGTTGGTACAAGCAAGTGCAGTATGCGTTAGTTAAGAGCTGGCAAATTGATACAGATGAGCTGTAAAAATTCTCCCTATTTTTGCTTACTTTCTTCCTATTTTTATAAAAAGTACGTAAGCTAGTAGCTTTAGCCAAAGCTGCCATTTTTCTTTCTGGTTTTTTTTCAGGACATATTTGCACATGTATTGTGATTGAAATATATTGTTTTATTTTTTGTTACGATTCTCATAGATGCATATATGCCAAAATGAGAGGGTTTACATTCATGCCTGAAACCTTTTTGATGTAGCACTAGGTTTGTGACTATTCACTCAACTCCTGCTCAGGTTTTGGCCTGTCACGGCTCGTACCAAGACCTGGTGTGTGCTGGGACCAGCACCATTAGGTCAAAGCAAGAGCAACACCGACACAGGATTCAGTGGGCAGAAAGAAGTAGGGGGTGTTCTGCAGCTGTTGTCAGCTGCTGCATGCTGTCTGCTGCACCCCTCGTGCCTGAGGGGTGCAAAGCAGCCGTCTGGCAGTTTCTTTAGAATCCACTAACATATGGAAATGCTACAGACCAAACTTCCAGGATGGAAGGTATATCGATACATCAGCTTACCCAAAAAGCTTTTGATGCAGATCCAACAGCAGACGGACCGTTGAGGCCTTTCATGCTTCCTGATGTGGTGCAGGAGACGCCTGCACCGTGACAGAGGAGCAAGACTGAGCACTCTCACCGTCAGCTAGGGAACTGTTTTGCTTATAGGCGTGCAAGTTAAGAATTTGTGAACTTACAAATTAACGTGTTAGCCTGTACAAAGTGGATTGAGTCGTTGCTTGATGTATTTGCTTTTTTTTCTGATGACCTCATAAAAAAAAAGATTTACAGAGTACATAGTTCTGTAAATTTGAGAGAACTAGACAGTGATAAGCTTAGAGGTTTTATTTGTGTTTAAGAGTATTTTTGTGTGACTGGATTGCAACTCGGTTGTTAACGCTCTGCGGTCGGGGAAGGACAGAGGCTTTAGTATTACCTTCGTCTACCGCAGGTGCTGGATTAAACAGCCGGTACACTTGTTACCACAAAGTGAATGTAACTCAAACTATTTACTGTTTGCTTATGAGCTGTTTGGCACGTGCGGTTTTTATTAAAAGTAAATTGCATTGCATTCGAGTCTGTTCCAAAAAAAAAGCTGAATGCATTGAGAAATGCTAAATGACATTGTAACTTGCTTATGAAAATTGAATGTGTGATGTTCAAAAGCTGTTGAAATGGTTAAAGTTTGTGTAATTATTCTAACAGTCTATATATATTTAACTTTTTTAAAAGGACACTGTCTGATGTTATTTATTTTTGTACATAGGCATATATACTTTCCTTAAAAGAGTGCGAATGTTTTTCACAAATTTTAGTGGATTTTAACCATATTTGTTTGGCTTTCACTTCATGGGGAAGCTTCGCCCCCCCCCCCACCATACCCAACAGAAAGGGAGCCCAAAGTTTGGGCTCTGTCAAGTGCATGGGGAAGTGGAAATTGATAGCTTTTTTAATAGGTGTAAATTCTGGTGAAAAAAAAATACAGTTGCAAAACAAAAAGCATATCTGTCTAAAAATTAGGAAAAATAATGTCTTATGTAATGCTTTTCTTCTTTCACACGTCACTGCACCCTTAGCTTTACTATTTGAATATACTCACCAGGATTTGTACTGATAGGTTGTGACGTGCCTAGTTCTTGTTAGCTGTGCCTGTCTCCAAGCTGAAGCAGAACTGTGAGTGGGCAGGACGGGTGTAGCAATGCAGCACGTGAAAGAGCTGTCATCACTCGGATCGTAGTCTCTTTTCCAGAGAAACGCAGGTATGTCAGTGTATTACATGAGGAGCGATTAGCCAGTGGGCAAACTTCTGTCATCAATGAAGCTAAGGGCTTTTTGTCTTGGCCTTATTTGGATGGAGGAAGAAATACAAAATGTTAGCCCGGGAAGCAAAAAATCCAGTCAGTGAAGAGTCCCAGAACAATCTCCACAGTGTGGTTTTCCTGGTGACGCATGCTGTAATTTATGTAGCAGTCCAGACACTGTTCTTGATAGGAAAGGATTCACAATGGGCAATCACAGATCTGAGGTGAGAAAGTCAGAATGGCTCAAGAAATACACAGCACTGAAGCTTACACCGTTTATCCAGATGAAGCCATGGTGTCACAGATTACCCAACGGTAATTTAATTCCTTCAAATTAGCCATTTGTGGTGTAAAACCCGCAGGAGTCTTGGTCTATGCTTTGGTGAAGGCTGTAGGAGCACTGGCGATAACCTCGTGCAATAACGTGGACAGAGACACCTCTTTCTGTCACAAAGCTTGCCAATATGTATGCCAGTTACTAAAATTTTGGAAACCTTTATTAGGAGAGTAAGATCATGTTGAATTAGCATTTTGTGTTACACAACTGCAGGTTTATTTATTTGATCCAATATTAGAAGCCCTGTAGCCAGATTTTACTGTGTTGTGCAGCCTGAGCTCTTAAGAGAAGGCTCACAGGCATGCCACTTCCAAAGGAAGGATATCCTCCATCATGTCTGTTTAAATCTGTGCTCAGTGTCAACTACAAGATCCTTAAATGTCCAAATCACTGTCGAAATGCCCTAGTAAGCCATGCTTCAGTCCATTATGTATATGTAGATAAGAGTAATTGCCTGTGGTTTTTTCCTTGTCTAAAATCTAGGGGATAATTTCCTAGCTCAGAAGTGAGCTTTATGTGAACACAGCCCAAAACGGGGCACGTTAGTAAAGTGCTGCTATAAACCAGCTGAAGGTAGCTTTTGAGAATCAAAATTATTTTTGTATTATAAGGAATTCACTAATAGGTAAATGTTGATGTCTTAAGTATAAAGAACTATCTCTGACTATTTTGGTTAAGAATTACCAAGTTCTTGTCATAAGAGTTTGACAGTGTCCCTTTAACACTACTTGGATTAAATATTTAAAACATAGATTGTAAATTTAAATATTGCAACATCTTGAGCATTTAGAACTGTGTTTTATTTGTAAAATCTAAATGTATGTTAATGCAGTTTTCAGTAGACTGGGGAATTAAAAAGATCAGACGGGAAGTTTTGCTCTGTATCTGTTAAGACTTTTGTGATGTTAAATAATTTTATCATAGATAATAAAAATGTTATAATACTATGCAGTCTAGTCATAATTTCTAGGTATTTTTTAAAGATAAACACTTTTTCATTCTAAATGGTGTGTAAAATCTTTAGAAGTTGCTAGCAGTGTTTTTTGTGCTTCTGAGCAAGAGACTGCATTAGAAACATTTACATATCGTAGATGGATATTGCAAAGCTTATATGAAACCATGAGTGGATACTTCTTAAAAAAAAAATCCACATTTTAACACAAATCAGAATTAGGTTTTCAATAGCATTTGTAGATAGAAAATACAGATGTGATGGAAGTATGTATTCGAGGGTCAGTTCCAGTTTGTGGTGACGCAGGTGATTATTTCCACACAAGACAGTAGCTGATGACAGCTGTTGACTGTACTTGAAAAAAAAAATAGTCACATAGCTTCTGTTGAGCACATAACTGGAGCTTGAAATAATGCCTCGCATACTTGCTGTCTAGTTTCTGATAAAAGATAAAACTCCTAAATAACTGCAAAGCTGCAAGAAGTTTTCGTGGAAATTAGTCCGTGAGTAACAAAAGCAGCTGCTGTCATGAAAAACAGCAGAAAAGAAACGTGCCTGTATAAAGCCGAGAATCAACGAGGAAGGTGAAATGCACCTGTTCATTTAAAAATGAAGATATGCTTCCTTCCAGACAACTGGACTTCAGGGATATGTGGTTGTTCAGTTAATATGATGCATTTGTTTTTCTCCCGGGAGTTCCATAGTCAAGGTGCAGTTTTCAAGTCTGTCTCTTTGCACATCAGCACAAACACAATCTTATGTTCACAGCTAGTTTACCTTCTTGGATTTTCATGAGGTGTTGAGGACAGAATTTGAAGGCAAATATAGGTAGATGTAAGATAATTTTATGAGGGAAATGAGGCAATTAAGTGGAAATAATTAAAATATATTACAATGTTGGTTTTATCTAAAGAATAAAACAATGATCTTGGGAGTAGCCAGCTGGGAGACTACTTCTCAGATTATGTTATTGGGGTCCCCCACCCAGCCTTGTTCCTCTGTCCTTTTCGGTGATGCAGAGGAGTCGTTTATCACACAACCTCACAATCGGAACTAACCCAGCTGATGGGGTGTCATCACTTCAAAGTGCTGTACAACTGTGTATCAGGGGTTCCCCGTTACACATCTAGGAACAAGGTAACTCCTACTGGAAGTAGCACACCTCTGAGTTTCTAAAATATGGCAACCTACAACTTCCACGCTGGATCTAATGAAGGATGTGCAAAGCCTTTCTCTGCCATCTGGGGTCAGTAATAAGTTCAGAAGCACACCAGGAGTTAGCAGCACCGTGTCACTACAGCACAGAACGAATAGATTTTGGTGCCCCAGTTACAAGCACTTCACCTCCTTTCCTGCCTGGGTGTTTGAAGCAGGAGCACTGGGAACCCAAGGTGTAAGTAAAATCCATCACTGTCACTACTCCTTTCTCAATAAATTGGTTTGGCACAGAGCTGCAGGAAGTTTGTTCACATGGACTGTGAAAATCATAGTTGACATCAGATTTGATATGGTAAATTGTCCTAGCAATAAGAATGAATGTTTTCATTGTCATTCAGCAGATAAAGGCACAAGTTTGGTTTGCAGATGAGAAATCAAATGCTTTTTTTTGCACTTCTTTGCAGAGAAGTAAAAAACAGGGCTGACAAAGACCATCTTGAGGTCACCTAGCACCATCTTCATGCAGAGAAGCAAAATGTTTGCTTAAAACTAGAGATTCTCGGGTCAGTCTACACCACTTCTTCCTGTTGTCCATCACTTTTTAACTTTCTGGTCCCTCAACTGCCTCGTGTGTTTTTGGTCGGTTACCAACTTTTTCCTTTGCCCCACATCCCCTGCTGCTGCTTCCTCGCAGGTACCCAGACTTTGGTGTACGCCTCCCAGTGAGTATCCCCCTCTTTTTCCTCTCTTCCTCACTCTGAGAAATGGCTTTTTTTTTTTTCCTCACAGTATCTGAAATCCACCATCTCTGGAGCACTGGGTCTGGAGCACAAGATAAGTAACCCAATGGAGAAAGGGGAGCTGCCCTGCAGCTCACCATTGTGCATAAAGGCCACAACACCTTATTGATCAACCTAGACTTTTCTTCATGTTCAGTCCAAATTATCCCTTTGTACAAATAAAGCTGTTATTCTCAGAGAACAACAAGAATGAAACAGTAATTTTCATCAATAAAAACGAAACAGTAATTTTAATTATTTCCGTACTGCAGCATCTCATTTTATTTTTACATCAGTGAACATCTCTATTTGCCGTCATGTCAATATGAAAGAAACATGGGATGTTTCTGCTAAAAAGAACATTCTCAGGGACAGAAAATAAAAAGCATCCTTGCTGTCAAATCCTAGACTGTAGGATTTAGCAGACCTCAGAACTGGCTTTAGAACAAGTGCTTTTAAAGCCTAATGTAACACCTTGCCTTTTAAGAGCAGATATCTGTAGCCAAAGAAAACTAAAAATGGAGTTCTGTTAGGAAAGAAGGAGGGAGAAAAGGGTGGGAAAAAATATGGCAAAGGAGAAATTATGAGCATTTAACTTTTAAAATCTGTCTAACAATCCAACCAACACTGTTTCGAGTTATTATTAATGCATGTATTACTGGAATCATTAAGCAGTACCTCTTGTGTCTAAAACTTCAACCAGATTTCATCCAAAACTAATTCTTCAGTCCCCTCACTTCCAGATTGAATTAGGAAGCACAGAAACAGATACAATTGAAAGGCAATCAGAAAATACTAGTTTTATTTTAAATGTAGCATTACTTGAAACTAAGTATTACATGGGGTTCTGCTGGGAAAAACATATTAGGATATATTTACACTGCATGTTTGTATTTACTAATTTATATTTATTTATATTTACTGGTGCAGCACAGGGATATCCAGGCTAGTCAGAAAGTGATCTAGTCCTGTGAGGGGCGTAATGAGCCCAGACAATCCAGTGTGATGTTAAATCACTTCATTACTGGCTTACACATTAACACTGCCTTGCTTCGCGTAGTGTAATCGTACCTCAGAGTCAGTTAATGCTTCTACAGAGTAGTGGCAAAATACCCCTTTTCTGCTCCTCTCCTCTACTGCTACGCAAAGACAATAGAAGTTTTTACTGTCTACCTGCGCGCCTGGGGTGTGCAGATGCAGGGAGTCTCGGTGGAGAGGGCCGGGCTGGAGGAGAAGCAGAAACTTTGCCATCTCGTGGTGCAGCCGCACAAGTACAGGCAGGAGCTGCCTCCAGGGACCGCATCTCTCTGTACAAAAAAAAAAAAAAAAAATTAAAAAAAAAAAGTCTTACTTTACCATGGAAATAAAATAATAGTCTTCATTGCATAATTATAGATTCAAATAGAAACCAACAGTGTTGTAAGCCTGCTCTCTGCTTTTGCTGTGCTGTTCCAAACAATTTTCAGCACATGGCTCCTCCAACTATCCAGCTTTTACTGGACGGGCTAATTTCACCAATTTAATAACTGACTTGGTCTATGTGTGTCCCCATATGTGCCAAGCAGTGTCCTGGGAAGGTCAGGAGGCATTCAACAGCAATTAAAGTTGAAAAACACAGGAAAACAACCCAACAAAAGCAGCCTGACTCAGAGAGGACTCAGGAAAGCTCCTTGGTCAACACTCCTGTGACTGTACCAGAGCTGGAGCGAGGCACTTCCCAGCAGTTTGATCCAGATGTCCACAGGAGTACACTTCCACTCATCAAACTGGCAAGGACACACGGTATGCTCTCAATACAGCTTTACATTTTCACACTAATCTTGTGCCATATAACTTGCTGTAAGAGCAACGTCAACAAACAACACTTGAACTTGCAAGAAATCTGCCCAAGCAGAACTACTTTAAAATTTTTCAGATTAATTTTTTTTTTTTTGACAAAGCAGCTCGTAGCTTTACATCACAAAGTTCTGATATTTGATCTGATTTTGAACAGCCAGGATGAGGCTTTAGTTTCCTGGAGCCTCAAATTCAGCCTGGCACAAGGAAACAGTGGTTTTGAATACTAATAAAATTAGTCATAGAAAAGGAAATATATTTATTCAAAGGGAAGACACCCCCACAAGTTGCTTTCATATAGCAAAAAAAAAGTGAGTTTGAAAATTAATTAAAAGCTGAAGATACAGCTAATAATAAAGCCTTCAACTGTAGGCTGCAAATAAACAATTATTTTCCCTAATAAGCTGGTAATACATAGGTGTGAGGACCATGCTAGTGATATTCCAGTTTATCCACTCTACTCATAAGAGGTAATTCTAGAAGTTTAGCCAGCTATGAAAACGTGAGGGTTTGCAAGTCACAGCTACCATACTCAAAAGCAAGCATTTATTTTTAGTTGTTATAATTTGAGCCTGTCTTTTCAGTTTTGAATTCCTGGCATCTCCATTTCACATGGGCACTGCTGCCAGCTTTACTAAATTTACAAACAGTGACATTTCGGTTTCCGGAGCAGAGCTTTTGCCATAGCATCCGCATCCTATTAAGAACAGCAACCGGTTGCACTAGGAATCTGTCTGCTTGGGCAAATTCTGCCCTGAAGATCTCACAGTTGAGTTCAAAGAGTAACATCACTGCAAATACTGAGGGTTGTACATGCTAACACACCCTCCCTTCCTACACTTGCAAATGAGACTGGCTGGGAATAACAAAATCTAGAGGCAGAGAACATAGCCGTGTATTTACTCCTGTGGATTTTGTAGCTCCCAATTGCCCTTATCTTTTCAAGCCCATCTTCACTGGTCACCTAACCAGGTTAGGAAGGAGAAGTGGTTACTGCAGACCTGGCTGTGTGCTCACTCCTGGAAACACCGTGGTGAACCAGCAGAAGAGCAAGGAGTCCTACCTCTACCACCTCAAACCACTGCAGGAGGGTTTGTTCTCACTCTTTCAATGAACCACATAAGCACCTCAAGGCAGGATTTGCACAGCCAGCAAGCTTCCTACTAGGTGTCAGGAAACACGCAAGAGGACAGCTCTACGTGCGTTAGGTAACTTCGTCAGCTTCGTCAGCCGCGCATCCCTTCTCATTAAAGTGATAGCAAGCTCCTCAGCCTTGGAAGTAAAGGCAATTTTGTAGCTCATCTTCTAAGTTTAGAAATGAGACCTGAACTTGCATCTCCAGTTCCCAGCAGCATACCCACAGGGTCATTCAGTGTCAAGCATTTGAGTCTACCCACCCGGGAGCTGCAAGGACAGGACTGCTCCATGAGGGAGGACAGCCTGGAACCCAAAGGCAACTGCAACGCAGGCAGGGATAGCGACCTCTCCACAGAGTGTGGGGATAGTGACAGTAACCGGACCTGTCAGCAGCCCAGTGACTGCCAGACAACCGCAAGGTGATGATGACTCAAGTTCAAGGCCGATCAGTAAGCCCACCACAGCAGCACACAGCACGAAGGCCGGTCTATCTCCAACGCAGCTCAGGCAAGGATCAAGGGTCTGGTGGGCTGAACTCCAGGACCAAGACGCAGAGGGGTTGCAGGCAGGGGTCCCAGGTAACACAGGGCAATTTGGGGTTGTTGGTGCACTCAGGTGACGCTATCCTCCTACACTCCAGGTGAGCATTCTCAGCACCCCATTAATGCTCTCCTTTTCTCTCTGGCCATGCAAATATGTTGTACGAAGCACAAAATACTAATTTGCAGCTGTATGTTTTTGTTTGTTTACTATACAGTACCTACTGCCTTGATGTGACCAGCACAGACTGACTGCAGAGCTACAGAGCTACCAGCAACAGAGTCCCGAGACCCATATTCAGGACCTGTACCCAGCCCCCTGCTTCAAAGTGGGAAAAAAACGGATTTGAAAGAAAACATGAAATTGTGCAGATGAACACATCTAATCCAGGCACAGCCAAAGAGCAAGGAGTGAAGTGAAAAAATCTCTGATCAAAAATCTCACTACAGCACAGGTTGAGGGTCAAACTTGCCAGTAATTTATGGTTTTACTTCAGAATGTACCATCTGTTAAAGAGGTCAATTACAGACATCTTAGAGTGCCTCTGCCTACTTATCTCTGGACCAGAGAGAAAAGCAGCAGCCAAGCAAGCCTCAACTCTGCTTTAATTTGTTCACGAAAAACATGCCATGAACATGCCTACTGATTCCAGCTCTTCAGATTCAACAGTGCATACTTGGGGTCAACCTGCTACTGTTTATTACTGGAAAACTACGTGTGTGCTGATGGAAAACACCTTCAGGACATGCTGTCAGGCCTGAAGGGAGCAGGACTTAAATGCCTAAAGGCATTTTTCACTGGCTGAGTCCTTCCAGTGAATCTAGGCAGGCTGCTTAGCACTGTATAAGGAAAGACTTGAACATCCACACAGCCCAGCTAGTCACACGGGGCTATGCTGTTTCAGCAGTAGTTATAAAGCTCTGTCTGCTCAGGGCATCCTGAAAGGCAAGGCACAAGGGACATCTACGGTGTCACACACCAGAGTGCCGAGGCAGCATGTTCTCCAAATCAAGCGTTATCAACGAAATAAGTATTTCACCCACCCACAGAATATGTCATGTTGGCGCAATCAGTGGTTTGCAAAGCATTAAATTATGAGAAATGGAACTGTAGATTAAGGTCTTCAGTCTTCACGTAATACAGATTGCTTCCCCCTGACATTTTCAGGAAGACAAGATCAGTACACTTTTAGAAAAGCTTGATAAAACTGTCCTCACATACTCTGAATACGATGTTCATGCATGTGTGCATATTGCAGGAACACGCTCACGAAGCCCACCTCCCCTCAGGTTTCTGAGCGCTGATGCAGAGCTCCCAGACCCCATCTCGAAGGCGCACAGCCCGCTACCAGCGCAGGGCTGGGTCACACAGCTCCTTCACCACCGCCCTGCGCCCACACACAAAATGGCGCCGCCCGACAGGCGAGCGGGCAGGGCCTGGGGGCACGCGGGGAGCTCCTGCGCCACAGCCCAGCACACCAAGGTTGGAGAGGGGCGAGAGGAGGCGGCACACCCGCTCCGAAGCGCCGCCGGGAGCCCGCCAGCCGTGCGAAGGGAACGAACGGAACCGGAGCACCGACAGCCACAACCGAGCGGCGCCCTCCTCGCCGTCACCTCTGCCCGCACCGCGCGGCCTTCCGGGTAACGGCACTGCACACCGCAAACCCCACCCCACTCAGGGACGAGCCAACAGGAACGCCCTCTTTCCCTTGAGTGGCAGCTTTTCAGCCAATAAGCCAGCTCTCAGCGCTCGGAGGCGGGAAGCTCTCAGCCGGCGCCCAATCAGATGCGGGTTGGTGGGCGCCGACGCGGTGTGGCGTTTCCAAGGGGAAGGGAGCGCGGCGGCGCGGCCCGACCCGCCGCGGCCCGGCTCGGGAGCGGCGGCGGCAGCAGCAGCGGCGGGAGCGGCAGGATGAGCTTGGCCTTGAGGTCGGTGCGAGCCGGGCGGTTCCGCCCTCGGGGGAAGGTGTTGGCGAGGCCCGGGCGCTGCGGAGGTGAAGGGCGGCCGCAGCCTCCAGCCGCCGGTGTCTGATCCCCGGGGAGGGCGCCGGGCCGGGCCGGCAGCCGCCTGGGCACCGGGGGAGGGCAGGGCAGGGCAGGGCCCTTCGAGAGATTCGCTTCGGGAGCGTCTGAAGCAGTGCGCCTTCAAAATGCCTTTTAATAGGCGTTAGGTTAGCCTGCTGGGTTTTAGGTTTTTTTTTTTTTTAAAATTCAGGCTCAGTAACTGTTTTGTAAAGGAGCCTGGCCTGCAAATTTCATACCTGGCAAACCCCTGTCTTGGAGCATAACTGATGTGCTTATACGGCACGTGTGATCCGTAATTTTCAAGTCTTGAGACCTTCACACAGAAAAGTGGTTGTAGAAGTGTCACTAAACCACTTGCGTTTACGTACTGCTCCGTCTTTTAAAAACGTATTTTATGCATAGCACTAGGTAAACACTTGAGTAACCAGATCCTTCATCCGTAAGAGCTCAGCGTTAATCTGCTTTCAGACTTCTAAGTGGATTTCATGTGGGCTCTCTGGGTCTGAGCTGCTGTCCCGGCCCTAGCTGGGGAGCCTGCTCAGAGCTATTTTGGTCCTTCCAAAAGCTGTGATAATCCAAAGCCTGTGTGAAATCACGCTGTCTCAGTTGGTCTGCTCAGGACTTCTCGCGCTTTGAGAATACTGTGGTCCGGGGCAGGTCCAGCTTGTGCATCTTGCACTTTTCTGGTCTGTATTTGGAATTTTTGCTGGTGTAGCTTCAGTGGTTGTTGAAAGCTAAATGCTAGCTGTGTGTTTAATCTTTGGTTTTGATTAAAACTAGCAAATCCTTAACAAAAGAGAAGAAAAAGCAGTTCATTACAGGAGATGTGGAAAAGAAATATCCTTGTAAAGCAATTTTCTATACACTTATCAGTAATTTTATGAATTTTACTGTAGGAAACCCGACATGCATTTTATCTCTGGTGCAAATAAACAAATTAGAGTGAAAAGCCTTTTCCTGAGGGCATAACCTAAATTATACAATAATATGGATTCAAAAGGCCTTCTGGAAGTTATCTGGTCCAGCTTTCTGCTCAGAGCAGGTCTCACGCGTAACTGAAGAGGCGCTGAGCACCTTTCCCAGTTGGGTTACAAAAATTTCTAACAATGGAGACTCCTTAGTCTCCTAGTGCAACTGTTGCAGCACATAACCACTCACATGGGGAAAATCTTTCCCCACACATCCAGCTGCCGTTTCTCCTCTTGTATTTTGCAATTATTGTCTCTTGTCCTTTCACTGTGCTCCTCTGAGAAGAGCCTGACTACCTTCTGTGTAATAATGCTCTAGACAGTGAAGGACAGCACTTGATCTCCTCTCCTTAGCCCTTCCCCACCGTGTCCCTCTGCCCCACTTACCCTGCTCTAACCAAACCCGGCTTCTTCACCTTCTCACGCACCATATGCTGCAGCCACCAGGCACAATAGTCCCTTGTCTGTACACCTCCTTTGTGGATGTCCACAGCTGGACGCAGGACATCGGATGTGGCCTCTTCATCGCAGAACGGAGGAGATTTACCACTGCGGATTTACACTGTTGCTGTGCTCATCACAGCGACAGTATTGCTGCTGAGCTTCATGCGTGCCCGCTTCTTCTAAGGCTGTACCTTGCATACTGTAACAGTTTTACTTGATATCACCTGTTATCTCCAACGTACTATTTTTTTTTTTTAACAGTTCTTGTGTTGAAATTGCTCTTCCAAGCAATTACCCTGGATACAGCAGTCAATCTCTCTGATGTGATTAAAGCACAGTGACAGCAAAATTTACCCTTTACTGGCTTGGTCCGAAGTACCTTTTATCGTTGCATCCTTTTCAGTTTTTTCTACTGTTGTTCCCAATATATGGATCATATATTTTCTGTCTGTTATCTAAAAATTTAATCTTATTTCTAGAGTAGCCAAGGAAAAGAGTGCTGTCTTTGAGCAAGGTTTACTGATTTGGGGGCTTGTCTCTTACATGTACCAAAAAGTCTTTAGGAACTCTGTGTGTGTGTGATTTAACTGATTTTAAAAAATCCATAAATGCTATCTTATCTAATACCTGTCACTGACAACAAAGCCGATTTGTGGCACTTAACGCCCACTCGAGTAGCCAGACAATCCCGTTGTCTGGCCTAGTTAAGCCTCCAGCAGATTGTCTGTCTCAAAATTCTTTTTTCTAAGCTACGGTTTAGAAATAAAGTGTTTTAAGGAGTTGTATCATTTCAACTGCTAATCTAGTTTGTAACCTCAAGTATTCTTTTTGACTGGTAGTTTTTGTACTCTGTTGTTGTTGTTGTTATTTATGTCTGTGCTGATTTTACTTTGGATGTGAGAGTGGAGGTATCATTCAGCTTTCACAAAGGAATTGTCTGTTTCAAGTGTTACTTCAAACTGGGAGGACAAGCTGGGAAAAGATTGAATGGGTAAGGTAGTGATCTGTGGTATTATGGCAAGATTTTATTGATGGAAAATGATATCTGCACTGGTGTCTTCCTAGAAGAAATCAATTACACTTAATTTCTTTCTTCCTATACAGGAATGAGCTTTCAGTAGACAAAACTAAAAAGAAGAAAAGACGAGAACTGACTGAGGAACAGAAACAAGAAATTAAAGACGCCTTTGAGCTGTTTGATACAGACAAAGATAGAGCAATAAATTATCATGAATTAAAGGTGAAAGTTTTTTTTTCAATTTAAACAATTTTATGGCAGATTATATATATATATATATATGCTTCTTAGTAAGGTTTTAAGATTTTGGCTGTATCTTTTTAAAATAATCCATGTTCCAGATCTCTTGCTGGGCTAAAAGAGTGATGGTATTGGCGGAGGGAGGGGGGGGGATTTAAAAAACCTACATTGGTATAGGAAAAGAGTTTTTCTTCCCATGCTGTATACTTGACAGAGTAACAGAGTTGCTGTAGCATCCTGCATAACAGTGATCTGAATGCTCCCCAGGTTTTAGCTTGGAGAGATTACTGAAGTGGGAAAGGTTCCTGAAAAGCTGTTCTGTTCTTTTTGAAGGTGCTATATAATGTATGGCTTGGTGTTGTAAAAATCCACAGGTTTCAGATGCTTAGGTAAAAAATGTAAATCGAATTTATAAAACTGTTGACTACAAGCCGCAGCTTACCCACTTGCATTTTTCCACAAGGAGCCTGTAGATTGTAGGCAGGAGAGATATTTGCTGTGTGTGTAGGAGGCTCAGTAGTTGCCCTTCCCTTTGAAGGCTTCTGCTGGTGATAGCTATCAGCAAATGGAGGTCAGGATGGTAGTATTTTCTAGTGAGTACTCCCAGCTGGAATTCTCTAGAAATCATACATGAAGCTTATTAAAGTCTCTTTAAATCTTTCATGAATTTTTATTCTAATTATACTCCATCAAGAGCAAAACGTGGCTTTGGAGAGGCCAGTGTTTCTGTCATATATTGGGTGAGATTCTTTTGGGAAGGAATACCTAATACTACCTGCTGCCTCCACATTGTGCCTCTACCAAGTAACTCAAAGAGCAGAAAAAAGTCTTATTTTTGCTTCAGTTGCTGTTACAAGAATATCTTAGGTATAGCGATTTCCTTCTTTTTGTTTCAGAGTCCAGGTATTTTATTTTTGCTGGAACCCACAGTGAGTAGGGTAGTACTGAGGACTGTTTTGGCATGGTTAATATGCTTTTACCAGTTACGATATGCTTTGAATTCCCAGCTGTTAAGGATGACTTGCAAAGCTGTTTCTCATCTATCTAGTTAAATATTGTGGCCCTAAAAATAATACTATGGAAGAACAGGAATATATAAAGAAAAGAACTGTCTCTCTCTCTCTGTCTACAAAACCAGCATGTAGCATAGATTTTTGAATGGCTGCATCCAATAGGATTGTGGCTTTCTACTTCTGATTTAGGGCACTTCCATCAGTTTGGAGGGAGTCAAGGTAGTGTGAGCTGAGAAACTGCCATCCCAGTTGAAATGGGAAACTAAACGTGTGCTCCTCACCTAATGGAAAAAATAAAAACAGGTTGGTTTATGTTGTACACTGGAAAAGCAGTAAAGTCACTTGTAAGAGGACTTGTAGACCCATGAACATAATCATACTTTGAATGAATACTGAAGAACAATGATTTGAAGAATGGTTTTCAATTTTGTCTTTGAAAAAGTGTCAGTGCTTGAAATGTTTTTGGAAGTGAGGAAAATAAACCTACTTGTCCAAAGAAGCATTTGGTCCAGTTTGTAAAATTCTCAAAAATGCAAAGGCTAGTTTTTTCACTGTAATGTAATGTTCCATCTGTTAATGGTAGTTTTAGGTGGTTTTTATATCCAAAGCTTTTATAGCCAAGCAAAATTAAATAATTTTATTTCTTATTGTTGCTGAACCACTAATACGTACGTTCTCTGTTGGGCAAGAAGGTAGTTGCTGAAAATAGAAAGAAATCTGTTAGATTTGTATTTTAATCCTCATATATGGTTGCACTTCCATTTTATTCCAAAAGGTGGCAATGAGAGCCTTGGGTTTTGATGTGAAAAAAGCTGATGTACTGAAAATACTTAAAGATTACGATCGAGAAGCAACAGGCAAGATCACCTTTGAAGATTTTAATGAAGTTGGTATGTGTTTATTTGTGTACCTTTAGATAAATTTAGCCTACAGTAGTGACTACAATTTGGAAGCAGTACTTTGTGTACTTTTTTGACTATCTAGTACCATTAAGAAAAGTAAATGGCAGAATGAATTTTATATTTTTCTTAATAAAAGTCAGTAGTGGAGGAAAATAAATCTTTCTGTTCTGAGTACTCAGTTTGATATGTAAACATAAATGATAGCTGCAGTATACAAGGAAATAGAGTATACACAGTCCTAACCTTTTTCAAACTTGTACAAAGGAGTAGGTGCTAACTTAAAATGTAGATATTCTTGTGGTGTTCATGGATGTTGTCAGATTCTCCTTCCTGCTGTGGAAAAAGTGTTTGGTATTGAATTTCATGGGAAGGAGTGTATACACAGACAAACTGTAAACTGAATACAGACTTCTTACATAACAAAGATAAGAGAAATTGAAGCAGATGTTAAATATTGTGCTCTGAGGATTTTCAGTTGTTGATAGAAACAGTGGAATTTCATTAGACTGTTTCTTTCATCTCAAGATTGTGTATTCTGTGGTTTGACATACTTTGAGTATGTAGTGATCTTTGGAATTTTTAAAGATTAGGGTTTAAGTTTCTTTGAAGATTTTCCAGTTGTTACACATAAATTATACTTTTGCATAAAATTTGTGTTTGCTGAAAAAATAAGCTGTGTGGAATTTCTCTATATATGGCTTTATATCTCTGCTGCATGATCCCAGTCCATGTGTTCAAAGTATTAGATTTCTGCAAATTTTCTGGGGGAAAAAAAAACAAAACGAAACAGCATAGTACATCTGTATTTGCTCTTGGTTATGAATAACAATCTACTTAATGTGGCAGAACATTTATTGATTGAACCGTGGCACGTTTTAATGATTTAACAGGTTAGGATTGGACAAAATGTGTTGTTAATAACATGATATTTCTATAATTGTATTCTGAGTTAGAGCAAGTGTAAGTCAGAAAAGAACCAGAAATATACGTGATCAGTCCTGATTTAATTTAAAAACAAAAGTGAGACTATTGATTTTGTAGTAGTAATAATAATCTTATAATTTCATCATTATGCTATAATAGCATATAATTGAATATCCTGTAATTACTGTATAATTGTCTTTCAGTTCCTGATGTTCAGTCCTATCATTGTTCATTGTTTCCTGGTTCTGTCCTGGCTGTCAAGATGTGCTGTAAGAAACTAGGAAAATTCTTTGTAGAAAGCACAGCATATGCTTGTAAGGCAATTCAACTTGTCTCAAGACTTGAATTGGATTTGAGTGCTGCTATGATGCAATATGACCTTGACACAGAATTAAACATGATACCAGTTATAGCAGAAAAATCAGGGAGTTAGAGTAAATAGGTTCTAGACACTTTAATTGCAAAGAGCTGCTGAATATAGCTAAGCAGTTCTTAAGCTGTCAGTTTTTCATAGTTTAATGTTATTTATGGTTTTAAATGTAGGAATGACCCATCTGAAGTGTATAAAGATGCAATTATGTCTTGTCTTGTTTGGCACAATCATATTACCTATAGTATTTAGAGACCTATTGTTTTATTCTTGTTTAGCTAACATTGCAGTTGTCTTTTGCCACACAAGGTAGAATTTTTCAAATGATGTAATACTGTCATGCAGCGTAGTTATAAATTAGAGTATTTGAATTTGGTATAAATCTGAGGGACTTATGTAGACATAGAAGCTTCATTGCAGTAGTGAGCTTGTATGAGCTTTAATCTATTTTTTTCCTGTCAAGTTGACTAAGCCAGAGCAGGTGTTCCATCCATGGATAGTAGCAGATGCTAAGTGGCTCTCTATGTGCAAACAGAGCTGATATCTTTTTAATGGCTTGATGAAAGTCATAAATAGCAAGCCCTGTAATGCCAGACTAGCAGGTATAAAGATGTGAAGATATTTTACTGCTAGTTCTAGAAATGTCTGAAATAATTACTAGAAAAATATTTTATGTGGCAAGTTTGTCTTTTCTGTTACAGAAACCGACAAATAGTGGTGATAAAAGGAATAATAAAGACTGATTAATCCTTTCAGAATTAACATCTTGCAGTTCATAGGAATGTCCTTTTCATAACCCCTAGGCTTTTTTTTTTTTTTTTTCTCTGTGTGTGTGGTTTGGTATCTAAAAGAGAGGTTCCATGTGAATGTTTTTTATTACTTAGTGTTTTAATGTTCTCTCCAAGTCAAAATTCTATCCTGATCAAAACATATAAAATAAAAAAAATCATGTCTTCATCTGTCAGAGCTGATTTTTTTTTTTTTTGGAAGGTAGGTTTGGAACAGGGTGGGCGTGTGTATATACTTTTAATTCCTATTGAAACGTGCATTAAAAGCATGAGTGTGTCTACATTGCCATGCAGCTTTCCACTGCAACAGGTGTGTCCCAAAGAGAAACTCAGCTTGGGAAAAGAGAGATGAGAAAGAGAGGTCAGGTAGTAGCCAAAGAAATATACATGTTGAATTGAAATATGTAAAAATGAAAGAATGGGTGAAACTGAAAGTGTATATTCTTCATAAGGTCAGTCTACTAAAGTCATTCTGAGATTATGCTTCAGAATTTTTTAGTCTAACTTAAATATCCTTCTTGCAGTGACAGACTGGATATTGGACAGAGACCCACAAGAAGAAATTCTCAAGGCATTCAAACTGTTTGATGATGATGACTCTGGTAAAATAAGTCTGAGAAACCTGCGCCGGGTTGCTAGAGAATTGGGTGAAAATATGTCCGATGAAGAACTACGGGCTATGATTGAAGAATTTGATAAGGATGGAGACGGAGAAAGTATGTGTTAGCAAACAAAAACCTGTACAGTCAGTTCTTAATTTTCCCCCCATTTTAAATGTAGTTTTGTTTTGAAAATGTCCTCTTAATTTTCCTTCTAAATAACTTTCAGGTAAAACTTAATTTAGCCTACGAGTAATGGCAATTGCTGTTTTTGACAAAAAAAAAAAACCCAGTGTTTGTCCTGGAAAGGCATCTTGGAGTCTGAAAATCAAGGGGATTTCTCAAGTTGATTCACCACTAACTCTTATTCAACCACTATCCATTTAAAGATTGGTAAAAGTGTAGTTGAAAGTGAAAGTAATTGCATGGGTTCATGGGAGATTCCATGTACCTACGTTGTATTTTTATTTCTTTATAAATCGGTAAAAGGATTAAAGTGCTGAGAGAAACTCTTTTGGTCGCCAAGTCAGTATTTCTTGAGTGGTGATGTGTCACTGTTGTGATTTCAGCGTATTACGCAGATACAGAGTATTAAGCTAAGAAATCATGCTGGGTGTACTCTGGGTCTCTACAGGATCGGCTTGGATGGGTCTTTAACCTACTTCTGAACTTAAGAGTGCTGAAGAACATGCTGTGAAAAATGGCTCTGGGCAGTTAACAAGGCCCATACAGAGCAGGTTCTGGAAGGGGTTTATTAGCTAGAAAAAGAATGAATTAACAAATCCAGTTTGATACTACACTTACTGAGTCTTTGTGAGCACTGAAACTTAGGTTTTTCTGATTAATTTGAAAGCACCCTTCTGTTTACACTAGAAACCTTAATATTTTAATTTCAGGGACCACTGACTTGAAACTATGTACATAAACCGTGCATTTTCAACAGTCATCGAAACCCGTCTCTGAGTTTTTCTTTCAGGATGGTGACTCATATCTGAGATTTCACTAGCAGTTCATCAACTTTTCCAGTTAGAATAGCGCTTCTCCTTGTGGGCCTCTGTATCTGTGGGACTCAGAAATGCGCTGGTGACAAAAAAAGGCATATTGTCAGCCTTGTGACCGACGCTCCTCTGTATGCTGTTCGAGGTAGATGTACTGGAGTACTGAGGCAACCCCTTTTCTTTCAAGAGGAAGAGCGGGACATTTTAAACGTGGTCAGTGGCATGGAAATGCGAATCTTTTGTTCTGTTATAATGATGTAAGTAGGGAGCTGGGAGACAAAGATAGTGAAAGGCCAGCAATTCAACTACAGGAAGAATGTTAGTGTTGACACTGTTATTAGTAAAGGAAGTGCTGAGGAAAGTATGTGATTTCTTTCAGTTTGGAGCTGTTATTTTCTGATATCTTTGCATCGTCTCAGGCTGTGATTCCTTAATAAATCCATACTGCATAATTCTGATGTTCCTTCACACTACCAGATGTGCCTTCCCACCTGTTTCTTGCACTGATAGTATCTGATCCCACAGGGGAGATATTTAAGGGAGCTAAGCAAGGAGAAAACTATTAATTTAGGTTTTTAAGTGTTATTTTCCTTGCTGTTTAGATCCATAAACCGTCTCGCTGCTGGATCGGACTTCCTTGTAGCTGAATCCTGAGAGAACGGATTGTTCTTTGTTTTTTTTTTTTTTTCTTAGTGTTTCCTATGGAATAATTGAAGCAGGTTAGTATAGTGAAGCTGCAAATCCTGTTTGCAGGCACCTGTCTGTGTGCAGTGACACACATGATTGCAGCTGTGAATTCTGCCAGACAATAGGGTACCTATTTGCTTTCTTTTCGATAGCTGTATAGCAGGCAAGGAAATATGCCTGTTTTCTCAGTCCATTAGACAGATTGCTTCAAGTTTGTTTTGCTGTGAAAGGTAAGAGTTGTAAGCAGATTGCATTGATAGCTTAACTTTATTTTTTTTCAGAGATTCATTTTACTTTTTATTTTGGAAGGTGTAGCTGTAGAGGTAAGTGAGAGTAGAAGTCATCTGCAAGCACATTTTGTTCTGTGTTGCTGAGACGTCAGAATCATGGATCAAGGATGGTTTTCTGTCATGAGGCTATTTGGTCACTAGAAGTTGAATGTAGACCATTAGCTCCTCTCAGCAATGTTACTGAGTCATAATTATTTTGGATCAGTGCTACATTTTTAAATTCAAATTGATCAACTGAGAGTGGGTGGCTCAGTTTCCTCTTACTCATTCATCCATTCATTCTCTTTGTTAGAGCAGTCAAGCATGAGATCGAATATGGAAGATTGACAGCATAATGTTTGTATATGGTGGTGTTTATCCTTAAGGTTCTGTGTGTTTTCAGTTCTTTAAAGAAAACTGATGCTGCTTCTAGCTTTTTAAGATTCATTCTGAAAAAGTAAATAATCCTGTGAATCACTGTTCTGTTTAGCTTCAAACATCTGGGTCATGTAGCAAAATCTTGCTGTCATCTAATTCTCATTCTTTTCCTGCCAAAAAAAAAAAAAATCTGAAACTGTTAGTTGGTAGCATTTTTAATTGATACTTCAAATACAGGAGTAATACCACTTATGTTTTAACACCCTTTTTACATTTGAGAGATTATTTTGCTCCTAGTGAAAAAAGATCTGTTGTCTGATACCCAGGCTACTTGAACTCTTGTGTCTGAAGCGAAATCACTGAGCTGTACTGGTACACTGTGCGTAAGTTTCTGTGAAGAAATTCTGTCTGCCTTAAAAAGCTGAATAGTCTTATTTTCGTATTCGTGGTCTTAAGAATGACTTCTGGTTTGGAGTATGACTATTTTTAGAAATCCCATGCTTTCAGTTCATGCAGTTTTTGTCATCTTGTGTGAATGCTTCTGTAGGAAACACGATCCAGTCATAGGTCTCAGATTTTGGCACAAAATTAGGGAAAAAAACAACTCCAGTGCAATAATATGCTCCTTTAACTCTCCAGAGTCAAAGTCAACATTTTCTTCATATTAGCTGTTGGTACTAGTTGATTCTTTTATGATCGTTTATGTCATGAAATGGAGGGAAATCCGACCTTAGGAAAGTCTGTGATTACTTCTGATTTCATTGTACTTAACTTGTGAATAGATCCTAAGTCTGAGGGTGATCAGCTGGGTTACTGGGAGTTGTAACTACCCTTCACTTTGCACTTTGTTTGAATATTACAAAATTTGTTTGTTATTATAATCCTCTATTTCTACTTTGCAGCATTGTTTAACAAAGATGTTTTCAATTGGAGAATATTTTGGGGGAGGATACTTGTATTTGTGCTGTTATTGTGATAAAGCTGTGGAAATGCCCTTAAAAGTCATGGAGACAGCATAGCGCTTGTGTTATAGGACATAATGTAGCTATACAATGGACTAATATTTCACAGGATAGGATCCTAAGTTAGACTAAATCTACTTGTTTCGTGTTTTTTGAAATGTGTTGCAATGGGGCAGATTTAGGGGTTTTTTATTCTTTAATGTAGCTGATTCTATGAATTTGTTTAATTTTTTTTTTCTAGCTGTAAATGTAGCTCTTACTTCGCAGTGCTTTGTTCAGGAATAGCTTCAGCACATCGACAGGGACAGCTAATTGTCAGAGAGAATTCTTCGTACGCGTCTAGTCTTTTCCATACCAATAACTTACTCCAATCATTCCCCAGTACAGTAATTAGCTGCGGAGTGAACATGTTCATTGGTTAACTCTTTTGCAGTGGCTCTGTTGTAACATATGAGTAAGGTCAATAGCTCAGGTATAAGTGCAGCAAAATAATTAATGACGGCTAATTAATTTATTATTATGTCTTAATTTCTTGAAGTACATTTGTATGAAATTTCTGTTAATTATAACTGAAGAATTAAGGAAGTTCAGATGGGGAAAAGCTTGTCAAAAGTCCATTTTAATTCCAGCTAATTTATGGAATCATTAGTAAATGATCTTAAAATTCATTTTGTACTTGTCAAGTGTTACAGGTTTGAGAGAAAGGGGAGTACCATGGTTCTGGAGGGAGGGAGTTTGGACATAATTGTCTGAATCATCATTTTAAGAATAAAGTCAAATTTAATCATAACTGAAGCTGCAGCATTGTTGCTTGAGAAGCACTTATTAAATAAAAGTTACCTATCGTTTTTAACATGTTCATAAATCTTACAAAATCGTAGTAATAAAGTATTATGATTTTCTGTAGCCATCTTTTTAGATACTTTTTTTTCTCAGTGTTTTTTTCTATCTTATTTTAGAGTATTTTTGCTTTGGTAATTAGAAATAATAGCTTCTTATATGTCAGCTACGTACTGTCTTAAGTATTCCACATAACTAAGCTTACGTTCTGCCTTTTCCTTTTGCATGAAAAAAAAAAATGCAAAATCTCTGTTGTTCTAGAAGGAAAAAATCCAAATTTGTAAATCCTGATTAGTAATGGATTAAATAGAATGAATACTAACCAGGAGACCTTTAAATAGAAAACATAATACATTTATGCATTACTTTGTTTTATGATTTCTGGGTGTTTGCTGTTTGTCTTACAATTTTCTCTTTTTCTACAGTCAATCAAGAAGAGTTCATTGCTATTATGACTGGAGATATTTAGCATCGGAAGAAGAGAAATCAGCTCAGCACGAAAGGGAGGAATGGTTGGCAGCTTCCATTACAATGTTTTGTACTTCCATTCATTTCTGTAGCTGAAGTGATACAGAAAATAACTTTCCTCACAGGACCAAAATAAAGACGGTTATATGCACTGATAGTTCAGTACTTCCTACCATTAAATACTGTCACTAGAATAATTGATAAGTCGTTTTAGAACAAGTAAGTAATGCTGCATTTCGGAATGTTCTAGTAGTCATTTGTAAAATAGCTTTGTATAAGATTTTTAAGTTATATCATATTATGAGAACCTTTTGAGGTTGACTTTGTGTTAGCATTAGCTGTGGCCTTAGTTTTGATACATAAAATTTGACAAACTTCCATTTTAATAAAATATTCTTTACTATTGCTACTTGAAAGTCTTTTTTTTTTTTCTTTGTAGTTTAATCTGAACTGGGCTGTAATGTAAAATCCTTCAGGGAAAAAAAAATATTTTTTTTTAATTGTTTATAGTCTTGTACTTCCACCGTTCTAGATGAATGGTAACACTAAATGAACAAACATTTTCGTCCTCAAAGATGCAGTTTATTAACTCTGTATTACCCCTGTCTGATAGCAAAGGGCAGGCAACTATGCATGATGATAAACTGTAGCAAAAAATGTGCTTGAATCCTCCAGACAGGAGCCAGCAGCTCTCCTCAGTATCTACAGTTCTGATAGCTGTGAGGCAATGACAGCTGTTAATGATGAGTAGATGCTCTTCCTGTAATGTCTGTTCAGAAGAAAAGCATCCATAGGGAATTAACTTTTAAAGCAGCTGTGAAGAGACTGGATGTATTTCTAGTTTGCAAGGTGTCTTCTGGAAGAGTTCTTTTGGGTTGATCTTCCAGATTTACTGTCTATTAGTTGTAGTTTCTTCTTTTTAAATTTTGTTCTCCTTATTTATATAAAAAATGTAACTTTAAATCTTGGCTAAGCCTGTGTTCGTCTTTATTGTCAGAAAAGCAGCTGCTCTTTAACTGTCAGTAATCCTGGGATTATGGATAGGTTTGCCCTGCACAAACAGTCAGAGCTTGGAAAATTCTGGGGGCAGAAGTTAAGATCATCAAAGTTAATAGGTCTTTTTTTCCTATTTTTGGAGTGTATATTGTAGCATTCTTGTCTGTGAAATACCGTGTTGCTCTCTATTAAGTCATCAATACCAGTCCGTTAGTACAGAAAGTTACAGCAATTCAAAATGACTGACGTTCTTCCTGTTGAGATATGTTAATTTTCTATTTTTTTTTTTTCAAAATTAATCATGCAAATGTAATGGGGAAAAATAGTAGGGATAAAATTAATATGAAATTTGTGGGAATTAAGGTGTAATTGGTATTTGGCAAGAAGTCATCTTAGTGTTAATGTCTCAGTCTTTAAGTTTAAGTAAAACTGCCCCTGCTATATCAGAGGTGGATTTTTTTAAGCAGGTTCTTGCTCAAACCATAAACAGCACAAAATATTTGCAGAATGAAGATTGGTGTTTATTGGGAAAAATTCTACTGTATTTAATATGGACATACTTTATTTATTCTTTCTTTGCAAAGAGAAAAATCTCCAAAAAAGAAAAATACAGCAAACGTCTCACAAGTCAAGTAAAATGCTTTAGAATGCAATAGCAAAAAAAACCACATAAACTGTAAAACTTATTTAAAAACATACCATTAAAAGAGAACAGCCACAAAAACAACTCGAGTTTTAACCAGTATTTTGCAATCTTAGCAGGTTTGTCTGGGAGGTGAATATTTAAGGGAAAAGATTCAGTGTTTGGGACTGAGCCTGTTAAGTGCTGTTAACAAGTATTTTCTAGGAACAATACGGATATTGTCCACTTCAGTAGTTTCTGGCTTTGCACTTAAATTTCTTAAGTAAACTATTTCAGGGACATTATTTTCTGCAGAAGGTTAAAGTAATAGAGAACTTAAAAGGTGCCTTAGTAGTCATCAAAAAACTTTTTTTTTTTTCCCCGAGAATCATACCCTTCTTCTGAATGTGACATATTTCTAATACTCTGCTATGGCTGTTCAATGACTGGTTTTTATGGGGATTTTACTGTTCTGTTCCTCCACAGATTGCTCATAATTATTTCTTGATAGGTGTCACTTTCTGTTTTTAACTCTTCCAGCAAGATGCACTTTGTCTCTTCTGGACTGAAGCCTTATTTCTAGCTTTCGTAACGTACTTGAAAAACCTTACTTTACTCTTGCAGATGTGGCAGCACTTGTGACGGGCTACATAACGATAGTGTAACACTAAGCACAGGCCAGTAGACCGGAGAGGTCTTCTAAGTCGCTGAGACTGTGGAGGTGGCACAGAAAAAAAGAAAAAGAAACAATCAGCGTAGTATTTAGTGATATTCTCTCAATGTTTGGCTTTGTATTTTCTCTGCTTTTCATTGTTTGGGAGATTTTTGCATTCCAAAACCATGCTTGTTTTGTGCTGCTGACTGGTGAGCTGCTTCTTGTTTTGTGTTCTGGAGGTGGTGTCATTTCTGTTGGCTTTTCTTGATACTCACTGACCAACAGTAATTGTGATTAAGGTTAGAGTCCACAGCTTGGTAAGATTTAAGCTCTGAACTTGCAACTGTCTCCTTGGCCCCAGCACTGACACGTACATCCAACTCTGTTTTGTGGGGCTTACGCTTATCCTGGTGCTTCTTGGTGTTTCCCTTGGTATATCATAGGATACAGATTTCCGGATTTTTGTCTTTTTATTCTTTGCCTGATATCGGGGGAGGAAGAGAGTCATTAGGTGGCACATTTAAATCTTGTGTGTTGTAGAATATTATCAAGGTTCAACAGTCACCATTGCATATTTAAAAGCTGTGCTGTGAATGTGTGCCTTACTTCTAGACTTGCAAAGGCATTTTAATGTTAAAATACTGGCGTACCTGGGACAAATACTTCTCTGTCACCTCTGCTGTGGAGGGCAGTGATGCCTGATAGAAGTCTAGAAATGGCAGCTGAGGGAGTGCCATAATCCATTGCACTGAAATCTCCTGGAGCCTCTGTTTTTGTTTAACTGCGCCGACTAGTCCACCACTTCCCTAATTAATGCTGTGTAACTGTGAGGAAATTCAGAACCTCTGAACAGGTTAGAATACCATATCAGAGAGGAGTGTATACCAAATGTTACTCTGCTGACGTATTTCAGAACAGACTTTCAATACTAAGTTTGTCACGTTAAACACTTTTGGGTTGTGTTTATTCATGGGAAAGCTTCCGTGGCACAGTTAAGTCATCAAAAGTCAGAAAATGCCAACGTTAAGGTTGCATATGCCTCATCATGTGGAGGCTCTGCCTGGGTTCAGGAACACCTCCGGAGCGCTCTGGTGACAGGTCTGTCTTCACCACACGCAGCAGAGCCTTGCTTAACTGTGCCCTTGGAGCTCGGCAAAGAGGAAAAGGAAAACCACGACAACTTGGCTGGCAATGGAGCGCAGGCCATAAAGGCATTTTCGAAGGGAGGGATGAGCAGAGAGGCACTGGGAAGAGACTTAGATGCCCCAAGCTTGGAGCAGGACGTGGGGTCTGCGCTGAGTAAATTACAGCTTAGCAAATTTTGTTAGCAGGGGTTTTAATCACAAATTACACAAGAACAGAGGATAAAGATGGTTGCACTAGATCTTGTTGCTCCATGGATTGCTTGTACTTGCTCATAACCTCTCAGATAGTTGCAGGTTTTTGTTGACTCGCATCTGATGGATGCACTGCCCGCATAAGCAACCCTTTACTTGCTTTTGTCAAACTGGATCCTACTATGAAGCAGGTCACAGCTTGCCTTCCTACACACAGGACCATATCTGAGGTGGGAGCTGCGTTTTCCTTGGACTTTTCCATCAGGACAAGAGTTCATAGAAGATAGTGGCGGGCACTAGGAAAACTTCTGCAGAAGTCATTTCCTGTAGTGCTCTTGCAGAGGGATAACTGCCACAGAAGTAAATCTGCAGGGATGCTGGGAATGTTTTAATCCTTGAGTAACAAAAGAAAAATTATTCTACAGAGGAAAAAAGAGGTCAGTGTTGTGAGCACTTTTACCTTCCTTAAGGTACGCTGAGGGAAAATCTGGACAAATCCATTCAGGTGGTCCCGGCAAAATGTCACACACGTTGACAGAAAATCAGTAGAAACATAAACATCCAGAGAATCTGTAAGTATCTTACTTTTATGATAGCGCAAATGGTTCATCTACTGTTAAACTGTTGCTAAGCAAACTGAACATGTTGGCAGTTACCAGCAGTCAGAACTGGTAGCTCTCAAGATATATAAGTAGGAACCTTCCATATGTAGGTCTTTTTGAAACGACATGCAAGTGTTGAGCTTGTGGAGGTTTTATTTGCCACTTTTTATCTGTTATAATTTGAAAACTGTTTCACTTACAAATGAATATTTAAAGGAATTCCAAAGGAATAAATAAATAAAGGAATAATTACTTGAAAATATTCCCCCTAAAGGAATAAAGAATGGGCTTAGGAAAGGACTACTTTACTGATAAAGACCCATTTCCAGCTTGGTAGCTAGACAACACTTTGTAAATAAGATTGCCTAGAATGTTTTGCAGAAATGCTTTTTAAAACACCTGGATAAACTTTTTATTTCAGAGCTTAATTGTGAATGAATTATTTTAATTTCATAAAATGAACTTCTGAAAGGGTCTTGGCTTTAAGGGAGGAGTTTGAGGAAGTGACCTTGACAATAAAGCTTGCTTTATTGATTATGAATAGAATTTGGACATTTTGTGTTGGCAGAAACTTGCAGTAATTTACACCAAATTTGGTAACCTTTTTTTTTTTTTGCTTGAAGGCTTTGTTGGGTGTTGGAAAGAGCCCTTCCCAGCCCGGTACTGGAGGCAGGTTACAATACAGCAGCTGTCCCACCTGGAAATGGAAGTGTAAGGTAAGAAATAAATGTCCCATTGAAATGAGAACCATTGAAAAAGGTGCTGTGCAAGCTCGTGTAACAAATAGATCTTTTTAAATCCATTTGTGATGGGAAAAATTCATTGCCTTGTTCTCTCTTGCTTAGTGAAAGGCAGAGCTACAGTAATACAGGTCGAAACTACACAGGAATGTGCTGTGCCAAGGAACACGAAAAGGAAAGTAGTAAAATATCTGAATGGTATTTGTGATTGCTGTATATGAAAAACAATCACAGGTGAACAAGCAAAATAAAACAAAATAAGCGAAAAATACGAGTTAATATAGCTCATACTACAGACTTTGCTTAAAAAGAGATTAAAAGAAAAAAAAAGCAGATACATCTGAAGGTTTAAAGAATATGGTTTGTGGCTGCCCCTTCTCCAGGGTTCCTCAGCGCTGAGGAATGATCCTGCTCAACGTTTTGCAGTTGAAGGGTGCGTTAAACAAGCCAGTTCTTCAGTCCCCATCACAAGTCAGATAATTCCCTGGTACTTTTGAAAGAGCAAAAGATAGCTCCCACTGTCCTACCTCAGACTTCTTCAGCTAACAACATAGGTACTGGTGTCTGGAGTGATGTGAGCGAACTAATTATATCTGTTTAGAATGGCTGCCACATCAATAGAAACAGTCACGGTGCTAATGGCATCTTTAATTTTTTACTGTGTGAAACACTGAATATCATGACTTGGAAAAGTGTTATTGTGACTCATTTTTGTTAAAAGGAAAAAAAAAAAAAAGGGTATTGTCTTTCCTACACAGTTCTTTCTGACAAATTGATTATACCCTCGCCAGGGCAAACTGAACAGAAAAATTGATTTATGTTTTTATTATTATTTTAAAACCTAGGTGTTTGAGGTGTAGTTTCTGTGCTACAACGGTGATGCACCGAGAGAATTTGTGACTTGATTACTTAATGAAACGGCTCAATAAGGGTATATTTAAAAAAAAAAAGTTGCACAAAAGTTAACCGTGCCTTTTTGTCCTCACATTTCCACAAGTGGGCAGCTTCCATTTGGTAATGAAATGTGATGTGATGCATTGGTAAAAGGCAATTTGCAAGGACAAAATCCGTCAGTTATGCTTTTTTCCCACTAGGGGGACCCATTGTTTTGACTAAAAAGTGGAATCTGACGTTACAAAACCAAGCCCGGCGTAGCCAATTGTCAGGTGGAATTTTTATACCGGAATCTTTCACTCTCTCAGTGTGGACACGCACCCTAAAAACCTGTGGGCCTCTTCCACCCATATGATTTGCCAACTGAGATGCAACTTCTGTGCAGCGCAAGTAAGAGCAGAGCCTTTTACGTGTGTGGAAAGCCCGTGTTTCTGTGTTAGATCACCTCGCAGCTGTATTTGGAGTGAAAATGGGCAGAGTAAACATCTGTTTCCTTGTGATGTGCAGAACTTACTGAGAAAACATATACTTGTTCAAAGATGCACTAGTAATTTTGTTTTATTTTATTCCTGGTAGGGTAATACAACTGTTCTTTTTCTGTCAGCTCTGTCCTTTAACTCATGATCTGTCCCCTGCGCAGTGCCGGTCTCAGCATCCCTCCTGCCTCCTGTGGGCACCTTCAGGCCTCGCGTGTCTGTCATCCTTCCCCCCATTTCGCTAGCCACGTCACAACCGTCACCTTGCTCAGGTATGTTAGGGGAGAGCAGCCTGAAAAAAAGCGATAAAACAGTTTGGAGGTTTCTGTACACAACTTTTTTTTGACCTGTAGTCACTTCATCTGGCCGTGTTACACCTCTCCTCCTCCTCCTCTGCTCCCATCTTGGTCCTCTCATTCTCTTTATTCTTCTACTGCCCTGTTGTCAAGATGGGTTTGGCACCCAAGCTCTAAAAAGTTGGGGACAGCATGTTTCTTGCGTGTGCCAAAATGAAAAGTGATGGAAACTATTGCTTACTGCCTAGAGTGAAATCCTTTTAACGCTGTTTCTGGTGCTACTGGTAACCACACTTTTTTCTCAGAAAGAATGCAAAGCTTTGTTAGTTCTTGTCATTTCACACATTTAGTATTTTTAAATCTTCTCCTAGGTGTGATGGGGATACAAAGCAGTAACTTTTCTTTTTTTTTAACAAGGAGCTTTTCTTTGTTTAAATATGCTCAAGTGAGTGAAAATTTATCCTGAATTAGTGTTTACTTAAGTAAAATTTTGTCCTCTTGCATAAAATACTGAAGAACAATTATGCTATTCGACCATTTCAGAAAATAATTCAGCAAAGTGCCTATTTGGTTCCTTTCAATGGCCCTTTTTCACACATTGTGCAGAGCTTTGGGGTGAAATATTCAGATTACATCTGAGTACCCAATGGATCTGCAGCTTGGTTTCCTCCGCGACCCGCAGGAGGTGGGCATCTCAGTCACCAGCATCTCGGCCCTTCAGCATAACGGACTTGCAAATCCCTCTGCTACCGTTGGGAAATAATCACCCACACGCCCCTCGGAAGCAGCTTAAACTTCCTAAATCACATGGTTGTTTTTGCAATTGTTACCCTCATCCTGTGCAGGAATCTTGATATTCTACATGTGGCAGACCTCTAGGTATTTTTATTTTACTATGTATTTATTATTCATGTGAGTTTAAGAAGGAGATAAAAACAATTAAGCTGCAGACAATTTTGTGAGGCTGTGATATGGTTGAAGGATAAATTTGCATCCGCTTCTCCCCTATTGACACTAAGGTACCATGTGGTGATGAACCTGATTTTGGCTGATCTGTGCTACCCTCTGTGCATCCAGCACAAACAATAACGTCAGACATGAGTGTGGAAGGCAGGAATCTGCCCTGTACCTCAGTAAGATGAACCACGATGGATGCTCGGTGCTCTCCCAGCTTTTCACGGTGGATTAAGCTGGATAAGGTGCAAACTTGTGTTCCTTTTGTATCCTTCATTCTGGTAGTGCTTGCTTTTGGCACAGGGGCTTCTGAGACAGAAGGGATGTTGACATCTGAAATTACTGTGCCTTTGCACCTGCCTGAAAGTTGTCTGCTGCAACCTTGCATCCTGCTAATTAAAGTTTCAGCTGCATCAGTCGAGCTGGTACCTGTAGCCTCTCTGCTTCTTAAAGTTCCCTCAAGGCAGTGGAGCTGTTGCATCCCCGGGGAGTCACAGAGAGGGTCCAAGGTCTCTCAATTTCTGTATTGCAGTAGTTTTAGGGACCCTCCATGGGATCCTTCTGCAGACAACATCTGACCGTGGGTTCACAGTGCTGCACATCAGGCTGGTTTGCGTTAGGAGACATGCTTAAATGCAAAGAAATATGTTAATTTAGATTCTGCCTTAGAAAAAGAAAAGGACAACATAGGCAATCTAATAGAAAATTACTAACTGTGGAGTCTGTTTTTAAGCTGCTGTGAAGATCTATGATCAATAAAAACATGAGATATGAAAAAATAAATGAGCTCTAATACCCCAATAATGATGATAATATGACCTTATTTAAGTTCAGCACAGGCTAGTGTAATTTTGCTTCTTATTGCTTCTGATTACTAAATGACCACCTAAAAATGTGCGGGAGGTTGGTATTTATATCAGATTTCATTTACAATAATTGAAAGATTATTATTTATTTGCATTTTTAGATCTAAAAATCAAAAATCAAAATTGTGCTGTTAAGCCACTTTGGTTGCAGTCTGTAAAATGTGTGCTTTAAAAAAACCAGGAATCTGGTGGCTGCTTCTGAGGCTGATTTTCTTTTCAGCTTTGGAAAGAAGTATTTACATGGAAGGGTAACGATGCTAAAATTAATAAACGAAGGAATCTTTGCTCTGGAGGGACGAAAAGAAACTCGTGTGTTCTGAAACTGATTAAAATGCATTCTCTTTGGGTAGAACTGAGCTGGTGCCAAAAGAGTGGTCTCAAACTCGTGTGGAAGATTTATTTCATTATTTGTTTGTTTGTTTGTTTGTTTTCATAGCTTACAAAATTTCTCTGTAAATAAACAATGTACCCGAAATCCAAACTAGCCAGGTCAACTGCACTGTTTACTCATCCCAATGTGTACAATTAAACAAAAAAAATACAAACAAGAACATAATTATTGCAAGTTCTTACTGTTTGTTTTTTTTTTTTTTGTGAACTGTTCCTGGTGTCTGACAGTTTCTTACTCTTATTTCATATTCTGAGACACATTAATATGGCTCAAGGATCCCTTATTTCAATTGCTGCAATGTTAACTGCGTTTTGAAATAAATACAAAGTTTTATAAACTGTAGAATTACTTAAAATTTTCTGTTTTCCGTGAACACCTGCTTTTCCTGCTCATTAGAAGCAAGCTTCGTGAATACTAATTGGCATCAGAGCCCCAGAGCTCAATCCAGGAGCATATGATGGATTTTACTTCTTTGCTATATTTGCATTTTAAAATCCTACCTTATGTAAGAAAAACAAACGTAAAGGGTGGGAATTCAGTTAAAGGAATCCAGAAAATCCATCAGGATCTACTAACTTGCCATTTCATCTAAATATAAAATATGCACAGCAGTTGTACAACTGTATGTTTATATGCAGCTCTGCATTTTTGACTGAAAAAGTAGAGCTTTCTTAATATAGCCTAAAGTGTGATTTCGCTTGGAAAAGTGAATCTGTAAACTTAGCATCATGTTTATTGTCTTAATGACTTTTCAGATTCCAGAGCTGATTTGTACACTGGCACAGCAGCTTGTTTATCCTAACTACAAGCTCAGTCTGAGGTCAGCAAGTCTAGCTCCCTTCAAGGGCCCGGAATTGATGTGATAGTACATCTGTGGGAAGGGTTGCGTAACTCAACGTCTTATCAAGTCACCACATCAATCCAGGGTTGCAGCACACCGGACTATAAAAACACTGCTGCTTTTCTCCAAGTTTCTCCACCCTGCATTGTGTTTTCCTGTCCTCCTCCCTTCTGTTTGCCACACAAAAGGGAGTTCACTGAAATGCCTGGTTTGCCCCCAAACTGCTAACCTTTGGGAAAAAAAAAAAGAGTGGGAAAGCAGAAAGACTTTCAAATGAAGGAGGTACTTAACTTGTCTTGTTTCTAACCAAAGGCTGTGTTAAGAGTCACGCAACCAGAGCTGCATTCTTCTCCAAGCAGCTTTCTCCAAGTACCTGTCCTGTAAGGCACCTTCCAGATGGATTTGAATGTCGCCATCCCATTCCTGGGAATGTGCAGGTTTGGCTTAATTGGAGGCGGGCCTGCCCTTCTGTTCTGGTTTTGTTAGTGAGGGGGGGCCTAAGGTGGCAGCTTCTGTAGGAAACTGCTAGAAGTCGCTCCCCTTTGTTCAGGGGACTCGGCCGGGCCTAGGGCGGACCTGCTGCTGGCCAAGGCCAAGCCAATTGGTAGCAGAATGTCCCGTGATAACACCTCTGCGATAACGTATTTAAGTAGGGGAAAACAGGAAAAAAAAGAGGAGAAGATGTGAAGCAGCTGAGCGGGGGGCAGAGCGGGGGAGGCGCGAGCCTCATGGGCCTTGCAGGCCTCACCCTCTGGCCTCCCGCTGGGCAGCCGACTGGGCCCGACTCGGTCCGGCCGGGCTGCAAGAAGTGGAGAGGAGATGAGAAGTGAATAAGATGTAAAAAGGATCCTGAGAGGCGTCTGCCAGCCTGTTGTGAGGAACGGCTGCAGACGCCAAGGTCAGTGAAGAAGGAGGGGGAGGAGTAATGCGGCTCCTGGCCAAGATTCCCCTGCAGCCCGTGGTGCAGCCCATGGTGGAGCAGGTTGTCCCCCTGCAGCCCATGGAGGTCCATGGAGGGGCAGAGATCCACCTGCAGCCCGTGGAGGACCCCACGCCGGAGCAGGTGGAGGCCTGAAGGAGGCTGTGGCCTGTGGAGGGCCCGCTGGGACAGCTGTTCTAGAGGGACTGCACCCGTGGAAGAGATGACCCACGCCGGAGCAGTTTCATGAAGGACTGTGGCCCGTGGGAGGGACCCCAGGCTGGAGTAGGGGAGGAATGTGAGGAGTTCTTCCCCTGACGATGATACAGCAGCGTAAAACAACGCGTGATGAACTGACTGTGACCCCCATTCCCTTTTCCCCCCCGTGCCGCTCGGGAGGGGAAGGTAGTAGAGATAATGTTAAGCCCGGGAAGAGGGAGGGGTGGGGGGAGGTTATCTTGTTCGCTGTCTCATTCTCCTGCTAATTTTAGAAATAAATGAATAGTTTTCCCCAAGTCGAGTCTGTTTTGCCCGTGACGGTAACTTTAAGGATTTCTCCCCGTCCTTATCTCAAACCTTGAGCCGTTTTCCTTATATCATCTCCCCCTGTTCTCTCAGAGGGTGGGGGGAGCGGGAGAGAGACTGCGTAGTCGGGTCCCGATCGGGGCTGAACTACGACACCTTGGTACCTGAGACAACTCTGAAGTCTTTGCTGGAAAGCGCGTGGAGACCCCGTCTGTTACCGTGTCTGTTAATGCTGTGGTGTGATGTGCTAATACACAGAACATCTGTTGTCCATAAACGTGATAAAAAATATTTCATAGACTCATAGAATGGTTTGGGTTGGAAGAGACCTTCAAAGGCCACCCAGTCCAACCCCCCTGCAAGGAGCAGGGACATCTCCAACCGGATCAGGTTGCTCAGAGCCCCGGCCAACCTGGCCTGGAATGTTTCCAGGGATGGGGCATCCACCATCTCTCTGGGCAACCTGGGACAGTGTTCCACCACCCTCACTGTAAAATTTTTTTTTCCTAATATCCAATCTGAATCTACCTCCCTCTATTTTGAAACCATTACCCCATGTCCTGTCACAACTGAAGGCCTCATCTTTCCTCTAGCCACCTTTGGGCACTGGAAGGTCGCTCTAAGGTCTCCCTGGAGCCTCCTCTTCTCCAGGCTGAACAGCTCCAGCTCTCTCAGCCTGTCCTCATAGGAGAGGTGCTCCAGCCCTCTCATCATCTTAGTGGCCCTAATTTGATTCAGCCCTTGTGAAGGGGATGGTGCCCTGCACTCCTGGCACCCTGTAACCCAAGGCATCTCCCCTGAGAGTAGAGCAAGTGCTGGAGCAGTGACTCTACCATTACTGTCTTATTTAGGATATAAAATGTCTTTTTTTTTTTTTTTTAAATAAATGCATTTTGGACGACATGACAGGATGCTACCTCAGCGTTTTGTTATGAGACCATTCAGTTCCAGCTAGCGAAGTTAAGCAGCCAGGATGTCCTGGCTAACATCTGCACAAACCGCTTTTCCACTCTCCAAGATTTGCTTGTACTTATGGGTAGTTTTTGTTGTCTTATTTTATTTTTTTAAATACCTTTCTTTCAGAGTGCTGAAGAACGTGAAGAGAAATTAAGTTGTTGCTGAAAAGCCAAACAGGCTGCCATCCCCTTTCCCTTTTCTGGGCTAAAGTCCAATTTTGCACAGCAGTTGCATAGAAAAAGCAAACGCATCGCTAGATTCAGCGAGAAATATTGTAACAGTATGTAATCTCTGTCAAGATAAAATTGCTTTGTGATTTACATTACAATAAATCCTGACCTTTAAGTGCTGCAGACTAAGCTAATCTGCGAAGCGCTTTATTCCATCACTGAATCGGCGTGTGAGGCTGGAGCAAAGTGACGGCGCGCGTCCCACCGTGGCGTCGCGGAAGAGTGCGTGGGAGAGGAGGCTGTGGTGCGCCGATCCGTGGGCATCGCAGCAGTGATGTAATTGAAATACCTTGTGTAATAGAGTTACTTGCTACTGCAGTAGGAAGTATAAATTAATATTTTTGTAAATCCGGAGTTTAAATTAACGTAAAACAGGACATTTAGAATTAAGCTGTAAAGTCTGGGCTGACTTTCTAACATTGATTCACTAATAGCTCATTCCCTCTCTCTCTCTTGCTCTCCTCATTTATTTTATTTTCTGGTTTTGAAGGGCAATTTGTGTGTCAGCATAGGTATTTTAGCCTCAGTTTAGATTTTTTTGGCCTTTTGTCTCCCCAAGTCTCACTTAGGGTGTTGTTTGGGTGTAGCCTTTCCTAGTTGTATCGCCTCTGGCACTTAAGTTAGTCTTCTCTTGTTATTTTTTTTTGCGTAAAAAAAAAAAAATCCTCAGAATGGGTATTTCAGGAATTCTTTAATCATGTATTTTACCCAATGGTCCTTACCAGAAAACACATAACATTCACCAGATTGAGTAAGTAGGTAATCAAGCAGTTATTAAAACAGGAATTCCTGACACATTATCCCTTAACACAGCGGTTACTTCTATGGCGTCATGGTCTACTTGGAGCATTTTTAGCCTGCGTATTTATACGTGCACTTAGAGGCAGTCTTATTACAAAGCACTCAGGTCTGCTGCGCCAATCAGATTGGAAGACCAATCGCTGGTCTTCCTCCAGTCTTTGGGTCACACCGCACTTTCTTTTTACATTTTGTTGTATGTGGTATTCTGAGACCACTTGTGTTGTCCGATATGTGTCAGTGTATGTCCATTATTCTGGAGATTTCATTTGTGTATCGTTCGTTGCACCTTTTGAACGGGATGAATGTGTATATATTGCGAGCTTGCTGTGTGTTACGTGTCCTCTATTGCGTTGTACATGTATATACGCATATATTTATGCATATACATATGCACAATTTTTGTTGGTTGTTTACATGTGCGTGGCTGTTTGCGTATCAATTAAGAAATCCACTAGGATTAGTCAAGCCAGCGTCTGAATCTGATAATCTGGGACGGGTCAGGAAGGAAGAGAGGAGGCTTAGGGGAAACAGGCGCTGAAGATAAAAATGGGCACTGATGCGCAATGTTACAGGGAAGGATAAAAAGTTAAATGGTGGAAGGACAAGGAAAAAACACTGAAATATTTTAAACTCTAATAAATAGGAAGTTGATTGACAATGTAAGGTTTCCAGTTTTACCCAAATGGATGTGAAATATCTTTTAAATAGTTTACTCTTCTTTTACAGCTAAATTTTTAAAGTTATTGCAGAGTCTCTCTGTGTCTCTGGGGAACAGGAAGGGAAGAAGGGAAGCATTAGACGAAGGAATCTCTTTTGATCTGAAGTTTTTAACATTTTGATGTGAAGTCACCTGGAGGTCTCTAAAGAATTTATAAACTTTTAAAGCCTGGGCTTGCTGTGTTGTTGTGTCTGAAACACGCCGGCCCATTTGATTTCCTCACTGCTGAATGTGTGGGTTTGTCTGTTACATTTATTTGTGGGTGATTGTATAAATCTGAAAAAATGTCCATGGGAACCTTTGACCTGTCCATAGCGTCCTGGATGCAAGGTGGAAAGCAGCTGCATGCAGATAGCTGGAAGCATCATACGTGTGACATACGATAACATATAGCATATGATACATTTGCCGTAGTTGACAGAGTCCAGAACAGAGTTCATTGAGAATTTTCAGATTTTTTTTTTTTTTTTTTCCTGTAAGGGCAATTTAGAAGCTGTTTAAATCAGTGCATTTTCTGAAAATGCTGTCTTTTGGTTACATTTTAATTAAGAAATGCTTTCTACAGAACATTCTGAAATTGCTAAACTAAATCAATTTGGCATTTTTTAAAATTAAAAAAAAAATCACAGTTCAGCAATCTAAACAACTTCTTTGGAAACTTACGGTAACTACAGCTTAAAAGCAGCTAGTATTAAAATGGAAGTTTTAGAAAGTTTTGAAAAGGGGAGAATTGGCGAAATGTCTCAGATTTCAACTGTTGACATGTTTATCTTGTTCCTTTGCTCTTGCCTTTGAGGGATTCCACTGAGATTTCACAGGTTTGACTGCCAGGTCATTAGGGATACGTTTACCTCCAGCGACTGTCCCTGGTGACATTCACCTCTGAGACAGCGGCGACGATGCCACGCTTACATTTATACTCGTGGACACGTCAAAGAGTGATGCTGGGCCAGTAGTAGATGCTATAGGAACATTGTTCGTTTCAGACAGTTCAGATATGCTGTCCTGGATGCTTCTCTCAAAAACAATAGGCTGTAGGATCAGGTTGAAGAGCTGCTTGCGGTGAAGAAATAAGGGCAGGTGTCTGAACCAGCAACTGACAGCAACAGCTTTTTTTTTAAATGGCTTTTTAAACGGCTTTTTAAACCTCCCTTCTTGTCTTTCTGAGCTCCTTCACCTCTGCAAATGCCTTCGTAGGAAAGCTGGCTCATCCAGAGCCAGGCCAGGACGTGTGTTAACGACTGGTGAGGCCAACCAAGCAGTCACCCATCCGTATCCCTCTCAGCCAGTCTGTAGCTGGTTTCCAGGAGAGATTGTTTAGCAGCCTTCTCTTAACCTTGGTGCTCTAAACACAGTGCACATCATCACCTGAAACAGGCCTGCAAAATAGTTTTTTTCAAAATAACATGTGTTAAGGCTTCTCTGGGTGAGTGGTTGTGCCTGTCCGTTGACACGATGATTTTACAACAGCTTGTCCTGAGATGTTCCTTGTGTTTGCATTCAGTATAATCTTAAATATTTCATTGGGGCTTAAAATTCCGAACTCTATCCATGTGCTTTTTTTTTTTTCCCTCTTTCCTATTAATTTATAGTTTTCACTCTCTATTGCACAACAGCAGTATTTTTGGTAAGTTTCTGGATAATTTTTTTTTTTAAAAAAAAACATTATTTTTCAAGCAAACAAAAAGCCAGAATGACAAATGCAAAGTGTTTTCCCACTTTCTTTAAGATTCCTTGGTCACCCCCAAGAGCTCGCTAATGCCAGTGTGCTGCAGACAGCTGACCTCCTAAATTGCACCATCCTCTTCCTGCCAGTCCATGTGGGTATCGCTCCTGGGCGCAACCCCCCAAAATGAGTAATTTCTCACAATAATAAAAAAATACAAAACTGGCTGTGTGGGACAGACGATCTTTAAGCCCTCTGTGTATTTCTTTTAAACTCAGCGATGCGTTCACAAAGGTTCAGAAAGCTATCACTGGACAGAAAAAGTCTAGACTTTTTGTCTTTTTTTTTTTTTTTTTCCCTCCCCAAGATGAAAAGAGATATTATCTTCTCCAGGGAACAAAGGCTTGTGCGTGCAGCCATGAGCCTCCTCCCGTTCGTCAGTGGTTTGGGAGGGGTGAACGCAGAAGGCTGTGTTGTTTTCCGTCCATACGCGGTTTGGTGGAGCTCCATCGCTTGGCCAGGACTGTGAATGTAAGCGGGCTTGTGATTTTCACCCACTGGGCTGGGCTGGGCTGCATCTGACATGAGAAGCACGGCTTCAGCTGGAAAATACGGATTTTGAGGAGCAACGTCTTATTCGGGAGAAAAGAAAAATCGAAATGTAATCCCCAGCACGGGAGATAAGGACACAGTCAGTAAGGAGGGGCAAACCGCTCTCTCCTGAGATTTACTGCTGTGTTGGTGCCCCTGGACCCCCACTAATGATGGCTGAACGTTGGCTAAATGCTCCCTAGCACACTGAACTTTCTACCCTGCAATTACGCCTGTGGATGGTGTTGAAGGTCCATGTCATTCTTGAAATTGGTCTTCCCACTGGCTTCCTCTGTAGGCATCCATACTGGCTGACACACAATGCTCCTTCATCCCTCCTGACCTTTCCAGGCTTGGCCCCACAAGTCGTCACCCCCTCATCTGCAACAGACCTGCAACCACATGACGACTTTTGGGGTGAATTTTTTTTGGTCAAGTAACCGTGGTGTTGGCATGATTTGGACCTTAAAGCTATTTAGCAGTCCCAGATGATTGTCCATGCATCTCTTTCTCCTCTTTTTTTTTTTTTTTTTTTGAGAATATATGATTTCACTCTGTTTCTTTACCATTTTTATGATACGATCCTGCAAATAATGCCGAAATGGAGGTAACAACTGTAGTTGTTTCCTTCCTCCTGTGATACCTAGGAGTGACAATGCTCCAGGAGCAGAAGAGCAGTGATGAGCCAAAGCACGTTACACTCTCACTGGCCTGTAGCACGGTGGAGAAGTCAATAATTGCTCCTGCAGGGACCAGCCACGGCCACGCTGCCGGCGGGAGATGCTCCCCACTTTACCTCCATGGGACTGGGCCCCCTAGGAGCCTCTGAAATGCTCTCCCCGTCCCATCTTAAAATTAGCTGAGCATCTGGTGTAAATTCAGTCTTCTTACCTTTTCTTAAAATTTTTCTTATTTTCTAGCTGAAAGTCACTGCAGCGGAAATGAATCTGAGGCCACAGGAAGAGCCCACCGCTGGAAAGAACGAATCTTGTGGTGTTTTAAACCTTCACTAATCCGTTTTTATGGGCCTCGTTTTTGATACTTGTGGATTAGGATGGACATGCCAACACTTTGTACTGTTGTAAGGAAAGGAAAATACCAACCCTGTGCACACTCAGAAAATAAATGATGGAGGTCTGTTTGTTTTAGAAATAATGTTAATATTCCTAGATAGATTACACACAGCTTGAAATAACATCTACAATAGCAATTTAAATGTAATTGTGTCTCCTTTTTTATTTAGATTTATACAACGTGAACTGCAGAAAGACCAATAATGTCAAGAACGGTGGAAAAATATTTTTCATTAGGAAAAGATGTACTGGAAATTTATTCTGTCCCTGAGCTCTGCAAACATGCTGGCAGTTCAGTGTGAAACAAAGCAAATACTCAGGTTGTGAAAAGTCGCTTTTTTTTTTCTGTCTGTAACTTCCTGAATGTTACCCTAACTGGATTTTCAGATTGGTTTCTGTGGTCTGCAGCTATGCACAGCAGAAGAAATTGCAGGCATCTCTTAAGCTGAAAGGGTATTTTTAGATGTTTTGTGGGCTGTGTATCAATTACTTTATAACATAGAGTTAGTAAGGAATGTATGAAATATATTTAGTGTCTTTGGAGAGTATTTTAGGAGCATTTGATTCTGACACACGGAATATAATTTACAGAGATGCAAGTTACATCATTATAAAATTATATATTGAGAAAACACCACCACCAAAAAAAAAACAACTCAAAAAAAAAAAACAAAAAACATGAAGAAAAACCTTTGAACCCTGCCTTGAGGTATCCACCCTTGAAAAGAGTGGAAGTTTTCACTAAAGAGTCTTTGCTTTCCATTCAAAGGAAGCTTTTGGAGGATTATGTAACCCATGATTTTTCTATAAATTATTGTTGTATCAGTGGTTATGCTAATGGTGCATTACTGGCTGCCTGTTCCTTTAGCCTTAAAATATCTTTCGGACATCGTCCAGTTTCCTTGGCTCACTCTGTCTCTTGGCTTGTGTGGAAAAGGAGGTAGGAGAAGGGCCCTGCTTTTCTCCTTCACGTTGTATTATCTTAATTGCAGAAAAAAAAAAAGTTAAAATTATGAGATTTTATTATTTTTTTTAATAATCAAAACAGAATTTATATGTATTTCTTAATATGAATAACTGCAGCACAGATGAGCCCCAGGGCAATACCCAGGAGGTAGTTTCCACAACAATCTCCAATCTCTCCTCCAGGCTCAGTTCTAATCAAATCAAAGGCATTCAGAGTTAAATTCAGACACCTGATGGGCAGCAGGAGCTGGCCTACAGGCCCAACAGAGAATCACAGAGTCATAGAATCACAGGAACGTTGGAAAAGACCTTTAAGATCCTTGAGTCCACCCATTAACCCAGCACTGCCAAGCCCACCTCTAAACCATGTCCCTAAGCACCACATCAGCACGTCTTCTAAATATCTCCAGGGACGATGACTCCACCACCTCCCTGGGCAGCCTGTTCCAGTGCTTGGCAATCCTGTTCGTGAAGAAATTTTTCCCAGTCCTTCAGCTCTGAAGTTTCTTATATGGAGATGAATCAGCCATGTAATTTTTTTGCTCCCCTCCAAAATGACTTTGAGTGTGTTACCATGACTTGATTTTGAAACCAGTCTGAAAGAACTGCCAAACTGGTGTTTTGCCCCTTCTGAATAAATATGAGGCACTGTGAACCTGGAAAGCCTGTAGTTTGGGAAGCAGGAGGAGACCTTCTTCTTTGCCCACCATCTTTTTGTGTGACTTTGACCTGGAGACCTGGTGATCTGCCCAGAAGGATCTCCTGGCTTCCTGATTCAGTCATCCTTTGTGGGAGGAAGGTGTAGTGGGAAGTGTAGATGGAAGGAGTCATTTCCACCTACATAAAACATGCCCAAAATTCAGACCTGTGCTTGCAAATTTAGTATCTGAGTGTACAGGTGCCTATTCACAGAGACAATCGACCCTTTCAGCCTCCTTATGCAAACCCTGGGCAGATACGCATTTTGCAGTCACCATTCAGACAATGAAGCTCTGGTGAGAAAGAGCGTCTCTCAACTGAAAATTTTCCACCCAGATCTCAGGAGATGTCTAGTAGTGACTGCTTCTGGTTGGAAACGACTATTCTTAGATCCTTTTAAAATTTCTACTTTCGAAATGAGCCATAACATTTCAGATGTTAAAAAAAAAACCAAAACTCTTAAAAAGGTAGTTGCTCTGTCAAACCTCAGTGAGTTCCCAGATTGTTATTTCTTCTAACCATGCAACTGACCCACCCCTTCTGATGACCACTGAAGAAGCTGAAAATACCTACTACAAAGTGACTTCCTTATCCTAAAGGGTTGTGTTTCCTCTGTCACGACGACCTCTGAGCCACGAGCAGAGCCCAGTGAAGCTCTGCCGGGGTCTTATGCTGCCGCCGAGTAATCCCAGTAAAACCCGAGTCCAAAACAGAGCTGAGAAAAGTATTGTGAGAATATATTTAATTCTGTGAGGGGCTCAGACGCCGTAGTAAGATCATGCTGTACAGATCACGTACAATCACAGAAAGCTGTCTGCTCTTTTCCCTGTCCTCCTCCTCCATAAAAAATACTGATGTCCCCTGTTTGCATATCACGGGACTACATTTTTTCTGATATAATATGATGAAACTTCATAACATTTCTCACTGACTCCTTTACACTGCCATTTGTCAATGAAGATTGTGAGATTGTGTAATTTGATGAGATTTTCCATAGTGTCTGCAAACTATGGCAAACAGCAGGCAAAGACTTTGCTTATTTTTTATTTTATTTTATTTTATTTTTTATTATTATTATTTTTTATTTTTATTTAATTACAAGAAATCCAAGTTACTCATTTTCAAGTGACAATGACAAGATGTTAAACTCTGAAGCTCGTTGCTTGCTATTTCAAGGTACAGCAGCATTAACTGTAGTTTGTTTGGCAGTGGCCTAGAAGTCGTTGCTAAAGGATCAACAACAAGGGAATAAAAACACAGAGCAATTACGGGAGATTCCGGCTTACTCCTACCCCACTTGGCACGCTGCTTCAGCCAGCACTGTGCAACAGACATGGCAGAAATACGCACAAGCATCAGCCCAACTGGCCAAGAAGAAGCTCATGCAATAAAGTAAAAGCATTGGGCACCGAATAAAAAGTGCGTAAAGCACTAGGCAAAAGCGTTTGCTCGAGTCTACGTCAGTTCAACAAGACCCTTGTCCTGGCCCCAGGGACAGTAAAATGTAGGTTTAAATACTCAGGTAATATGGCATGGCCATGGTCGTAAAATAATTTGACTTTTCATATTTTATCTTCTTGCTCCAATAGGACAAAACTAGATGCTTCAAAGATAAGTCGCCGTATCTGCCCTATGAGCTGCCCTTTACCATAGGATACTTTGGAATACATTTATTTATCTACAGTTGGGCTCTTCCGGTTTTGGATTGCTTCCTCATAAAAGCTGTTACTGCTTCTTAATATTTCTGCCGCAGCATTTTTAGTTACGGCATCAGCTGTTCACCTTTGCAGCAGAAATCTGGGGCTTGATATGAGGCCATTGGTGGAGAAACTCAGACGACACTTTTCTCCTCTCTCTACCGTCATGTTTTTTAGGACTTCACTGAGTATCTGGAGAGGTGAGAGAACACATACTTAGCTGCAGGAAAAGTGTCTCTGTCAACATGCTTGGCCTCTCTCCAGGATAGGAACAAGTGTTGTTTAAGGAGCAAATGAAAATAAAAATGGAAATGTGGGAATGTAAAAGAATTGTCCCTTTCTGATTGATTTGGTGAACATAATTTCTATGCGTGGAAACTTGAATGGTAAAATGAACTGAAAAGTCATGGTTTAGGAGAAGATGATCTAGTCTACTCAGAAGGCTGTTTTGTTGCTATTGCAGTTACGTGTTTGGTCTCTTTTCTATGTTTCCCAGCCAGACTGAAAAGTTGTCCTCTCCCTACCTCTGGCCTACATCCTATAGCCGTCTTGGTGGAAACGTACAGACTTGGGCAGGCTTTAAAACGCATCTTCAGAAGAAGCATTTCCAGACACAAGAAGTTTAACACAAAGGCAGATTTGTGACTTGGAGCAAGCAGGAGATAGCAAGAGATTTGTCACACACTGAGTATGATGGTTTATTTAGCTGTTTAGTGTCATGGTTGGATTCATCGATCTCCAGCGAGATATATCACAGAGAAAATGACAAGTCGTATACAAGAATGCTGAAAAAGATAAATATCATTTGTTATCTTCATGAGGATCTGTGCAAGAGCTAGTTTCACAAATATTCACTTATCAGGACGCTAGATATGATCACTGTCATAAAGGAATTAGTTCAGGCATGACTATTTCATGTTGAGAGAGAATGGGTAAAGCCGTCTGGTCAGTGCTTTCTTAGAGATGCACACAAAACCCGTGCTCTATACGCTCCATCTGAGACATTATCTCTGCTGAATTAAAGTACCACAACAGCCTTAAATGTACTGAACTGTCAAGAAAGCAGCTCTGCTTCCCCCTTGGCTGTTATTTTTGTCATTAAGAGATAAAGATCAGTAGCTTGAGCGAAACAGTGTATCTGTGGCAAGCCATAGATTTATTTGTCAGCTCATAAATACAGCATTCAAATTCTTTCCGAAGTTTGGATTTTTCAGCAGCAGCGGCATCAACAGAGACCTCGGGGCAAGGTGCTCTATCCCAGCGTGGCGAGCAGCTGGATCGCGCAGTCCCAATTCCAGCAACGTTGGCTGCTCGGACACCTTCCCCGGCCATCACAGGGCTCCAGGTGTGACATTGGGTAAGATACCCTGGCCTAGCCACGCTCCCCTTGGCTGGTGGTGCCTGCAGGGTGAGACGCCGCAACACGCAAGACCTCTGCAGCTGGGTACGGGAGCCCAGCCGCCTCTCCGAGCAGGTTCCCCAGCCAGCACAGCTGCTCCATCAGCGAAGATCATCCACTGCCGTGCCAGCATCGTCATGCTCTGCACCACCGGTCTACACCTCTTGCGGCTGTAGCAGCTCAAGCCAGGGAATTAAATTTAGCAACTAAATAGCGGAAGCATTTCCCTTTCTCCAAACAGTCCCAATACTGAGAGTCCCAGGACCTGCCTTCCGTGCTACACCAGACGGCACGGTGCTCGTAGCATGCCCTTGGGAGAACCGCCCTCGTTACCTGGCGTACCCCCATGAACGCCAGATCGGGCAGGCTCAGGTCAGGTCTGGACGGAATATTGAGCCAGCTGATGAAATCACAGCCGGGTCCTTGGCTCCTGATCTGGAAACTATAGGATGGGTGGTACTTTCCCAGCTGGAAACATCGGTAGAAACGAACAGACGTGTTGCACGTTGCTTATCACGTACTGCATGCACGCCTGTGAATTTGGAAGCACGCATGGGATCAGGAGTGGAAAAAGGTGAAGTGACTCCTTCCCTGATGGAAAGATGGAAAAAAACACAGCTCCACCTGCTAAAACTCTCTGGGCTTATTGAAGATACATGGGAAAAGCAGTAATGGCTCTTCTCTGCGGGTGCCACCAGAAAGGAGAGCAATAAAGAGAGTTGCATTGTTCTGACACGACTTGGTTTGGAAGTATGTCATCTGGTAAAAACTTTTCATAAAGTACGAGAGCCCTTACTAGCAGCGGAGCTGTCACAAAGCTTGAGAACCTACTCAAAGAAAATAACAAGTGCGCGTGATGCGGCTTTGCACAGATAAGGCAGGGAGAAGGTAAAAGCACAGAGGAATTTGTAGATAGTTTAATGCTGATGAGCTCGCTTTCCATTTTTAGAGAGCTCACTAGTATCCACTGATTACAACAAAATGCTGAGAGAAAAAAGGTAGTAAGTGAGACAAGCAGAAAGAAAAAGAAAAAAAAAATAATTTGTCAGACTAGTGAGTACACAAATAAGAGCTCTGATACTGCAGATATGATAGACGTGCAAAAGGTTGCCAAAAGTCAGATTTCCTAAAAATTGGGAGTGTGTTTTAGGTGGGAAATAACAAAAGAAATGTTTTACATGTGAAAAAAATTGCAAGAAATGGAATGCATTTCATCACTTTCCAAGTGTTTGAAGCACCAGGGGGAAGAGAAGAGCTAACAGGTAGTGAGGAACAAATGGACTCTACCAGCTTAGGAACTTTTATTAATTTCAGTTGTATATGAACTAAAAGCATGGTGAAAAACACCCTGCGGATGTTTTAGTTGCTTGGTTGGTTGGTTGGTTTTTTTTTTCCTAAAACCCAGAACATTAAAAAATTTGATGCTGTTTCTTAAAGGGTGAGCAGAATGATGTGGCTTCCTGACCACACATACGGTGCAAGGGTAGGGGTACATCCAGTTGATGGAGAGGATAAAGGTGTCCAAGGGTTCAGAGAATATTTCAGCAGTACAGAAAGCACAGCTGGAAAATTTTCTATTGAATCATGACCACACTTTCCTTTCACCTGTGTCAGGACTGAAAATGGAATACTTCAGCTAACTAGTGGGGGACATTTTTTAAGAAATAGATGCCAAATATTCTCCAGTGATTGATGTATCCATAGAATTATGGCTCATGTTTTTGGCTCATTGGTTTTGTAGAAGGAACTGTGGCAAACATCTTGCTGCTGAAGTGGGTCCCAAGAAAATACACAGCATTTCTGTGGGTACAAAGCGAGGACATAGAACTTTGGGTTGCTCAAGAGCTGTTTGCTGCCTTCCTCCCACCCCATCGGTGCACTTGGGTGCCAGGCTGGTTCATTTGAATTCTTTCCATCATTCAGAAAGTGGACCTGTTGGAGCAAGTCCAGAGGAGACCACAAAGATGATGATGAGAAGTCTGGAGCACCTCTCCTGTGAGGACAGGCTGAGAGAGCTGGGGCTGTTCAGCCTGGAGAAGAGGAGGCTCCGGGGAGACCTGAGAGCGGCCTTCCAGTGCCTAAAAGTGGCTTATAGGAAAGATGGGGAGAAACTCTCCAGCAGGGCCTGTTGTGACAGGACGAGGGGCAATGGTTTTAAAATAGAGGGAGGCAGATTCAGATTAGACATTAGGAAAACATTTTTTACCCTGAGGGTGGTGGAGCACTGGCCCAGGTTGCCCAGAGAGGTGGTGGATGCCCCATCCCTGGAAACATTCCAGGCCAGGTTGGCCGGGGCTCTGAGCAACCTGATCTGGTTGGAGATGTCCCTGCTCCTGGCAGGGGGGTTGGACTGGATGGCCTTCAAAGGTCCCTTCCAACCCAAAGCTTTCTGTGATTCTATGATTCATTCCCTTCTGCAGGGCCAAGAAAGGTGGGTGATGCAAATGTGGGTGGTGATAGGAAGGGTCTTGCTGGGGGACAGCACAGCGCAGAGTGCTCAGGGCCTACACAGGCTCTCACAGATGCTTTCCATGGCTGGCTCAGGATGCTTCAAATCTGATGGTGCCCAAAAGTGTCTGTGCCACTGCGCTGGCCTTGGAAGCAACGTGCTAACATTTAATGTAATTAAAATTAGAGGACCCTGTGTGGAGCCAATCCATCATCTCTGTGGTTGTGGCACAGTGAATTTGGACCCAGATAATTCACTGCTGTACCACATTTTCAGAGTTTGTGAATGTCAGTCTCTGTCTCTGTCACTCCCCTGCAACAGAGACCAAATCTCACTGCTGCTTCTGCACCTCTGCCCTAAGTCACGCTCCTCTGTGATCATCTCCAACACCCCCTCTCCTCCCCACCGTGTGTCCACTCCCCTCCCACCCGCGTGTCCTCCTTCCCTCTCCGACTGCCGCGTTACCACCCTCCCAACTCCGCAGCCTCCGGTCTCTGCTAACCTTTCACTTTCCTTCTTGGATGACCACACTCCCCAGAGCAGATTTATTTCTCTTGCACAGGGAGGGAAGGAACGATGCACAAGTTATTTCTCTTCCTCTTTTTCTTTCCTTTGTCCCGTTGCAGGTAGAGAAGGCAGATGATCTGGTGTTTTCCGTCTTGCATGGCTTTGTTCTGGTTTTTTCAGGGAGCTGGTAGAAAAGCCACAAGGATAGCCACTCTTGCACTGCTGAAAGGAGTGGGCCAAAATAGTTGCTGGTTCTAGGCTTTCAAATATTTCTGCCCTGCTGGTCAGAAAACAAGGATACTGAAAAACAGAATTCTCCCCATTTATGGCTGCAAGGTAGCTTATTGCCTGACATCAGCAGTCTCTGTTTTTACCCTTTTTTAGATGTTCATGATGGACATTTATCAGCTAAGTGTAATTGCATGTGCAACATTATGGGTTTATCTGTTTTTTTATTGAATTCTTTAGAACAATTTTAATTACAGGAATATAATTCTATATATCTTTTGACAGAGATCCTACAAGCAGAAACCATTATTTCAAAGATTTTTATTTTTCTACTGAGAAATAATGAACTAGATGGGACAGCAGGTATCTCTCCATCCCATCCCTCTGAGCCCGGCTGTATTGTTTTCATGTCTTCTCTGTTAAAAAAAATTATGCCTGAAACAGAATTGTAAAATATCAAGAAAAGGATATCAGGGATGTGGCAATAATTCTGCACCCCTGAGCCATGGTCAGTGTCTTTCATGGTACATGGGCCTTTGTTGAAGGTCTGGATGGTGACTCCAAACATATTTCCTAAATATCTGGCTCTACCACAGACTTCCCGTTTGTCCTCGGGCCAAACACTAAGTGTATTGTTATTAAATGTGAAAGGATTCAACATCACTTCAATTATTTTAAAAAACTTAATCACTTGTCTCTCTGTGATTCATTTCCATGTTTTCTCCTATCTTTTACCTTGTGCATTTAAGGCTTGTCATGACAGGTGCTGTCTCTTACTATATGTTTGTAGAATATGAGGGATAATGGGAAATTGCCTGGGTGGAACTCATGACATATTGCTAAACTAGAAATAACGGATGAGTTTTAGTAATTATACTAGATGGCAGAGCGCACCCAATTTTCACGTATTGTCTGAAGAACTGTATTTGTTGTTGAAAGCACACCTCAGTTTCTAAGCTGCTTTTCTGATATTTCACTTTCCAACACTATTAAGCTTGGAATCTTCTTTTGATATTTACTTGTGCCCATTTATTGAGCTTGGATCTATATCTTCATTCTTTATTCTCTCTGACTGGCATCAAGACTGTGTTTATTCTCCCTGACTTGAGTTCTCACTGTAATCATGCCTAAGGTCCTTGGGAATGTTCTCTTGTTCTTGTTTGTGGAGAAACATGGGCTGAATTTATGGTGGAAGGCTGATTCCTGTTGACCTGCTGGTTACGTCTGCAGGAGCAAGCGCAAAACCTCTGAATACACCTCAGAAGACTGTGCAGACCCAAGGCCATGATTCTGTTGTGTGTTGTATCAATGCCTCCTTCAATTCTCTTTTGCAGACATGCAGGGGATGGAGTGGCCACTGAGCAACAGCTGGAAAGGCCGTGGTGGGTGGCAAGCTGGACTCAAGTACAACGTTGCAGCAGTGAAGGTCCTGGGTTCCATCAGCAGGACTATAGCCAGCAGATTAGGGGTGGGATCATCCCACTCCACTTGTGACTTCTTAAGCCATACCTTGGCAAACTGTCTTGGTTCCGTTGGTTCAAGAGATAAAGGCCACCAGATCCAGAGGAAGACCACCAAGATGCTAGCTGTGTTGGAGAACTCGATGTATGGAGACAGGTTGGAGGAACTGGGTTTGCTCATCTTGGAGAAGAGAGGATTTAATCACAGTCTTCTAATACCTTAAAGGTGGTTGTGGAGAATAAGTTACCCTCACTTTGCACGGATGTACAGTGCCAAGACAACTGGCAATGGCACAAGTTTCATGAGGTAAAAGTCTGCCTGGGTATTAAAAATACTCTTTACGGTGAGAACACTCAAACATTGGAATATTTTCCCCAAAAAAATGCTTGAATCTCATCTGATAGATATATTGAAGTGTTAACTTGGTGGGGCCCTGAATAATCTAATTCTGCTTCTAATAAAAATTTGGACCAGACGAACTAAAGAGATTTTTCTAACATGGAATTTTCTGTGGTTCTGCAATTCTACATTTTCTTTACTTTCACCACTGTAAATGCATCCATAGTTTATGCCTAAAAAGACCTATGCTTTTTCCAATATACCAGCATTATGTTACTATATAATGCACTTTCCTTGAAGGAACAATTCAATTAAGCTTTTTTCCCATAACAAATCAGTGTGATAGCACCTATACTTCTCTTAATGAAGGTGTAAAGCTAAACAGCCAGTATACTGTGCTGACTTTTTTGTATCACCAGGCTGATTATCTCCCTGCTTGGCACAGAGGTCTACTCTGCAGTCATCCATGCTGTATCTCTGTCATCTGTGTTCCAGCCTCTGCCTGGGGGAGGATTAAGTGGTCTTCTGGTGAGACACACAGGATAGCACTTACTATATCCAGCACAGATTTAATCTCCAGCAGACACAGTCCAACTGTTCAAGGCCACCTCAGTAGTCTTCTTTCTTCTTCTGCCCTGTCTCCTCAGGAGAAGAGATAATGGTTTCAAAATAGAGAGAGCTAGATTTAGATTAGATATTAGGAAAAAAAATATTTACGCTGAGGGTGGTAGAACACTGGCCCAGGTTGCCCAGAGAGGTGGTGGAGGCCCCATCCCTGGAAACGTTCAAGGCCAGGCTGGACGGGGCTCTGAGCAACCTGGTCTGGTTGGAGATGTCCCTGCTTCTGGCAGGGGGGTTGGACTGGATGGGCTTTAAAGGTCCCTTCCAACCCCCAGCCATTCTATGATTCTATGAATCTACATAGGAAGATGGAGAAAATATCTGGATCAGCAGCATACTCTTAGCGATTGTAAGAGCAGATGAAATAATAATAATAATAATTTTAAAAGTTTTGTACAATGTTAATGCGGTAGATGCTAGGGCAACACATTGTCATATCAGGCAAAGAAAATATTGCTGAAGGTTTAAGCATAAGAAAGTTTTGAAGCAATGCTGGAGAGTATTACTCTGTTTCATGTCAGATAACAGCACTGCAATGCAAAAATATGTCAAGACTGAATGTCACACCTTGGGGTAGCCTTGTGTCTTTCTGACATGGAAGACGTTATACCAACCTGAAAAAATGGACAGTTCTTTAAAGCCTTCTGAAGTGCCCAGTTTGTCCTAATACATGCATGTTCCAGGTATTTAGGTTATAGCACACCAGCATCCTCAGCCATGACTAATACGCTCTTTACACTGAGAAAAGCTTTACTAAGTACAGGCCTGGATAGCAAAGTGTTCCTGGAGTGAAGACATTTGAAAGACATTTTAATTTGGTGGCACCATGCAGAGGGCATTAATCTTTCTTGTGATTTCCTCTATTGTAACAAAGAAAAAGATTTTTAATGTGCAAACCTCGTTAAATCAATCATCCTTGGGAATTTAGATGCACAGTGTGATAAAGGCAACAACTTTCAATACCTAGAGGCAATTTTTTCCATATGTTTTGGATGTTGGAGTTTAGGAAACACAAGCATTTAAATGAATTTTGGGTCCTATTTTGAAACATAAAATTTTAATTTAAATATGCCCCACTTTAAGATAAATAACATAAATATAATTAACAGTAAATACAATGGAATGTCAACCTGTGTTGGGTAAGGTTTCGGTACTTTTGGTGCATGATCAGGGAGGTTTTGGAGAGAAAGGTGGAAATTATTGACTGCCTGGTGCTGCAGAAAAATGATACAAAACTATGTCAAGTATTGGAAGAAGACATCAGTTTTTAGACATCCTTGAATTTATTGAAAATCTAAGTGAGTCTTTGAGCCATTGTGTTTCTTCTGTTCCTGAGATTTAGCAAGACATCTTTACTCAACAGCAAATTTATACAGTCTAAGCTGTTTGCAGACTTGGGATTGGGTCCTTTATTTGGAGAAAGTAGAAGTGTAATACTATTTGAAAAAGTCAATGATTATGTCATTTTGCATCACAAAGAGATGGCTGACTATAACTAATCCTCAGGCATTTGTCAAGCCTAGGCTTCCCATGGGAGAACATTTTTACTAAGCGCCATAGCCTTTAGAGCAAACTAGGGCATTTGATGTATTTCCACATGGATAACAGCATTACATGACATCTATGTAAACTTACATTATCTATTAATTGACAGCTTAGATCTCTCTGGCTCAAGGGGAGCAGACAACTGTGTGAAGGCTGAGGTAAGGTTAGAGGACAAAATGTCAATTGTCACTGGGTTATATCTCATGAGACAACTGGCAGTCCAGCTTGTAACCTGGATTTAGGCTTGTATCACGATCCTTTTCCACTCTCTCCTTCTGAAAAACATAATTTTTTTTTTTTGTGAATGCTAAAGACCGTTTTTATTTAATTGTGTTGCTAATTTGGTATAATTTCAGAAGATTTTAAGAGATGCTTAATGTATTTGCATAATCAGGTCCCTTTAGACTATTTTGTAGCTCTGAACAATTACACACTCCACTATATAATAGAGAAGAGGCTCAGGAAGCTTTGTGTCTCTCTGCTGTCTGTTTTTCTCCCTGAAACAAAGCACCTCAGTTAAAATGCATGGAGAAAAAAAAAAAAAAGGAAAAAATAGACCTATAAACTGCTTACATCCAATTAAAAACGCCTTAACTAGGCTTGGTGAACTACTGAATTGAGATGTTTTGGAGAAAACTTGACCATTTTAGGCAATGTATGAAGTTAAAAAATAAACTTTGTATAACCTTTATCTTCATCACCTTCTGCATTTGTTTATCAAGAACTATCTTAAGACAGAAGCTGCTGCCAGAGCCCGAAATACGGTCTTCTTACAGGATGCTCACTGTTGTGCAATCTTGAAGATGTCGAACAAAAATAATTGGATGAGAAGACAGATTAAAAATACTCATGACATTAGAATCCCTTTTGAAAAATAAAAATTGCTGCCTCAACCTCACCCAGTCTTTGGGTCTGACTAGGTCATCTCTTTCACCTGTGGTTGAAGGTGAAATGTCCACTCCTGCTCCCACAGGACCACAAGCTCACACATCGTGGTGTGGGAAAGAGCAGGGATACTCAAATTTTGAGCTCAAGCGATGTCTCTGGGTCATCTCCAGCCTGGCCACCTCCTGCAGCCATGCAAACCTCCTGGCAAGGTGCCCAAGGCTATTTAGAATAACTGTCCTCCACCTTGGGTGAGGACATCCTTCATCTAGTGAAAGAAGGTACATCATCTGCTTGGTCAGAAAGAATGGACGGCACTGGGACAGGGCAACTGAGTGCGGCTCTGCAAAAACACCTGCTGAGAAATTTGCCATCCAAAGGCTGTTGACACCAGTATGACCCTCTTGCTTCAGGTCCCAAAGCAAAGGTGATCTGTGATGATGAAGCCCTTCACAAAAGCATTAAGCCTTTCTGCATGTGCAGTGATGGACTGGGAGACTACGGACACGGGCAGCATCTGTCAAACACTTCAGACCCAAACTTGTCTTCTGGCTAAGCACCTCTGGGCCTTTGTGTCTTTGCAGAAATGGTGCTTAGACCAAGCCTAAGGAGAAGGTAATCTAGTCTCACAGTATCTTTAACTGTTAGATTTATTATTACTTATTAACAGAAAAGCAATAGGCATGATTAATTGTATTAAACTGAAAATACAGTTACTTCCTTAAATTCATTTTTTGAAACTGTTTTTTTGAAGAAATCAGTAACAAATTTCATTACCGTCACCAGTACTTCACCTGGTAGCAGCACAACGGCAGATAATGGTAAATATTCCAAGCATTTCATAATGCACTGTACTTGGGGCTGATTATGTTCTGTGGCTCAGTTATTAAGTGTTGTAATGTTTAGATCGGCTTCGGTGTGAGTGCTGCACCAGGTTTGTTGTCAGAGGCATCGTAAATACAGTCTTTTTTTTCTCACATGACTTCTTTTGCTGTGTATGTTTTACCAGCTGGGAAATGCAGTATTGCAAAATGTCTAGTTCACATTCATTAAACAAGACAATAGCAAGCCAAATACGCAGAATTTCTGACAATTCTGTCACACTGCTAACCACAGAGGGATTTCTTAACAGCAAAAGTCAGGTAAAGAACAACAGAAAATAATTAATGTAATGAGGAAGTATGGTGAAAACAACAGCAGTGGCCTCGTTAGTGAAACAAGGGCTGAGAAGATTGCTGTAAGACAGATAAAAACAAGCTACCACACAATAAAAGGGCTCTAAGGAAGCCCTGCGTCAATATTTTTGAACACATCTGATAAATAATTTATGTATCACTTACAAACGCATTTTTGGGAAATGCGTCAGGTGTAAATTAAATTTTCTGAATGCATCTTGTAGCCACTAAGGCTTGGAGCTTAACTAATTCTAATGTGGAAAATAAGTCTAGAACGGTGAGAAGGAGAGGATGCTGCTGTTTGAAACGGGCTGTGTGTCCACGGTGATGGATGCAGACCATCTGCGACCCCTGAAGAGCTAGAGAGTAAGGGGCAGACCGCAAATTCACCATTCAGGCTCAGTAATCCAAAGATCCTGTCATTAAATCTTCAATTTTCCCAGAATTTACAGGGAATTCTAAACTGGAATTTCATCACACGTTAGCTTGGGGAAGCTATTACTCTGATAACTGAGCACTGCCATGCATGGTTTTTTTACCAAGTCAAAGTACAACATCTTGCAGATGTGCAGGCAAAACAGAGGATTTTTTAGGATCTGAGAAAGTACAAGTTGTAAACATAGTCCAGTAAAAATGCCTTCTTCCCTGTTTCCCATTGGCTGTTTGTCAATTGGTTTCCTTCCCACACTGTCCCAGCGCTTGGCGTGTCCCTTCTTCAGCCAGCAACCCTAGGATGGACGTGGTCTGGACATTTCACTCAGCTGCTCTTGTGCTGCGGCGCAAACGAAGAGAAATACGGAATGCTAACTAGAAAACAAATCTGCCGTACGCTGCCACACGCTAGAGCATCCAAGCATTTGTTAGAGATTTATCACTCTAGGGAAAATGATAAATCAACCTCACAACAAGCACTACTGAGGTAACAATTAAAGATTTTTTTTTTTTTTCTGAAGAGAAATGCTCGTTTGGGGTACACGTTTGTTTCCTTTTAAATCACAATCACACTAAACTCACAGACAGCTTGTATACGCTACACAACTTACTGCAAATATTCAATATTGACTTTCCCATTTGTCCTTTTCCCACGGGGAAAAACTGATGTGGAGTTTGCCCTGTCTACCGCCATGTTATCTATCTGCTTCGTTATAGAAATATGAAAAAGCATCTTGAAGACACTGAGTTTCCAGCCTCAATATTTCCCCGTAATCTTCCTGGGCTGTGCTCTTGTGGGAGAAAATATTACCCCTCATGTGGAAGTCACCAGCACGACACAACCTGAGTGGTGGTAGAGGAGATGCACACATGTTCTCCTTCCTTCTCAGAAGTCTCCTGGCTTGTTTCCACAAAGGAGTTTGGGCAGAAAAGTGTGAAAATCCAGCATTTCAGCTGCACCATGCATTGTTCTCTCTCTGACTGTGGAGGTATGGGCAGATATAGAGATTATCACCGGCTCTTGTCCTAGCCTGAAAAGGCTCAACTCAGCTACCACGTAAGCACGATGAGGTTTTGTCCTTCAAAGAGACTCTAGATGGATGGTGAAGAAACCAAAGCTGTCTCCCATATTGCCCATTTGAGGTGATTTGCTTTTCAGCATACGATACTTACCAAAATTGGCATGATTGGCCATCCCTACCCTGTTGTGTAAGAACACTTTTGGTGAGTCCCTCAAGTTTCCTAAGCCCTACCAAGACACCAAGTCATAGAACTATAGAATGGTTTGGGTGGCAAAGGACCTTTCAAGGCTATCCAGTCCAACCCCCCTGCAAGGAGCAGGGACATCTCCAACCAGATCAGGTTGCTCAAAGCCCCTTCCAACCTGGCCTTGGATGTTTCCACGGACAGGGCAGAGCAAGGTTTACATTGAAGTCCAGCAATGTTTACATTATGAACATCGATTATCTGAGCTAATGCCTTACTACTTCACTGAGGTGGTTTACAGCTCTCAGGCATATTTTTTCTGGCTTTCTGCTATTTCTTGATTATAAATACTCTTTGACAAAGGCCTTCAAATATGGAAGTTCTGAAGAACGTGATGGACCCATCATGAAAGTCACAGCTTCTCCCCTGACACTCTCCTGCCCACACAGCCACTAACAGGGTCTATAAGAGATTTCTATGTATGTTAAACTATGGCAACAGTTTGCAAAGGCTGCCAAAAAAAATCCTCTCTTTTGCTGTCTGTTGAGTCTGAGTGGTAAGGACCATTTTGGGCCAAATTCAGCCATAAGCCAGCGGTTACCCAGGCTCAGATTATAGGTTTACATATGTAGCCCAGGGAGTAGTGTGAAGGCAATGTGACGTGCCTGAAGCAGAGATGGAGAGACACCGCACAGACTCCGTCCCCTCGGCTCCGTATTCATTTATAGACTTGCACTCAAAAGCAAGTACTGCGTTATCAGCATTGTAAAAGTTCACAATCCGGCACGGCTGGTAGTGATTAGAACAGTCTGAAGCGCCGCAGCCTGTTTGATGGGCTTTGACACCCGGGACTAGTGCTGTTCTCCTTACTCCTTACGTGCAAGCCTCCCATTTTAAGTCAGACTTTCTTCAAGTTAGTGGGAAACAAGCAAGGAACGCAGGTCAACGTGGAACATCAAAAGGCCACTGCTCTCCCCAGGGGTGAAGAGAAAAAGAAAAAAAAAAGCACTTTTTTTTTTTTTCCAGAAGCTTTCAAGAAAAACAAAAGCTGCAGCTCTATTTTACAAAACACACTTAAACAACCTAACACTGAATTATTCATGCCTGTTCTGAAACACAAGCTTTATAACCCTGAATTAATTGCCCTTGGTGGTGAGTATATCTCGTCTCCTTGTAAATACTTTCCAATTGAAATACAAACATGTTCTGCACAAAAAAAAAAAAAAAGATGTTAACACAAACAGTGTCATAAGCTTAATAATATCGTCACCTTCTTCTTCCTAAGCACTTTGGACCAAGTTTTACTTTTGAAGCTGGCAGGCTGGCTGGATTTTCACCAGTGTAGCTCAGACCAGAATTTTCCCCACTGACCACATTTTTGGGGGGATTTCACTGGTTCTGCCAGCTTGTAGATGCAATCTAATTTTACATTTTCCTTATCAAACTCCCTTTGCTGGGATTCTTCTCCAGGTAGGAATAATTTTGCAGGATTTCAAGATTCCCCCAGCTGAGCCGAGCAGCCACTCAAAATCTATGACCCTTCTTGGAACACGTTCCTGAAATCAGCGTTGCCCCTGGAAGTGAGATGTCCGTGGAAGCTTGCCCCTTGAGTGATGAGATGTACTAAAAAAATAACAAAATCAAAAGTAGATGGGGGCTTTTCTAAGAAGCAAAACTCCGCCTTTTGCAGACAAAAACGTTTTTGCAATGAAACTTTTATTTTGCCTGTGTTTTTTGGTCAGGTGTAAAATGCTTTCTACATAGATGCCTAAATCTCAAGTGCGTTTGTCATAAATACCTCTGCAACGTGTTGCTGAGAGAAGACAATGACATTTTAAACCCAACCCTGTTGAAGGAAAGTTGTTCCTCATAAGAAACACAGAATTTCCATGGCCGGGATTTCAGTGGCGAAGGGGAAATGAGAGTCAGGGGGTGGTTGCTGTGCTCCTGGTCGGTCGGGGCCGTGGAGGCACGGCGCTGCACGCTCTTGGCTCTTCCTTCCTCGCAATCCCCCGGAGCAGCCTCTGTGGCTGAATGTTTGCCCTTCTGTGACTAAAATAACCGTAGGCCCAGTCTTGACCGTTGCTCTGGATTTTTAGCATTTCCCACGGCTGAAACCTGGAGAGGGGAGGAACGGCACGGCCCTCAAGCTGATCCTGACATCCGCACGCACCCTTCGCGTGTGTCACACCTTGCCGCCGTGTTTACCCTCTCCTGCTGTCTGCAACAGCCCAGATCCAAAGCGATGTGGAGGTTCACGTCAGGTCTGGGCAAGGTTAATGAAAATAAATGATGCTAGCATGTGATGAGGCTTCAACTGACTTTAATGGGAGGCTCGCACAGACTTTTTACGGTCTCACCCCAGATGCCTACCTGGAAAGGCTTTGGAGGGAGGAGGAAGCTGAGGGCAAATGAGCATCTTAATCCGCCTGTGTAATTTGGAAACTATAGCTTTAAGCCAGTTTATGGTGATTTATAGTCTCAGTTTGGTGATGTGCTGACTGCTTTTCCTTCCCTGTGTGGAGAGGGCAAAGCACTTCTCATCAGTGAGAAGTCACGGTTACCCAAGCGTCGGGGGACACGGGAATGTGCTGCTCCTTCTAGACATGCAGTCCTGTCCTTTTCTGGTCTTTTTTTTTTTTTTGTCTTTTTTTTTTTTTTTTTTTTTTTTTTTTGAGCTGTGACATACCGTCTCCTATGTGGCAGGTGGCATGACACAGATAAGAAGCCAGAGTGAGAAATGGCTTTCCTTTCACTCCAAGGCGTGACGTGTACTGGGAGATGCTGCAAACGTTATTAAGGCTCTTATTATTCTGCTACCTAATGACTGCTGTATATATAAAATTTTATTGTGTTTTACTGAGGCACCCAAATGTTCAAAAGCAACTAATGGGTTTGGACATGCAACTGGCAGCTGATTCCCCTGTCCTTAAAAATCCGGTTGCTTCGAAATTTTTCAGGGGCTGTGCAGCTAAAATCACTAGCGCCTTTGAAAATGCAAGCTATATTTTACCAGTTAGGTATTGTGGCTCCTGCACTTTAAAACTAAGGTTTTGTTCCTCAAAAAAAGTACTAGCAATTATCTTACAGTATATTTTCCTGGTAAAGGAAAGCCACACTAGACATGACAGCCAGGTGGACAGAAAAACATGTAAACTCAGGGCCAGGCAATGATATAGTTAGAGGTCCAAGAGGAAGCAGAAATAAAAGGTGGAGCCTGCAGCGTTCGTTGAGGTTGGAAAGATGCAGCAGGGCAGAGTCGAGGCGCTAAGAATAAACACCATCGCTGCATATTTCGGTTGTTGTGCATTATAATTGCAAACTTGACACGATGCCATGGAAGAGTGCTACGGCCAGGTTGTTCTCTCTATAAAAATGTAAAACTTTAAATTTTGTACAGGCAAACAAAGCCATTTCTTAGGACCGGATACTTGTAATTAAGGCTTGCCATATCCTACATATGTGAGTTATCCCACACATATAGGCTACGGGTGCGAGGAGGGAACGGCAGAGGAAGCCATCGCGCTCGCACATTAATCCCGCTGCGTTATTTTGTTTTTGCTGTCGCCGGTTCCTCTAAACATCGCGCAACGAAAACGGCGGCTGAAGCGGCGGAGAAGGCAAGAGTAACAAAGCACAAGCGACGAAGCAAGCGCATTTTTTCCTTCTCTCTCCGTGGCAAGGCGATTTACCCAGAAGGGGGAGATATCAGCCCGCACGCTGCAGCAGCGAGCGCCCAGCGTGTATTTCTTCTGCTCCTGCTTGAAATTTTGTCTGACAGGGAGATTTCAACACAAACCGTGCAATTTGGTGCTGGAGCACACTGGACCTCATCTGCTTAAAAAGATGCACAGATATAGTCATCACACTTCATAATTTAATAAACTGCTAAAAAATTGCACACGTTTTCATTTTAGCAACTTAGGTCCCGCAACTAAACTCACGATGCTACAAAGACATTTGAATTTTTCACTAATATGTCATGAGCACTGCACCCATTGCAAATTAATGAATCTCTGAATAGCACTGTGCATTTGTCATTTGAATTTATGCTAATGCACCGAGGTCTCCTGATGATGTTGATAGTCCACAGCAGCTGCTCGAACTATAGAATATACACGCATGTTCCTCCACTTTTTATTCATCTTCCCTTGCATTTTTCTGGTCTATCATTCGGGCTGCAGTCCTGCAGCTGGTTATTGATAGGGCTGCTAATTCGCTTTGACTTTACACTACAGGCTTGACCCCCCCAACCCTGAGCAGAAGTAATGGACCAGTGTTGAGAGAATTATGTACCTCACACAGCAACAACCTCTGACCAGCGGGTCAGAAGGAGTTCATTGAGAACCAATGGTATTTACAAAAAGGGTTGGCATGGTAACCAATAACTTCCCCCCACCCCCCCAAATGAGTATATACCGAGTATAATTTATTTCAGTAAGTCAGTCTGAGGCTGTGACTGCGCTCACATAAATTATATATCGCGGTAGATGGCATTTGTTTTTGTTTTTTTTTTTTTCTAGCATCTACAAAGAAGCAAGGGCCTGTCATTTACCCTTCCCACCCAGAAGAGGAGCCTATGCAACAGCCAGCGTATGGTAGCGACCGCAAGATGCTGGCCAAGGGCTAGACGACAACCTTTCCACCCAGAGTTCAGGCAGTGCCGTTGGGTAGTGCCAAACAGTGTCAGACCGAATCCACATGGGGTCCTGTCAAAGAAACAAAGGAAAAATTGGGAGGGAAAATAGTAATAAAAGTTTCAAAATATTTATCCATGAGCTGTTGTATATTGGAAGTTAGAATATTCCAGAGCAGACTACAGTCTTTACCAACTTTAGCTCTAAACGTGACAATTATAGTTCTGCTAATATACCCAGGAAACAATTATTTGAGCTGCCTAATCATTTTCAAATGACTCAGAAAAATCAAGCACAGAGATGAAATGAGGAGCACAGAAAGAGAAAACGCAGCTTGTTAAGAGTCGCTCCATTTTTTGTGCTCTTCCAGGTTTCACAGGGCTAGGGAGGATTAGTAGTTTAATTTTGAAACATCTGGGAGCAGCGATGCTGTACGATATACCATGGCCTTTTGTTTGCAGCAGGTTCTTTTTGAGGGAACAAAGCTGTGTCACATGAGGGAACTTGACTGAATTATCTGATAAATGTCAAAATTACACAGATGCATTCTGCCGTCTCTTAAACACTATCAGGGAAGGGTTTTAAAAAATTAACCAGTTCATTTCTAATATCAGAGGGAAGCTCTGGAGCTGAACAATGGCAGATACAAAGGGAAAGGAGACTGACTCCATGATCTTAAAGCAGCTCTGAGTAGAACCCTCAGGAGAGCTACTTCATATATATATAAATATTTTTATATATATATATTCTACCACCCTTCACAGGGTTAAAGGGCCACTTCAGAGAAATGCATTTCAGTAAGAAGCAGCAAATAGCTACTTTCCTATAGCACTGTAGTTTTCCCATCAAGGAGGGTAAAGACATTTTCACTGTTCTCAAAAAACTTTGAAATGTAAACTTGTTCGATTGATGGCTCCTTCTGGTCCTGGCAGCCTTTTTGATAGCTGGTGCTCTTTCTGGAATACTTGTTAAAAATGTCTCTGTAGCAAAGATGTTGGTTTTTATTTTTTTTTTCCCTTCCATGTGATTTTTTTCTTTTTTTTTTTTTTTTTAAAGTCAGTGCATGGGAGAGTGGAGATAGGCTCTTGTCTTCGATGCAGCAGACTGACAGGTGAACACCTACTCTTGCTGCCCTTGTACATTGTAATACTTTACGAGATTAGACTGCCTGAAAGCTGGTTTTTTTTCGGTCTAAACCTTCAATCCTCTTTGAACGCAACTGCTCACGGTGACTTCTCCTCGGGAAAAGTGGCCATGGCATCGCAGGCTGTGCCAGAGCCTGCGAGCGTGTCAAGGTCGGAGGCAGCTACGTGTCCCGGCATCATTTAACGCCGATGCCATCTACAGCTATTAACGCATCGCTTCATGGAGACTGAACAAGATTTGGGATGGGCAGTGACCCCAACCTGAAAGGCACCGTTTTGTGTTCTTCCCTTTGTCAGTGCCCATAGGAGCCTAACTTCTGACCTTTACCAGCAAATAAACCCCTCTCCTGGCTCGGCGGCTGCCCGTCTGTTAAAGGCAGCCCAGCTTTCAAAAGGACCGTGCTTGCATACTCGCTCGTCAAGCTCGCACGGCTCTTAGTTTTGGAAACGTTTTGCTTCGCGCATGTAAATCTTCTCCTGGAGATTGTCACATATGCTTGTTTCTCATCTCTCGTGCTACCTCCTCTGACCCTGCTAATTCCATCATTGCAGTATAATTGTAAAAGAAATCTTCCCGGTTGAAATAACAAGCAGTGTCACGGGAGTTTTCTGGAGTAATATCTTGATGCTAACCACTGTTCGCAGATCTAGGGAGGATTAAACTTGTTCCGTGTGAAGAATTTTATACGTAGATGTAATAAAAAATAATGTAGCTTCCAGAAATAAATAATCTGAGGCAGGCAGCTTTTTCCACTCCATTTTTCCTTGCGCAATGCTCAGTGTAGCTATTAACTAGCTATTGTCTTTAATAAAGATCATTCTTCCTTGTAATGGCTGGGGTTGTTCACCGCATCAAAACACGAGAACCCGCAAGTGCCTCCTGAATTTTCAGGGGCCAGATCTTGCCCCTTGTTCCCCAGCCTCGCCAGCTGCCCTTTCTCATTTCTTTGGAAGGACTTCTGCAGACTCTGCCACTCAGACGGCAGAAGGCGAAAGACGCGGCGCACTGCGCTGGCGTATGACGGCACGGCAGAGCGCGTCGCTGGTGTGACCCACGCAGGGTCAGAGTGCTTGTAAAGAAATGTCAGCTAATCCTGATAATATGCTGTGCCAGCCATGGCCGTTGGTGAATTATACGGCACTCAGTAGTCTCTCAAGGCTCAGAGGGGACTGTGCTGCTCAAAAGTAATGAAAGCCTTTTTAGGCTCTTGTAGCCTTTTATGTTAAAAACTCTCACACTGGTTTTACTTCAGCGTGCTTGTCGCTGTTTTTTTTTTAAGCCAGACAATATTTGGTTTTACTTTGGTTGTATTTTAACTGCAACAATGAATTCTCTGAACGTCTTTTTACTATTTCAGATTTCTGTGAAGGTAGTTGACTCTTTTCCAAATTATTCCCTTCAAAATAAGTGTGAGGGATGGAGGCAATAGTGCAGATGGGCTTCAAGTCTTAAAGTTAGAAATCTATAGGAAAAGCTTAATTTGAGTCAAAACCTGAATGTCCCAGACCTCAGATTCTCGGTGTCATTGGACATGTGGGGAATTTGGAGTAGGAATCTTAGATAACGCGGGTCAGCCTTGCCCTGTTGATATCAAAGGGCTGATTTATAGGAATGGCTGATCTGGCTAGTCGTGCGATTTCCTTACCGTTCCAGATGGAGATGGTGCCTGTGGGTGATCACCATCCCCGAATGCCCAGCTTGCATTTGGTCTCACACCTCAGCATGTAGTCTAGAAGGCTTGGAAGTATCCTGAAGTCAAAGAATCCAAACATCATTAAAAAAAAAAATGTATTACTACTTGTCCACTTTAGCAAAAATACCACATTCAAAGCCTTATTCAAAGGCATAGCTAAGAGATTTCAGTTGTTTTTTGCAGCTGCCTGGATGCAGGGAGTACCTGCTATCTAGCCAGCATACCATGGGCAGGTGGGATTCAGGGCCAAGCCGGGCACAACACGGCACCAGGAATGGAGAGTAGGGGCTGGAGGATGCGAGTGGGAGAATTTCACTGCGCTCCTTGCTCTCTGCATCTCCGACAGCTGCTCGCACCTTTTGGCAAAATACTGTCCACTGAAGAACAAACCGAGGTCCAGCATACAGAAGGCCCTTGAAAGTGCAAATTTGTCCTTTTAGTAAAAAATGCATGCTGGGAGTGGGCAATTTGAACTGGTTGGGGTGTGCACGAGTTGTACCTTCTCCACAGACTGCCAGGCATCTCCTGAAGACACGGTGATTAACGCCTTCTGGCCTTGTCGGTGTCATGACGTACTTGTATGGGAAATTAAATATATAGGCAGGGAATAGCATTTAAATACCCGTATCCTCAAAGGGAATTGATCCCAAATTTGGCCCTTAGTCCTGAATGGTAGAGGAATCCTCAGACTGCAAATTCTGGAGTCGAAATGATCCTGAACGAAACCTGGTGCTCTAACACAAGACATACCTCTGCTCTAAATTAAACATTTTTCTCCAAAGCTATTTATTTGATTTTCTATATGCAGCATGTCCAGATGCCGCGTGTGTTTTTGAAAGCAGATTCTTGCTTTTAAATTCCGTATGAGGAATGAATGTTTATTAACATATCAAATTGGATAGGTTTTTAACTCAGAGGGAAAAATAAGGTTTTCAAGAGGCAACTGTTCAACGTGCAATTTGTTTTTGGTGCATTAATCTTCTCCGGACTCAGTTCTCAGTGGATCTCAATAGCTGCAGCGAGGAGTGGCATCACCAGCGGCCCTTTCCTCCTCCCGGTCCCACGGCGCTGAAGTTACCCTGTGAATGGTATGCCGGATCAACAGCTCCAACCATTCAAGGTCTGTCCCTGGGGGTTTGTCCTTTCCCCTTCGCGATCTCTCCCTCGCACGATTCCCATGTGCCGCGCGGAGGCTCAGAAACCTGCCCCCTCAGCAGGATGGAAAGCTCGGCATCAAACAGTCCGCCCGCCACAGTGATCAGTCTCTGAATCTATTTTGCTTTATAAGGTAGAGGAATCGGCCACATTTACCTTACAGATCTGTATTTACCTACAGATAAAACGCCGTGGTTCCGTTATGTGCTACTGTGCAGTATAGATATTTTGCACGTGTGTGGGAGTGAATCAAGATTTCTTTTCAAGTAGGAGCGCCACACATTTCATGCTCTTTTTTTTTTACCCCATAACCAAGCTCCCAGCTTGCAAAGATTCTGCTTTGCTCAGAGGGACTTGTGGTCAAACTGAAAAGGAAAAAAAAAAAAAAAAAAAAATCACACCATACTTCTTAGTAAGTTCTCTTGTCTCTTTCAACTAGCCAACATAAAAACCTTTTCTCCTGCCTTGTACGATCTTTTAAAGTACTAACAAGTGTTCTGCAGTTTCTAAGAGATTCTTTTTTTTTTCCTTTCATAGCTCCAGGGTTACCACCCTAGTAGGTGTGGAAAATCTTTGTTCACTTCATTATAGGACACTTTTGTGTACCATCTAACTGGATTCAGCCAGCAAAGGAGAGCAGATATGTCATATGCTGAACGCTTTTTTCCTCGTCCCCGACATCCTAGGATATTGCACACTTTCATGTTCTAATGGAGGTTTCTTTTACCAATGACCAACATTTTCCTCTACTCCTGAACGATCCTGCAAGTTTCTGACCTGTTATAATTTCCCTGCCTGCGGTGCAGTTTCAGCCAGCGTTCCTGTTGAGTACTGAGGAAATTAAATACGCTCCCTGGAAAAATCGCCTTCAAATTTAGAAAAGGTGTATGGCGGAGGATGTTAAGTTGTGTACACTACATCTTGTGCGCTTCTCGTTATATCTGTGCGAGAACTCGGGTGAAAATGAGGGAAAAAGGGCAAATCAATTCGTATAATGGATTGCACTGTGGACTTTCTCGCAAACCTTTGCCCACTGTCACTGGGCAGTACGTTAACCCTGCCCGTGGTGGATGATGGGGAGATGGGGAGAAGCAGCGCTCCAGAACAGTAAAAATGAGCCTGTAAGTTGAAAACATCGCATATGCTATTTGTCTGTGACGATGAAAAAAGTGCCCAAGCACGTTTTAAACATGCATTTGCTCAGTAACGTATTCTTATTACCCAGTTCTGTATCTGGGCTATTTTCAGAAACTGAAAGCACTGCTTCTCTTTTAAAGCTGGCCACTTCCTTTTTGACCGCCTTCCCACTCCGAACATAAAACAGGTGCATCAGCAATATTTGGCATGCTCATAGCAGAAGAAGCTCTGCCTTTTGATACCCGGCATTTCATGTCGTTTGCCTTATCTCAGCCATCAGTGCGGGTTCAAAGCTATTGAGTATCCCAGCGCTGACGGCGAGCCAAGGTCGGCAAGAGTCGGCTGGGGTTACAGCTGTGGGAGGACCTGCTGGAGGAGGTAAAAGCTGCCTCTGGGAGCCAAGAGATGCCAATTATAATACTTCCTTCGTACTTCTCATTTGCTAAAACTCAGTTTTCTTTGTTCTTTTATGAAAGGTGACTGGACTGATTAAGATTTCCAGATGCAAACAGACAATTCATCTGACATCGCTGGCGAGGGAGATGAAATGGAACCTACATCACAGTGAAAAGATTAATACCAGCGTATTTGGCAGAGTTATAAACAACAGAAAACAAGATCTTACACTGCAGAGGCTCGGGGATCTTTAGCTGTAGGCTGTGCTGCCTGCCCTACCTGCGGCAAACGAGGCATCCGACAAGGAAAGTAGCATCGGATAATGTGGTCCTCTGCAAATTATGTTTTAAAATGCCAAGATGCCCGTGATTTTACATTGCATTAGAGAAAAAAAGAGAAGTAAGAGGTGATATTAGAAAACATAATATTTCAAATATTGTCATAAAACAAAACTCCTGCCCAATTTCATTTCAGACCAAGAGGAAGGAAGAGCTGTGGTGAGCTGAACTTTTGAAAAAGATACTAGCCCCCAGGCTCCTGAGGGTCTAGGGCGAAGGACGCCAGACCAGTGACGTCGCAGTGACATGAGCAGCAAGCAAAGCAGAATAATTTGTGACGAGGTGTGAAAGTCCAGAACCGGTACCTCCTTTCCTTACCCTGTCACACACTGAGTGTTCACTCCAGTAATAACCACTCCGCTTTCCTTTCTTTTTCCCTATTATGGTTTCCTTTATCCTCTTATCTTTCCCTTCCCTTCACTGTTTGCCACCAGGAGAGTAAATCTGGTGTGGTGGGCCATAGTTACACTGCTCTGTTGCCCGTGATACGCAAAGCAAGTATGTTCCGAGGTGAATAAAAACTTCAAAGTTATCCTTTCTTAACAAAACCCCCCAAGATAGTTTAAGAATTACAGATAGTCTGTGTTATCATTATCCCACATAGACAACCTCAGAGTGATTCCACACTCATCTTCTTACTCCAAAACTAGAGGTCCCGAGGGCAGGAGCTAGGGGAGACTTAGTGTCCAGTTCACACAGCATCAGGAGAGCATGAGGTTTAGGATATGTACTTGCTTAATAGTGATTTTAGTTCAGTCTGTTTGCCATCATCTGGTGCCTGTCTAAATAAATCTGTGCAAGAAGGGGATTCCTGTAGACTTCCTGGTCACCCCTTCAGTGTCCCAGTCCTACGTTGGTGGCATCTCTGTGGAGATGTCTACATTACTCCACACTACAGTGGTCTGCCCCTGAGGACTCTTGTCTTTCGTAGGTACGTGCTGAAAGCACAAGATACTTTGCTTTAAAATGGTGATTCCGTTGTCAAAAGAAAGCTATAAACTGACAGAGGCTTCTTCAGACACATGTCGGCTTGCACAGTGCACATTCAAACCGTCCCATTCACTACAGTTTTCGATGCAAGGTGTTGACCCTCAGTGTGGTTCTTCCACATCATTTGTGAAAGAACAATTTATGTGCTTAAGCTGATCAGAATACTGCACCTCCAAACCGTATACCAATAAATAAAAATCCTTCATGTTTTTCCAAGTAAGTAGGTAATTCCCATTCCACTTAAGACTGTGGATGAGTTCAGTACAGTGGCCAGTCCAAGCCTTTTCATCTTCCCAGCGTATTTGGGATGCAGTTGTACCAATAGCATTTCTGCTCCTCTCCTCTCCTTAGATGCATCAACAGATCACTAATTGTTACTCTTTTAAAGCATAAAGCAAAATGATATTGCACAAATGAAAGAGGTAGGACTAAATAAGCCTTACTCTGGGCTAATTACATCTCCCAGAGTTATTGATTTTCCTTCTCAATCCTTCCAGCAAGGGTTTTTTTTTTTTTTTTACTTAGAAACAGCTCCTGGAAGATTCCTTTGGTAAGTGAAATGTGGGAACTATCTGGATGTTGCCAGCATTTATGCTGTTTTGTATTTTAAAGAAAAACCTTTATGAGTTTTAGTTCTTTTTATTTTAAAGGCCTCAAACTCAGAAATTATGTGATAACAGCAATTTTTAAAAAATTTAAAGTTAATAACCATTTTTAGTTTCATTTGCAAAGGTATTTTCAGGACTGAATGGTGGGATATAAAATCATAGAATCATAGAATCACAGAATGGTTTGGGTTGAAAGGGACTTTTAAAGCCCACCCAGTCCAACCCCCTGCCAGGAGCAGGGACATCTCCAACCAGATCAGGTTGCTCAGAGCCTCATCCAGCCTGGCCTGGAACATTTCCAGGGATGGGGCATCCACCACCTCTCTGGGCAACCTGGGACAGTGTTCCATCACCCCCAATGTAAAATATTTCTTTCTTATATTAAGTCTGAACCTACCTCTCTCTATTTAAAAACCATTACCCCTTGTCCTATCACAACAGGCCCTACTGAAGGGTTTCTCCCCATCTTTCTGAAAACTTAAAAAAATGTAAATCTCAAAAATGAATATCCAAAAAAAAGGTAATCAAATACCTGCATATTTTGTAGAAATAGATAACAAGCCATCGAAATATGATGCCAGGGTGGTAGGGATACATTAGCATAATCTAACATCTTTTGGACCTCCCAGAACATAGGTGGGAGCCAGCTTATTTATGCGCGTGTATGTCCCAGGTAAATCTTCATGAGGAATTCACACTTTAAGCACGAAAATAAGTCAAAAAAGGATGCATAAATAAGCCAGCTTCTTCATTTTCAGTACTGATCGAAAGATTTATTGAACCGTTGTGGTCAGAGATACAAATGACTTACAAATAAGAACTGAGACAACCTCCAGGACCGTCGCCTTGGAGAGGAAGGTGCGAGTAACTGGGCAGCTTTTCCACGGGAACTTTATCAGCACGTAGCAAAGACCCCCTCTCTTTTGCAAGGCTTTACTGCCTCATCCAGGCGATGAGGAATAGACAGACGCTGGTTTTACACAATGTGGGTCAGCGGTAAATTAGGATGGCGCAGGTATTATGTATTAGCATACCACAGGGCTCTTTCTTCTCATAATGTTAATATTATTTCTTTTTGTAATATTAATTGAGTCCAGTTGCTGCCTGCATGACTTTTGGGGCTTCATTCTCTTTTTTTTTTTTTTTTTTTTGTCCGCACACACCTTCAAATATGCCCTGCAGAGAGGCTAGTGTCCACATCTTGCTGGAAAACAGAATCATTATGTGACTTTATCCAATTCAGAGACCCATTTGTGAGAACACGAAGCCTGAGTGGGGGGGATTCGCTTAGCTCTCATCTTGCCTTTTTAAAAGCCTAACTGTTTTAATAGCAGACTCTTTCCTAATGTGGCTGCTTTCTCAGCTATCTCATTTTATAAGGCTCTTTCTCCCCCTATCTTTGATTTGTACACGTGGAATGTTTTTGATCAGATAACACCCACTGGATATGTTTCTGTCTTTGTTCAGGACATCGGTTTTGTAAGCTGCAAAGCTGATAAACACTTATACGTGCCTTGTTTCCTTTTCTGCATGAAGATTCTATTGAGACATCAGCACATCTGGGGAAAACATGTTTTTTTAATATTGTAGTTGTTGTTATTCATTTTAAATTCAGCACTATCATACTTGCTGTCTGCATCTTTAAAAAATGCAAAATGATGCCTTGTTGGTGATAACGAATACGAGTCTAACAGAGAAGAAGAAAGGGAACCTGTCTTAATGTTCCTTTGTTGTAAAATTCTTATCTGAAAAAAAATGACTTTTGAGATTATTAAAACTTGACTCTCTTTCTGTTAGCCTCATGAAAGACAGAGCTCCTGTTAAACTTGCGTGGCTTTGTTGTCTCCCCAGTTCTGATGCCTTACACAGCAGTTTTTCCTTTAAAATAAATCCTTGGGACAGCAGATAAAACAAATGCCATGCTCTAGTGACTGGCGTATACCAACTAGAGGCATATTCACATGAGAAAACTGCTTGACAAATATTTCATCTATCTGAGATATTTTCCAGCAGAGTTGCCTTGCTATTCTGTTCCCACCACATTCTCTGCATTGCACAGTGGAAAAGCAAAGACATTTAACTTCTGCACTGGACTGGGAACTTCAGATGCTAAAAAACAGGTCAATTTTTTTTTTTTTCCAAGGTCGTCGTTTTTTTTTTTTCAGTTGGCACTGAATAATGGAAACAAACTTAATATCAGCTCTTTTCTCTGAATACATCTGTAAAAAAGGAGCAAATCTGGGAGGGGTTAGCTATACGACTCAAAAGACTCCGCTTACAATAGCTAAAAATTCTCATGAACTAAGACTATTTATATATTTGTTATAAAATGATGAAAAGCTCACAATACTAACTTTCTTGTCCTTAATATAGGAATCTAACTTGTCTAACTATACAGAAGTACAACTGATTGATAGAAAATAAAGAAACCATTCAGAAAAAATCTTGGATTCCAAATCAAGAGGAAATTGAATATTTTTATGGAGGTCAGTTTATTGGAAAGCATTGTTGCGATTAGCTGAGCAGGTAATTTTTTTGACATAAATTTTGTAATAAAAATTATTGTCTAGTGCCAGCCATAAGGGCTGCACATCAGTGTGGTATGTGCTATGTGCTGCTTCATCCTTATGGAAAACAAAACAAAAAAAAACCTGTTAGCTGTATGAGAACCCTAAAAATAAAGTACATATTTCAAGAAGAATGAGGAAAACTTTAGAACATATTGAATGGTTCACTCTTTAGAGCAAATACTAAAAGAAAATCTAAAAAAAATTAATTTCACTGTACCTCATGGAGTCAGAAAAATTAGTAATGCACCAGTCTCAGAAAACAGAAGGAAACTGGTGGAAAGATCTACAGCTTGGTCCTGATCCTTCACAAAGAATATAAGGCTAAAAATCCCACTTAATTGGATATAATTAAACAGTGTAGGTCACCTTTCAGAAGTCAATAGACTAATATGCCTGTAGAGTTATTGGTGTTTAGCCATGAAGTGACCAAACGACTGTGCAGCATGCCTTTGATAAATTTGAATAGAAGTTTGCTTGAAAAATCACTATTTGCTTGTAGAGTAGGAAAAAAGGCTAAATTTGTTGTGTCAATTATTTACCACAAATTTTTCACTCAGCTCCGGCTATGAGTAAGATGGGAAGTGAGTCAACAGGCACCATATAAGGGAAAAAGCTTTAGTGGTCAGACGCTGGCTTTCTACCTTTAACACACTGCCTGCATCTACTGGGAAGTCCCAGGCTAATTTCAGCCCGGCGCGTGCTACTCCCGTGCTACAAAGACACATCACAGGGCTTTGGCACTGTTGACGGCTTTGACCCCAGACCAGGTTAACACGGTGTGCACTGCCTCAGCATCCTTTGGAACATGATCATGTCATAAATCGCCATTAATTCCCCGCTACAACAAATGATAGGCTTCAGTTTCCAGTGCTGCCAGCTCTTTAATCTTCCTAAGGACAAAAAGTTCATTGAAGGCTAATGGAACTGATGGGTACTCGCAGTACTCAAACTGGATTAGGCTTGGATTTTTTTCTATTCTAGGCAGCCGGGGCAAATTGAGTATAAAGTTGTGCAGTACCAAGCGTAACACCAGTGCTTCTGAGCAGGCAGTAGCCGTTGTATCCCAGTGTTAGAGGGTTGCTCTTGTCTAGACTACAATATTCCTACTTATGGAATTGCACCATGAATTCCTACTTATGGAATTATGAAAGTAAATGGAGTAATGGATGTCTGAGAACACTGTATTTATTTTTCATTTGCTTAGACCACAATTGCAGGGAAAAAAAAATAAAAAGGTGAGGAGTTTTATTAAGGTTTTACATATAGTATCTCTGTGAGCATCTAATGTAAGATTTTCAAGAACAGGGATCTTAATTTTTGCTCCTAAATATATTAGATTCTTAAGTAAATGCCTAGTTTTTAACAGTGCACCAGTCGGGGTCCCATGAGAAAACAGCTTTATAAACAGCGAAGCTATCTGAAATGTTATCTTGCTGACTTCCTTCACTGGAACTCAGTCAGAGCTTTGCATGAGCACTGCTTTTGAAAATCAGACTGCTTATTTTGGAGCCAAAAACTTACCCCACAGTTATGTTTTCACCTGTGCAGATCCATTCATTACCCTTGGAGAGATGAAAGACATAACAGTAAAAAAAAATTAAAAATCAAACTCCTTCATTAACACAGTCAGAGATTTTCAAGAAAAAAAAAAAAACAGATTGAGGCAAGGATCATGATATTTCACAAGACCTCAGTCTAGGCAAAATTCTGAACTTCTGATTGCTAATCTTTTCCTAAAACCTGTCAGTATCTCCTTAATTAAACAGAACTTTTCTTCGGTGAAAACTTTCCTGTCAGAATTATGCAGACTTCCAATTCTGACATTCAAACTACTTCTTGGCGGGTGTTAATGAGGTACCTTAGTTTGTTTTAATGAGGTACAATGCACAGCTTCATTTATACATGAGAAGAGAAACAGGAAGATTTTTGAACAGGTTTTGCTCTGTAATCTGAGCGAAATGTACAGACTCTGCTACTCACCATTAATAGGATGACATCAAGAGTTGGCAGCATTTTTCTGCAGAATACCCTAATCTCATGTGGCTGCATTTGAAAAGTGGAAAGTCATTGTTATCTCATATAGATCCTTACAATGCACCGTATGTATCTAGTGAATGAGCATCAAACTGACCCTGTGGGTGTACGCTGCACATCCTGCCAGTCCATTGATTTGGGGACTACGCGGAAAACAAAAGGCTGGCTTTGAGAAAGGGCCATGAACTCACATTTAGGGGTGTAGTTTTGCACAAGTCAGAACAGAGGAGAGACAAAACTGTCCTCCAGACAATAGGCTTCAGTGTGGGGAATGCTAATTATAATGTTGGAAAGCTACGGGGTCACGCTCTTTCCACTATTCCGTAATTACGAACCAGGAAGCGCGGCACACAAGAGGTTAACTTCTCTGGTTGGCTTTTTATTATGCTTGGGAATTTGATGCAGATGCAAGGCATAATTCCATAAGAATTATATTGTTGGTTATCATTAATGGCTGCTTGTTATGAAGTGCAATATTCCTACCTTTTAAAATTCAGCAGGATTCTAGACAGGCCTTTCCTCTGTTAGGATCTTGGCCAATAAATTACTCAATAGGGTGCATACAGTGGCTGGAGCAATATAATAGCATCACCCTTGGAAACTGTGTGGAACAGTATTGGTAACCACAGGAGCAAAGGGGCACTTCTTCACAAGGATGTCTTTCACTGGCGCAGACGGTCAACCAGAGGGCAAAACACAATGTTTCAGGCTAGATATAGATTTCAAATGGGGCAGATATTTGGCAGGCGGGAATCATATACATAAAGCTGACTTTGAAAAAAAAAAATGGCACGCAAAAAAGAAAGATCCACTGTTACCACAGGAATCTAAATATGTTATATAGTGCTTTATTAGCTGGGTCTCTTTCGGGGAGGAAAAACAAGTTGAGCAGACCCGAACTGGTGCCTTAGGGAGCAGAAGGATGTCGCTTCTGCGCTGGCTTCTTCTCATTTACCATTTCTTTCTGCTGACTGCATTTCTGGCAGTCTCCATTTCCTTGATGGAGAAGATCTTTTTCAATAGCTCGTTAAGCATAAATTCAACCTATTTGAGACATTTTAGGTAACTCCATCTATCAGATTTTGCTGGAATTCACCATACTGCTTTTATGGCTAATCCTATACACTCCGTCTACCTGCCAGGTCGTGGGAGAAAAAACATTTCTTTATTTCTGGGTTCAGTTCTGTGAAGGAAAGCGAAGGGAGAGAATTTGCCTGGGGAGCACTGACCCCGGGCGAGCCCTCGTGCGCCATGAATTTGCTATGAAAGCAAAGCAAGCCTTTGGCAGGTAGGAAGACACCCCCTCTCACACAGACCTGTTCTGGAATAGATTTTCCCATGAGATGTTCTCATGTTGTAAATATCCCTCCCATAAGATGTAAGAATGTGTTCAACATTATCATATTAAAACAAAGTCTCACCTGGGGCTGGTGCCCTGGGACAGTTTCTGAGGTCTCCTTAAAGTTGGTGCATAAAGAAGGGGCACACAAAGGCTCACAGCTGGGTGCTTTTTGTTTTCCAGCCCAAATGACCCCTAACTCTTTGCAGCTGGGGTGGTAAGACGTGAGGGCTGGCTTTAGAGCCAGTCCGCGGCATGGCTTGAATTAGCATTTCTGGATCTGCGGCAAGGTGCCTTAACGCCTGTCCTCAGCAGCTTTGCTATACGATGCATTGCCTGTGTATTACCACTTATGTACATCTCTGAAGATGTCTGACTGTCTCAGCTACCATTCCCATTTATACCTGCAAAACAGCAGAAGCAGTTCGGAAAAAACATTGGTAACCCCTACATACCCTTCCTGCGCTCCATAGGCTCACTTATAGATGTGTGCCTATGTAATATTTACATCCCTGATACACCTCATTATAGTCAAGGGCAACTTACATGCAGTTAAAAGTAAAATTGCTGCTATCAAATGAGAAGTGCAGTCACTCCTTAAAAATTGAGAACATTATCTCTGAAAAGCCTTTTCAAAAACTCTCTACTCTGTTATTAACACCCTAAGAAAAGATCTCAAGAAAAATGGGATAATTTTCCAAATGTAAAGGACAATATAAAAAGATGTTGTTTATGAAAGTTTTAGGCTAAACCAGGTCCTCTATTATTAAGCAACTGCTCATGTTGCATGCTAGAGACTCTACACACTTTTACAGAACTTCTACGTATTAATTGTCCAATTTTATCAAAGTTGGTAATAATTTACTTATTACCAGCATTGGGGTCTGAATAATATTTTCCTTTCCATTAAGTTTCTTTCCCAGGATTTTTTGACAGTTATATCCTCTCATCATTACTGCTACTTCTCTTCACAGACTGAACTGAATATTCACATGAAAGATCAAATCACTGTTATTTTGACTTGTTACTATTTTTTTTTTCATCTAGATTGTTAACCCATCATTTTTATGGCATCTTACAGTGGTTGCTACATTTATAGCTTACCTGCTAGTCCAATTCATTATATAGACTAACATTTTGGAGGAGAATTTTAAAAGAAAACATCTTTATGAACTCACACATATTAATGTGAATCTGTCTCCCGTTTCTTTTCCTTTGGTGCTTCCTGATATCCTAAGAGTATTTCCTTACTTTCTGATTTAAATTTTTCTGGTTTTTATTTTCCAGTCATAAAAGAAGAAGCAAGCCTTATTGCAGCTAGTGCCAGATTTAAGCTTCACAGGACGGTGATCTTACAGCTGAAGATTCCAAAATTCACGAGATGGGAAAATTCTTGATGGGCTTTTTCTGTGGAGCTCACTCCCATTAGCAGAGATCCTCATGAGCATGAGAGGATGACTACTTTTAGTAGGTAAAGATTAGGTTTTTCTTTTTTTTTTTTTTTTTTTTTCTGTATAGACAGAGAAACTAAGATATACAGAATTTATGAGATTTGGCTGAAGACTTGGCAAGCCTAAAGCAATAGGCTCTTTTTTTTTTTTTTTCTCCTAAAGCACCTCATTCCCAAAGAGCCCTATGTGGCCCTGGGACAAACCCATCAGACCTCGTCCATCTCACACTGCCCCAGCGGGAATCGTATGAAACCTGTGATTACTGCTTGTATCACTTTGGCATCTGAAGGTATTAAGATCATTAGAAACAGCAGGAAGCCAAAGAAATGTTAAGGATCTAAATAGATGGGAGAGAAAAAGAAAAAGGTTTCTGTGTCACTTTTAAAGACGGGAAGCAGAGTCGGTGAGAAATGAAATTAATTCCCAAGAGCACACAAGGAATTTCTGGCAAAGTTGAGAATTTAACTTAGATGCCCTCTTTTTAAGTTCACTCTGTTGCTCTTTTAAAAGAAAGAAACAAATAAACCCTAAGTCGCCTGATTTTTCATACCCAGCTATCTTATGTGTAAAGTCAATCTAGGATATTTTTCAGATAAGGTTGTAAAGTTAAATCAACTGATATAATAAATTGAGCTGCACTCATCTGTGGGCTGAACATGAAGACTTAAACTCTGCTATAAATAAGATGGGCTACAGTTGGGGTGGGGAAAAGAAAAAACTGAATAATAAAAATTTATGTAGATTATAAATTTTTTTTTTGGTGTGATGATTGAGTTCTGCACAGCAGGTCTCTGGCTTAAGCATTTTGGAAGTAGTGGTAAAGATGTTTGTGGTGACGGTGTAGTTTTACAAAACTGAAAGGAAGCCCTGGATACTCATAATTTGCATGCATGTCACTGAGATGAGACCAGATGACTGAAGTCTCACTTTTAAAAATCAAGGTTTATCCGTTTGTGAGGGCTGAGTGGCCACAGCCTCCTAATCCGCTCCTGCTGTAGAAATCAATGGGGTTTTGCCTGCGATGCTGAACGGAGCAAAACTGAACCCTCAGTCTTCATATTGAAATGTTGCAATTACCTGTGCAGATTGGGTAATTGTACTCACAACTGGCTAGATGTTTAATTTTTAATATCAATTTCAAAATTGTTGAAAAACCCGCGTGCCAAATTATCAAATGCAGCTGACTCTGATCACAAAATTTTAAGTGCAGATACAAGAGGCTGTGCGTGTGGCTTTTAATCTATAAATGTTTGAGTTGGAGCAAAATTTTTATTTAGCTTTAAAAAACCCAACCTTCCAAGTAGTTAAACAGACCAGTGAAGATTCTAAAAATACAGTAAATGCTGTAAAAATGCCATAAAATTGATGAGTTAACAGTCCATCTGAAAAAATAGCAACAAGCCAAATTAACAGTGATTTGATCTACACGTGAATATTCAGCTTTGCCTCTGAGGAAAAGTAAGAAACAAACTCAATGGAAAGAAAAAATATTTTTTCAGAAACCCACTGCTGACAATTAGTAATGTGTTACCCCTCCAATAAAATATGATGATGATCTTGCGGATCCCTGACATGAGGTATCATTAAACAGTAGACCTAAATTCCTGCCGAAAGAGGAGGATATTTCTGTCTGAGTGATCCAAAGGTGCACTGCGATCAAGAAGTTGTCCACTTGTCAAGGACTCTCGCTCAGGAAAATACTGCTGTTAAGATTAACAAACCATAACTCATGCATGTGTGTTTCATTGGGATGTTCCAGTCAAGCTGCCGTTCGTCTTCGCAAAATGCTTTCTGGTCCAAACACTTAGGAAACAACTTAGAAGTCAAAAATAAAAAGGCTGAGATCTTTGTTCAGCATCTGTACACCTTTTCCAATGGCTCTTTCTCAGGAAAGCTCGCAGCCTGGCCTGAAATATAACTGTATAAGCCCTGAGGAAGAACTTCAGGGGTGGATTTACAGATGAGATGGTGATTGTAAAAATCCTGCCTTTGGTCTATTGTTGCGAGGGCAGTTAGGCTGGCAGATGCTCGATGATTCAAGTACCTCAGTTTCTGCCCTGCCCTTAGCAACGAGCAGTAAGGACAGTGCTGGAAGTGCTCATGGAAACACCATTTCCGTAGGTCATGTGTTTCCATCTGCCTAACCTGAGAGCAATGTGCTTCTATGGGGTCATTTCTGACCCTGGGTGCGGAGTTGGTGATCTCAGAGCCATCCTCGCTGTGGAGATTGTGTCAGGCCCAAGCAGGCTACAGGAAGCCTTCTGTGGGCCTTGCCCAACCTCACACCACTACGATAAGCCATGTTTCCTAAACTGCTTCTTAAACAGACCACTTATTATACAATCAAGAGTTATTAATATCATGGAATCACAGAATGGTTTGGGCTGGAAGGTACCGTTAAAGGCCATGCAGTCCAACTCCCCTGCAAGGGGCAGGGACTTCTCCAACCAGATCAGGTTGCCCAGAGCCCCGGCCAACCTGGCCTTGAACCTTTCCAGGGATGGGGCATCCACCGCCTCTCTGGGCAACTTGTTCCAGTGTTCCACCACCCTCACAACAAATAATTTCTTCCTGTTCTGCTGTGGCAAAGGATCCCTCCTCCCCTCAGATGCAAGTATTGCTGCAGCGAACAGCAAGGGTTTGGGGCAGTTGCTGGTCCCTGCAGTGCCAACACTGGGCAGCTCCCTGGAAATCTGATTATCCAGCTCCATGGCCCAAAGATTTTGTCTCTGTTTTCGCCCACTGCTCCCCAGCTCAGACTTCAGGACTCTCGTAAATGATGAGGAGGACATCTACCTCTCAGTCTTACACTGATGCTAACACAATAGGCAGTTCTTGTGTCAGTAATTACTGTGAATCTCAGGAGCTGTAACACTCAGTCCTGCCAACCCCTCCTGTGCAAGGCAGCCCGGCCTGCCTGGAGCCATGCTTACCAAGTTATTTATCGCCCTTCTACGGGTCTAAAAATCTGTGGCAAAGTCAAGTTTATGGCCTGCTGCTTGCCTCGCACCGCGCTCTGCGTTTCTGGGCATGGCTCATTCAAGCTGTGGAGCAAACTACCAGCGGGGCTGTAGCTGCAGGGATCGGTTACGGCGGCATATTTTTATTGTTGCTGGACTAAAATCTTTGGGATTGGGAGCTCCAGTGCAGGCGCCGTTTCCTAACGGCCACCCAGCATGCCCGTGAGGTTGTATTTCACCTGCGCTGCCGCCTGCTCCTCCGCCATCCAGCATTTTGCTTCCCTTACTCCTCGGAGGGTGGAGAAACCTGGAGCAACCCTCTGAAACACAGCCTCTGAACGAGCCCTGTGGCAGCAGGATTTATTTGTTGGACAAGAGCCGTACCCCCAACCGCCATAAGATTTGCCAGCAGCTTTTTCCGCAACAGCACGGTGCTCTGCTGGAGCAGCTTCCCGATTTATTTCCCCATGGGTGCACTAACAGAGGCCCTCTCCTCCCCCATCCTGCACCTTCTGGGTGCCAGTTTTATCCAGTCTGGGAATGATCTCTGTGTTTGATTTCCCAGCAGTTGAGGAATATAGCTATTTGGATTGGTTATGTAAAGGAAAAAAAAAAAAATTGAGAAGAGAAACGTTTTCTTCTGAATTATTCTCCTCTCAGCCCCTAGTGAGAACTCAGTTTCTTGCGTGCCACGCTTCTGAGCTTCACTCCTACAGTCATAATATACATGTTCATCAGTCCCCGAGCGACAGCTTCAAAAATGTGAGTTCCTGGGTCTGGTGTTGCCTTCCAGGCACAGATAACCTTTGCAACGCTTCCCTCTCTGTCAGCCACAAGCGGGATGCTTTGCTGAGTCCGTCCGGGAGCTGGGATCTAACTCGCTGCAGCCAATGCTCGGTATTTCACATCGATGCAGAAGGAGTGTTTTGGGGTCCTGGTAGGTCGGCACAGGTGAGCTAGTCCCTTGTGCAGACCATGTAAACCGTGCAGTATGTGTTAATCATCAAACCTGACATGACCAATTGTCCGGTTTGGTGTCCACTGTGCACAAAATTAAAAAAAAAAAAAAAATTAGACCAAGAGGAAAACCAGCAATTATTTTGTACCTAGGATTTCTGTGAATTAAGAAACTTTATAAACTTGACGCTGAGGTAATAAAGCAATGGGTATGAGGAGAACCTTGTTTTACAGAGCTGTTTGTGCACACTCTATTGCCTTTTCTGCTCGTTCTGCCTCAGTCGAGTCACGCAGTGAGCTTATGAAACGCAAACTCTGAAAGCCTAAACCTGTTAAAAATTCTTCCCGTTGCCAAACAAAGCAAAAGTCTTTCCACTTTGGAATGAGCAACTTTCTGTGATCAACTAAATCTGTTCTCTGATGAAAATAAATGTAGGATTCAGATCAATGAATCCTGTGTGCGAAAGGGAAAGAAAGAGAGAGTGGGCGACTGGAAGTGAGAAGTGGAAGGAGCTGGGTATCCTTCAGTTTCCAGATCTGCACATTATAGCTAATAAAAAAAAATATAATAGCTTGTAGTATTTCCAGCACAAATGGGAAGCTGTGACTGTACAGTCTGCAGCGAGCTTGAATCATATGAACCAAATGGAATATCCTGTAGATTTTCTACAGATCTGCTCCGCGCACGCTTTCAAATAACCTCTAACAAAGGCAATGAATTGCCGCTGCCGTTGTAAAAATCTCAGTGTGCTGTGCTAATGTGATCCTAATGAAAAGTATCTTAAAGAACAGAAGTTCAGATTACAGGAACTTCAGTAAATAAATCTGATGGCTCACCTGCATCTTTTTACCGGGATATTTTTTTCATTGGTTTTTAAGGAGAAGCAGGTGTGGGGCAGTAGTGACTAATTCACACTGCAAAACCAAAATGTTGTGTGGTTTGCTGCTTCTGTGATCTCTCTTCCCCACCCTCTGAGCTCTGCCATGTCCTGGCAAAGATTCAGCTCCTATATGAGATAGCCAATATCGGTCCTGTATTAGACAGATGATTAAGTAAGGTGAGAGGACAAAAAAGCAGGGACGCTAACTCCCCACAGAGTTCCATTACTGATCCATTCCTGGGAACACCATTAGCTCAGGAAGAAAAGAGCAAAAAAAGTAATGATCCAACGCTCAATACATGGGGCAGCCGGTAAGTACTACCTGCAAGGATGTCCACTCAACCCACGCAACTCATTGCAGCATTACCTTCTGCCCATGGGGTACTGATAATTCTCACATATATTGGGAGAAATTTGTCCTGGGTGTGGTTCAGTGAGTGATAAGTCTTGTTTCAGGTCATGGCGTGCTTGTTACAGCTTCATTCAGCTGAAATGCATGTTGGCACCCTGCAAGGAAGTTATTAGAGGCTGGAGTAAGCGCAAAGGTAGATTGTGCTTATTGTGTTCTTGTCATGAAGTTACTGCTGCCGTCTAAGCAGATGTATATCAGAAGTACACAATGCAGAACTCCTTTAATGGCACGTACACAAAAAGAAATGGGTTTTTGTGTAATTTTTTTTCTTGTCCTAGGGTGGAGGGAAGATTGACATCCCATTGACCTGAGATGATTAAAACATGACCTGCAGTCCTAACAGGGTCCTTTATTCATCCACTTTTTGTTTAAGATTAAGCAGCCTTTTTCTGGATAACCTCATCTGAGGAAGGACGAGGGAAGCTGCAGAGACTATGATGCTCTGAGCAAACAGGCGAGACATTTCTATCCTAGATCATACTTGGAGCTTGGGGCTGGGATCATACTTGGAGCTTCCAGAGCGTTCGCTATCGACCTGACGTTGCATTGGGCAGTAAACTTCCCATTGACTTTGCAAGGCTTCTAGCAAAGATTGTCCTGAAACGCGTCTCTCATGCGCACCTGCGAGTGGGAATTCAGCACGAACCTTTGCCGCTTGAATTGGTGGCTGCAGCCCCGCTCCGGAGCTGGTCTGCTCTTCACAGAACGGGCTACAATGCTGTCAGTATGAGTGTCTATATAATGTACCTCTCCTTAAACGGTTACGGCTTTTCCTCTCTTCTGTTCAACCTTTCCTTTTTCCCAAGAACGTATTTCATCTTCCCACACCCATGCTGGCAATGCTAGTAACTCTGAAGGGGACATTGCCTTTCATATTTCAGAAGCTTTCACATTGTGCAGATACTGAAGACTCTCGAAACTATTAAAGTTATATGTAAGGGAAATTCTGGTAACATTATTAATGCCTGTCATTTTAAAGATAAAAGCATTTCCTCAGTCTCCTTGTGATCTGATGGATTTACTGGCATATAAAATTAGTACCTTTCAGTCTTTGAAACCAAGTTATGTCTTAGTGACCTGATTCTCCCCAGATCAACACACAGCCCCATGCAGGTGTGAGTGCTTTACAGGGACCTGATCCTGCCTCGGTGGGACTCGGTACCCCTGGCATGTGTGGAGAGTTAAAAAGAAGAGCCTTGAGGATAATGGCTACGCTTTCAGTGTGATATAGAGAAGATGCAAATTACCACTCACTAACCTTAAGTGTTCACATATCATGCACGGTATCTTTCTGATGCTCCTTTTTTCGTTCTGAGTGGTTTATTGTAGTCGCCGAGTATCTCTGAATGTCCCCATGTAATTACGGATAAGATACTCACTATTACTCAAAGTATTACCATGAGGAAACCATTACAAATACATTTTATCATTGTACTATCACTACTATTGTTATGATTCTTTTATTTTTTATCCCTATTTTCAGTGGGTTTCATAGTAAAATTACCTTTGAGACTAAAACTTGACATTTGTTGTTCTCAAACCAGAGCAAACAGAAAAATAAAATGCTGAATAAAATCCGTGCAGTCATTTCAGAACAATGAAGCCGAGGAAATATTATGGTTTTTTAACCAACTAAGTGTCTCCTTTTTTTTTCTTTTTTTTTTTTTTTTTTCCATTACAGAATCTCAAGTAGAGTTTGAATGTAAAGCTCTAAACTTGGCTTGTACACAGTTTTCAATGAAGATCACATGCTTTTGTGAGTTTGGAAAAAATGGTTAAGCAGCACATTACATGCACAGTATATATTATTTTTCCATGCTGCTTCATCCAGCTCAATCCTATGGGACACAGAGACTGCCTGAGAAATGGGCAATGCCGTCGATTCCCAATGAAACCACTCCGAGCGGAGAACTTCTCAGCCCCAGGGGACATGGACGCGCAAACTTCATGTCCTTCCCACCTTTACAATGGCTGCAAACCATTAAGCCTGTCTGCCATGTGAAAACTAGGGCTTCTCTTCAGCTGAATTCACAGAAACCTATTTTGGCTGCCTGTAGTAATCTGGAGTATCGCCCTAACTCGGCACTTCCCAAGCTATTTTCTCCAACTCTTTCTTCCTCCATGAACTCTGTCCCTCTCTCTAGTTAGCTCAGGCCAGACCCACGGTGTCCTGGTTATCCTGCTTCCCGCCTGGGAGCCAGCTCACGTCCTCCCCTCGCTGCTGTCCCGAGCTGATCTTGCAGCCCCCTGCACTCCCACCGCCGTGGGGACATGCCCTACATCTTGGGAATAGTTGCCGTAATTAAACCCTTCAAAATCGAGGAGCCTGCAGGGTTTGATTTATGGGGAGAAGCCATAAACTAAATATAGCTCTGCTAAACGATGAATACATTGGGATTAATAGCTTTGCAGAAGTAGATGGCATGCATGTTCACGGAACAAAAAAAAAATTATTAAACAGGAGTGTAGAGTGAGGGGTGAGGAGGTGAAACTGAACTCAGCGAATCCTCATATGTACCTCATGGTCTTCTCTTTGAGATGGCCCTGGGCAAGAAATCTTACTCCATTCCGTCCCTTACACCCTGGCCCATGCCTTCCTTTTCCCATCTTTTCCTGCATTTCCTCGTGCCTCTACCTCCTCTCCTTGCTCCATTGCCCCTTCTCCTGCAGCTCAGCCAAGGATGCTCCAGCCGGATGGTGCAGGCAGGGGATGCGGGCAGGGATGCGGGCGAGCCCCTGATGCTGAAGTGCCTCTTCAGGCTCTCTCGTTAGCTGGCAGCGGTCCTGGTGGTGGCTTCTCCACGGTCATTATGGGATGGCAAATCCGCAATGCTCCGTTGAGAGATCTAACAAGCTGGAGATTGCTTCAGGCAGGTGCTGTTGTGAGGCCTAATTTTGCTGGCATTAAATGCCAATTCATTTTTTTTTTTTTGCAGGAGCACTAAATTGTGCTGTTTTAAAACAGGAAGTCTATGTTAAAAAGCTGTGTAAAACCATTATGTTGTAGCCAACACTCCAGGCTTTTCTAATTAGGTCATTTGGAAAAAAGATGACCTTTTAGTTTCTGTGCGGCTTTTCTAGGGTCACATGTTTCCAATTATCATTTGTATTTTACTGTACGAAAGCTGTTGACAAGCTGTGACTCTGTGTGTGCGCACGCGTGTGCGTGTGTCTGTGTTTTGGTTTGTGAGAGAGGAAAAAGGGAAAAAAAGAGAGAGGGTACACATGCTTTATAGGGTTGCTGTGTGCAAGTGTTTGTCCAACAGAAGAGGACAAAAACAATGTGTGCACTAATTTTAAGCTGGTCCAGTTGACATCAGCTGAATCTACGGGATGAAGAAACCCAGACGAGTTTGTGTCCTTTTCAGCCAGCTTCCCTTGCACTTGTCCAAAGGCCCTTCATGAACATTTGCGCTCTTTTGGGTTGAGCATGGCGTAAAACAGACCACTAGGAAAGAGCAAATGGCTTTTCATCTTCTTTACAAATGCTAGCCAGAAAGTCAATGAAGAGATGACTCTATGATAGGGGTCAATACAGAAAGAAAGATTTTAAAAAAGAAAGAAAATCTGCATTTTTAAAGATGCATTTTGAGTATAAAAAATCTGCCATCCGAAGCAGAGAGAGATTACAAATGCTTGACTCACACCAGGTCTTACACTCAGCACTTGCAAGGAACATAACTGTAGACCAACCCTTGCTTCTTGTAGAAAGGTACGAAAGTATAAGAAAATGCCTTGACCTCTGCATCCGTTGGTTATTCCATGGCTAAAAGCACAGAGACTTATAGCATCTGTGTGGTTATGTGCATCGTGTTGACAAGGCATCAGGTTGACAATGTGACAAGGGTAGCATGTCATGTCCTAGACACTGAGCTTAAATGAACATGAAGCTCCAGGCATGCAGTTCTGGGTGCAGATGGAGGTGGAAGCAAGTTGTTGCTGTGCCTAGGGAAGCTGTGAGAGCCTGGCTGAGGCAGCGGAGCTGTGGCCACAACTTTCTGTGACAGGCACGAGGGTACTGGTGAGCAGGGGTGAGTGGGCTGGCTCCTCTACAAGGAGTGTTTGCTGCAGGGCAGCTGAAGAAGGCATAGCTCTTGTCCAGGGCTCCAACAGAGTCATCGTGTTGGGATGGAAAAATAGGGAAAGGGACATTCAGGACATTTTGTCAAAGAGGACAATATGTGTAACGCACACTTTAAGTGACACTTGGTAGTCCAGTCTCTTGCACTAGAATTGAAATCTGACTTCACCTATTGGTTCTATTGCTTGAAAATAAAAAGTGCTGCTCTTTGAACGACAGATGCACTTGTGAACTTTGGAACCAGACCACCAGCTTGTCTAAAAGAGTGTTTTCACTGTCTCTGCTTCAGCTGAGAGCTTAGTCCTTAATTAATAGCTCATCTGCTGTACATCCCTGCTTAAACTGTGGTAGGTAGTAGTAAATTTTGTGGTGCAATGAATTGTTAATAATTCAGAAGATTTTCTGACCCACTGTAGTTGTTCACTGGGCACTCACTTATTTCATTTGTATAGTAACTGCAAAATGAAAACAAGATCCTCGAGATCTGACACAGGGTTGTACTCACTGTTCCAGGAATGAATTTCATCTCATAATTTCTTATAGGAAAAATCTGTTTACGAAGAAGACTGAGAAGGGGAAAGAGTTCCCATATGTGAGTACTGCTTTACAAAGATTATACTATGGCTTCATGTGAAAGAGAGCGAGCATATTTTATTTCAGGAAAGTTCATGAGGCAACTTGTAATTAGAATGCAGTTTGGTCAATTTTTACAGAGAGTGCATCTCATGGGTTAAAAATCGGTTGTGCAGTAGAAGCATGGGCAAATGACTATTATTGTGGATGGCCGTGATTCAGAAAAGCACTGAACAGGTGCTGGATGTTAAACTTGAATTTCTGGATGTCAGTTTTGAAACAAGGCACCAATACTGCACAGGCTTCCCAACTGCAATCTGAAATGTTGCTATGACAGTTTTCAAGGTTCCTTTAGTTCTTGGTTATCTGTAGGTGGTTGCCAGGAAGAGGCACAAATCAGCATTTGTGGAAAGCTGAGTTACCTATAAATTGATGTTAAAATCTATTTGGCATTTATTTATTTTTTTTATATATGTGCAAGTAACTCCGTGTAGACACACGGAGAAAGACACACACACACACGTGAATCTATAGATTTCACTTGAATTTGGTGACTCGTGGTGCTGGACCTGCCATCAGCACCCTGTAGGTCTAGAAGAGAGCTTTCTACGTGGCATGGCTATCGAGCACGGATGTCCAAATGCTGTGGCATTTACCTTGCAACCGTCATTTACAGCACTTATTACACGGCTTCACTGGGGTTCGGAGCTGTGTAACGTCTTCCGCCCTCTTTGCGTCTGGCTGCTTGAGCAAACACTTGATTTTGAAGTGAAAAAGAATAGACAGACATGTTTCCGTGAAAAGGCTGTACTTAATATGTTAGAATGGCAGAACCAAGCTGAAAGCCAGACAATCACATCACAAACATAAAAAACCCCCCCTGCTTTTAATCTTGGTCTGAAAAATTGTTGAAGAGTAAGTTTAGTTACAGATCTCCATCCAGCCCGGAGCAATGATATTGTAGTAAATTTTCAATGTAAAACTTCTGGTTTTCTAAGGAAAAAGTAAGATCATTAGGCAAATCACATGTAACTTGCTTTCTTATTTGTGAGACTAACAGTAAAATTTGGGTGATTACCAAGGAGTGGGGACACTGTCAAATCAGTGTTTTTGAGAATTTCTGTTACGAACAAGGTAACAAACTTCTGGAGAGGTCTACTCATGCTGTGTGCCAGACTGCAGAGTTGCCATGTGAAATCAGTTCAACCCAAATCTGAGCAGGGATGCTTTGAAAGCATCTGAACTTCACCAGGACCACCTGAGTGCTTAAAGGGAATCATACCTTCAAACACTTCAGTCAGTGTTGCAATTACTTGTGTAAGGTCACACCTGGACCCAAATCAGCCCCCTTCCAGGGAAAGCAAAAGCAAGCAAGCCTCCACAGTGCACACCTGCAAGTATGAGAATCCCCTCTTGCTGGATAAATCCCTATGAAACCTGACCGATCTTGAGCTTAAGGTCCCTTCCAACCCAAGCTGTTCTGTGGTTATCCATGTCTCTATGTGTGTGCCTTGCACAACTGCTGTCCTGGGTTTGCACACACAGCTCCTGCACTGTCCCCCTCCCCACATCGGGTTGGCAATAGCTTGGTTACACTCAGCATTTTTTTTCCCATGGTGCCAAAATGAATGGGTCTGAAAACTGGAGAAAGGCGTTAATTACTTCTGGTTTCAGATATGTTGGGTAGGCTCTTTCCTAACGCCAGTCCAGCGCCTAATCCCGGGGTTTTAATTTCGTTTTGCTCCTCTCCCCATTCCTCCAGCCACATAATTAGTCCTGCCACCTCCAGATCTATATGAAGAGAGTTACAATTAACCAAACATTTTGATAACCCAAGAGCAGCAGGAGCAATAGTTCTGGTCTGTGCTTTAATTCTTGGGTCAGAGCTTTTCTGTCTGTGTTACTTATATCACACATTGCCTTGAGCAAATATAGCAAGTAATAAGAAGTTCCTGAGTTTATAATTGAGTTTGTTGAATATCTTCCAAGTCTTCTCTGCTCTGTTTCCTACAGGGAAGAAGCAAAATGTACCCAGAGCATAAGACTAAAAAACCACCAGAAAAACTAGAAGGAAATGGTTAAATTGACCTACATACTAGCAATTTTGCTGACCAGATTATTTAAAAGGCTAAAGGGCTGCAGATGTCAAATCCATATATGTATCAGTAAAATGATCATGATAATCACAGCTTATAAAATGGAGCTGAAATGCTTCATTAGGTACTGACAGTTTCTAAACCATGTTGTCACTTTCTGAAAATGTGTCACACTGGCATTTATGTTTTTTTTTTTTCTAGATATGGAAAGAAAGAAATAGAGAATTGCGCTGTGAAGCAGGGATGAGCTGAAAGCAAATCAAAAAAGTCTCTTAAAGAGATCACCATTCTGTTTCAGCAAAGCAGGACAATGTATTAAATAAAACTGCTCTTAACCTGTTGGGCACTTGAATCCCTTGGGTTTCCTGTAGTTATTCTATTGAAAAGGAGGCTTAAGAAGTACAGATTTCAACCGCTTTTCAATTGTCTGTAGCTCCATGTAAGGAAAAGTAAAATTTAAAGGTAAAGTGAATTCACTGCTACATTTGTATTACAGTAACTTGCACTTGGAATTGTTCTTTTTAAAAAATTGTTGTTTTTTTTTTTTAATTTTAATTTGTGTTCTGGATAATTTCTTTTATGGTTTCTCCAATATAGTTTACTTGTTAGTTTTAAGGATATACAATTATCTGTATTTCTTTCATGTACAGCTCCCGTCCATCAATTTACAAGGGTGATTCTTGGAAAGAGAGGAATATTTCACTCAGAAATATGACATCTGCTTATGGGCAAAATATCCCCTTGTGTAGGCAAAAGAAACAATATGCACCTAAGCCCCTCTTTCAAAAAGTAGTGTAAGCCGTACCTTAATAATGACTGTGCCTACTTCTGCATATCTTAAAAATGGCGCCTTTCATGGAAGCTCCATAAAATAAGATTCCCAGTTTGAGGCCACAGATAGGCAGCACACATGAAAAGACACCGAACTGATCTGTGAAGTCCCTCCTGCGGGGGATTTCCTAGCAAGAACAGCTTTTCAAGTGAGCCAAAACAGCTGGTAGAAGCGGCCTAAGTAACCATTTTCCATCTATTACATGTAACCACCAAAATAATTTGCCTTATAATACGGAGGCATCACAAGGCTGCTCTGGATTACACCCCTTTCATTTGTTTCACAAGGATTTATAAGTATTCTTCTTTATTTTTTGTTCATGTACTTCACGGTCACCACAGCCCATAGCCCTAGGAAGCAACCAATGAGCTGTCATAAATAAGTTATGGATGTACTGTACTGGGGCAATGCTCCTCAACCAGATAAAGAGAGTGGCGAGGAGACTTCAGCTAGGCTTGCGTCAAAAGAATTAGACTGGGCCCAATCCTAGCAGTAAGAATGAGAATAAGAATGATTACCTGCAAGGTGGTCAGGGGTCATGTAAGAGCCAGGTGAGATCATCTTGTATTTTAAGATATCAAATGAAAAAGTGGAGAACATTTACCTATTAAGATCATTTCCTAATCATTCTTATAAGATTTTAATGAGTGACAAACTGACTCTGGATACAAATTTATGATTTCCCAAAATAACAATTTGATTGGTTTGAGTGATGTCTTGCATCAAGTAATCACAGGTAATTTTGCTTCTGAAGCGATTCGACTTTGCCAGTCTATCACATCTTCCATGTGCACAACTCTGTTTCCACGGCTGTATCTCTGTTCTTTGTCTGGTGTAACGCCCAGAGCCCCAGAGAGTTTCTCCTCCAACCTTTCTTCCTGTCCTACGCACAGACCAGCTCACAGACAGGTGTCTGCTCATCTAGCTATTTTCTTCTCTTTATTTCAATGTTTCTCATGATCTACTGTCAACCTTCGGTCTTGTTGAAAACTCAGGTTTTCAGCAGGGTGGGAAAATAGAAAGAATTAAAATGAGAACGGCAAGCCTTTGTGACGTCGTTTTTCCCCACTGCCGTCTCTATGACATCAACAAAGCTCAGAGAGGAGGAAATTGTCCCTAACCACTTTCCAGATAGCGTGGCAATAGAAGAGAGGGAAAGGACAGATGTGCTGCTCCTGCCTGAGTGAGGCTGATCTGAAAAAAGGAATTCTTCCACTTTCCTGCATTTCTTTGTGCAACCACAGCTTGCCCAAGAAACAGCGTTAACACACATCTTGCATTGTACCCGGGAGTCCTGAAGCCACGCTTTTCTGCTTTGATGCCAAAGTCAGGCCTGTGAACTGCTGTTGCACACCTAAATAAATATGGTTTGCCTTGAAGGGAAAGGTCTTAGCAGAGGAAAGGTATTTAGCATTTCAGATACAGTGTTCGTATCAAATTCTCCGACACAAACGCCTCCCCCTCCGGTGTAACTGCCCTCGGTTTGTCTGTACGTATGGATGTGCGGATGAAGGTCGCAGCGAGCAAGGAGGCAAAGATGAAAGAGCCAGAGCGGTATTGCTGGCTGGAGGAACGAACCTATTACAAAGGAAAAGTTCAGTCATAAACCACTCCGCAACAATGGCAGAGGACCCGCTTAGAAGTGTGGATGCTGTTGGCTGACGCGCAGCGCAAAACCAGGCAACTGCTCGCCAGATGTGCTCAGCTGTATGCGTGCTACCCCATCTTGTCACATACCGCAACTGCCTTGCTTGGGGTGGGCTGTGAGAAGCAGAAAGGAAGGCCAGGGCGAAGCTGACATTTTTCTTTTTCGCTGTTTGTTTTATATCCTCCCACTCCTAATTTTCCTCCTCCTACACCCTGGTGCTGCATACTGATGAGAAAATACTTGGTTCAGGCCCAAGCATTTATTTTTGGTTATTAAGGTTGGTGCTGGCTGCTCAACCTACACTTTCTAAGTTGCCAGTGTTGCACGGGGCTGTTGCTTTTGCATTGTCAGCATTTAAAGGCATATTTTAAAAGATTTTTTAAAAGAAAATATGCACACACACCTATGTGCACTCCTCTGGGTACAGATGAATGCACATACACAGCCTCCCATCCCATACGTTGAATTAGGTAGAAGAAACTGCCTTTTGTCAGATTGCAAAAATACCTTGTCCTTTACAGCTCTTTTGAGCAACACCTGTAAAAAGAAAGGAAAATAACAGGGGAAGGTGTTGGCTGATGAAATAAGAGAGCATGCTGTTAGGAGAAGAGTGTGCTACTGACAGATATGAGGACACGTGGTATCATAAGAGGACATATATGTTTCTGTCCGTGTGGAAAGTGAGTTATTCTGTAAGTGGATACAAAAAAAGTTAGGGAAAGACCCTAGGATGACGTGATCCAAACAATGAGCTTCCTCCTCATTGATTGTGGGGGACAAGAAATCAACGAAAACTCCAGTCACCACATGGGACACTCAGCTTCCCTGCTAGATCTTCGTACGACCGAAAGCAAACCGTTTCCCAGGATCCCAGAGATCCCAGATCTGCTCAGCATCTTTGCCTTCCCTTGGTGAGCTTTGACTGAGGCATTTTCACTAATGCCGTCACAGGACTCACCCCCCAGGTGAGGTTCAAGCTGAAGCCTGTCTTAGACTAATGCTTCCCTGGTTGGAGAAGAGAGACGAGCAGGAACAGTCTGGTGACACACTGTATGGCCACGTTGCCTTGTTCTTTTTTTTTTCTCTGGATTTGTGCCATAGATATCGGGTGGTGATGACCAATGAGAAAAGAAGCGCAACAGAGAGTGCTACGACAGCTTGTGACATTTTGCAGTTGTCCCATTCACCAGTCTTCCAGACCTTGAGATGATATTTTGGAAAATTTCCTTGAAAGAATTTGGACCAAGAGCTACCAAGTTGCCAGGTCCTTTCATCCTTCTGGAGGTGATCACGGCAAGAACCCTGGGCTCAGGCGCAGAGCATTTCTGCCTTCTGCAGTCATGCTAGGAAGCTAACGAAACTGGCTGGTAGCAAGCTCGAGCAAAAATATGTGCTAACCTGTTGCGGTAACTCTTGCTGTGATTTGTTTTAGGTAAGCTGTCTCAAGAAAACCTCGTTGAGAGCTCACTGCTATTGCCAACTGCCTTCTACAGTCAAGGAACAACTGTGTGTTCCTTCTGAAATTGCAGTCTTCATCACAAGCCTGGATGCTGGCAGGAACACTGTCTTTTAGATGTCTTGCTTTAGGAAGTCCTGCGGTGGCTGAGACGGTAGTGCTGGTGTTCGCCATGCCCCCCAGACAAGGAGTGCGCTGGGGATGCCCAGCGTTGGCAGCTGAGCATTAAAGCTGTCCTAGTTTAGGCGTCTTGCTGGTCTTCCTTCAACAATTTTCCACGATACAGGCCCAAGGATCCTCTGCACTGGGGTGTGTCAGTCACTTCACATCACGGCGTGTGAAGCAGAAGGCAGCTCTGTCCGCCCAGGAGCTGTAGTGCATGACAGCTGTGATAGCAGCTGGGGCTCTGTCCTCCTGGCTGCGGGAAAAGGGCCTAGAAAGAGGTCAGCAAATCTGTACAGAGACATTGTGATGCTCATCCCTTCATGTAGAAAATGTAGAAAGTTTTTTTTTTTTTTTCCTCAGCATTTTAAAGCCAGAGTTTGAGTACATCTCACTCTGAAGAAAGTCTCAGCTACTGTTTTTGCCCTGATGGTCGATGTACCATGAGGGTCATGGAGAGATTAACTCCTTGGAAACTACCACGAGCGGGCAGAAAGGCTGGCCCTGAGCTGAGAGCACCAATGGGGATGATGGGCCTGGTGCAACAAATAAGGCAAGCGCACAGACTGGATGCTTGGAGATCTCCAAAGTCCCAGACTAAAGGGTGGGCAGCTCTACCTCAAAAGCCAACTGGTATTTCCCCCCGTTCTTCCCCAACCTGCAATACTCTCTGCCTGCCCGGAGCAATCTCGACAACACTCACACGCCTGTAAACACCGGCGAACCAAGTACACTAAATCTATGCATGGCTATTTTTGGTAAGCTAAAGGAAAAATAGCAGCCTGCACTGGGAAAGCCTGGGAGTCTGCCAAGGCCATGATGTAAAGCTTTCCGAGTGAATGCTATGGCTGAATCAGTAAAAGCATGTCTGAGTCAGGATATGCTGTAAGATCTTGCCTTCTGAAATTAAATCCCTCCTCTCTCTCAGAGAGGTAATATTTCATGCTGTTAACCCTTTCTTCTCTGCAGAGGAGCGGGCGTTAAAGCTGCATAATTCAAAAGATTCATTTAATTTAGGAGGAAACGCTTTGTCTAGTATTCAGCATTTGGCTGCTAACAGTGAAGTCTGAATCTACTAACGAAGCCAGAAATTCCCGATGGAGAAATAAAGAAAACCACTGGTATTTTCCTAGAGTCTTTTTGTTTTTAAATCACATCAGTGGATTCTTGCACAAGTCGTATCCAAATAGCTGCTAGCTCAGAAAAGGCAGCAACTTTGAAAAATATATTTCTATATTTCCCCTCTTAGTTTTTACTCTGTGTCCCCTTTCAACCAGGCTTAAGTCAACTTTCTTCTTCTGCAACACACAGATAAAGTTGTCAACAGGGCCGTCCCATGAAAGGAGATGGATCAAGCAGCAAAACACTTTTCCCCGTAACTGGACCACAGATTATTTCCCTCAGCCTTTCCCTGGCACCCTTGCAATAAAGGCAATTCCGGGAACTTTTCTGACTTTTCACCGGAGAGGTTTCCTGCTGCTCTCACTGCTGCTCCCAGGATTTCTTTATCTGCTGTTACCACCTTGGGCGCCTTTCCTCTTTCCTCGCATCTCCAAATATATGCTGTTCTCCGACTTTCGCTTTGGGAGAAGCCAGGATCTGACAGGAACCAGTGGAAAAATCGAGCTCATCCTTATGTAGATTTGGGGCTGTGCTGAGAGGCAGAGTTTTCTCAGATGGCCGTTGGGCTCGTGCCTGGCAGGTCAAACATCTCGCCGCAAAGCTCGGCACGCTGCAGAGGATATAGATGGTACAGACAGGTGATGTTTTGAGGAAGGAGGGGAGAAAAACTGCGCAAGAACGTAATCTTCCCTGCAAATAATGAGAGATTCCGGGGTAAAGCTAAAAAACCACGAGCTTGTAAATTTTATGTAACTGTATGGCACGTCTGACCACAAGCTACATGCTTAACTCACCAGGTAAATGAAAGCAAAAAGATTTTTTTTAAATGATGATCTAGACAGGCTTCTTGCTCTTGATCCTAGCTGCTAATCACCTAGGAGCTTATTCACAACGTGTCCGAAAAGTGTGAGATGCAAATATTGATATTTTCAGAAAATAAGCAAGCTGATCAAAGACTTCGCAGTCCTGTAACATCAAACTCATATCTTATATGTCCACACCTGCTTCTGAGATGTTATTGGAGTACACTGCCTCAAAACCTTAGTGTAGCTCTGTGGCTCATGCATCATAGGTTTTCATAGAATCATAGTTTCATAGAATGGTTTGGGTTAGAAGTGACCTTCAAAGCCCATCCAGTCCAACCCCCTGCAAGGAGCAGGGACATCTCCAACGCGATCAGGTTGCTCAGAGCACTATCCAACCTGGCATTGAATGTTTCCAGGGATGGGGCATCCACCACCTCTCTAGGCAACCTAGAATAGTGCCTCACTTTCCTCAATGTAAATTTTTTTTCCTAATATCTAATCTTAATCTACCTCCCTCTGTTTTAAAACCATTACCCCTCATCCTGTCACAACAGGCCCTCCTGAAGAGTTTCTCCTCATCTTTCCTGTAGGCCGCCTTTAGGTGCTGGAAGGCTGCTATAAGGTCTTCCTGCAGCCTGCTCTTCTCCAGACTGAACAGCCCCAATTCTCTCAGCTTGTCCTCATAGAAGAGGTTCTCCAGCCCTCTGATCATCTTTGTGGCCTCCTCTGGACTTGTTCCAACAGCTCCACATCCTTCTGATATTGGGGGCTCCAGAGCTGAACACAGTGTTGCAGGTGGGTTCTCACCAGAGTGGAGTAGAGGGGCAGAATCCCCTCCCTTGACCTGCTGGTCTCGCTCCTCCAGGATGTGGTTGACTTTCTGAGCTGCAAGAACACATTGCCGGTTCATGTTGGGCTTTTCGCCCACCGGCACTCCCAAGTCCTTCTCTTGCTCCATTCTCCGCCCAGCCTGTATTTGTGCCTGGGGTTGTCCCAACCCAGGTGCAGGACCTTGCACTTGGCCTGGTTGAACTTCATGAGGTTGGCACGGGCCCACCTCTCCAGCCTGTCCAGGTCCCTCTGGATGGCATCCCTTCCCTCCAGCATGTCAACCATACCACACAGCTTGGTGTCCTCAGCGAACTTGCTGAGGGTGCACTCTATCCCACTGTCCATGTCGCCAACGAAGACGTTAAACAGGGCTGGGCCTGGCAGCAAACCCTGAGGAGTGTACTGTATGCCCAAACAGAGATACAGACATGGACAGGTATGAAAAAGATTTCATGTCTTTATTTATGGAACGGTATTGCTAGCTCAAGCTAGACCAAAGATTGCCATCTCCATTGATGCAAGTGGTCTTCCACCACCTCAAATTAAAGCTGCCATCACAAAACTGCTATGATTATTTCTGCAGTGATACGTGTGGGATTTGCTAGGCAATCAGAAAAGCCTTTGAATTTCAGGGTCCTTTTGGGTGGTTCAGGCTGGCTAACTGGGAGACCTCAGCGCTTTGAGCACTGGTCCTGACTTGCAACAAAACCAGATAATAACAATAATGTAAAATATTGCAGAACATGAAGTTTTGTTTTACGGTGCACAGACAAGTGGCAGTTCCAAAACTGCCGTGGGAAGTGTTGTTGTTCCTCACAGCCCTGCACCCCTGCCCACTGCGGAGGTGGGCCGGCAGGGATGCTCCTGCAACCCGCCTGGTACTGCTGCCAGTCTTGGGGTGCTTGAGCCAGGGAAAGGGTGCATAAGGTGGTTTGTATGAAAGATGTAAAACAAAATAAAGTTGTATTGTACCGATTTACTGCCTCCCATGACAGCTGTTTATCCCCTTTCTGCCGCTTCTCTCACAGAGGCCATTTAAATCTTCAGGGCATTTTAACCTTCTTTTCCTTCTCTCGGTCACAGGAGATCTGTCCCATGGCAGCTTACCCTCCTGACTTTTTTTTTTGCATTCAAGGCTACGTTTTTGGCCCAAGCTGTTCTTTGTGCATTGCTCCTCCATGAATCTGCCTTACGGCTTTTCGCTGGGGTACAGGCGCTGGCACGTATTTCCTTCCAGCAGCGTTCTGTTCAATTAGTGCTCTATGACAGGTTGTGGTCCCTACTCCGCAGCAGCTGGGGAGTTGAAGCATAAGCTTGTTTTTTTGGGTTTGTTTTTTTTTTTTTTGGTTTGGTAGCCCTACAGAGGCTTCTCCATCAAGATCTGAATCTCTGGTGAACAACTGAATCTCATTCCCTGCTCATTTGCATTGTATGCCTAGCATCTTACTTTGCATTCATCTATATTTATGATACATAGCAGCATACAGGCAACTCCTTTCAGAGCAATTTTCTTGATGTCATTAGCCTTGCTGGTAACTCGCTAAATGAACAGGGAAAGGGTTTAGGAGGATTCAAACAACCATTAGATAATTATGTCTACAAAAGCACCATGACGTGTTGTATCTAGACAAGGGAGCGGAAAAATGGTGCCAGGTATTAGCAGAAGCAAGTTTCAGGTGAATAGCCAAAAATATTAAGTGATTCTCTAAACCAGTTGAAGTCCCACGACATCCCGCATGCCCCGTATCTGCCCGCAGGTTCCCAGCTCTCAGGATTTTGCTATTCCTTGCTGGCAATCTTTTCCACTTTTCCTGACAGTTCTAGGCCCTTCAGGACATATCTGCTACCACTGTGCCTCAAAGCTGCTCTCCTTTTTCATCCAAACCCTCTGGCGTGCTCTCCTTTGCAGTTTTGAGAGATGACAATGACTCAAATGGGTTGGAAGAGGCCTCAGCTCCGTACCAAAGCTCAAAGTGAGCTACCTCAAAGATATAATGCCTTGTGCTTGTTAGGGGATTTACATGATACCCATCATTAGCTTGCTTAAGGCAAATTAAGTGGGAAGAGAGCCAGCATGTCAGAGCTAGGCATGCATTTTGTGACCAAATTTAAACGCCTTTACTACGAGAGCTGGTTGTAATGAAACAGCAGTATGGACTTGCACCTACAAACCTGCTTGTTCCTACAAGGTTTTAAGGGAAACTCTTGAGCAAAGTTGCAGCAAAGGGGTATAAAATATTAGCAGGCCTTGTGGGAAAGGAGATGACTGCTGTCACCCTCCACTGTGAAAAGAAAAGCACAAGCAGTTTGTGCGTGCTTAAAAAGTTGTGTTGCAAACAGAATCACAGAACAGCTTGGGTTGGAAGGGACCTTTGATGTCCATCCAGTCCATCCCCCATATCTCCAACTAGATCAGGTTGCTCAGAGCCCTGTCCAACCTGGCCTTGGATGTTTCCAGGGATGAGGCAGCCACCACTTCTCTGGGCAACCTGGAACAGTGTCTCACCATCCTCGCTTATGTCTAATCTAAATCTACCTCCTTCTATTTTAAAACCATTACCCCTCATCCTGTCATAGCAGGCCCATACTGAAGAGTTTCACTCCATCTGTCTTGTAGGCCCCTTTAGGTACCAGAAGGCCACTCTAAGGTCTCCCTGGAACCTCCTCTTCTCCAGGTTGAACAGCCCCAACTCCCTCAGCTTGTCCTCATAGAAGAGGTGCTCCAGCTTTCTCATCATCTTCGTGGCTTCCTCTGGAAGGAAGCTTCAACAGGTCCATGTCCTTCTGATATTGGGGGCTCCGGAAGTGGACGCAGTACTGCAGGTGGGGTCTCACCAGAGCAGAGGAGAGGGGCAGAATCCCCTCCCTCTACCTGCTGGTCACGCTTCTTTTGATGCAACCCAGGGTGTCGTTGGCCTTCTGGGCTGCAAGCACACATTGAATGGCTCATGTTGAGCTTCTTGTCCACCAGCACCATACATAAGAATTTCAAAATATGGTCTGTATGGTTAAAGAACCTAGCTCCCATTACTACACTTTGTCTGAGGTTGGACAAGAATAATCTACGGGAGGTAGTCCTTTAGAGGTGATCTCTGGTTCCTCATCAGCTATGGCATAACACCATACAGGGGGAAAAAAACGACAAATCAGATTCACCGTAGTCTGAGGGTAATTTTGAAGAAAACCCCAACACTTCTTGTATGTGCTCAGGAAAGAAAAGGGGATGAAAATAATACTGAGACCAGATCCTTCTCCAGCAGATGGAATGAAAACAAATAAAATAAAACTCTACTTGTAAGATGGAGGACCATGCTGCTACAGAGAGCTAGAAGTATGCCAGAAAAATTACTAAAATCTATCCAAGATTTTCACTTTGCCTATATAGGTCATCACACCGCACTGATTACTGAAATAATGAAATAAACGTTTTATATGTATATATATATATTTTGGCAGTTAAAAAGCTATTTATCCAAGTGTTCCTGTAGTTTAATCTGACTGCTGCAGAACTCTGTCTGGCTATATAATTTCATCTAGCAGTAGCTGAGGACAAGTTTGTTACACAAGGATGAGAACTGGAGGTTTATGTCCTAAAGATACGCAGATACAATATTTTTGAGGTTACAGAGCTATTATATACTTCTTGCAGTTGTTGTGACACTTAGTATAATTGACCCTGTTCTGGAGGACTCTCCAAAACTGAACAAATTAACAGTGATGAAGAAATATTGATTTTCTTGATGTTTGGCCAGAGAAAGAGAAACAAAGGAGAATAAGGATGATTGTGGCAGTACCGAGAAAAAAATTCAGAGCTCTTTTGTCCCTGTCTTGTCCTTTAAACTTTAAACTTTCGTTTATTTTGTGATCTTCTGTTTAGATGTACAAGACCTTGCTAATGTATGTATGACTGATCCACTCGGCCTGAAATCTCACTAAATTACACCATGGTTCCTTGGCAGAAGGTTCATGTCTTCCACTATAAATTTGTGAAAAGCAGAGCACATTACTGCAGCGCTGCCAAAATCACAAATCAAGTAATATGTAACGTTCTCCAAAATTATGAAATTGTTGTAACTATGGTAAGATGAAGGAGAGAAAATGTCTGGGGCTAAGTTTCTTAAATCAGTGGTTTTGAACTTTCCATGTCCATTTAGGACATTTTCTTAATTTTTTGTTCCATGATGCTCACTAGAGAGATGCTCATGCTGAAAAAAACTAAGCATAAATTTTGACATATTTTCATCACTCCAGAAGCTGCAACCTTAAACAAGATGCCAAACTGTGCACCTTGAATAATAATGTTGTAAGTTGCCAATGCTGCTGATGATAACCAAATCTCAACAAAAAATAATAGCATAGTTTATGTTTCTTGTAGAGAAGAGTTTTCTGTCTGAGCAGTGTTAGTTAAAGGTTAGATAGCTATAAATGTGATAAATACATCCTTATCATAGGCAGTTACATCAAGGAAATCTCACATAGAACTGAGCATCTGCACGTGATGTAGCAAATCGCACGCATCTGCTAGACCAACTAATTTACTGCAGTTAGCCCAGGAAGACTTTGCATCCAGATAGCTGAAGTCTCTGCACAAAATGTAATTTACTGCTGAAATGCCCTAAGAGGAAACTTCACCATTCAGTTGTGCCTATTGAGTGTTTGCCAAATAGCTCAGGTCTGTAAACAATCGGGCCAAATTTCCAGCGGGTGTAAACCAGCGCACCTCCACTGGTGTCAGTGGAACAATTCCGATTTACATCGGCAGAGAATAGAAGCATCTGTGTTTATTCATGCAAAATAAATTATTTTATGGAATAATTATGAAACAATTAAGCCTGCCATTTATTGGCGTTGCATAACTGCACGCCGTTATGTATACCTGCAAGTACAGGCAGTCACATACAGACAGTACTCCAGCTGAATATTGGGTTGAATTCATAATAGATAGCTAAAGTAGCAGTGACACTATTCCCTGGTGAAATGAAATTTAATGAGGATGATGGAGAGAAATAATTCTGCAATCTACCTTTCTCTGCTCTGAATTTAACCAGAAGTTGAATGCTTTATGCAAAGTTACGGCTACTTAGTCAACTGATTATTTGTCTTTACACATTTTTTTTCATTCATGGAGAACATGGCATGAGTTAATTCTTACAGATAGCCCACCATAGAATTGCTTTTAGACAAAGCAGACAGATGGACGCTTTCTTCCCCAAAGCCTTGTTAAACTAATAATCTATAACATTCATCCCTTAACTTTTAATTGCATTTCATCAACCAGTGTCTCCTAGTTTACACTTCAATGGTAAAGCACAGGATTATATTATATATGCGTACAGGGCTCCTCCGTTGAAAATCTCAGTGGGTTTTGGCTCTTCATCTGTGTGGCAGTGATTCAGCATGGCAGGGGTTAGCTCTTAGATGCCACTGTACTCCAGGGAATTGGTGGTGATGATTAAGTTGAGAATCCCAGCCCTGATAATTAGCTCAGAGATTCTGTATCTGGATATGTGCTGTGAAAAGGAAAAAAAAAAAAAAAAAAAAAAAGGAAGGAAGGAAAAGAAAAGAAGTGATTTTTAGAGCAGTTAGCCCTAAGGACCTGGTTAACCAGCTGTCTCGGATTTTATACCTGCCGGCAGCTGGTTGGTCAAAATAGTTATTTACTATGTGGAGTGGGCATGTTTACTGTCTTCTCCTTGATTTACTGGTTTAATATGTTGCCTATTGAAACACCAAAAGAGAAGAAAGGGGGAGAGGGAACGACGAGAGAGAGACAGAGATAGGAAGAAAGAAAGAAAGGAAGGAAGGAGGAAGGGGAGCCACAGAATATTTTTGTCTGATGTTGTATTCCTCCAACCAAAGTGTTTATTATCAAATTAAATCCATTAGCAGACCTATTCCTATTTTTTTTTTTTGTTGAAAGATTTCTTCTAAATGTTGAATTTACAGCTCAGTATGGGTCAGTCAGCCAGATCAGCTGATAGAGAAAACATCTGACTAAAACGTGGATCTGAACAATTCCTGACTCTCCACAGGTGAATATGCAATTACCTAAATTTTTGCCTGCTGAGAAAATGTATTGAGAAAAAAAATAGAAAGATAAACTTTGGCCCTGCATATGAAAAAAAAAAATTCAAATCTCCCTTGCAAAGTACAGTCCTTAAGCATTCACATAGCATCTTAAAAGTGCATCTGGTCTCTTTAGCAGGTATAGCAGAGGTCAAAGTGCTTTAGTATTTTGCAAACTTTTTTTTTCAGAATATTTTCTACAAAAATGCTTGTGGCCCAATTACATTGCGTGCTTTCCTCTATCTCTTCTAGACCTTAATCCAAAACGATACGAGCACTGATATAAAAAGACAGCGTGGCAGCAGATTAGTACATAAACAAACAGTGATAGCGGTGGTGGTAGCATTAGTGTAGGTATTTTTGAGCACGAGACATCTGGCATTATTCTTCAAGAACTAAGTTGTTCTAACAGACATACATATTGCACAGCGTAAATACGCAGGAACAGTTGCCGGTTTGTTAAAAAAAACAAAAACAAAAACAAAAACAACAACAAACAACCCAAACCCAACAACCCCAAAACCAAAACAAGAAACCCCATACTGCAAATAGATTGTGGGCTTCTTAGAAGGAAAATCCGTAACGCAGGTTGGAGGCAGTCCCTGAGGAAATTTCAGACATGCCGACACCTGAAAAAAACTATACCCTATCCCAAACGTCATGGTAGTGGAATCAAGTGTATATGGGTCTATTCTCTCCTTTTGTAGTTTCAAGGGCATGAAAGCACATTCACTTAAGTTAGCAAAGCAAAATCTGTTATTCAGCAAGAAAAATAAAAAATGGTAGTAGTTCAATGAAACATGAAGAGTGGTGAATTATAGAAGTGATGGAAGTTCTTCTCATTGTAAAAATATGGAATATTTAATAAAAAGCCTGTTAATTCAATGTAAAACCACAAATGAGTGAAATCAGACCTAGTTTGTTGCAGACCAAAGAATGATATTGCCCTGCGATGCCTGGTTTCCTGAGTTTTCTCATTCATCCAGACGGAATCGTGCAAACAGAAAAACAATTGGTTCTGATTACGAAGATAGCGTATATGTGGGACTTCTATTCATTTCAGCGAGAATTAGATACATACAACTGAGACCATAATCTGGTCCCTGACATTTAAAAGGCCACAGGCCTCTAATTCTTCCCTGCTAAAATCTGTGTACTTTTAAATACTGTGAAATTTATATCCATGGATTTTAATGAGGAAAGGCACCATATAAATTCTGAGCAATATTTTCAAGACATTTAAATTAATTTCTGGAACAAAAGATGTAAACCAAGAGGGTTTTTCTGGATCTAGCTTTCACAATAATATGGATAATTAATCTTTCATTCCAAAATTTCTCTGGGGAGAATGGTAAATGGTTTTCATTTGTTGCTAAACATCAATCTTAAGTGACTCTAAAGACTGTGCCTTGGTTTGTCATGCAACATGTTGTATATTCTTAATCTGTTGAATGAGGACATTGCAAGCCGTATTTTAAAAGACATCACACAACTATCTCCCTTGAAAACAAGGGAATTAATGTGATTTTCTTTCCAGTTCTGCTTTTTCTTGCTAAGGCTAGATTCTTTATATTAATTGTATATCAATGCTCTATTAAGAAATAATTCTGACTTAAAATACCTTCAAACCATGTAATCATGCAGCTGTCTTTGTCCAGACAAAAAGTTCTGGAATCTAATTTTGTTTCTTTTTTTCCCTTTCATCTCATGAGCTGATTCAGATTTTGTTCTCACTGAGGTACATTTGAGGCTGAAGAAAATAAAGCAGATCTACCTTTCCTCAATTTGAATAATGTCTGTTAAAAGTGAAGTTGAACAGCACCCCGCATGCAGAAAGGTGCCTAAGAAGACAGAAATAGTACATGTTTGAAACTGCACCTTTTTTTTTTTTTTTTTTTTTAATTAATGCATGGGCAGCACTGGTGAAATAGAGAAAATCACAAGCTTGTTCTCTAACCTGGGCTGGGTCTGGCTACAAACTCTGACTCTTTGGATTTCAACAGAAACATGAAAATAAATGGAAAAGACCTGGAATGGATGGTTCTGTTAAGAGAAAGAGGTAAATCACTTCTATTTATTGAGGAAATTATCCACACATGGGCTGATCAACAGTGCTAGCAATCTTGTTTAAACACAAAGAACATTCTGAGATTGTTCCCAAAAAGTGTGCAGTAACTCTTCTGGCTCTTTTCAGTTTGAAAAAGTCAATTCAAAGACTGAAACCTTTAATGACATTTGTTACAGTTTCGGATACTTTTTAGTGTTCTGTTTCATCTTTTTTTTTTCCTTTTCATTTGATGATTAGGGAAGTGATCATCCTTTGGAGTACTAGCACAGTCCTCCACAGAGTGTTATCTGCTATCCAGAGACACAAGATACCTTTTCTCTTCTCCAGTCTCACCTTAAAGTTCAAGGATGGATTTCTGAAAGGTCTTAGGCTTGTACAAACTCTTCCATCGATGTCACCAAAAACTCAATCATGAACAATAATAGGAAGATCCTGGCTGTCAGTATAGTTGGTGAAGCGAAGAGTGAGGATGCTTAAATTAGGCATTTTTAACTGGTAAGCTGTATACAGCCCATTTTTATTGGCCATTTTGTGGACTAGTATTTTGGATGCTACATCTGTGGGTTGGTTGCTAATGTTGCAGTACTGTATCTGAAAAAACCACCAAAACATCAACCATGTTGATGTTTTGGTGAAAACAAAAAATCAAAAGGTACCATGGAGGCACACTGAGAGTCTTGGGATAATTTGAGGGGGTAGGATGGAAAAGATGGATTAAAAAAAAAAATTATCCTCCAAAACAGCAGTTGGCTTTTCTCTGCAGCTTCAGGTCTTTGTGATGTTTTGATCTCAACGGCAATCATAAAATTAATTAAAAAAAAAAAGAAAAATAATTGTAATTCATTCAAAACACAGATAGAATATCAAATAAAATAAAATAAATGTTTGAGATGTCTGGAGGTGCCACCAACAACGTGAAATCTGTGAAAACGGAACACAAAAACCTAGAAGGACAAAAACCAGCAGCCAGTTATCTAGCCCTTTGGAAAGCCTGTGTCATACCCCAGAGCTATATGACCTAAACCTTCCTGAGAAATGGTCATTTTCTGTGCCAGGTGCATTCTTCTAGATTACACATCCTGATACAGTGGAAAGGTCATTATTCAGCTCTGGAAGCTGTTGGAAGCTGTTAGAAACCTAAGTAAGGAAATCTATTTCTCGATGTCAGCAGAGGCTGGCAGATCAATAGCTGATACTGTCTCTGCTGGAAGAAACGTGGGAGCAGCCTCGCCGCATCATGGGTGATTCCCTTGGAGCCACGAATGATGGAGGCAAAGGAGAGCAGAAAGAGCAAACAGAATAAAGCCAGCAGGATAATTCCTGCGTATGACAGAAGCCACGGAAATGGTTCCGTGTGTTACGACGATGCCTCCCTTATTTTTCTTGATGTGTTTGCATGCCGGTTGGCCCTGTTTTCCACCCCCTCAAATCTCAGTAGCACGGGAGAGATGCTTTCTGACAGACAAAAGATAATCTTACACTTGACTTCCAATATCAAGGCATTTTAACTGGCACACTTTATATTGAATAATTCATGGGTATTCAAGCTTTACTTCACTTCACAAAGAAAGTGCTTTCTCTTAGCAGCGACAGTAGATATGAGCAGCTAATTCATTATTTAAAGAGATTAAGTATTAGCAACTGGTATGGGCTCTTCAGAGCTCTTTTTATTCCCTTTGCTCATGTTATCCCCTGCCACTTGCCTGCCTAGTACAGATTTTAGATTGATTTTACCATATTAAAATCTTTTTTTTTTCAACAGATCTCTACCCTAAACCCTCACCATTTCCAGAGTTTCGTTGTACCCCTTTAAAAATGTAAAGTAATGGGCAAAAAAATACAAGGGGCTGGTGAAATGCTTTAAATCCCTGAGAGCTCATGGGAATGCAGACAAATGCAACATTTTCACTCTTATTTTTTAAAAAAACAGCAGATGAAAGTCAGGGAAGGGGAATCTGTATTTACGAGTGATCTCTGGATTCTCACACCGCGTGAAGGGAGAGAGGATGTTTGACTGAAACGATGCAAATTGCTCATTGTTAAACTTTGAAGAGCTGCCACTGCGTTAGATCAACTTCGTGCACCTGGGGATTTTGTCTCCTTTGGGATGCAGACCCTTAAATGCTGAAATCAGGTGGGATGTTCCCAACGTTAAAAGCACTACCATTAGATATTACTTTGCAGACAGGTACATTCCTTTGGACCTGAGAGAATTAGGCTCCTTCCCTCTTAGCAAAACTCCTCTGAGTGAATTCTTATGTGGATTGAAATTAAAGATAACTTTTTTTTTCCTGTGACTTCACCAGACTTCGAAACAGCCTTTAGTCTCTTCTAGACTGACACTAATTTTGCTCTATGTTCCTAGGTGCATACAGCAACGTGTTTTGGTAACAAAAAGAGTGCAAACTCAAGCAGGGTATATAACCAGCGATGATTTTCCTCCTGAACCTCTCAGCAAATCTGCCCAGAGTATGGTCCATGGGGACAGCACCATCACCCTTCCACTTGTTGGGTCTTCCAAGCTGGACTCTACGCATGGGCAACCGTGCAGGGACACTCGTGGCGTGAAAAATACGGCCACATTTGGCTCCTCCCCACAGATGTCCCTACATGTTGGGGGCAAAGGCGTGCACCATCAGGCAGCATGTGTGTGAACAACACCAAAGGCTGTCCTGCCATGGGGCTTCTCCACAGCTGTGCAGTTGGCGCAGTCTACAGAAAAGAGTCTTTTTTTGGGGTTTTCTACTGCCAGTGTTTTAAAAGCAGCAAACCATCCTCAGCAGTGGTATAGACTTTACAGAAGAGTACGCACGTATATACCTAAAAGCCTCAGACCAGCAGAGCATTTAAGCACGTTATCAGGTTAATGCAAGTAAAAGCACTTGACTGTTCAAAAAGCTGAAGAGCTTTGTGGGCTTGTGACTCCTGCAAGTGCTGTCTCCTTAGCAGCCAAGCGCTGTTTGCTCCATCACATGTAGGTGAGCTAAGCTGAGATAATTTTTTTTCGGTGCATGGGAAGGGCTTCTGCTTCTACTGTTAGGGTCGAAACCATGGAACCATCAAAATGGTAAGCGTCCCATGAAAATGTAGGTTTCTTGCAATGAAGTAATTTTGCTATCAAGACCATAAATCAAGCCTCCAGATAAAAAAGAGGCAAAACAAAGTGAAGCAATCTCCTCCCTATATGAGGTAAGGACAAAATGGAGAAAGAGGAGAAGCAGAAAACCAGCTTTAAAAAAATCTGCCTTTAGCAAGACATTTTGCTTCATTTACAGTTCTTTCCACTAGAGATCGATTAGTCTATGTCATGAGGGGAGCTGGCCTAAAAAGCCCGTGTCTGGGCTCTCCAGCTCCAGAACATCGACGGCACCAGGGCCACCTCCACCCTTGCACCACTCGCTCTCCTCCCACCCCTCTCGCAGAAGCAATGTCCCATGCGTGGCCGGACACTGCTCCCCAGGCGGTGAAACAGATCCCACGGTCCTGCTTGTCTTCAGCAGCACGCTGCCATTCCCAGAAACGGCCGGGCTCCCCGGCTGGCGTTTCAGGCACGGATGCCTAGGGAAAGGCAGTCTGCTCCCTTCTGTACAAACGAGGGACAGATGATGAACTCCTGGCACCTGAACAAGCATTTGAACCTGCGTTGGGTTTAGATACCCCACTTCGGCACGGCATTGATAGTGTCCGGGGACTTTTCACGCTACTTTTGTTTTCATGGCTAGAAGAGTCACGGGAAGCTGAATTACACTCATCTCAAATAGACGTTCTGTTCTTGCAAGTAATTTGCTTTCCTTCTATGAGTAGCTCTCTCATTTGTGCTAAAATAATAAACAGGAAGAGAAGGACAAAACACTTGAGAATGGCTGCTGCTTCTCGTGCCTCTCTTCTCTCCTGCCTCTTACCTGGCTTCACACTTAACTAGTTGTTTGTTTTTTTTTTTCATCTTGTGCGAAATTATGAGTTAGAGAATCTGTTTTATTCAAGCTTGCACTTAAATTTTAGCCAAATAACTTGCAAATCCCAGGCTTTACAAGAAAAAAGACCAGTACCTGAGGTCAGAACTAAAACTTAATTCAGACCACTTGTTTTAAGCTCCATTGAAAAAGCTCATAATTTTTTTTATTAAAGGAAAAGATATGTTTTCATTCCACTGTTTGGACTGAACTTAAGGAGAGTTGATGTGATTCTCACAACTTAAGCCAAGCTTAATCACTGTTTTGAACTCAAGCTGGCGGCTGGCTGAATCAAAGCATTGTTACACAGAGCACAGGGCTCCTTACCTTATGCAAAGCCAAAGCTCTGGCAAGAAAAAACATTTTCCAGAATAACCTCAGGTACAGGGTTGGAACATTATTTTAGAAATATTTTTGTTACTCTCGCTAGTACTCATAGCATGAACAAAAGAAGGAGGAAATAAAACCGTTGCTTTCCTTAACCTCAATAGTTCCCTGCTCTAGAGGGTGAAAATATTACAATACTTAGAAAATGCTTAATGGAGAAAAATAAAACATTAGGGTATGTGATCTGTACCTGCGTGGAGCTGCTGACTGCTTCTTCCGCTAGTGGTTCTGCTGAAGCCAGTGGGAATCCTTGCAGATAAAGGTACTACATCTGACTATGACTTTAAGTAAAGGGGTCGTATTCAGAGCTTTTTGGATAAATGCGAAAGTTTGTCAACCAGATTTTGTGTCTATTTTTGCAAAAAAAAATTTCAAGTTCACAAATAAAGACTCTTTTGTGGATGCTCTCTCTTGGCTATCGAAGAAGAGAAGCATTGGAATTTGGAAGGTAATCAAAGGCTTGTTTTAACGCAGGGTAACCTTTCCCAGTGTTTTGAGGGGGTTTTGTTTGAGAACCATCCTTGTTTGAGGGAAATAGGTCTTGAATTCACCTCCCAAGTTACTAACACCTCCCCTTGCCAGGGGCCAGTCGTGAATGGCAGCGGATGGCAATTACCTTACGCGGGCGTGCCCTTTTCAACCCTTAAGCATAAACGAAGTGCTGCGAAGCGCTGTGACACTTCTCTTGCAGCAGTAATCTCTAAAATCAGTGCTAAGTATGGTGAGGATCCGGTCAATAGTAATTCTGACTTTTAGGGAAAGGAAAAAAAAAACAGGTTCCAATAAAAAGTGTATATATACACTTCCATCTTTCTCTTTTGTCAATCCTCGTATCAGGTACTAAAAGACATGCAGCACTAAAAACAGACGACATTCTTTTCCCTTCTAAATTGGAGGACTGTTTCCAGAGTACATTAGGTTGTATATTCTTACTGAAAATGGATTTTATATTTGTAAAAATAATAACTGCATCATATACCGGACAAAAGAGTGGGCTCAAAATTTCTAAATAGTTCACAATCAGCTCATGTTGTTTTCATTAGACAATACAAGATGTGTAAAAAGGCAAAAGCTTTGTTCAGTGATTTAAACATATTTTAGTTTAAGATTATTGGCCTCCTTACCTTGCTGTGTGGGTGGTCTAGAACTATGTCAAAAGATATTACATCTCCCTCAGAATTTGTACATTTTTCTCTTTTATAAAAGACAATTATGTCTACTAGACAAAGGTAACCTAGTCTCATTTTATACAGAAATAAAACACAGGGTATTAAAATCTGTGTTTGTGGAGATAAAACATACATGCCAGTCCTTAGACTCTCTCTGATCCTGTCTCCGTCACCAGTAATTTATCTTCCTAATTTATCTGTCCAATATCAGAAATTTCTAAATTGCATTAAAGCAAGGTGATTGTCTATATGATAAAATAATGCTATCCTTTTAAAGTGTCTCTCTGCTCCCTGCTCAGCCCTCTAATTATTTTAAGGAAGCAATAAATGACTTCTTTTTTTCATGTGTGGAGTGACCCATTTCCTTCTGCAGGAAGATTTTTGATTACAGAGGTGTTGCTTACCAATACACCTACCTTCAGACAGCTGATCTGGTATCTGGGGAGGGCACCAGAGGCCATTCTGAACTCTAAATCCAGTGACTGAAGGGGGTTACTGTCACCTCAAGAAAGCGTCACAGTGAAACGTGAATAAAATGAGAATTCTCTGCAGGAATTTTGCAGTAGGACACCCATCTTCTTTCCATCTTCCAGGTAAAATGCACTAATAAGGCCCAGCACCCTGAAGAACCGTCTCTATGATAAAACCCATCTGCCAGGCAAATCAGAAAGCTGGCCGTGACTCCCCGTAACTCCGTTAACTTTTGCAGATTATTTCTCCTCTACCAACAAGAGCATCCCTCGTGTAGCGGATCTTCCTGCTTCCTCTACTCCAACGCTCAGCAGTGGTCCCACGGGCGGTCAACAGAGCAACCTCTCTCCACCAGCGCACGCACCAGCAGGGTTTTCCAGATATTTAGTGGAAGTCATCACAATGTCAATATTCTTGCTGATGTCCCAGTTTACGTCCTCACTGTTGGGGAGGTTTTTATGTTTTTATTTTGTACTCTGTTATGTCTGCCGACAGTTAAATTTCTGTGGGTCTAACCGGATTTCAGGGAGTTCTTTGCCTGCCGAAAAACTGATAGGCAGTCATCAGCAGCTTCCTAAAATACATTATTTCATTTAGCATTTGGAACAAAGCGTTAGTGAAAAGGAGGCTTGAGACGATAAACAACACACCTGCTTATTTAGTCTCAGGTACAGATAGGCTATGAGCAAAGCTGTTTCTTGATTCACAGTGTGAAAACACATTTAGGAGAAAATACAACCAGAGAAACCTTTTCCTGCCCTTTATCAGACTTTGTTTTATGTATGTATGTATATATGTTAAGTAAAATGGATAAAAGGCAGGATCTCACTGAAGCAAAAGTGATGATTACTTAACCATAAACTGGAGCTTGATTAGGTTAATATTAAAGGTATCCTTAATTGCTAACATACATACATACATAAATGATTGCCTGCTAAAATGTCTGAAATGATTAAAGGAAGAATTTTTATTGTAAGGTGGTCCAAGAAAACGTGGCACTTTAGGTGAAATACTGTATTAGAAAATAACTGATAAAAAGATAAAAATGTTAATAAATGAATTGATGTGTACAAAGATCACATAGAGAACTTTAAAACAAATATATGATAAAGCCAGTGTTAACTGAAACCTCTCATACCAAGTAATGATTCTTATGAATTTACATAGGATACTGTACAAGGTAGATTCTGGATTTTCTTCCTGTAGGCAAGCAAATTTGGCTTTATTTGAGCAATAAGATTAAGGAGAATTACCTACAAGGTAACTTGTTCACTCCAAGTGAACATTTTAATTGACAGATGGAAACAATATATTTATTTCCTCAGTACAACAGATCATATTAAAACAGATTATTGTTTTTCAGCCTATAAATACTTACAGATTTTGAGGGGTTAATTTGAAAAATTATCTTTCAAAGTGAATTTTGTGTTGGTATGGATAGTACAGTATATGCATGCTGTTTGTGGTGGGGCCGAAATGAGATTTTCAAGGTCAGATCTTGAAACTTTACTCAACAGTAAGGTCAAGGAGAGGCTGTCTAAAAAGAAATTAGGGAATAAACCCTCTGAAACCATCATCAGTAGAGATCATGAGGACAATTTTTTTCTATGAAAATTGTTGTACAAACTGTTTTCTGTTTTTAAGTTTTGTCTGAGAGATAGCATTTCTTTGAAAAAAAAAAAAGAAAAGCTATGTTTTTGTCTATTTAGCTGAAAAGGCATTTCTGCCTGAAAACAAAATCTCTGATGAAAAAAAAAATCAATCCCTTTTAGTTTAAGACTTTTCTTTCACTTTTAGCATGGGAGTGCTTTTTCTCTTCAGTTGTTTCTTCAGAGCAGGGGCCGAATTCAGGGGCTAGGGGGTGGGAAGTGTGATGGGGCACCCTGCACCATGGTTGCTCCGGTCTCCCGAACACACATACCGTGTGGGGCAGACACGAGGTCCTTTCCCTGCCCGGGGTGCATGGCATGGGGCTCTGCCATCACGTCAGGATCCCACTGTTGGATATGACACAGGTGGGGACTCAGTCCCTTTGCTAACATTGACCCTGCATCTGCTCCTGCCTTCTGCAATTAAATGGGAACTGAACCAGGGAGTAGGAAAGACCCGGGAAACCAATGCGTTTTCCTTTCATTAAATAAACAGCCATCCACGCTGTGCTTAGGTGTGGAAATGCTCAGGTAGGAGTTGCAATGCATTTGCTTTGAGGATGCCAGAGGCAGTCCGCGCTCACAGCATCGGTGTGGAGCAGCAGTGGAAGGAGGGTAACAGGCGAAGGACTGTGGGTGAAGGCGAAACTGCCTTTCCAAAGCCTTTGGTCCCCCTCTGGTTAACCATAAATACGTGTTGCTGGCTGATTTTGTGCTATGGCCTTCTTGGGACGGTTGGGCCAGCCCTGCGGGGTGGGCTGCAGGTCACGCAGTGACTCCAGAGCTCCTCGGTCCAGAGGCGAAGGCAGCAGCAGGGCAGCTTTCCCTGGTGGACCACTGATGTCCGTGACAAAGATCTTTTTTGAATGTGGATGCTCATTCCATGGAAAGGAGTTTGGGAAGAAAATTATTAAGAATGAGTTTGTGTATAAACTTTCGTAGCAATAATATTGAGTACTTCACAGTTGTCCTGCATGGGATTCATCTGCTGGAGAAGAAAGACTTAATGCACTGCTAACATCAGTGCTTCAGAAAAGCTGTGTATTATTATATATATTATTCAGATGCTACTGTAAGACAGAACTTAAAATTCTGCTTTACAACCACTGTAGTTACAAACTCATAGGTGTCTATTGACATGTATGTATCCGTCCATCAGTCTTTATCACACACATATGTATGTATATAAACACACATCTTCTAAGTAATTTTCCACATTTCAAGTAAAATAGTTTCTATTCCATGGAAATTCAAAGTAAATACGAGGGGATTTTTCTTTCTTTAGTTTAATATTTATATTAGGGAGTGAAACATTTCTAAAGAAATACAACCCCCATTGAGATGTGTCTATATTGTACACAGAGGTAGATAGAAACTGTGTGATTTAAATGAATGTAAATTTCCAGTAATTTTTCTTCTCTCTGTAAATTTGTAAATTAAAAACCAGGAAACTCTGCTTCAGTGCTTATTTTGACTCATCTGGAATTTAGCTTCTTGAAAGCTTCCTTTACTTTTTAGGTTTTTAATTAGTGACCTCTCATTTGAGTTTCAATAACTGATTTATCTTCCAGTGACTTTCGAGTGACTACTTTTCCACTTTACCCAGGCAACCTTTGCTTCCATGTATACCAGATGTTTGCTTTTCTATGTCACTTTCCATCTTTCTTCCAGAGCCCTTGCTTCACAGCCTATTTCGCGCATCTCCCTCTCTCAATGTGTACTCCACTATACATCGATGTCTTGCTCAGTGTTTTTATGAACTTAAACGCAGTTTCAGCGTCAGAGTTTCCCTTGTGGCGTGACTGTGGTCCAGACCTTGCCTTTGGATGTGTGTGCCTTCAGGTCCCGTTGTTGTCAACAGAACCTGCATCTTGAGGGCACACTTTTGCTCCGAGACTTCACTTGGGGAAAAAAAAAACCCTTGATCTGCAAACACTTTGCCAGGATCTACGTACAACAATCTATAATACTTGTGGCATTTGTATTTTCTAGGGAAGTACATCAAGACATATCCACACATTTTATTTACAGTCTAATGGAGGTGAATATGACAGTAAAAGCACTTTGCATGCCCACATCCAGAAGCCTTTTTTCAAGTGGAGCATGCACAGAAGTAATCGGATATTTTGCTACATAAAGATTCACTTTCTTGTGCGGATTCTATTTGCTTAAAAGATAAGTCTCAGAAAATACAAAAGGTTGGATATGAACACCATAGATTTGTGCTGAATGTACATACTTCCCTTAGGATAATTCCAGAACTCAAACATAACCATGTTGTTCTGTTTGGGTCAAATGATAACTAAGATTTCAAGTGCTGAAATTGTTTCCATCACAAAAAAAAAAAAAACCCGGAAAATTAAGAAAGAGAAAGAAGGCATTTCTTGGTCTAAATATCTATTTTGATGCACAGTGGAAACAAACCGTAGAAAACTGTCTTGCTCATAGACCTGAGTTTGCCTTTCCAGGACATCGTATGCAAAGATGACCTCTCCTCTAGGCTAAGCTCGTTACCGTTCCTATGCAGGTGCCTGGTCGGCTTTCCTCTTACAATGAGCTACTCTCCAGTGTACTGGGTTTGCTATCCGTTCCCATTGAACTCTTAGAACCATACGGCTGAACTCCACTGAGGTTTCACCAGCAACACCTCAGTCAGGACCTCCCCAGTTTTGAGCTATCACTGCATACAACTTTCTCATCCCCGCCATTTTGCTCAGATAAAGAGAAGCTCACGCTGATATTACCTCTATATGTCTCAATCACCTTCCAGCTTTATAAAGTAATTTTTTCTTCCTTTGTAAGATACTTTCATGCCATTTAAGATCCCACAGAGTAAATGGAGAAATCAGTAATAACCTCTCACTGAGACAAAGTTCTCAGCAGTCTGCGAAACAGTTCACATTATTGTCAAGGAAAGAAGATTAGAAGAAAAACATCTTCACATTCAGACATGAAACAAAAGGCCTTTTAGAGTTAAATGGTTACATTAGTCACATTTGAAAGTTAAAAATTGCTTCTTTGAGGCCCTTGTAGCTGATGGTACAGAAGATAATGAGGTTGTGGAAGCCAATACTAAGAGAATTTCACTATTTGGAAGTTTGAGTAATGTAAACCAAACAGTGCAGAGATCCTGGCTCTGCACAAGGTACATAATGTAATATTCAAGGGTATCTCTAGAGTTGTATTTTGTGTTTTGGAGAGGCGCCAGGGAGATTTTTAAATTATCTAAGTTTTCCCTCCTCGTTTCCTTTCTTTACAATGTACAGTATATGCCTGCGCTTTTTGATCTTTAAACAACAAAAACAATATGAAAAAACCACAGGGGCACAGCTGGGTACCAAATAACTGTGTTTACTAAAAATACACAAACATGCAAGGCCTAGTTATATACATATTGCTGCTCTGGTTGGTTTCTGGTGGCTCTGAAACGAGTTCAGTGAACAGCACTAGGAAGTTTGCAAGATATTTAAGGGGAAACTGCTCTCTGCATATACACTGCACTAGAAAAATAACATCTGGGAACGTTATAGTTCAATGGGATTTTTCTCTCACACATGAGCTGTGTCTTTCTTATATTATTTATATATTAGATACACACACACGCGAATCGTACACATACCCTGTTGAGGAGCATCAGAGTTTCTAGGCATGTCTCCCCAAACTTTGCCCGATGAAATGCATCATCTTCCCAGAAATCCAGCTTTTCTTATCACCTTTGCTTCGTATGACTGCATCACAATTGTCGCTGAGACTACATTAATAAGATCACAAAGCAAGGCACTTGAAAGTGAGGAAACAGCAGAGAAAAGGTGCCCACGCTATATTATTCAGTCTTAAATTACATGATCACATCCTCGTCTTTTCAAAGATGACTACTTCATTTAGTGCCTAGGATGGCTGGTGATTAATGATGAGATATCCGATATTTTGTTTTCTTTTTTTTCAATATGTCACCTTTTGCTTTGTTTAAAGCTTTGCTGTGTTATTTACATTTTATCATTCTCTTCTTGTAGGTCTCATCACTGCTTCATGGAAAAAGGGGATAAAAAGCTGTGACTAATAATCCCACACATAAACATAGGGCAGAGAGATGCCCAGTCAGATATGCTGCTTTCTGTTACTTTATCTCCCTTAGTTTTGCACAGCAGTTTAAAAAGCTTCCACAGAATTCCTTCGCAACTGTGAGCTATAAAATAGGCTTGTGATTTTGTCTAAATTTGGGCACACTTTTCAAGAAACAGCCAAAGCCACACACATGATTCACATGCCAACCTTTGTCAAACTTCAGTTACATTCCTTAGAAATTGACTAATTTGAACTTTTCGGAGCAGACACATTGGTGATTTCTTTGATGAAAAATAAAACAAAATGAGGTGATTTTTTCACTAGCCCCATCTCAGATATGACTAAACGCATTCTGAAATATTCCCAAATTCAAACACATGATTTGGAAGAGTTTCACTTGGACAATTAATTTTTTTTTTTAAGTTTTTACACAGTGAAACTGTCCTACATCTTGACAATGGAGAATGGCAGTCAACCAAAACACAGTATCCCTGCAGAACAGGCGGTTCTATAGTCTGATCTGCAAAACTCAAAACATTAAAGCAATTTAAGGGCTAAGAATGTAAAATGATTTGGTCCTTTGCTGCCCTAGGGTTTACCCACTGCTCGCTCCTGTGCTCTTCCGGTGTTGTAAGTCACATGGCTGAGAAAAGGCAGGACTTGACTTCAATTGTTGTGACAGATCTGTGTTTTATTATATACTTTATGAGTCCACACTCAGAGATGCACTGCATCAAACGATTAATGGTTATGGTTTTGAGATTGCGTACACGGAATTATTTTGTTCTGTAGTGCTGGTACAGCATCTTCGTCTGGCCTCCGTAGGCTTTGTTTGCGTCTCTTGGGAGTATTTTATAAGGTAAAAATAAAATAAAAAAAAAGCAAGAACAAAAAGGAATCAATACTGTGTATGTTAAACTTCCTGAGTCCTTATCTGTATTGTGCTACATCTCTAATTGTGACGAACCAGGAAAGAGTAAGGATTATTGATTGTAAAATAGGATTCATCCTGCTGATTTTATTTCCATGACTTCCTGAGCCTAGATCCCAAATTAAGTGAACAATGTAGGATCAATTTTCTTGATGAAATTAACTCATCAGACCTAGCTTTCAGGTAGATTTTTAGTGGTAGAATAGCAAATAGTTTCCATTTAACATGGAATATCTAAGTGCCAGACAATGAACAAATGGTTCAAGTTTTGAGAAGATTAAGGATTGTGCATGAAACCTTTGCTTCTAGGTAGAAACATATAAAATGCAAAAATGTTGTTTAACACTCAAATCAGAGAACCAGATGCTATTTCCGGGGAGGGGGAGCATGCAGAGGGGGTGGGAAGAGGAAGGATGGTTGCATTTACACATGTGTGAAAGCTTTTATTTTCCAAGGCAGAGGTCTCATGTCATATGAACACACCAGTGTCCTTTAGTGGTTTTCAGATCCATGGAGCCTATCAATTAGTTCAGGGTGGATGCAACCTGCAGTTCTCAAGAGGCATTTTAACCTTAAAGATCTCTGTTCAAATCAGTTAATAAAATAAACTTAATGCGTATATGATAAGTCACTGCGGCTTAAATGAAGTTAATGTGTAGATCCTGAAGTCACTGTGGGTATCACTTATGGTTTAAATTAAAGACCCAGAAGATTTAACTCTACTCTCTTAATAGGATTTTAGGCCATGCATTGGACCTAGAAGGACAGGACTTTTTTGATTTAGCTGAGTGTTTCATAGTGTGTTTTTTCCTGAGCTCTGAAATTCAGATATAAAATTTTAAATAACAAAATTGAGAAGATTTGCCAGTTCATATGCACATTATGGTGTTAACCAGTAATACAGATGACTGTGGACATTCTCTTTCTTTCAAACTATGATTTTTATGCACCTCCATCCTGAAATCAATTTCTTCCCTTTCTGTTATCAAATATTCCCAGGATACAGTTAATGATGCATTTTTTAGGTAGTTTCTCAGTGAAAATTCGGGTGTACTGAGGAACAAACAAAGTTATTGAATTCACTGACTTATAAATTAAATGACATCAAGCACTAATGTGTCAGCAGAAAAAAAAATAGATAATTCACATTCTTCATCCTATTTCTTATATTCCCTAATTTTCTATATTTCTTTATATTTCCTGTGCCACATTATTGGTAGAAAGGGCCTCATTCCAAGAAACCATGCCCTGTATACCTCCTTCTTACATTGAACTACACCAAACATTTCTTATAGGATGTTATGCCTGCTTGATATTAGGCAAAATATTACCTTGTTACACTTCTACATACCTAGTCTTGTGCGACCATCACTGTTGTATTGTCCATATTTTGCAGGACAGTCATGTCAGGAAGGTCAAGGTGAGGCTTGAGGGAGACATTCAACGTGTGGTGGAAGAAGATGTAGGGATGGTCATGAGTGAGTGCCCTCAAATTTCTTCTCTCTGCATTTGTTAGTAGACTAATTTATCACTGCATTTACTAAGACAATTCAAATCCTGAACTTGACAGGAGCATTTTACCTGCAGGATAGATTGCATGGCATCCGGATGCACTGAGCTATGGTGCCTCTGGGACCCCCACACCAGGAAATGTCCCATCCAAGTCCCTTCCTATCGCTAATGGGTGCAGCGAGTGTGACATGACCCGTCATGTCCTGCTTCCTGAGAAAGGATGCTATTGTAACCGCTCTTCCCATTCCTTCACCCTTTGCATGACCTAGGGGTTTGGAGATCCTGGATCAATCCACTGATCTCTCAGTGCTCGCCTGCAAGACCTGAGGAGTTGTGCTTTAACATCTGATCTCTACAATAGTGACAACAGCATTTTCCTCCCTCGGAGGCGTCCAGTGCTGATAAATACAGGAAAGGCTTCTGAGGTTTTCTGGTACTACAGAAGGACATAAGTTTCAAAAATAGATTAAGAGATCAGGGTGTTTTGTATAAGCTCCAGAATAGTGAACCATTCAAGCCTAAAACTCTAGAATCTCAGCTTTCTTTCAGAAAATCAAAATAAAATAGTAACACTTTTTGCCTCTAATGAAACATCACTTTTCCCCCATTTTAATTCCATTCTCCTTTCCTTTTCTGATGTATATTGTAACTTGATATGGAAAGAAGATATAGAACCCCAATAATTTCAAATAGGACTGTAATCTTTTTACAGGAAGCCTTGATTTATAAAGCCAACTCCCTGAGGTACAGACAGGTTTATCATTCTGCTATAAATGTCTGAATGCATAATGGAATGCAGACTCTAATTTCTATAATGTGTTTGGATGATGCATTGCTCATTGAGAACTGCAGATGAAGTCAAAGAAGAAATCTCAAACAAATTCTTCTGAAATTTCAGTCTTCTAATGCATTATTAAGGATTTCAGATAACGAGTAAAAACGCTACACAACCTTGTGAAGTCAGAAGAGAGTTCATAAGTTAATACTTGACTGCAATTTAATCTGTAATAATAAAGTTGCTTTTGCTTTCAAGCAGTTACAAGTACCAACAGAAACGCAGAGCTCCAACAGTTTAGACTGGAGTCAGCTCTTCATGAGAAATAGGAATTTATGATTATGAAATTGTTATGTTTGACTAACAATGTGCATAGACACTAGCCAGGTCTAACACAAGGATAACAAAGGTTTGGTATGATACTTAATTAAATGCACACTTTGGAGGCTCTGTTTTCCCACTGAAAAGATTTGTACAAATAAATCTTGATTACGACTGGATTTACACCCACCATTAGAAACACATCCAGATAGCTTCTTTCTTCTATTTTCTTTCTTTTCTTTTTTTAAAATGTTGAATTGTTTGAGCTATTTCAAACAAAAGAAAGTAACTGGTTTTAATTAAAGCACAGCTAGAATATAAAATGTGTAAGTCTTATTAAAGTGCCTGGGAAAGACTATTGCAATGTATAGATGCTATTCCTTTGTTCCCAGCTCTTGTGATGTTATCAGAAGAGTGGTAATACTTGATGTTTTCCTTGAGAATCAAAGTTTCATGTATGATGTAGTATTTTAACAACCACAGCTTTCCTTTAAAAAAAAAAAAAAAGAAAGTTAAAGAGAAGATTAAGCTCCTCATGTCTGATGAGGAAAATTTGATCTCATGTGTACCTTAAAAGATGACAAAGCCAGAAGGCAGTGGAGAGAACCCAACATTCATTTTTTTTTTTTTTAAAGATCATTACTTCAAGACTATCTCATGGTTTATGGGGCCTGATTCATGAGTTTGGAATGTCTGGGTTTGGCCATACTGCCTGCGTTGTACAATTTTCAATGATCTCAGCATCCACGAGTAGGTCACTGCCTTCCAGTCTACTGCCTTCCTTAAAATAAGTAATTAGCAACAACAACCTTAAAAATTATTTTAAAATCATTTGGCCTGTTTATAGAAAAATCCGATCCTCCAGGCAAAGCTCATTGTGAAGGGGAAAACCTTGTCTTTCTGCAGGAAAGAGGGTCTTGAACGCATTTGGCAGCCGTTGAGTAGGGTGCAGAGAACCGCAGCCACGGCACGTAAGTTGGAGAAGCGTGGACAGAGCAGCACTGTCCTGAGAAAAACAGTCCTTCTCTTTGACCACTGCAAAATGCTCCAGATGCAGAGCAGGCTTGACACAAGGGTCATGCTTGCCCCTCCTAACTAACAGAATTTAAAAAAATAAAAACCTCAAATGTACATATTCCGTCATACAAGACAATATCTTTCATATCTCATACCGTTGTCTCTGGGAAGCAACTTTTTAACTAGGAAGGACCAAGGAAAGGACTGGTATATACAGGATAAGTGATACTCCAAAATTTCTCTTTCTTTGCATCCCTCCATTCCCCCACACTCCTTTTTTTTTTTTTGTCCACCCCTAGCAGTCTGCTAAGGATGACTGACAACATATTTGACAGCTTCACCCTGAAAGCTGAACTGATTTAAATCTGAAATAAATCTAATATCCATTGGTTTAGAGGTCTGCATTCGGAAACAATCTGAGGAAATGAACCGTAGTTGCAAACTAGCCTCTCCATTAATTTTTGGGGCAGCAGTCCTAAAACCTCTTTGTTTTTGCTATTATTTTGTTTCATTGTAAAGAATTAGCTGGGCTTTTAGTGATGGGGTATTGCTTAATGCTTATGTACTGTCACTTGAAATAGTGTTGTTTGCCTACCTGACTTTTACCTGTCATCTGTGGAAGATCTGTCTATAGAAAAAGAGACAGGTATGTTGCAACCTGGAAAGAGTAGGGTTCCCATTCCCATTAGCATGCAAAGAAACTCACAGGAATTCCTGGTTTGTGTTTCTGAAATCCCTTGGTCTTTCTTTAGACTGAGGGGAGGAAAAAAAAAAAGAAAAAAAAAAATCAAAACACCGAAGACGACGATCTTCCTGCTTGAGCTAGCAATGCAGTTATAGAGCATTTTGAAGCTAAATTAAAACATGGAATTTTGGAATTGCATATCCATGTTTAGACTGAGTGATTCTCGAATAAACTTATCTGGAAGATTTTGTGAAAGCCATTCCTGTCTATCGCCAAGAGGTCCTGCAAACCCTAGATTGTGAGGCACAGATTGAATCCTGTGTTTAGCTGGTGCCTCACAACCTATGAAACAGCCCATAAACTGGCAATAACAAATGGACACCTAACTGGTCTGGGAGAGCAAGCTGGACAACTCAGACCTTCATAATGCTGAACAGACATTGATGTTGTCTGTACTTGTGCCTTGTGTTTTATGCTCAGATGGACGAGGTGGGTCCTAGGCTCCCCTTACAACACATAAAGGGTTCAACCTGTAAATCCAAGAGATGACCCTAATTGTTGGCTCCCAGAAATAAATCTGTTATAAAGAAGTTTGCTTCTGGAAAGTGCTCAAATATTATTTACTTTAAAATATGGACTTTTATCTTGTATTACCTCTTCCCTCAAAATTAGACGTCAACTTCTACATCAACTGTTAGGGGCAAAATCGTGCATTAGTTTAAGTTGACTTTTTCTTCCATCTTTACTTTACTGATAGCTTGTCATTGTACTGCTTTGCACATCTTCTGCCTTGTATTGACTGACTGTGTGGAAATGGTGGTTACACTGGGCTAGTACAAAAATTCTGCTATATCAGGGTAGCAAAGATTCATATTTTCAATAGAAACAGGGAAAACTGTCCTTCCTGAGCAAAATTGTTTACACAGCTTTTAGTTGTTAGCCTGTCATTTTAGTCTCATCGCTGAAAGACAATAATGTTTGATGTTACAACAAGTGATGTCGGACTGTAGCTAAGGGCTCTTCTTGCGGCTTGCAAATGCTGAGTACTTGTTAGCTATTTCAAATAAAAAAAATAATCCCCATTTTCCATATGAAGGTAGTGCTCCTTCAGGGTAAAATCCCTTAATTCTAAATTTATTTTTACATAGATTTAATAAGTTTTGGGTATAGATTTATTTTCTTTTAAGTGGAGTTGGTAATTTTTGTTTTGAATTACAGACTGCTTAATAGAGCTTACCGAAAGCATAGTTTCAGGATTAACAGCAGTGATGTTGTTGTTAAGCGATTACATTAAAAGAAAAAGAGATCTTTTTCTGCACCAAAGAGTTAAGTACAACATTTTTTAAATGTCAGGGTTCAGTGGGGCTTGTGCTAAGTGATTGTGGCATGAAACCATCTATGTACGACTCCTGGAACCCACAAAACACTAGCGGTTTGTTTGATGAGCCCCAGTCCTGTGCCGCAGCAAATTTACTGAGCTGTTGGTTTGCGTGGGGAGAAAGCCAACCAGTGTGAGGATCTTCTCCATCTCATCTGCTCTGCCATGCTACCCTTTACTCCTGCTCACAGTGTGTCCAGTTCCTTCAAGTGGAACAAGAGAAGGAAAACACCTTGCAAACCCATCCCTGACGTGCACACTCTGAAGCGGTTGTCAATGATGTGGCACGAAGAAATGGCCACTCTTTGGATCTTTGGTAGTGAACTAGCATATGTAGGCACAAAACTGAACATTTCTACTGATTTTTGCGTGGTCTGTGTTGCAACTCATCCCGTAACTCTTCACAGATGACCCCAGGAACAACGCTCACACGTACTCTGCTCAGCAAAGCCTTAAATGTAAAGAAAAAGGAGCACAAACAAGTCCGTGTAGTCTGTTTATATAGCCCTAGAGATTCAGATAAAGAAAAACAAACATAACCTTTTCAGCTGTTCCTCACAAGGGAAAAAGAAAATGAAACATTTGATTATAATTGTTTTAATGAGCTTTGATTCAAAATGAAGTCATAATGGTCTGGTTAAAAAATATTCTGTTAATGAGCTTATATTTCTATCAAAGTGTGCAAGATGCAAAATTCTCTGAGGATAAAATTAAACAGCAAGCAATATTTATTTGCTGATGAATAAAATCCTGCTTATTTCTTGGAAAAAAAAAGTATTAGTAATAGCAGTAGTAGTAGCAGCAGCACTAGTAATGGGAGTAAGACTGGTAGGAGCACAGTAATAGTAATCTAAACAGATGGTCTGTCTTAGGATTTACTTTGAAATTGGAGAAATTTTATACAAAATACTTGGTCTGCAGGTCTAAAACCTGATCTTAGATGTGCAAAACTCAGATCTGACTGTAGGCTAGCTCTAAATGTTGTAAATGCCTCTCCTCAATTTTTTTTTTATTGTAAACTATGGCTTTTTAGAAGGATGCACGGGATACCTAGGATACCAACAATTGCAAAAAAGAAAATAAAAAGGAGGGATGCGATGTGCTAATTAGAGGAAGCAATGTATGCTCCCAGTGAATAGTCCTAGCTCTGATCACTGTACTGTGTTTGTGTGTACCTTACTTTTTAAAGTATTACACGGACTGCGATGTAGTTTTCCACATCATGTACTCCAGCCACTAGCCCAACTGACCTCCAGCCTTTGAGCCCAGCAGACAATCTGGAATTTGCCCATTTAAAGGACATCCGCTTTTGAAAAAAAATCCTATATATAAAAATATTTTCCCTTCCGTGTGCTCAGAGGGTAATAAGATAATATGTGAGAATATAGGAATATATTTCATTCTGACTCAGAGTGTTTTTGTTCTGATTCAAGTCTAACTCCTTTAAAACCGGAGTACAGATCTCTCCTTCAGATTCCCATGTCAGGATATTTCTGAGAGCAGCGCATTACCTCCTCAGCGCAACCGCTCGTTCTCCTGTCAGTTGATTTGCCTAATCAGGCTCCGGTTAAACAATGCGACTCGTCTCGTGTGAAAAGAGACAGCTACAATCTGTTGTGCTTGTAGTTTCCGTTTCAAGAGGAAAATAAAAACCCAACGTTAGCACGCTGGATTTCAAGACCGGCTCTTAATTGCATTAAAAAATAAAATTTAATTAGTGGGGTGCAGGAAGAAAGCAAAATAATACGCACAGATCTGTGAACACAGTAATGTTACAGAGGTATTAACTGTAAACACAAGAGGATGGTTGGGTTACACAGACAGAAGAAAACCTAGAAAACCTTATGTAATGAAGGAAAAAAAGCATGAAAGTATTTAATTGACTGAGCTTTGTTAGATCTTGCATCCTCGTGATTGAGAAGAGGTTGCCGTATCACAAATCTGGGTGTACTGGGTTTTTAAAATTTATTTCCAAAGACACACTTCTTTAACGTTATATATACATACATCTACAATGAGTGTTACCTAAAGCACAAAAAAAAGATGCTGGACCTCGGGGCTGAGATGTGACTAACTTTGTTCCAGGCTTCTTAGCTCGTGAGAAAACACATTTGCAGGAGAGCTTTCTGACAACCTGCTGTGCTTGACTCATCCTTAATTATTGTCTTTTGCAGTGTCCGTTCCTGTTTGCTCCTTGGTGTGGAGGGAATTTGGAGGGTTTTTGTTGTTTTTGTTTCCCTTCCTGTGTGTGCATCTGTACTGCCTTCACCTTCCCCCTCCTCACCTGAATACACTGTTGAGGACTATTTCTGGCCCCTGCTTCAACCATCCTTTGAAATAAAGAACAAACTGCTCCTGGAGTGATAATTCTACTTAGGAAAGGACGGATTCTCACAAGCTTAAATCCTGAAAGGTACACGAAATGGTCTGCTCTAAACCACACGTTGCCATGGTTACATCCTTCTGCGGCTCAGATGGGGATGGGGGCCAATTATCAAGTTTTGTTTGCTTTATTTTAAGTAGTTTGTTACCTGGATACTCAACAAATAAGAAAACTGAAAAAAAGACTTGTTTTCTTCTCCCTTAACTGAAGGAAAGAGAAAACAGTCATACCTGAATGTTAAAAAATCCAACAACATTCAGATTCTTAGTTGCAGAGTGAAAGCGCTCCTGAACTGTTTGCTTTAGAGAGGGTTGGGAAGAGGCCTGAGAATATATTTTGCATTAGCATCTTAACATGAATTTTGCAAAAAGCAATTGATCACATAATACCACTATAAATCAAGGGCAGGTGGAGAGACGGGATTAAATGATGCTGAAATTTTATCATGATTTAGACACTAAGGGTGTTTTTCTGCAAGGATTACTAGGATATATAATTAATGAAAGGAAAGATCCTTTCTGCTGGGTTGCCGCACACCGATGCTCACCTGGTGTCATTCATATTCCTGTTTTTTAAAGAGCACGTTGTGTATCGTGCCCTGTTCCCGGGCTTAATCAGAAGCTTTGGTAACAAGCTGAAGATGGAAGAGTGAAGTTGGGTGGAGGAAGCGAGGGAGAAGCAGACAAAATTAAAATACCATCCTGTCACTGTCCCTAATAGTTTATATGGGCAATGGCAGAACAGTATTTTAATTTTTATCTGGTCTCCTTTCTACTCATTTATTCCATCTCCTGCTTGTTATCGAAGTTTCAGATTAAACTTAAAGATATGAATGTATTGCCATAATAAATTTATAAGAGGATATTTAAAGAGCAAAGATTTGAATGACACAAATGAACCTCAGTGTAGCAGTGCTGAAGAAAGGATTTGCAGAGAGATGCCACAGCAGTCAGAAATGACTGCTAGAATCTCCTTAATTAAAAAAAAAAAAAAAAAAAAAGGCTGGAATGCAATAGGCACAGAAGGTGTTTCATATAAATTTAGGCTTAACTTTAAATTATTGATGCTATTTTAAATAATCTTCAGAAAGTTTAAGAAAAAACAAGTTTAAAGAAGATTATGGAAAATGTAAGCTAGCTATTTGGAACATGGAAAACTAAGATGTTGAAAAAAGGGACATAAATTTTCTAAAATCTGAGTTGTTTTCACTTCATCTCTCTTGCACCAGTCATTTCTCCAAATGGTGTGAAAAATTATGTTTAGACTGCGTGGCCTTCAGATTCGCTATTGTTTTTTCCTAGTGAATAGGACACATCTGTCTTAACAAAACAGGGAGCTGCCACTTTAAGGCAAAATCTTTTGGTTCTTGCTTTCTCAAATGAAAGATGGTCCTGTTTATGAATAACTGCTTTGCAATTTGTTTAAATTACAAAGGAGAATCAGAGAACACAGCTTTTCTTTGCAAATTAAAAAAAAAAAAATTGATAACCACCAAGAAGGCTACCAGCACAAAGCAGAACTCTGCAAACACCAGAAGAGTGAGTGAGTGAAAAAGTGACAAAAAACCATACGTGAGTAGAAGGGTTCTGCAATTGTTACTTTTGCTCTGCAATCCTGAGTGGCAATTGATTAAGACAAAAAAAAAAAAAAAAGTAGAAAATGATTACTGCTCCTAGCCCTGCAATCTTCCTTCTAGGTGGGTAGAAGATGTAGGAGACAGAAAAAAATCTGTTAAAATGTTAATACAAATAGTTGCAGTTTGTGACAGTTCGTATTTGGAAGGAGACTGTTGCACAAGAGCCCTGTGGGGAAGAGGAGCAGAGAGGGAAGCTGCAAGCGAAGGAGTGGGGAAAGGATATTTAAAATGGATATTCAAAAGGATATTTAAATCCATGTGGGTCCAGAAGGGAAGATCCCCCAACATCAGAAGGACATGGACCTGTTGGGGCAAGTCCAGAGGAGGCCATGAAAATGACAAGAGGGCTGGAGCACCTCTCTTATGAGGATGGGCTGAGAGAGCTGGGGCTGTTCAGCCTGCAGAAGAGGAGGCTCCAGGGAGACCTTAGAGCAACCTTCCAGTGCCTAAAGGGGGCTGCAGGAAAGATGGGGAGAGACTCTTCAGGAGGGCCTGTTGTGATAGGACACAGTTGTGTTGGTTTTTAAATAGAGAGAGGTAGGTTCAGACTTGATGTAAGGAAGAGATTTTTTACAACAAGGATGGTGACGCATAGTCCCAGACAGCCCAGAGAGGCGGTGGATGCCCCATCCCTGGAAACATTCCAGGCCAGGTTGGCCGGGGCTCTGAGCAACCTGATCTGGTTGGAGATGTCCCTGCTTCTTGCAGGGGGGTTGGACTGAGTGGGCTTTGAAGTTCCCTTCCAACCCAAGCCATTCTCTGATTCTATTCTATTCTATGTAGGTATTTGGGGAAGGGGAGTAGCCAAACTTAAGGGTCTGTCAGGGATATGGCCACTTTATGGAAGTAATTTACCCAAAAGGTTAAATCTTTCTCACTTTTAATTTCAGATGCTTTTCCAGGCCCATCCACCCAGCCCTGAGCTGTCAGGAGCATCCGCATCGAGCTCCAGCTTTGGCATGCAGCAGCCCTGGCTTTGTGAGGCAGAGAGGTTTTTCCTCAGCTCTGCAGGTCCAAGCAGCACCCCGTTCCGGCAATCCCCATCGACAAAATAAATACTAACCCTCCATGCTGCGTGGAAACACTCGGGAGGGACTCAGAAACATCTGCTGAAGTTCTGAGAAAGCAACGGGGAGAGTAAGGGAACAGCCTTTGGAGAAGGGTGAAGTGAGAGCAGACGCACAGGAAGGATGAGCGGCACGTGGTGTCCGGATGGGTCGGCACGATGGGCAATGAGTGGCTCCATCCGTCTGAGCTGATCATGCGAACCTCTTGGTTTTGTAACAGCTCTGGAGGGACAGGGAGGCTGTGTTTCCTAGAGTCTGGGGAAGGCGTTAGAGGAGAAAATGGGGAGGGAATGGTAAAAGGGGCGGCATTTCGGTGGGAAGTTTGAATCTTCCACAGGATGACAGAGTGCAATACCACATTATGTCTATGCAGGCTCGTGTTGCCTGGAGACATACTGATATCTGTGCACATATATAGTGAATATTGAATTTATTGAACAAATTGGTTCTTGTTGTTACTTCGGTGTAGACTTTTTTTTCCCAGTAAAAGATTTCATTGATTCTTTCAGCTTAACCTGCATGTGATCTACCCTTTGAAGAGAAGATGTAAGAAACACACATGTTTGAACACTACAGATGCAGGAAAGAGAGATAGAAGCAGAAGAGTTCTTTCTTTCAGTTACGTGCCCATTTTTCATGCTGGATACTCACTCACCCTCAGCCACTGATTCTTAACACAGGGTGAAATAAGATTTTACATATGAATGCTGCCCTGCAGCTATGACAATACTGGTGGTTTTCGTGCCATATCGCTGCAAATAAACTTAGAGGTTATATTGAGATTTATATAGTTAATATTATGTCTTCTTGTGAGGGATAACACTCCATGCTTTCTTTGCTCTCACTGAAATCAGCTGCAAAACTTATTTTTGGGTCCAAAATTTTGCTTAGCAATCTCAGGCTCAGTTGTAAGACTTGTGTTACACTGGAGACAATGAAATTACAGAGCAAAGAACAAGGAGAAAGGAAAACAAAAAGTAAAGAAGTGAACCAGAGGTATGAGTAGACATTTCATATCCAACTGACCCCCTTCTGCCAGCCTGGCTGAGGAGAAGTGGAAATACACTGTTCACTCTTCCATTTAATAACAAACAAGCAGACAAAAACACCAAAAAAAAACCCCAAACCACGCTGCTGGGTCAGGTATTTGGCTTTGCAAGAAGAGGCCCTTGTGGACCAGGGTTATTTTTTGCAAAGAAGGAAGAGCCAGTGTTTGCAGAGCCTCAGGTCTCAGGAAGTCTGTCCATCCTCCCGCTGAACCCCTTCGGGCGGTGACGAACAGCTGCCGCAGGGCGAAGGGGAACTGGGGAGCCACCGAAATTCTACCCCTGGGGCCAACCCGGCTGGAGATGAGAAGAACACCAAGCTGGAAAAAAAAAATCCTTCAATCGTCGGAGGCTGCAGCCAGGGACCGGCAGCTGTCTCTGGGCTTTTCAAGGTTGTAGAGCCGTCACAGCGCATTCCTGGGGATCGCGGCGCTGGGCTGCGGGCAGGAGCCTCGTGCCTAAATATTCTCTGTGGCTTGGCTGTTTCTTGCCTTATAGAATTTAGTCAGATCCTTGGCTTGCTCTGGATTAGCTTTACCTTTAAAGTTGGCGTGGACAACGCCAGTGGAGAAAACCAGATGTGACTTGTAACAGCATAAAAAGTCCAGGAACTCTGCAAATATGTAATTTTCTTGAAAAAACAAACAAAACCTGTTTTCCATAAAAATAATTTTAGAAAATACTATTTACCTTTAAAAAAAAAAAGGTATTAATTTTCAAGGATGTAATTAGCATGTGATGGGTCAATTTGACCCCCGGGGTAATATCATTTAAAGGAGTTGTGTTTGTACCACGCTTTAATTTAACCCAGAGTATGTGGTAGCTGGGTACGTATGGCAGTCATACAGCTCCTGAGAAAAAGGATGTGGCAATCATATACACATATAATACTTGTTCATTTCTAGATTTATCTCCTGTACATTATGCTTACATATATTAGAAATGGTTAGTTGACTGAAGGTGTTAACAAAAATGCAGTTAGGTTTTGTTTCTATTAATTATATTCAAGCTTAAACTCTAAAAATTAAAATGGAAGCCTAGGCAACACCACTTTCCCATTTTGTATACAAAGGCTGGGTGATTGCTCAGGAGCACTGCTGGATCTAGCTCCCCGCTTTTTAAAACACACACTACACACAGTATATACTTTCTTTTTTTTACAATTAATTGGGCTATATGGATGCTTTTACCCATTCAGCTGGGCCTAAGCTACACACTAGCATCCCTCACAGCGCTGGTCTGTGGTGGACACTTCAAGGCTTGCTGTGAGTGTCTCACCTATTTCAAAAAGTAGTTTGTCACTGTCGTTAACCTATAGTGATTTTTTTTTTTTTTTTGCTGCCTTGCTCTTTGCTAAGCTCAATTCTTGCTTCTGATGTAACATTTCTCAGATAAACAAGGTACAGCGGGATGGAGATGGCAACGCAAAGCCAACCATTAAAAGCCCACAAAGCGGAGCAAGGCAGTAGAAAACTGAGCCAGAAGGAGAATAGTTAATGCCCTCTCTTCAGAGGCAACCCCGTACTTCTGTAATGCAGCACTCCTGGCTGACCAAAATTACAGCTGTTGTTTTACTTTCTTTGCTATCCAAATGCAAAGCTAAACAGCAAAGCCATTGCTTGACTGCAAAATTAACTCTGAAAAAGCTTCTGTAATACAAGTACATATCATTATCTGTATTAACATAATTACTGGCCCACAATACCACTACTCTTGACACTGAATTAGTGTACCTTCTTGCATGACCTAGAAAAGGGGCAGAAGTGCTCATAAAAAGCTCTTTTAACAGATGTTTGTGACTTTGTGGCAGACATTTGTATATTGGTGCCCAACATGGAGACTGACTGTAAGAGACAAGGCTTTTGAACGTCTGTAAGTAAGGCGAGGCAAATAGATTCATATTTAGGAGCCAAACTTAAAGATTTTTAGAATTACTGCTCAGGTCCCCTGACATCTACTTCCTCACAATTTCAAGTCATTCTGTTTTCATTATGTAAAAGCATCCAGTGTGCCTCCTGCTAGGACTATTCTGGAGCTGCAAGTGCTAATCAACGTATTGGTGCCAGTTTTTATTTTTAGGGTGAACTGTCTATATTCCACTACAGTTGAGTTCCCTAGGTAGCATAATGGGAAAAATTGAACCACATCTGAACAAACACAGATTGGTAGTGCTATCAACACAAGAGAAAGTTTGAAAGGTTAAAACAGCAGCAACAACAACATGAAAAGGCTGGACTTCTGGTTTTGGGCAATGTCTCCATCAGAAGCAGGAAAATAGAACAAATGTACCCAAGAAGTGGGGCTGGTGGCTCTGAGATCTCCTTAAAATCTGGGATATCTATAACATTTTTAGAATGTGACTACTCAGTCTTAGTTTACTGTTGCATTGAGTAGCCACACAGCTCTTCATGGTTTGCTGTCATCAACCCAATGGCCACGACAGCTGGGTCTGATGTAGTTTTCTGAGGAAATGAGGGAAAATTTGTCTCAAAGACAAATTTTTTAGTTCCAGACTTTTCTAATGCCCCTCAGCCCAGTATTAAAAATGTGTTAGACTGAATAGTTAGTTCAGCTCTTGTAAAATGCACAAGATACTGCACAGACATCGGTGTGTAGCCTGTGGCTATCAAAACTGTGCACAAACAGGTTGAGCAGTGAGCCTTCTTTCAGCACAGCTTTCGAGATACTGATCACTTGGGTATCTTTTTTAAAAGCTCCCTTTCCGACCTCCATCTCAACATGTCTCCCTCATTCCTGCTGTGATTGCAAGGCGTGTATAATGGGGAGGTCAACCTGCTGGACAGGCACACGAACTACTCCTGAATTACCCTGAGAAATGCATCCCTGTTTGCTATTGCTGTGAACAGCAATAATTTTTTTCTACAACCTTTCCGCACCATCCATAGCGCTCGGAGGTGAGAAACGTGTTTACTTTTCCATGTCAGTCCATCCCACAGACCAGATCTGCCGCCTGCCCTGGACTCCGGTCAAGGAGGACTGCAGCCTTTTATATTTTAGCAGGAGGTAATTGCTCTGTTTGTACCTGCCTGTACAACCGCATTCGGATCAGGAGATGGAATGTGCGTTAAGAATTCAGTACCATTAAAAAATGGATATCAGCCAAACTGCTGCATTAACGGGCACTACCACGTTTGTTGCATTTTCCTCTCTTCAGTAGTTAGGTACCACAAGGATTCAGTTACGGAAGATGCACTCTGAGTCAGGGTTTATGGTGGTGGTGCAAGAACCTTTCAGCATGTAATGAGAGAAAGCTGACTTATATAGGCTACATTATGGGGCAGCATCGTCAAAATTTGCTGGGGGATAGAGCTACCAAAGCCCATCTCTCAGAAGCGTTTATTTTTCCTTCCTACAGATGAAGGGGTCCTAGGTGACTTCGATGCTTCTGAGAACCCTACTCTGTCCCCGTGCATTTTTAATCATTCTGGAGGCTGTCAAATGTCCTATAGCTTCATCCAAGTTTCTGAAATGTAACTGCAATCGCTTACTGTCACAGCATGAGCTTCAGCCCAGCTGGGTAGAGCTTCTTCAAGCAACACAAATGCCTGAACGTCAGAAATACCTTCTAAACCCTGTGCCTTTAAGGGGGGTGCATTTGGCATTAAACAGACTTTCCAGCTAATGAATTTCTCAAGTTACAAGAATAATGGCCTTTTTAATCTTAGCAAGAGTAATTAAATAGACATTTGTTATTAATGATGTTGTTAATGGCAGTAGATATTGAATTTTCACTGTAGATATCATACAGTTGTATAGCGATTTTTTGGAGGTTTTTATTAACTTGATTGGGCAGTGAAGCTAAAAATCATGTATGTTTTTCCTGGTTTTGGAGGTGCTGATTTTCCCCCTGCTGTGAAGCAACTTCTCTGCTTTCGTTTTGTTCTTCTTGGAGATGCTCACCTTCGTCTTCCTTTGTTGGCCAACCTGACAGCGACAGGACCAGATCCTGTCTGCTGCCACTCCTGAACTGACTGGAAGGATTTCTGGGGAGAGGGATGTGAGTAGCAGTGACTGCTTCTGCAGTCCATTTTCAACACTTGCTGGGGTTTCTTATCCGTGTTTCACCCCAGAGAAATATGAGTTTGTTAGATGTCCAGACAAAAAAAAAAAAAACAAACCTATCTTTCTATTACAGATTAAAGAAAGTGATGTTTTGTAAACTCTTTTTTTTTACTCTTGAATCCAGAGTCAGCAAGACAACAGGCAGAATACCTTCTCTCTTTTCTCTTCTGGCATATTACGCTCTATTCCTCATCTTCTTGGTGTTATGCAAGATATGGAGAAGGACAGCACGCTTTAGTCTGAAGCTCAGATCTCATGTGTTAGATGATTAATGAAAGCTCTGCTTTTAACCATTGCCCTGAATTGGGGACAATACAAGTTCGTGCTCTCCTCTGAGTGCCTACAAACCCTCTCAGGGTGCCGTGCATCCTCCATCAAACCGTTTCTCAGCCTTGCTCAATACTGTGGAGTGGATCATAGCTGTGGAGGCATCCCTGTGGAGAAGATATTCTCATTCTACTTCTTTTCTTACACATGCATTTTCAGTATTGTTGCTTCAGATAACCCAGTGTTAGACTTCCTGCTCCTTACTTTGTGTAGCTTTCTCTTGGTTTATATCAATCCTTCACCAGTAGTTACTGAAATCACAGCATCTCATGTTCTCTCTTACCATCCTTTACTAGTCCTAGGACCAATGCTGAATAAAACTTGAGTTTACTACCATGTGGGATTCTCAGCCCTTCCTGATGGGAAGACAGATTAATCAGAAAAATTTTTCCATGAAACGAAGGACTTTCCTGACCAGGCTTGGATACAGCTTTTGCAGTGACATGGGACCCTGCTTGACTCCTTGTGCCTTTCACATCTTAATTTCTCCTGAGAAAAATGCTCGACCAAAAGCTTTAAAAAATCCCCTGAACTCTAGAGACCAGGATTTGTCTGCTTTTGGGTTGTGCCTGTCAGTGGATGCTTTCCAAGCTCTCATGTTTCTGTGACTTCCAGTTTACACCTTTTAAAAATTTTCCTCCTGGCTTGGCTTGCTCTCCTCCACGGCTTTGTCTCAGCTCCCAGCCCGTTTCAATCACATCCTTAACCTGCCTTTCCTGCCCCTTCCAAGTATTACTTTGCACCAAAAAGAAGGGGAAAAAACCCCAAACAAAACAAAAAGCCCTGGCATTAGTCGCTAATTTCCCTTCCTCTGTCAAGATTACGCTAGTAGTTCTGAGTAATTCGGTCTCGTTTTCTCAAGGGAGTAGGACTGAAATAATCCAATGTTTATTTTTATACAAATTCTCACAGTGCTGCAATGTTTCGGAGACTTCCTGGGATGTTTCTAGTTTTTTTCACAGGCTAAAAGGCCATTCTCAGAGGTAGCTCCTTCATGTAAACCTAAAAATGGCACTTTCCCACAATACAGCTTATCAGGAAGTTTAAAGTTCAATAGTCTCTCTCTCGCTCTCTCTCCCTGTCTCACACACATGAAAGTACGAAATAAAAAAAAATGAAGGGGTTGTTCCACTTCTGCTGAGAGTTGCCTTTCAATCATTTCATTTCAATGTGCTGACTGATCCTAATAGCATGGTGGGACTTGTGATGGTCTAAGCACAGACGCAAGGCAAAATTTGTAGGGAAAGAGAGCATCTTTTATTCAATAAATTTTGATTTATCCGTGCAGTAGCTGGCGAGGGGAAACAAGATGCTTTCAGCATTCCTCATGCTTTGAATTTATGGACATACCTCCATATGGGCACAGGCACAAAATTAGTTTCAGTACCAAGACATTAAAACTGGAATGCCTTGATTCTGCTATCTCGAAAATGTCTGGGATGGTTTAATTAAGAGTGACTGGTTGAAATGCTGCCTAACTTTGGTACTCTGAGGATGGGATTTCCCGAACTGTTTGGTTTGGCTTTAATTCTTAATACTTTCTTTTACTCCCAATGTGATTGTCAATAAAACTGCTGGATTTGAGGACAACCAACTTAGTGCTGGCCATGTTTGAAAACCTTGGGTAAAGTCCTGGTCCTCCAGTGCTTCTTTTCTCATGTTGAGGAAGAAATTTGCTCATGTGAATACAGATTAGTTGCAAAAGCGTTGGTTTCAGGATTACAGAAAGGGAAGCCTGATTCCTTCCCCGGTGCTTTGTGCAAGGTCTCGTTATACTGCAGGAGCACTGGAAAGAGGTGGCTCCTCGATTTCTCAAAGTTTTCAGCCCCGTTTGGTTGCCTGATTACTTATTTCTGCCCCAGGGACCCTTGCTGTTAGAATTGTTGTTAAACAAAATTGCCTGGCTGGCATTGTGTTCTGACAAACAATTTATACCTCTGTAAACTGATTAGTGCAGAGTTTTTGTCTTGAGAGCTAATCCTTGTCTCATGTTTTAAAGAACAGCCAAGGAGGACTTTCCTGTGCCCAAAGAAACAAGTCTAAAGGAGCTGGAACCTGAATTAGATGAGATGGAAAAGGTCTTGGGTTTGCAATCATTTCAGACATCTAAAGGCCTGCAGACCTCCTAAGTCTAGAAACAAACTATCTTATTACCTGTATTTCTTGTAAAATAGAACCGGCAGAATGAAAGCAGAAATCCAGTACTTTTTCTCCAGTAGACTGGAAGAGGGGAGAGAGACCACATGAATACTAACTTTGGGCACCATTGCAAGGGACAAAACAAGGAGGGATTTCAAACCTCCAATGGCCACTGACCGGCACCAGGTGGTTGGAAGACTGCTGGTGTTGCAACAGTGGAAAGTGTGGAGATCTAACCTTGGCGGAGGTGAGGCATCCCATAAGACACTGAGTTTGCCAGCTTGCGTAGTAATCCACATCGAGAAGGCAAAAGTGAGTAAAACCTGCACAGCTCAAACCAGAAGCCCGTAAACTCTATGAGTGCCCCAGCTACATCACTGGTCAGAGGCAGAGACAGAAAGAGGAACATTTCAGGGTAAATAGCTACAATAGAAGCAGGAAAAAAGAGTCAAAAAGAATATCAGGACAATGACAAGACAATGATGAGACAATAAAGTAAGAGGAAGGTGAAAATGCGATGCTAAATTGACATTTAGTAGAGGAAGCAACTATGCCTTGACGGCCTTTGGAAAGCAGAGAAAGGCTGCCATTTTAGTGTCTAAATAGCCAAGAAAATACAGTAATAGCTTCAAACAGTATGAATAAAGCTAAATTCAGAACACAAACTCTCATCCTCATCAAACATTGTATTTTTTTTTAATATTCTGAGTACAAAACATGAAACTAGATAAGCAAAGAGAGAAAAGCAGTAGACTGTTTCATCCAGGTACAGTAGGTAGTATGCCTGATGTCTTCTAATTTCAGAGAGTTTTTTAATGTTCAAGAATACAATTTATCTTGCTGAATTGTAGTTCTGTTGAAACTATATTTTTGTACATACACACATATATATGTATGCGTCTGGCCTCAGTTAACCGTGCAGGTCTTTCCACAGCTGGGGAAAGACAAAGGCATCTCCGCAGGTCAGTTCTTCCACAGAGCCACCTTGGCTGAGACAAAACCTACCAGAACTATTGTATTTCTTCTTGACCAGTCAAAATGGTTTTGCAGTGGTAACCACAAAACAAAGGAATACACTCTACTAGGTTTTATCCACTTGGTGGAAAATTTCAAAATTATAATAAAAATAACCTTTTGCGGAAAACAGACTTTCAGAATGTCTTCCTGAATAAGTTCACAACTCTACTTAACAAAAACTGAAAAGCTATATTTTTCATTAGTTTAAAAACATTTCTTCCTGAACTTTTCTGAGTCTTGGCAAACTCCAGAGGTGGCACCTTGAGCATCTGTGTTTCCAGGTCTAGCTGGTCCACAGCTGAGAGCCTGGGACTTGGTCAAGCTCAATCTCTTTAGCAATATATCAGGTGAACAGGCAACAAGTCACACGGGATAATTTTAGAAACCAGTCCAAGCAAGAGATTTTCAAAACTGGCACAGCTGCCAGTATCCTTGGCTTCAACCAGAACTTCATTAAAATTGCTCTGTTCCCATGGAGCAGCTACCTTTTGACAAATCAGCATTTTCCAGTGGGAAAAAAAGAAAACAAAAACATTCAGTTGGAACAGTTGCAGTCATTTCTAGTAAGAATCAAATGTGAGATGACAAATGGGAGAACAGCTCTAGCAGTGAACATGCATCACAGCGCTGTGCGGAAAACCATGACCTACCATGTCAGGTGGAGCTCACTCAGCTCCTGTGTTGGTGCTTATCCATTGTCTCTGCCAAAATACTTGCATGAAATGGTAAGGAAATAATTCTTAGCTTCTTGATGGCATTTGTTTCCATGTTTACTATGCGGACTTCACAAAATGACGTAAACCTGTAGGTTACAGGGAGACCCCATCTTTTTCTTCACCCCTTTCTTAGTAATTTTTTGTACATTAAAATATCTAACGATTTTTGTTGTTGTTGTTGTTCTTGATGGGACGTGCAAAATGCCCACCTAGAGCTGCCCTATACATTCAATGTTCTTGTGCTTCACTCGATGAAAACAGAACCTCTTATCAAGTCAGAAGGGCAGCATGCGTTTCTAAAAGATGTTTTGGGAAATAGGAGTCAGGTGCTTTGTGTATTATCAGTCTCTGGTGATGAGGAGGTAAAATAAAGCAGACATTGCTCTTTAGAAAGTTGAATGAGGATCCATTTCCAGCTGTTCTCTCAGGCAAGGCTCTTGATCACTAATCTTGTTAGAGATAATTATAAATATATTTAAAAGTAATTACAGTACAAATCTATTTTATCTGTAAGCAGTTGTCTTTATGGTAGCATAAGAGACTTTGGATAGGTCACCAAAGAAATAAACATCTGAACTGGATTTCAAGCTACAGTTATTGCAAAAGGGAAAAAAGCCATCAAACAGAAACCCCTGGCATCACCACACGTGCCCACCTTTTTATTTCCCATAGGCTGGTAAGTAGCCCTGCTTTGGGAACAAAACCACAGGATTTGGCTGAAGTTTTTACTAAACTGTCAGCTCTGTCAGGGAAGGTATTCTCCACTCTGAACCTCTGATTCCTTCTTACCATATTTGGCAAAAAGAAAAAGGAAATTCTCTTTAGAAAGTCTGGATACAAAATGGCATATCAAAACCACTGGTTTAGAAAAGATGCTTGAGCTGATATTTGCCTCCTCTTCTAGCAAGTTTATTGCTCTGAGTGTTGATTTAATTTTTTTTTTCCCCTCCATGAGTCAAAAGACAGCCAGGTTTACAATTATTTGTATGATGGTAGCACATTTGATGCCTCCCATGAAATCAGAGGGCTATTGTATTAGAGGAAGCGATAGACCCAACAGTTAAGCTGCCACAATTGAAAACGGTAGACAAAAGTAGGACAGAAGGGGATATTATACTATTGCATGTCACATTTTTACAGACAGGGAGCTGAGACATAAAGAGACGAAATAACTTGACCAAAGTCACACAGGAAGTCTGTGATAGACACGAGAATTAAACAAAGATCTCCCAACCCTCAGTCTGGTTCTTCAGCCATGAAGCTATTGTCCCACCCTCCCTTGTCTCCTAATTGGATGTATTGGCATTTTCTGTCACTGACTGCTTCTAAGTATCATTCCTGTAGGTAAAGCCCCCACACTTTTATTTTAGTGCTGATACTAAACTTTAATAACTGGGGCGTCCTTTTCATTTTTTTTTTCCTGATGCCTGGCAATAATGGCTCAGTAATTACTGAACTAATGTTATCAGTTCCAACAGATATCACATTTATTAAACAGAAAATGCTATGTTGCTGTTCATCAGTTAGAAATGTGTATAATTGAAACATAAAAATGAAGTCTGTAGGAATATGTGTGATTCATCATGAATTCTGCAAGCCCTACACTAACTCTTCTTCTCTTAATTAAGCTGTCAAATAGAAAACTTATAATTAATGCAACAGCATATTTTGTAGGAGTTCTTTTCTACCCCCATATAAAGCTCATTTCAGCAGAAACATTGCAAGGATTACATGGGCGGATTGGGCACCCTTGTCTTATTAAGCAAAAATTTTTCTGTCCTGCCTATTTTTAGTCCATTCTGCCGGGATCTTCCATGAAAAAATGAACATGGGATTGAGACTCTCTCGCTATTTTTCTCCATCCCTTTCCATACACAAATAGTGATTCATTTGCTATGAAAAACTCATGTTAGAGAACTACTAAGTATTTAGTCCCGTAAATTACGACTATAGTGGTAGACATAGAAACAGCAGTTTCTTGACTGCCCTGTGCAGGATGAGCAGTTTGGTTTCTAGCCTGGATCTGGACCGGTGCTCATAGCCAAGCCCACCTGTGACCTTAGGACATCTGCATGCAGGGCAACCAGGGGTTTGGACATTGATTTTAAAACATCTAGACCTCGTCAAACCATAGCGTCAGATGTTGATGGGCTTAGCTCCACTCGTTGTGCTTGCACGACAGTTAAAATGAGCACTGCGTTTTTCGTCTGCTGTGCGTTTTCCTCAAGTGGGATCAGAGACGCCAAAGCAAAGTCCCATCTGCTCTGCATGCACAGTAGAGATAACACAGTCCCTTCCCTCAAGGGTTTCAACACTGCGTTTCACCGATGCTTGCTTGTAGGCAGCTTATGAAGCACCTTGCTGTGCTGATGCCCCTGCCCATCATAAAAGATAGTGCTTTAAAAGTAATCTCTTTGGCCTTTTATGCAAGAACCTGAGTGTTTTACAGAATATCTTCCACTTGTGAAGCAATAAACTCCAGTGCGTCATTTTCCAGGTGGTGAAAGCATGGCAGGGCTTGGGAGGACAGGTCAACCTCCTAAGGAGGAGCCTCCAGCCAGGGACACTGTGGTCAGCCCTGCCTCCCCCTCTGCCTGGTCCACCACCAGCTGCAGCTTCTGCACCCTTGGTCATTCATCCTCAGATTGTGGTCATTTTGCTTGTGATTTCTTATAATATCCCCAGATGACACGGAGAAACGCCAATTTCCATCGGCTGGGGTGGGGCAGCGGGCGTAACGCAGGAAGAGACTTTTCTCCTTTTGCAACATCAAAGCCACAAGATTTCCATATTTTTTTAATACTTTACATCTGATTACAACTGTTTTCACTTTAGTGCCAAAAGAGAATACCTAAAACAGTGTAGAGGAGGAAGACACAGGGGTTTGTGGGCACTTGCAGCTGCCAAACAGAGCAGCTGTAATGCTGCGGATGCTTGGGAAACCAATTAGAAACACATGGAGTGACAAAAAAATGTATGTAACATAAGATTAGCACAGTGAATGCAGCCACACTGTACGAAACTTTGGCAAGCTAGGGCTGGCTGGCACCAAGGATCAGTAAGACATGGTTGTGATGCCTCAAAGAGAAGCTGAACATTAGCGCTGGGAAATGGGGAAATATTCTCACTGCGATCCTAGCTGTAGCTTAAGTACATGGATACATCAATGTCAAGAAAATTGTTTTTAAAAGTTAAGTATGTTAAAAGCAAGTCTAGCGTTCACAAGTGGGTTCTGTGGGAAAGCTGTTACCTTCAAGGATGCCCTGACTTTTCATGTGGCGCGGGTCAGAAGCTGCGAGTCCAGGCAGAAGCTCTTTATTTTAACCTTTGCTAAGCAGTGATCAGACAAGCTGAAGGAGGGCGTCAAGACAAATGTGAGACAGGTCCTCTCAAACATCATTAAAAAAAAAAAAAGTCAATATCTGAAGAATACTATGTACTCATTAGCAGGCAGTGTGTTTTCAGATACTCATTTAGAGATTTTTTTTTTAAATACATGAGATATGATCAGGTCAGACATTAGTTTATTCAATTACATAGTGTTGCAGAGGAAACCTGTGCTTTTCACTGTTCTTATTGTCTGCCCTCAACAAGAGAAGGAACTTAAGGCAGAAATTTTTTACTTTTCAGATAAGAATTGACAATCCAAGATTTCTGCTCCAAGAATAAAGTCCTAGAGATGACAAAGGACCTAGCATTTTTTTTTTTTTTCACCAGAGACACAGAATGGAGAACTTTTGCTAACTGTGGTCCAAGATTTGTGAGGGAAATATTACGAGGATTGAATAGCAATGTAATCTTTTAATACATTTACTTGGTGAATAGAATAGAAATGCAGGTTGCAGAAAACTGATTAGTCAAAGGAATAATCAGAAAGATAGAGCAGGGTCTCCTGGGCGGAAGCAAAGATGACATCCTTCATTACTGAAGTCCATCCAGCAGTTATCACATTCCAATAAAGAGGATTGTTTTTTTTCCTATCAAGATATTGCAGAAGTATAGAGAAGAAATTTCCAGGGCCTTATTTTGTGGAATTTTCAGCAATGTACTGTTGACAGTATTATTTTTTTCTCTCTGGGAAAAAAGAAAACCCAAGCCTCTCACATCTCTGCCATGGCCAAGCGTAGTATATGTCCTTCAGTAGGCCCCAAACTTCAATATTTCATGGTAAGCGAACAAAGAAGAGTTATAAACCCTAGTTATACTTAGTGAAACATTTGAAGCCCCTTATTTAGTAAGCCAGCTGTGTAAGCTTTGCCTTTGTCCTCCACCCCGTGTGTCCATGGCGCGTGGTGTAAGCACGTGGGATGCTTACCGCTGTTAGCAGAAAACGAGCAGGGAGAACAGGCTGCATTTGTCTTCGCCAACTGCAGAATAATAATTATTAAGGAGCAAAACTTACAAGATTTTCACAATCTTGAAAATTGTTCCCACCTCTTACTGCCAGCAGAAAGCGTGCTGCATTCAAGACTGACAAGCAAGGGTGAGAGCTTTGCTGAGCGGAATACTTATAGATTTCAGTAATTTGCCTGTTCTGAGGAACACAAAAGATAGACGGATGAAAGAGACAGCACTATGGCCCATCTGTGCGAACCAAAAATGCTGCTAGTAGGTCAGAACGAGTTGTACAACTGCCCCCGATAATTAAATCTATGGCCTCCATAAAGCTTCTTAATGAGAGCGCTTCCCTGCCTTGGCCTTAAATCGCTGGTAACAGTTAATTTGCATTTTAGAATGTTTCTATTTATCTACTGTTTGCAGTTTTAATATTTGTCTTTACAGAGTGAGGTACAAAAGTCTGGTTTGTTTGCTCAGGATTTACTTCTCTAATTTTGACTACCCAGATGGAATAGCAACACTTCGAATGAGAATTTTTTGTGGTATTTTAAAACGGATGAAAAATTATTGCCTCCGTAAAATTTAAAGTGATGTTAGAATATATAGCCGACAGAACTTGGAGAAGCATGCTGATTTTTTGGTAGCCTTGTTTCAGAAAACTTATTCCTAACTATCTCCACTGTGAGGAAAATATCGCCCTTGCATTTCAGCATTTCAAATCTGTTCTGTGAAGAACGTGCTGGAGAGGTTCTCCTGATCCAGTGACCAAATTCCATCCAGATCCAAAGCAAGAACACTTTTTTTTTTTTTTTTTTGAGCCAGTGGAGGCACTCCTAAATAGCAAAGTACAAAAACCAGTCCTCAGAGGTTTACTTTCTTTCAAACAACAGCAACAAAAAAAAATCAGAATACCAGATGCGGATGTTTGCTCAGACATTTGTAGAAGTGAGAATGCGTCTGGCTGTTTGGAGCCTGATTTCTGCATCGTGATGTCTTTTGTGCCACGGAACCTGCTGTGAAACCTGCTCTCTGTGTAACAGCTCATATGGAAAGATCAAGGGTGCATCGCTTTGCTGGCATGGCTGCAGGATAAACAGTTCTTAACCAGACTATCACACACTGCTAGAGTATCTGAGCAAGAAGTTATGAAGTTAAAGACATCAGGTTTTGCCCTTATTTAAAAATAAAATACCGCCTGGAAGAGCTGAGGTTGGGGACGAAGGAGAAGGTGTTTGAAATCCACATCTGAACCTGGAAGCAATTTCTTCTCTTACTGCCTTTCTCTCCGCCCAGTTGAAAAACCTGCACTAGCCAAACATCACCATGTATTTTGGCAAGAAAAATGCACAAACAGGGAAAAAACCTAGGGTTTTGTGGAGTTTCTGTCTGGTCAGGATTTCATACTGACATTATTTTCAGCTATGACTAAACAGGGGAGCTCCATTTTACGTGCTAGGAGTCAAAGTCTTCTTGCTGGAGGGATTGCAGCTTGTCAGGTGCTGATCTGGTTTTGCTCTGTCTGTAATAAATGGACCATTAAATTCAGAAATGTATTCTGGCTTTAAGGATCAATTTTACAGGTGGAAAGAGCAACGTAGAGAAGTTGTTAGCATTATTTGCTTTAAAATGCAGCTGTAAGGAGAATAACAGAAAATGTTAGTTGTGCTATGGGTTGACTTGTAGATGTGTCTATTAAGGTCAATAGATTTGGGTAATGACATCTAAATAATTTCTATTTAACTTTTACAGCACTTCAGTTGTCCCATGCCAGCAGATGCTCTTGGACATAAATATTTCCCATGAGTTCTGAGATTGGCAGTATAAAAGTCTCAAACCTGAAATAGGTTTCGGTACCATGTCTTTTTTTTTTTGTTTGTATCCTTGCTCAGAAATGCCCAATTCTTCTCTAAGCCTGTGTTTTCAGATACATTTCCACCGCACTTTGCACAAATTTTCACGATTACTCCTCCACCACCAAATAAAGATGCTAATAAGATAAATGCCTTGGATGTCTCCCAGAGTACACCCAGACCTGTCTTTCCCTGCTACCCATGGTCTTGTGAAGCAGGCCCTTGACTATGAGTTATGGGGAAGACACATCTTCTGGTGATAAGGTTGGGTGATAAATGTCCAAAGCCAGCATGGGACACTTCAGAGGAAGTGCCATAAATTTACCGCTGAATCAGCTCTAAGGAGGAGAGCTGGGGCTAAAGAATCACAGCTGTCATTCGGCTGTGGGAAACAGCTCAGGGATCATTAGTATTGCTCATTCCCACGAACTTGAGGTTCGCAGTGGGGAATGCCGGGAGGTGACACCGCAATCTGTGCAGATCTCGAATCCCAAAGATGAAAGATTGCCTGTTGTTAATAAACAGGTTGCATTTCATGTTCAAAACCAAACATATTTCCCAGTTCTTAGTTTTGCTCCACTTCCTCTACAAATAGCGACATTAAAAAAGGTAATTGATAAAAATGGGGTTGAGGGGGAGGATAGTTGTCGGTGTTTTCACCTAAAACTCAGTTTAGTACAACGTCTTTTTTTTGTGTGTAACAATGTCTGGTAGTTGGAAAATGCTGCACCACAGTCAGGCTTTTAATATTTTATATTACATATCAAGATAAGTCAGAGCTTTTTTGGTCCAATTACTTTTAAGAGAAATCTATTTTCCCAGTATTCCCCCTCCCCTTTCTCTCCCGAATGATATTGCAGACAGGAAGTTGAGGACACACAAATATAATCTTGCTGGAAAGCAGCAAAACAGTGCGTATCAGATCTCCGACTCTTATAATTGCTGCCCCTACGTGACAGGTATGATTGGTATTTTGACTACACAGAAAGCAGCAAAAAAAATCCCCTTTACCCTTCTGCAATGGTTGATTTTAATTATATTCTTACCAGGCTTGACCGTTCCTGTGCCTCAAAACAGAATGGGCACGGCTGCTAGTTAGTAGGATAGATCCATCAAATACCAGGGTTGAGGTGCCGCTGCGGAGAGCGTAGTGTTTTAACGGGACAGAGTTAATTACGCCATCCCAGGGAGCCGTGCGGGCCTAACGGGGCAGAGGGATAAACCTTTTGGGTGCTTCATTTCTGCTGTCACCCTAGCAGAAGGACAGCCCGTGGGAAAGTGGCTTCCTAGGGGAAGAAAAGCAAACTGTCTCGGTCTTGTCAGTACAGGTGATGGACGGCTATTATTACTATTTCATAACAAAAAAAAGCAGAGAGGAAAGAGGAGAGAAGGACTGTGTGAAGGACAAAGCTGGGAATCAGTAGCACCAGAATGGATGATTTGATCTCAGTGCCTCTGTGATTCAAATGTATCAGGGTATTTTCTTTAATGGTTTTCTCTTAATGTGGAATAGACTTTCCCTTCTGTGCCACACAAATATAGAAACCATATCCAGAGTAATAGGTTTTTTCTTGTAAAAACAGAGGCATATCAGGACAGAGGGCTAGCATCTCACTTCCAGATGTCAGTTCCCCAGCTCTATAATCTTGCTACGGTTTGAGCATCTCAAGCTGGACGTTCATCGTAGCGTCGGAGAGAGGCTGAGAGCCGATGAATTTAAGCATATATACGTTCTTAAACGCAACAGAAAGTCAGGATCCGAACGACCTGCTCCCACTTTCAGAAGCAGCCCAGGCACTTTGCATTTGAAAGTAAACAGCACACGGATTTCTGGGTGTTGCAATCACTTCTCATTCCACGTGTAACTTTCTGGCTTTCCTGAACGAAATTAGAATAGGGCCTTCAGCAAAGAAGCTGACTCAAAAGCACCAAAGAGGCAGCTTTACTGGTGTAACTTCCTTATTTTAATGAAGGCTTCTGCTTAAAAACACATTTCACGGTACCTCTGGAGTTTAATCTCAATGTTATAATGAATCCTTACCCATAGAGACAACAGACTGGATAAAATACTGTGTCTGTGGTTTTGAAATTGCTTTTTTTTTTTAAAAAAAAATATATTTAAATTAAATTAAGAGAAACAAAGTAAAAGCTTCCTGCTTTATTTCCCCATTGTGCTGACAAAAAGTAGGATATCTGCCTTTCAGGAAACTTGGAGTTTGATACTTGCTTTTTGTACTGGGACAAGAAGCTGAAATATTGAAACTTTTCACTGGTTCAGATGATAATACTTTCCAAAAGGATTTTTTTTTTAATTAACAAACTATTGACCAGCCCAACATCTGAGCTAATTTTCCTGTTGTCTCGCAGCGTTTAAGGACTCTGTTCTTCACTTTAGTCTGAGAATGAAATGGTATCGGTTGATCTCGGAGAAGGATGCTTGGGTCTTCAGCCTGTGGATGGAGATCCACAAAATTTGTTGAACTAATGGATTTGAAGGCAGATGTAGTTTTAGATGGCAAGAAACCAGGGCAATTGCTCCAGGCCATGGTAGGATGAACAGTCGTCCTAGCCTGCCAGTGGTACCAGCATTTTTTAAGGTGTTGCAAAGCGAAACGATGCAGTCCTGTCAGGCTAAGCCACAAATCCCTAACACCTTCACCTGGATATCCAGGTCGAGGGGAATTATGCAACAAATATTGTTTTTGTGTTTTATACAGCAGAAGGGGAGAGGAGGGCAGTGGAAAAACCTCTCTGCAGTTGCAATACTGGCATTACGCAATGACAAGAAATTCAAACCTTCAAGCGTTTGTTTCTACCTAACCTACTCTTACTGAAACTTATTTACAAATATTTTTCTGTGCTAAAATTATTTTAAACTTTATTATTTATTAAACATTTGCAGATTGTTTTGCAACAAACAGTCTAGGTGCCAACATATCAAGTAAATACAAAACTCCTCTGCATCAGAAAAGAGCCCAGGTACTCAAAAACGCTTCCGTTTCTGTTTTAAATGCCATAATCTCAGCACATGAATTGTTATGGCATCTGTCAAAACAAGCAAGCAAAAAAATAAGAGAAAAAAAGAAAAGGATGAAAAATTCAAAGTCAACAGGTAAGAAGAAGCATGGAAAACAAAAAAGACCAGGATTACGACAGAAGGAAGCTGCAGATTGCTCCTGTCTTTAATTCAGGTTTCTTTCAGGCATCTTCATCCTGCCAGTTCTGGGAAAAAAAAAAATCCCAATGGACTTATTTTTTCCTGACCTTTTCTGCTTTTTGTGTGTAATCTTTGCCTTTGCAGAAAGACCTGCAGGTGACTAGATGTCATGCCTTAGGATGGCATGCTATTTTTCCCACGCAAGAGAACCATCCACTCCTGGATAGATCCTTTGATAATCTCCTTTGGTGCAATGATGGTCTGTAAGTGTTTGGTGTTTGATCCAACTAACACATCTGTTTTGAGGTTCTGTGGATTTTCTAGGATCAAGCTAATTCTTCTAAAGACATTTGACACGCTTCAAATAAAGTTGTAAAGTTTAAGTTTTTCTTCTTTATACCCTTTATTACTGATATTAGATATAATTCTAATATAGTAGAGACTTATGCTTTGCAGCCCAAAGACTATGCACTTTTCCTGATTTAGAAATAGTCAGATCCAATATGTGACAGTTATTGCCAAATCTTTTGCTGAATTTTTGCTCTATTGCAGCTATAACTCACTATGAATGGGAGAAAATGACTCTGCTAGTAGTATTTACAAGAACCTCTTCCAGATCCTTCTCTAACTGGGTTTATTTTCTTTGAGTGGTACGTGAAGATCTACAGGTTACTGATTTGTCTGATTAGGGGATGATAATTTTATCCTTAATGAAAGGCAATGGGAAAACCTGCATATGGTTGCAGTGGAGTTCGTAGAATCATAGAATGGTTTGGGTTGGAAGGGACCTTTCAAGGCCATTCAGTCCAACCCCCCTGCAAGGAGCAGGGACAACTCCAACCAGATCAGGTTGCTCAGACCCCATCCAACCTGGCCTGGAATGTTTCCAGGGATGGGGCATCCACCCCCTCTCTGGGCAACCTGGACAGTGTTCCAGAGTTGTAAGAGAAGTCAGACATTCTGCTACTTGGCTGATGTACACTAACTGAGTTTACCGTGTGGTTGCCTAGCTCAACGTCTAAGTCTGTCCTAACAGATGGAGAGGTTTTTGTTTGGTAGTCCATGGTGTTGATCTGCAGTGCTCTGATGTGACACATTCATACAGGTTTCATGGTGAGGATGAGGGATATCTGCTCCTGGACCTTCTCCACTATGGTATCTCTACTAGGCTATGAACTCTGGGGCCTCAGTAGTCAGCTGGAACACTCCAGGGTTTAGGGAAATTTCAATTAGTGAAAGGACCTGAGTGACTTGGTTGGATTCAATTCCCTTGCTTCAAAGTCACCAGTGGGCATTGCGGCTTGGACTAGATGACCTTTAAAGGTCCCTTCCAACTCAAACCATTCTATGACACTGCTGTCTGCTGTCAGGAGCCCTTTCACAGGTGAGGACAACAGTCCTGATGATAGCTTGTGTAAAGAGGTTGCCCACTTGTGGGAACACTTCTGCAAAAATAAAATAAAATCTCAGGTTTTTTTTTTCTTTTTTTTTTGAGGAACAATTACACTAAAATGGCCAGATGAAAGAGGAGGTGCTCACCTTGAATACTTTACTGCTGCTGAAGAAACCCCTCAGTCCTGTGCTTGGAGCTGCGTGTTCCCACCCACCCCAGTAAGGTCTCATCCCCAGGAACCCACTGGACTCACTAGGCTGGCAAAATGCAGAAGGCTAATTTTCTGCAGCTTTAGTAATTTGCTTAAGAAAAGGGTGTCCCCTGTGCCGAGGGGACAGTCGCAGAGATGGAGGGAGAAGGTTCTTCCTTTTCAGGATGGAGTAGTTAAACAGACTGAGATATTTTTTCTGTGCTCTCTGGGAAGTGGTGTGACCAAGCTGAATTTAGCATTACGTATAACTAGTGGAACTACTGTTTTTTTCTAAGAACTTCCCCCCCCCGCCCCCGAAATGTAGTGATACCCTACATGGTTTGCATGAAAAGTACAAGCAAGTTGTTTTTTCCTATGGACAAGCTTGCTTTTGACTGGAAAAAGCTGTGATTAACTTTAGTCTGTGTCTGTATTTTGGCTCCCTGGGGAAAAGACACCTTCTTAAGCCCACATAACATCAAGTTTGAGAGATCCTGATGGGACCTCAAGGGACTATCAACACCTGTGTGACTATCAGCATCACAACACAGCAGAGGAGAGATGTTCTTCAGCATTTTCTACATTATTTAAGTACAATTTGAAATGCTGTGTGATATTTTTCTGACCTTATGCATTGGAGAGTAACTAGCTTCTCCAGCCCTTGACAGGTTGCTCACACTTCAAGTTAGCAGGTTGAGATATTAGCCATTGACTCCTTAATTGTTCCTCTCCTATCCTTTCACCCTTAAAACCTCTGTGTCTGCCCTGCGACTGCAAAGACAGAGAGATGTTTCTAAGGCTTTAACTGTGCTAAACATACAGGCAGTCTTTTTTTGTATACTATAGGGCAAGATGATTCTATGAGCTGTAACATCCACAGTCAGAGGAAAATGTAGCCTTTGTGGTGTCCATAAGTCAAAAAAAAAAAGCAAGAAGGGGTGATTTTTTTCCTTTTTTTTTTTTTCCCACTCTTAAGGTGCTCTTGGAAATCAAAACATGCTGTTGATATTTTGGGAAAGGGTTCACTAAAAATTAATTGAATGACCATAAATCAAGTTTTGCACAAGAATTCATTTGTGTACACGTTTGCTGAGTCCGCATGACAAACAGTTACAAGGCACAAGGTTGCTAGAGAAGGAGATGTGGTTGGGGTACAGGGGAGTGCGGACAACTGCACAAGAAAATCGATTATGGGCAGTGTACAACCCTTTTATTCTCAGTCATAAGGCCAGTACACATGTTTGGAGGGAGCATTACACAGGGCTGTATTTATTAAGACAGACAATTCTTTCATTTGGCTGGTCCCTGTAGCAAAACCACAATGCCACCACAGGAGAGACGAGCCTGATCGCGCTCACCTCAGCTGCCCTTGCAGCCACCACAAGCCCTGCTTCCCCCCGAACAAAAAGGCAAAAATGTTGTTGTTTGCTTAGCCTAAGAACAGATTGTGCCTTAGGAAAATAGCCAGAGGAAAAAACTACTTCAGAAATACTGAGAAAAGGCTAAAAGATGTTATGTAGCCCTCAGCTATGCACTCCTTGCAGAAAATATTCTTGTTTGAAAGCTACATGTAAATCCATAGCGTCTTTGTAGAGCTACTGCTGCTTGAAATCTATTTCTCCTGTGCATGCTGTCTTACGCAGGGATGTTATTTTACATAGGCTACAGCTGCTGCAGGTAGCAGGATGCCGGTATTGTAATTATAGAATCATAGAATCATACAATGGTTAGGGTTGGAAGGGACCTTCAAAGGTCATCTAGTCCAACCCCCCTGCAAGGAGCAGGGACATCCCTGACTAGATCAGGTTGCTCAGAGCCTCATCCAGCCTGGCCTTGAACGTTTCCAGGGATGGAGCATCCACCACCTTTCTAGTCAATTATGGTCAATGCTGCTGCGTTTCAGTCAATGGACCATGGTGCTGCTCAGGCATGCTGAGAGGACTAAGAGACAAATGTCATGGATTATCTGTTACGAGAGCGGTGCTTTGGAAAACACGTGGAACAGTAGGACTTGAGCAGCAGAACTTGTCCTGACGACTCCTTTTTTTTTGGTCACTTACCCATCCTTCTTTTCTGCCTGCTTTTCTCCCCATTTCTTCTTCTTTTTTTTTTTGTCTGCTGCATTTCTTCTCCTTTTACTTCATTTCAGCTATGTAATTACAACTTTTTTTTTAAAATAAAATCTCCTTTTTTTTTCCTATTTAACTCCCCTGTCACTTTCCAAAGTAGGACGTTGGACATCTTCTAAACCTAGACCATTCTTGGAGAGATGCCGTTTGTTCCAGAGCAAAATAGGTCTTGGATGACCCCAGAGGGGTCAATTTGTTCATGGCAGATAGCGTGCTAAATGTGACCTAAATGTGACCTAAGCATGCTAAATGTGCTTGATAGCGTGGTGTCCCCTTCATTTTGACTCCGTCTAGGTCTATGGCTCCATATTCATGGGGGCAGTGAGTTGGTTGTGAAAACAGACCCTAAGATGGTGTAGTCCCATAGTCGATAGTAGAGGCTTGGTTCTGCAATATTATGGGTGTAGATAACATTGCTCCAGGTCATAGTTCAGCCAATCTGAATGGCAGTTCAGAAGAGTTTGACCGTAAGGCCTTGAGGTGGCATTTCTTATCAAATATGACCATTGTTGAAACACATTTCTGCATTTTAAAAATACTTAGCTTACATAATAAATCTCTGTTTAAAGTTCTGCTACACTCCCCTTTCTGCCTTTCATTCTAATAATAAATAAATTGTTTGCCTAACATTTGAGGAGATGTTTGTTTTTTTCCATTGCAGAAGAAATTCTCATGGAAAACGCATTAGCAGCCTTGAAACAAAAGGCGCAGAACGGGGAATTTCCCAGTACATTCCACCGTCTGATTGTTCTGCTCTGTGTTCAGAACCAGTTGGTGTGCTCATTTATAATGACATGTTTTTTCTAGACAGTCATCGGGCTGCTGAGTGGAAAACACAACAAGGGCTTGCTGGAGCATAAAGTGTCCTGACAAGAGCTGATCATACACTTGCTTAGCAGTCCCTGTGCAGATTGAGTAGAATCATAGAATCATATAATGGTTTGGGTTGGAAGGGATCTTTAAAGCCTGTCTAATCCAACCCCCCTGCAAGGAGCAGGGACATCTCCAACCAGACCAGGTTGCTCAGAGCCCCGTCCAACCTGACCTTGAACGTTTCCAGGGATGGGGCAGCCACCACCTCTCTGGGCAATCTGTGCCAGTGTTTCAGCATTTTCATCCTAAGAAATCTTTTCCTGATGTCTAATCTAAATCTGCATCCCTCTATTTTAAAACCATTACCTTTCATCCTATCACAACAGGCACTACTGAAGAGGCTCTCCCCATCTTTCCTGTAGGCCCCCTTGAGGTACTGGAAGGCCGCTCTGAGGTCTCCCCAGAGCCTTCTCTTCTCCAGTCTGAACAGCCCCAGCTCTCTCAGCCTGTCCTCATAGCAGAGGTGCTCCAGCCTTGTTATCATCTTTGTGGCCTCCTCTGGACCCTCTCCAACAGGTCCATGTCCTTCTGATGTAGGGGGCTCCAGAGCTGGATGCAGTACTCCAAGTGGGGTCTCACCAGAGCAGAGTAGAGGGGGGAGAGTGGAGTAGAGGGGATTCAGTAGGTCTCAAAAGCACTGAGAGCTGGAATACACACCCTGTGTCAGGTATTTTGTCATTACAGCCCATCACAGGAAGGCATGGTGGGTAGTATGTTTTTTCTGATCCACAGTAATTCCTACATTTATTAGGTTATTTGATGGGGATGCCACAGTGCATAGTTTTTAGGGGTTCATGTAACTGGTGTGAAAGAGACCTCACATTTCATTTAGACGCAGATGGCAAGACCCATTTTAGTGTTAGAGGAGTGGTTCCTGTCTGGCAGCTGCAACAAGAGCTCCCAGACCTGTGTTGGAATATTCAAATACTTTTGCCAAATCAGAAAGCCACTCAGAGGCAAGGAGGCTGAGAGGTGGCATCTCTCCTGTCCTCATAGCAATTATTTCACCCTGAGAGGTGGCATCTCTCCTTCCTTGTGGCAATTATACCGCCCTCATGTCTTTAGCCCTTTATGGAGAGGGACACTTTATGATGATGTTGGGGATGTCAGAGCCAGAATAACTACTGAGTGAATCGAGTTAGTGAGCTTGCAAGCTTCTGAGCACTTATTCTGTGGAATAGGTTCTTGTAAGGAGTTTATGCCAACAAAGAGTTAGATTTGGTGCATCTAAAGTCTCAGTCATGTGGATATAGTCATGCAGTTATCATCTCTGAAAGTTTCTGTAGAAAAAGTGCAATTACTACTTCTAGAAAGCTGGTTAGGATGCCTCTGTAGATACCTACAGAGAGGTTTCCACACCCTGGCAATGCTACCTCTCAGAGAGGGGAAGCACGTGCAGCAGTCACTTCAGTAATCTTTTTTTGGCATGGCTGGTGTATGAATTCTTCTCCCCATAATCTTGTGTGTGCTCAATGTCGTAACACTCCGACGTCTGCAGCAGTTTGCCTTCCCACCCTGGCAGCGTGCGACGCTTGCCACCTCCCCATTGACCAGGAGCCCCCTCTGCGTGTGAAAGCGTTCCCGCAGCCCCGTGAGTCCACTCCCGGTGACGCTTTCCGAGGCAAGTGGAAGTTACGAGTACGAAAGAGCACGCCTGATTCCTGAGGTCTCCCCACCCTGACCGTATGCCGTCGTTGTGCCTGGTTGGGTGGGTGCAGGGGAAGGCAGGGGGTGTGTGGAGCTCTCCCAGTGATGCCAGGGCAGGTGTCCATCTTTCAGGAGGAGCAGAGCCACAGTAAGCAATTACCCCTATATTGCAGAATAAACACATTCTGCATGCTGGTGAATGAAGTAAACAGCTGAATTGTGTAATTTGGAAAAGTGGCTACTATGCCCCTCCAGTAATTAATTTTCTTGTGCACTCTGTGCCAAGTTCCCAAACACAAAGAGAGCTTTCTGACCGTTGCGAGGTGTGGTTGGATTGCAGCACTGTGTGCCACAAATTCCTTGGCCATTTAGCGCCCTTTAAGGAAATTTTCCCCAGCAGTTCGACAGTGCTTTCTGCACAGCACATATGCTGCAAAGCAGAGGAATGAGTATGAAGGCTTCATTGCTCAGAGAGTTGGAGAAGACTTCATCCAGCACCTGAGCCCTCTGCCCTGTGACTAACTTAGCTTGGCATGTAATAGGGTGGAAAGCTAAAACTCAGACCCCGCAGTCAATGAGGTGGTAAATTATCACCTTCCCACATCCTGCTAGCTTGGTTTTCCTTCTGCGAGTGAATTAGAACAGGGTCACGGGAAACCAGTCTGCACGGGGAGGTCCGATGAAAAACGGAAGCAGGGTATTTTTCACTCAGGAGAGAAAGTTGGAGAGAGTTAAGGACACAAACGCAGGCTGGTGTGCTGGTAGCAGAGCCAGCGTGTGCATGGGGATGGAGACGCAGGTCTCCAAAAGCATGCTGCAGGGAGGTACGTCCTCGGCAAAGTCTTTGGCCACAAAGCGGCGTTACCAAAAATGACCTTAATGCTTCAAAGCGCAACTCCTGTGGCTCGGAGATGTTTCAGCTTGGCGCAGCCAGCTCTGTCAGTTTTCCTGACAGGCTCTAAATTCACAGGGCGGAACGCCTGAGAGGATGAAGGAGACACTTTTTAGCAGGGAAGGAGCCTGACAGAGGTTTGATGGGAGAGGTCTGAAGTTCAAGGCACGCCCTGATGCCTGAGTGGTGCCGCTCCTCAGGGGTCCAAACCGCCGGTGTAAAGTAGAACATCTTTACAGCATATCTAATTTGTGCTGATGGCTGAGTTGGATGCCGGCCAGCGGGAAGTTGGGGCAAGCAGAAGGAAGGCTTGCAATCACCTCTTCCTCTCCACCCGAGCCGTCGCTGTGCCGAGCATAAGCTTGGCTCAGTGTGGGACTGTGTCAGTGAGCGCTTAGTAACAGAACGCATCGGGTCCAAAGCATGCATTCTGGTCTATCAGATAAGCAATATGCCTTTTTAAAATTGTCACCAGCACCTTTATACATGCCAATTCTGGTGATAATTGCTGAATTTCTACATTTAGAGGAAGCAAGTGCTTCATTAATATCACAATGTGCTATTGTTTATTGCACGTGTTCTGTTCCTTCTAAATATAGAATTTAGGTAATTATCATTGTGGCTATTTATTTATTCATCATAGTTCAAATGTAGATACATAAGCTCTTGCAGTAATATTTATTTTTAAATGTTTGGAGTCTCTGAAAAATCTCTCCCTTAGATGGGTTCAGCTCTTAGCTTCCTATAAAAATTTCATATCGCATTTTTGGATGGCCATCTGTTTTGTTGAAGCCTGGAAAATCTGCCTTACACCAACGCAGAAATTTTGCTTAACAAAAAAAAAAAAAAAAAAAAAAAAAGAAGAAAAACGACCCAACCCTCAAAGAAATCAAAAAGCTTTTTGCTGCATTCATAGCAATTAAAATAACTTCGCATCTATCTTTTGTTAGTCTTTAGTACCGAAGTATTGCAAGCACTTCACAAAATAGTCAAGGAGATACTTGTGTTTTTCCTCTCTTTCATTAGTGTTGAGAATGCACTTTTTTTTTTAAATAGTAAGGAAACTTAGACTTACACCATTGGTCTACCACAAGCTTCAGCTGCCTTGCGCGCAGCACGCTGGTCAGACCTGCACTCAACAAGATCTGGCTGGTCAGGAGTTGACCAGAAAGGCAAGAGGCTCCTGGAATTTGAGTTTTGGACTACCTGTAAGTTCTGTTTTATTCTTGCAGTGCACAGTGTTGGGTTTTCCTAGCCACAGCTCAGCTCTTTTTCTAACCAAGTATGGCTTGCATCATGCTGTTGCAGGAGAAAATGGTAGATTTAGGGAAAAAAAAAAGGTACGCAAAGGTCCAGAACTGCATTGCTGTGCAAAATGTGATGAAATTTCCCTCTGAGTCGCACTTGGCTGAGTCCTGGACAACTTCAGAGGCACTGCCCAAAGAAACACGGAGAATGACACATGGCTCAGATGTCCACTGCAGTGGAAATGCAACCTCAGGGTGTTTGTGACCCTGTCTCCTGTTGGTAAAGCACATCTCTTTGTGTCACCGAGGTGTTTGAGGCTCCAGCGTAGGATACCATCTCCTTCTGTTAGACTATGCAAACACTGAAAAAGCTCTTTCTGCAAAGACATTCCACTTGGTCTCCTATTTTAAAACCATCCATGCCTACTGGGGAGTTGTGAGGTTGAATGCGAGAGGCTGTGGTGTCTTCAGACCTCATGCTCCTCATAGGTTAAACAAGAAGCATCATTCTAGCCTCCAAACTGTGCTTGGTGTTAAAAGCAGAGGTCCTGAACAGCAGCACGTTGACAGTGGCATACTACTTGCTGCTGAAAATCTGTGAAAATTGGTGAAATATTTTGGTGCACAAGGTACCTTTTAATATATACATCACGAAGTAAAAGCAAGGCAGCAGAAAGAAAACCGGAACACACTGTTTTTTGGAGAGCTTGGCTGAAGTATAGCCTTTAGTAATTTTCCACTTCTGGTGATAGATCACTGTCTTCACTTTTTTGGGCAGGTATAATAATAATTAATTACTGTCAATTATTTATATAGCTCCAGAGAATTACAAAGACTTTCTTGCAAAATTTACAGGTCAATGGCCCAAAGAGCATTAAGATCCACATCAGCATTGACATAGGAGATATTATATTGAGCAAAAGGTAGAGAGGAAAACTGTGGGGTTCCTGGAAAAAAAAAAATTTACAGTAGTCTTACTGCTTGCTCTTGAAACTTTGCAGTCAAGATACAGCCAAGACTGCCTGCTCTTCATGCAGAGAGCCTTTGAACATCCCCCACATGTGTGTCTATAGGACATCTTTCCATCTATTTAAGGACTAAGCCTGCCCAGTGATTTCCCATGCTGCTGGGGAGGTACATGGACGGGGAACACACAATATTCTCAGCTGCTCTCCTAAAGAGATGCAGATTGAATCCAACAAGACCCGGTAATGGCTTTGGGATTTGCCTACAAAGAACAGGCAATTAGGCCTCGCCTCATGTTCGCTTACATTTCATCAAAAAAGAAATTTGAAAACAATGTAAAATAGGTGTTAATTGTGTTTTAAAAATACATTTTCTTTTTTTTTATACTTTTAGCAGGTTTGTGCTGATTAATCTTTATCTTTTCTTGTTACTGTACAGACTGATCAGGCCACTGAACTGGTAAAGATATGTTGCACTTTTGTTCTTTTTTCTTCTTGTTTTTAATGCTGAAATGATTATTGTTCTGTTTTCCAATTATTTATTCATTGTCTTGGGTAGATATAGAGAAATAAGCGCTCCTGTGAGGCATTGCCTTTTCACGCTGTGGTAGTGTGTTCTGCCTTTCTTTGATGTATGGCATTTAAATTGTTTGCTCACCTCTCTTTTCCCTCCTGCCAACCTCCCATTACCATGAGCTTGTCCTAGATTTGTTGGAACACACTCAATTAGAAACCCTCCTGCTCTTTTTTTTCTCTGTTCTGTACAATTTCATATGCATTTCGAATGTTTCTTTTGCATATTTTCATGCGGTGGTGTTATCAGCACTTTTCTGGTTCCTCAAAGTTGCGAGAACCCAGCCATTCTCGGTACAAAAAGAGTGTGTACCTGTTGGAAATTATTTTTTTCTCCCTAAAACTCCTTTCTCTTCAGGTTTACAAGGGAAGATAAGGTTTCCAATTTCAGGTTTCTAATTTAACAAGTAGTTTGGGAGGAAGTCTTTTTCATACTCGTTGCCTGTTCCATAACAAGGTAGTCAACTCTCTGGCTGGAGGAGATGCACTAAGAGACTAATTGTTGAAGATGTACGTTATGAACATAAGGAGGCTTTTGACAGTTCCTTACAACCGATCTAAACTAAAGCACCAAACAGAAAGTAAAAATCTATTTGCAAAATGACACTCCAAGTGGTTATCCACGGATTTCTGTCAAAATGAGTTTCTCTTGACCTGGTATTAAAGAAAAACTCTGAAATCCTGGATGACCAGATGTTGTGTTCATTAGCTTTGTGCATAGCATGGGAGGTTGGAAGAGTCCTAGAGGCTGGGAGTCAGAAGTGAAAAAAGTCTTGGCAAATTTGCAAAGCCAAGACTCTTCTTGATGCAATTCAACAAGAACAAGTGGAAATACCTGAGGTAGGCGAGACTAAACGTCTGCACATTCCTCCCATCCGGAAAGAATGAGAAACAGGGATGTGGGGTCAGTTGCAGCTGGAATGATTTGCCTGCACTACCTTGTTACCAAAAAAAAAAAAAAAAAAAAAAAAAAAAAGGACAAATCTGTACTGAAACAAAGCTTGTCTATAAGTGACAAGGAAACCATCCTATTCTGGCTCATGACATCACAGTTGAAGGAAAGTCCAACTATTTGTGCCCTTCCTCCGAGAAAGTCTGGATTCGTAGCTTTTACCATGGCTCTTTGCATAGAGAGTGATTGGAGATCCAGAAAATATGACCTGCTAGGAAAGACTGAATGAATTCAGCTTATGCATCTTCGAAGAAAATTATGGTGGCAAAGGGTAAGACACTAGCTTTGTAGCAAGAAAGGTGGCAAGTGTTCCCTGTGCCAAATAAGTAGGTAAAAAAAACCCAAACCGTTTAAACTGCAGTGGGGAAAATATCTTGCTAGGGTTTGGACAGCAGAAAATAGAAATACTGGAAAAGATTTCATGGTCTTTATAGGCAAAGTCCTTCATTAAAGATGTTTGGGTGGGGAATCTGACACAAGGGCTAGGTGTGATGAGGGACAACTGGGCTTGTAAAGGTGCAAGGCTTTGACCCATTGGTAGTTCCTACTGCCAATCCATTTCTTATAGCAACTTACTGATTTGACAGTGCCATTTTCAGATGTTTTAAATTCAACCTTGTGACTGTAGCTGTATTTTCCCTACTGGCTGGTTAACGATACCTCCACATTTTGTGTTTTGATGCACTCTGAATTGCACCTTTGGGGACTTCAGAGGGACCCAATACACCAGACTGTGTGGTCAACAGGATTGATCTGTTGAAGTACTTTCCTGAGGGTCCCTCAATGTTCAGACCTCCTTCTCGGGTGTAAGTGAAATTTACTTACACTGGGAAACGAAACCTCTTACAGTGGAATAAATTATTCTGCTGTGACTAACGTAGGATAGCTTTGACACATGCGTACAAATTCTGGTGGCAAATGGAACTATCCTACATTAAAGTCAGTTGAAGTTATTAGCTGGGAAAATATAGAAATGTTTAGAAGTAAAGAGTGGTGTTCTTACAAAAAATCTTCAAAATCTAGATATTCCTTGGGAAGGTTTCACCCTTGTTACTTGCTGGGTTTTTTTTAAGTTAAAGATTTTTGTTACTCAACATACTTTTAACTGAAAGTAAAGTCTGGTTTAGACGCAAAAAGCTGGATTTTCACCCTTTTTTTAAAGGAAAGGTGTTCATGAAAAAATAATTCTAAATAGGTGCATAAACTTGAAAGCTGTGTATGCTGAACAGTTGTGTTTATGATTTTGCCAGACTGCTACTTTTCCCTTACATCAAATTTATTTTAATCACCTGTCAGCCTTTGCCCTTTGCTATTGTAATTATTACTTTGGAAGTCTACATTTTAGAGAATATTAAAAATTGGGATCCATGGGTCTCAATCTTCTGTTAAAGTTTATTATATTAAGACAAGTTTTCAGTGAACAGTCTTAACGATGAACAAATACTTTCAGTTTAATCAAGTGTGTCCTTCCTTGCCTCTCTCTTTAGTATCAAACAGGCTTCTGTGATTTGTAGGATTAAATAAAACTTCTGCAAATGCTAGTCTTCAAATAATGCTATTAGTTCTAGGATAAGGTTATGCAAGGGAATGCACCTCCTCAGATTAGAAATTCTGATTTTTCTGACATTTTTATTTCCACAGATAGGTCACTGGAATGAAAATTGCTTTGTTAACAGGAAAACAAATGTCCGAGCTTTCAGAATGGCATATTAGGGTTTTGGTTGGCAATTTGAAAGTAAATATTTTTTTTTCTAGGCTGAAAAAATTTAGTATGTGTTCACTGAGATCAATACTATTCTATTTACAGAACCAATATTGGAGTAGAATTATGCTTTTAGGATTTACATGGGTATAATTAATATATCACTACTTTTTTTTCTTTTCCTATTCACGGATATTGGGATTGAGTTTGATGTCACTAGAGTATTTCAGAGCAGCATCTCCACCTTTGTTTCTCGTATATGTTTAATAGCTAGCAGTAAGAATGAAATGACAGTATTTGGGTGTGGTAGCCTTATTTAATACACAATCTGCTGTTAACAGGCTCAAGGGTTATTACCCCTACAGACCCTTTCTCATACAGAGGCACAGCCTCCACCTCCATTTTAAATTCTGCTAGTGTAGTAGGAAATTGTTTAGATTACGCTAGATAATATGGACATTCTTTATTCTCTGCTGTGTTCGTAGTACTTAGGATTAGCAAACTCAGGGGGCAAGCATCTACTTAGGGTGTTTGCTCCCAAGGTACCGCACAGTTCAGGATATTTACGCACAAGTTTATTATTTTATTCTGGACTGGGTTAAATTAGCAACTTTGTTTACAAAAATACAACCCCTCTTCAATCAAGTGAAAGCACATGCCAAATCACAAGTGCATCTTAGTCTTTTATGTTGACCTTAATGAGGCTTCAGAATTAATCCAGGAAACATATGGTATTTTTGTTCTTTTAAATAGCCTTTTACCAGCACTCCTCCACACAAAATGTTCCCACACTTACAGGTAATAGAGTCTCGAAAATTAAGCCTTAAAAATACAGTAATATCATTGTGGGGGACGGGGTGGGGAGGAGGGAACTGCTAGACTAGGATTGGAGACCTTCGTTTTGTTCTTGGCTCCACCACCAAATTACTACATCACTAGAGGCAAGTTACTTACCCATCATATTTGGTCTCTCTGTGCCGTAAACCTTCCAGATGGCTTTTTGTTTTTTTCCCTTTTTTTTTTTTTTCTGTAGCACCTAGCACAGCAGTCCCGAAACCTCAGCAAAAACGCTTTTGACAAATGACGTGGCACCTTCTCGCCGTGAATCTGCAAACCCACTCAAAGGGAAGTTCTGCTTACCACAGGCGCTGGTGCCAGAAATGGGTCACAGGCACTCAGAGCTGCTTCATCTTCCGAGGTATTTTTTGTGGTCTTCTGATGTTCAAATTTAGCAAACTTTATAAGTTTAAATGCACCAAATCTATTGCACGGAATAGGACATTGGAATGATTTTTTTCAGGAGAAAGCAGTTGATGTTTAACTGCTGCAATTTGAATATTTTAATTCAAAGTGCAATATTCTTTGTGTATCCAAAGATAAAGCCCTAACACTGCTGATATGCAAGATACCCAGCTACAAAAATAAAATTGTTCCCTTTGGAAGCAATGCAGTAGAAAAACGAATTGTAGCTTATCTCCTTATTTTATTTTGCTCTGTGTGTTTTTCCTTCTCTTAATTTGGTTGCATTTGACCCTTATTCTCATCTGATAAAAATTGTTAAGTGTTTCAGAACTGGCACTCAAAAGCAAGAATTAATCCTCAGGGATGCAGGGCTTTCTGTCATGATGCACAATCTGCTCCGTGCCACTGATGACAACATAAGACTATTAGAAGTTAACTGAAGAGATGAAGAATAGGCTTTGCATTAGGGTAAGGAGGCTGCCACTCCGCTGGTAGCCCTGCAGAGCATCACATATCAAAGCCACCGCACTTGTCCCGTAGCTCCTCCAGTGTCCCACATCGGCTCACTGTGTGTAGGGCAGACATGTGCGCACAAGGGGAGTTGGCAACGAGCAGAGATGAAGAGAATCTAAGTTTTATCCCTACTTTTTTACAATAAAAAACCCCTTCTAATAACAGCAGGTAGTCAAAGTTTTTGCTTTCTTTCCTCTTTTCTTTTTTTTTTTTGTTGCCACCAAGTAATTAAAAATTGAAAGAAAATTTTGATTTCCCCTGATAAGAAATCGGGGGAAAAGTGGTTAAAAAGTAGGAATGGTGTCCTAAGTTCCTACTTCAAAAACAATAAAGGCAATAAAGTTCTTTGGCTGATGGTGACTATTGAAATTAGAGGTGTTTTCTAAGCCACTGTAGGGTTTTTTTTCCCCTAGATCACAGAGAAATAAGGATTTTTGTTTGTCTTTCGTCCCTACATGTAGCAACAATGGAATGGTAAAAGAACTCGGACAAAAAGGGAAGAAGTAGCTGAATATGAGATGATCATGACACCGATAGCAATTTGGTGAATTCTTTAGCCTGACTTGTAACATATGTATAATTCAAATATTCTGGATGCAAAACATCCAAAGAAATATGACCATGTGTCTGTGTTTGGTGAGGATCTGGGAGATGTATGGTACAGCTGCTGTGGTGTGTACCCCATTTCTCAGAGGGTGGAAGGTCCTTATGGGCTCACAGCCAAAATTCAGCCCCTGTGCAAGTGTCAGGCTTCAGTGCATGTGAAGATGTGTGTGCAGTTCCCATACGCTCTTCCAGGCTTTAAAATTCTAGGATTAATTTAAAAAAAAAAAAAATTTACCCATTATAAGTTATATCTGAGATCTAAGATTTTTTTTTTTCCTCCAGCAATGCGGTATGGCTGGTTTATTTTTAAACTCTCAAATAGCTGGGAAAAAAAAACCAAGGACAGCCAGAATAAATTAATATAATCTAGATTTCTAATTTTACCATTTACCTTAAAGTAAATACTTTAAAGACAACCAATATCTGGGCTCAAACACATATAATGGATGATTTTCTGTGAGAAGAAGTCTTTGAGTGAATTTAAGAGTTTTATAGACAGGGTTAATTAGGCTAAGCCAAACTAAAAGGGTGCAATGCTGGCCTTTGAGGAAAATCAGCCTGTCTCTGCTCTCTGTAACATGCTGAAAAATCTTTGTGTACTGTTTTAGTTCCTCTTAATAGTTGTACACGGCAGTATGTTTTTTTTCCTTTTTTTTTGTTTGTTTGTTTTTTTTTGTTAAACTAAAGCCAGCACAAGTCTTCCAAATAAATAAAACTTGTTTCTCTCTTTTTCCACCTGAAATCTTTAATACTGTTTTATAGCCAGGACACGAATGAAATCAACACACGGTGACATCCCATATACCTGAAACAGCAGTTTCAGACGTTGCTCTCCCACCACTTGTTGATTCCTGTTCACATTGTCCTGTTGGATAAGGCTCATTATACCCAATTACTCAACTCCTGATCAAGACAAGGTTGTGATCCTCCTGTGAGAAGGTTGCAGCTAGTTCAGGCATCAATGCTACCAGGGCTGTAGGAAGTTTGCTACCGGTCTCAGCACATTGGGGTGTCTTATTTCAGGGTGTTGAATCACAGAATGTTTTGGGTGGGAAGGGACCTTCAAAGCCCATCCAGTCCAACCCCCCTGCAAGGAGCAGGGACATCTCCAACCAGATCAGGTTGCTCACAGCCCCGGCCAACCTGGCCTTGAATTTTTGCAGGGATGGGGCATCCACCACCTCTCTGGGCAACAGAAAGCTGTCCAACAGAAAACAGTATGTTGAAGATGGCTGTGTCACTGCCAGGGCTGAGTGCCACTGGGCCCTGGCTCCTGCAGCCCATTCTTTTCCTTCAGTGATGTCCTGCACAGCCATTTGTCCTGGTTCCCTCTGGTGAAGGCATACCACTTCTCTTTTAACTCCTACCAAACTTGAAAGTTGTAAACTCTTGTTCCTACAACTCTGTTCAAAGCTTTAAAGTCCTAACTACTTATTTGGAGTGTAAAAGCATTTATGGTCAGCTTATATTTGGTTTTGTATTACTACTGCCTACTAGGATGGGGAGTTCTTCTCCACCGATGCCCATTCTTCATAGACACAGCAGTCATACCACATATCAGCCATTTTATCAGGCTAATCAAGGCATCTTCTGCTCTCCCCTACGTGGTAGGCTTCTCTATCTGTATGCTCCACGTCAATTTCAGTTGAAATTGAGCTGCTTCAGACAGAAAGAATAAAATTGGGCAGTCTTTCCCCCCTTTTTTGTACTTCTATCATTCCTTTCTCTGTCTCTTTCCTTGCTTTTCCTTGCCTTGTTCTGCTTTTGTCTCCTTGAAATCTGCCTTCCGCTAAAGCCCAAGCCACTTCTAATGTCAGGTTTCCCATGTCAGCAGTGATGAAATGTCTCGGAGGAGGAGGGCCAGAGGAACAGCCCTGCTCTGTTCCGTGCCTGTCACCGAGATGCCCCATCGCCGCACCTGAGTGCGCAGGTACCGTTTCTCAGCAGGTGGATAAAATGCACAAAAGAAGGGGAAAATTTTGGCCACTTGCTGTGCCCACCCCCGTGGATTCGAAATCACAGCCAGGTTGTGCTTAACCTCAGCTCCTTTTCTGACAGGGAATAAAAGTTGGTTCAAATGGATTATACAACTTTCGATTCAGCCTTTTAACTATTGAATTAAAGCTAAAGAGCCTGCCAAGGGAGGCGGGGAAGCCAGATTGGAGGGGGAGGAGGTGAGAGGTGGGAGAGGGGGAAGCAGGGAGAGGAGTGTGGAAAGTCTTAAAGCCAAGAAACTTGAAGAAATCGAGGGGGGGGGGGGGAGTTAGTAAGAAGTAAGAAGTAAGAGTTATTTTCGGATCATTCTCTCTGTAGTTGGCATCATTTTTAATTAGAAACTAATTTTTTTTGTATACACTGGAGAGAACTAGTTAATGAACCATTGTCTTAGCCTCCCCCCACTCTAACCTCCCTCCCTCCCCAACATTGAAGAGGCCCTTTCAAAACCATGGCAGCACTGTAGGTTATGCTCTGTTGGAGTGACATCCCTTCTTCCACGGGCAAGGTGCATTGCTCTCAACAGCATCTGGCCTCTGGCATCGTCTCTGATAACCCGCCTGAAGCTTAGCAATAGCCTGGCACGACGTATGTACTCCTGTGTCACCTCATGTGGAGACATATTCATTCCTGCTGAGCGCATTTCTGGAGACAAGTAGCTAGAGGTCCAGTTCTGCTGTCTAATATTAGATATAGAGAAAGCTTCCTAATGCTTTTGGCAGGCAAAGCCTGGCAAGAGCAATGCTGGCTCTCCCACTTCTCCACTCAAACCTCTTCGATAGTTTCTGTATCTGTGCGGTTCACTTGGCCATTAAACGAGTGGAACGGTGGTACAAGACTTGAACGTTTCTTTATAACTGTTATCTTGGGTAGGCTTATTTGCTGGAGTCAGTCAGAACATCAGTAAACCATCCATTCCTAAAGATGAAATAACGCGTGTTAACGGTGTTTTCTACAACGCGAGATCACAAGTGAGTTTATATACATAATGGAATGGTTTAAATTTACACAGAAATGTACTGCTGATAGAAAGAAGGTGGATAAGACTGAGCTAGGATGTTGCACACCACTTTAGTGCAGGAAATGAGAACACTTCTCTTCAACCATTCAATTAAACTAAAGAAAGAACTTAGGTGGGTGGAAGATAGCTACTTACGTTTGGCACGGTACATCGGATAATGCCCCTGCTACTGTCATCTTAAGTGGTTTTAAAGATTAGGAATGGCCAGGATTTTCATTGAAGTATTGCTTTTCATTAGGTAAAAAGCAATTTGTGCAATGGGTTATTTAAGTCTTTTTTTTAAAGGAAAAAAGTTGGAATCTGAGCTTTTCGGCTTAAAATGTGGGGTGTTTCACACTGGCACTACTATTTGTAAAAACGTGGCGGTGTTTGATAGCACAGCACTAGAAAATCAAGAAACTAGACCAGTTTGTTTCTTTATAGGAACCTAGAGGCTTTGGAGATAAATGTAATGGTAGTAGGGGTAACTGGACTCCGTAATGGGAGTAGGTTAAGGGAATCTCTCCCTGTCTCTCAAATGATGTCTGATGAAGGAAAGCTCTCTGCCAAGGTCTTGTGGGAAAACCATCTCAAGCGTCCAATATAACACAACTATTTAATGTAGTCACAATCTGTAATACAATTACTATCGAGCATTGGTCTACTATAAACCATAAATCATAGTAAAACTGGCCCTTCCTAGAAGAAAAGGTGCTTTCATACCAGAACACACTTACCTGTGTGCTGCTTTGGTTCCCTAAAAGAGGGAATTCATTTTGTGAGAACCAGTCATTAAGGCTGTAAGAGAGGTCTTACTACTTTTAGCTTCACTGTAGAAGTTTCTCTGGCTCCCCTCAGCAGTTTTGTCAAATTAAAAGAAACTTTTATTTATTGTAAACCTAAAGAAACCGTGATCCATTTCAAGAAAAATCCATATTCAGCTGGTTCAACGTATTCACATATTATGGTGAACGCGTTGCCCTCCTCTGTTTTGTCTCCAGTGTGGTTGCTTTTCACATTGTGTGATGTGTATTTCCTTACACATTTTCAGAAGCCAAGATTAGATCAATTGCCAAATTTTAATTCACAGGAATCCTCTACTGAAACCTGGCACATTTAGGAAAAAAAGACAAATCTGATCAGTAGTACCTTTACACCTTGCTAGATAAAAAAAAAAAAAAAAGAAGCCGAGATAAGTATTTTTGCTTTTTTAATTTTTATTTTAATGAGCATACTGAGTCAGAGTTTTTCCTGAGAGGTGCACAAGGCATATGTTTGTGACTGAGTGACAATGACCAGTGCAAAATCCTCGTAAAGCAGAAGGTGATGCTCACTCAGCTATGCACATTTTAGCCATGTATTGCTCCTTGTCGACACTGTAAAGAAAGACAGAAGGATAAGTATTTCTCCATTAGCTTTCCTGACACTCATTTGATCAACAACCTTGTCTTGGTGACCTGTTTCAGAGTGGACTGTTGATGTCTGTTTTTTCCCATCTGCTTCTCGGAGAGCAGCACTGGGTGGAGGAGCTACTTCTGTATGTTTTGATATTGCTAATAATGAGCTGCTCTAACTGCATCTTCTAGATGTCCAGGTACTACTGCAAAATTCGGCTTTTAATAAACAGGGCTTTCATGAAATGGAATTAGGTCACTTCCTTCATCTTCTCACCAAGCATTATGCGCTGCGTATAAAAAAAAAACCTTATATGTGAAACTTAAAAATTGTCCTGCAGGTTACGTGTGTTTTGGAGAGGTGGAACAGCTTTTCCATTTCTTCTCCACCATGCATTTAAGTTCAATATTTGCAGTAAAAGCCTTGCAGTAAAGGCCTTGCAGTAAAGGCCTTGCAGTAAAGGCCTTGCAGTAAAAGCCTGTGTCTTCCTCTTCTGAACTCGCTTGGCTTGGGCTAAAGTTGAGGTGTATAGGGGTATTAAAACTTTTAAGAAATCCATGGTATATAAATCAAAGTTCTGTTGACTTTTGGTTAAATTAGGTGCTTAAGGCCTAAATTGACATTGCAGGCAAGTTTCTTTACTGCCCAGGAATCAGGGAAATGTTACCTGTAACACGTGTGTTACTCCTCTATGTATTTTTTACTCATTTCTTCTGTTTCTTTGAGTTCTTCTCGATGCAAGTAGATTGTGTCAGCAAATAATGAAAGCATGGTGAAAACACCTTTCTGTTTTATAATCTCACCTTTGTCAAGATGTGTTTAGATGAAAAAAAAAAAAAAACAAACCAAAAAAAACCAGCAAGCAACCTTCCAAAAAGCCAACCTGTGAAAATAAGTTGTGGTAACAGGCACAGGGACAAAGGAGGGGTGCATAACAGTTTTTCAAACCACATAAACTTATTATAGTTCAGAATACTGTTAGGCATGTGATTAACAGCAGTCTGTCAGACAGAAAGAAATAGCTATTGAAAAAAAAATCCTGATTTTTATAGGAAGAACCTAGAGTTAAAAGCACCTTGAGCATATACAGAGGTAATAACACTGCTTAAAATCATTTTAAAGCATTCATGACGGACTGGAAAGTGTAGGGATAGAGTGAGGAAGAGCTGAAAAAATAATAATAATGAGAAAAATGAATAGTAGTCAGTCCCTTGGAAAGGGAAGGTGGTTTCTCTGAGATACTCGCCCCTCTCCAGTACAGAAGGTGCGGTGGGGCTGTGGTGCCTGTTGTGGTGTCGCTGCCGAGACTGATTCCTCCTGGCACAGTTCCTCGCACGGACAAATTTCTCCAGTATTGTGTGGGCGTGTGGAATTGCAAGTGAAGGGAAGGAGAAGGAGAGGGAGGAATTTTACCCAGAAAGATCCGAGAGATTTTACTTGGGTAGGGGCTGTATGGTTGGGCCATCACTTTTTGAAGAAAGTGAGACTTCTGGGACTGTCAAATATGCTAGAGCCCCATTACCATCACTTTCTAATTCTGCAAGGTATGCGGTGGAGAAACCATTATGTTTTCCTGCACAGTGAGGTATGCGTGTGACCCAGCTAGCTTACAGAAACCGGAAATATATTTCAGGTATGTAAACTGTGAGCATTTAGACATGGTCATTTCTCTTTAAAAAGAGGCAATGCTGACCCTGAGACTTGTCAGCCGTCCGACAGCCGTCTGAAGTGAATGGTGCCTGGGTGGATACAGCCCCTGCTAACTGACAAGCCTTATACTGCGTGTATACTAGACTTAGATAATGTAATGTCCTGGATGGAATGCTAGAATACAAGAAGGACACTGAGTTGCTGGAGCTCATCCAGAGAAGGGCAGTGAAGCTGGTGAGGGGTTTGAAGCACCAGTCTTATGAGGAGCGGCTGAGGGAACTGGGATTGTTTAGTCTGGAGAAGAGGAGGCTCAGGGGAGACCTCACCACTCTCTACAACTGCCTGAAAGGAGGGTGGAGGGAGGCAAGCGTTGGTCTCTTCTCCCAAGTAACTGCTGATAGGACAAGAGGAAATGGGCCCAGGTTGCACCAAGGGAGGTTTAGATTGAATATTAGGAAAAATTTCTTTACTGAAAGTGGTCAGGCACTGGAACAGGCTACCCAGGGAAGTGGTGGACGTGTTCAAAGAACATGTAGATGTGGCACTCCAGGACATAGTTTAGTAGGCATGGTGGTGTTAGGTTGACGATTGGACTTGATGGTCTTGGAGGTCTCTTCCAACCTTAAAGACTCTATGGTTCTGTGATTAACACCATACATGCCTTAATGATTGTGGTTTTCCAGATTTTATAGTTTAAAAGATTTTATAGTTTCAAGATAGAAGGGAAATGCAAAAACTGTTACCTTCTTTGACAAATCCCACAAAGGCTGACAGTGGGTGCTTTACAGCCCAAATTACACAGAGCTGCACATCACTTCTGATCGGAGTTACATGTTTTGCTCACTTTGGTCATAATGGTAGTCTTACATAAAATTTACTCAACTCATCATAATCCTTCTAGTAAGATAAGACTGCAATATATGACTCTCCTCCCCCTTCCCAAGCCAAAAGAAAATGTAGGTATGAGTGAAATCATTAACAGACATCCAAATATTTAACTTTCTTTTTATGTTTTGCTATTTCTTAGTGATGCAAAAGTGGTGTTAATACTACTGCAAATTATTTATATGTGCAAACAAAAAATCAGTGAGCTGAGTTCTGGTTCACATATTTTATATATCATAAGGTGTATATATGAGGTAGATCCATCTGGTTATTGGAATAATATAGACAGATGTGTTATCTGAGATGAGATGGTGTGAAGTGCCACTTTACATGGAGAAAGTAGTGATGTTGCCAAGTACTGGTGATGGAGTGGTGTAAGATACCTGGGAAGCCTGAAATAGAGCAAACACAAAAAGCTTTTCTTTCCAAGAAACCCAGAAATGCCCCAGGTAAGAGCCTAGGGCAAGTTTGAGTCCTTTATGCTAGTTATGTGCTGAATGACTGCATTCAGCTGACTAAGAAACTCTCATCCATTTAGATTTATAGCCAGTTGTGAAGGCTTATCTGTGTGAACTTAGGGTTTAACTTTATTCTTTAGCAACGTTCATTCATCACATGAAGGAAAACCCTAACAACACAGGTCATTCTGAGTATCAATATATTACGAATTGACTGAAAATTGACAAAAAACAGAGCCAAGAACTTTCTGAAGGGAAACATTCAGCTCTGCTTCTCTCCTCTCCAGGCATTAAAATCTGGCACATGTAAGCCAAGGTAGACTTGCTCTTTCTTTTTCACTTATTCCTATCAGAATGCGTCAGAGGTAAGACAGTCACAGGTAATAAGGGCTATACTGATATATAATTTGGGGAAGAGGGAAATGGGATGTGGTTTCTTCGTTGCCCAAACCCCACACAAATTTCACCATTTAGAAATAGAACTTAGTGTCAGTGAAGCACATGGGAAAGCACTTCTGTCTTCAGAAAATGAATAGAAAATTTCTTGTGGCTACTTTCTTACTACCAGGAACCAGGTCTTTTTTGTTTGTTTGTTTGGTTGGTTTTTTTTTAATCTTTTTTTTGGAGTGAGCTGTGTTACCTTTGTAATCTTTAAAGAGTACTCCATATAAAGCAACTTCTACCGTCGGGTGCTCCGCATAAAGCCCCGTATTACAGGTTGCAAAAGGAAGGGTATATATGGGCTTTGTTTCATTGTTCAGATTTCCATCTGCATGTACAGCATGAGTGGGTGTAAATCATCACAAACTCTGGTTTGGTGCGCAGTCTTGGAAAATCTACAGCTTTGTAAAAAGGAACCTGCGAGTTGTTGACAGCCAGCTCTTTCTGGCACTTGATGGGGAAAAATCAAACAAAATCAAGACATTTGAGAGGATAGTATAATATGGAAGAATAATCAGCTCCTCTCCTAGTGACTGCTTAGCTTTTTCTCTTAATAACTGGAGTGATTTGTCTTTATACTGGGGCAAATTCGCTGAGTTTGCACCAGGATGATGCAGCTGCTCATCAGCCATTACTTTCACAGAGCAACACTAGGAACAAGCCAAAAATGAGTGATAGCTTTAATTCCTTTATTCTGTAACCTGTGGATTCAGGATAGGAAAAACCATTTATTGGCACAGCGGGTTTCACCTCTGCTCATGTTTTGGTTTAGATCATTGATGGGTAAGTTTGTTGGTCCCTATCTACCCATAGAAACTTGAATGTTTGAGATGGAAAAGTATTATTAGTACATGTTTATCACCCTTGCCAAAGCAAAATTTCCCCCTATAAATCCCTAGCAGACATTTGCTACAAGAGAAAGCACCACGTAACTTGGCACATTTTAGCTTCTGCTCCGGAGAACACCAGATGTGAGGTACTGTATACGTCGTGTTTGTCAGAGAACATGGACTGGTGTTCTAGGGTTGTCTTTGCAGAAATAAGACTTTCTTGAGCAAAAGCCTGCAGGATTGTGCCCTTGTGTTTTGAGGTTTGCCGTGTGGACGTGTGATCGGTTACATGATTTTGTACAAGTGTGGATCTGGTTAGTTTTATTAGTCTCTCCTTTTCATGAATGTCAAATTCAAAACAGAGATACGGGAGAAGTAATCCTCTGAAAATTCTTAAAATAAGGCAGCTTTCATCATGTAACCTAAAATACTAGCAAATATCCAAGGGATAATTTTTTTTCTTTACATACTGTTTTCCTTGAATTTCATAAATCAAGAAAGACAGCAGGATAAAACGACAGGTTAACCACTGGCTTTTTCCATCTCTCTGTTCTCTTCTGTATTAGCTTGATGGATTCTTTTTTTTCCTTTACTTTTTATTTTCTTTTGAATAATTCAATTACCTGGTTTTGTTTCTATATACCAGATGCACCACAATGCCGTTTTTCCTACATGATCGTTTTAGAAATGGGAGTATATTGAGTGCATAACCAGATACAGAAAATGGTGTGATTAGGTGATTAATCACCACTCTTCACCTCAGGCCCAAATTCTGATGATTAAACCCACGTCTTCAGCAAGTAACTTCTGAAACTCAAATTCTTTGCAGCCTGCTTTTTCAGTAGAGAATTTTTGTAAGTGCTTCTCATCTTCTGGGCATGGTTGGGACTGAAAAAGACTTTTCAGTTCTGAGAAACACTCACTAATGTGTTTCAGCCTCTCTGACATTTGTAGTAAGCGTTTCCACACTCTCTTATCTGTAATAACAAGCTGGACTCTGGATAAATGGCAGGGAAGAGTAAGGGCAATTCTTGCAAGTCTACTGCAAAAAGGAGTAGAGTTGGAGGTGCAGCTATTTAGTTTTGCATGAAGTAATGCAATAGCTTCAGGAAAAGCAATTGGTATAGCTTCTCCATAGACTTCCTTATTTCTGGATAGTTAAAGAGCTCATATAGGAAAACACATTCAAGCTTCCTCAGGCAAAAAGGAAATTTGAAACTGCCTTTCCCACTTTTCATTATTTTACTATGAAAGCCTGTTCATAAGATGATCTGCCACCTGCCATGCCCTTACCATACAAAACAGGGTGACAAGGGCTCTTTAAAACAAGATTGAAAAGACATCTGCGAGGATGAAATATTCTCCTGTAGTGGCAGTGAAGTCTGTAAGTTTGGAAAAACTTGACGCCCTTTTGATGCAGTCTGCCATTTAGCAATAAGTTGGATGGTACCAACCTGGAGGGCACCATCTAGATGAGTTCCGTGATTCCAGTTTGTAGATCTTTCACTGATCCAAAATAGGTCTTACTGCACAGCAACTATTAAAATTAAGCCATTTTAGACAGCACGTTAGGAAAACGTGAGGTAAGTCTTGCAAGACTCACAGTTTTCACCAGTTTTTCCAGTTCTTCTACATTTTCACTTCTGTTGTTGCAAAGCTAATCACAGTTCCACAATTATTCTGTCTCAGTGGTAATTAAGAATTAAGCAACAAAATCTAGTGCATCATACTTTGCTTTGGGATTTAGTGTTCCAATAGGGAGAGAAAGGTTCACTGCAGATATCTAGTATTCAGCAATCAATTACATTATTGAATGGCATACCTGTAAACACAACAACAATTTAAAAAAAAAAATATTTTATGTCTGCATTTATTGGCTTCTAATTAAAAATACAAAAATAACTCCATGAAAAATACTGGATTATTTCCCATTCCAATGGCAAAAGAAAAATAAACCCAATCCCTGCAACTGCGGTACGAAGGGCTATATTATGTATTTATATACTACTGAACGGGGCTGCCTGGGTTCATTGACCCCAGTCTGGCTGGTACTAAATGTACAGAAATAAACCCGTCCCCAAAAGATTGCAATCAAAGGATAAAACAAGAAACAGATGGCTGGTCCTGCATGGGGAGTGTTAAAAATAAGAGGAAATTGACTGGCACAGTAGGCAGTGGTCTCAGCGCACCAGCTGCTTAACCATGGACAATTTTTTAAAAGCATCATGGCAGAGCAGAATTTTTAAGGTTAGTTTTGAAACAGGAAAATGAAGTGGTTCTTTGTGTTTACAGGCAGCTCCGTCTTCTCAGGGATAGCAAGAGTGAAAGCACAAAGGAAGTGTCTGCCCCTGGTTGGTTGGAGTTGTTGAGAACACAAGAAGTGGTAACTGGGATATGGTTGGAACGTGAGCTGAAGATCACAGCAGGTTAAAGAAGGGGGAACTAAGTGGACTGCAAGGAAGGTGATGTTATCAAAGCAGTGGACTAGGGGTGACTTTGGGAGAGTAATAGGTCTCTACTAGCTTTGAGTAGACATAACTGACTTCAGTGTTTACCTTGATCAGAACAGTCAAGATGGAAGGGGTGAAACTGGAGAAGGCTGTTCACTGGCAAGATGGGTAAGAAAGGTCTGCTGGTAATCTGCTGTGGTCTGGTGTATATTTATGTGAAATATATAAACCTCTGGAAAGTAGGCACCACAGAAACAGCACTGTACTGTCAATTGTAGTAGTACAAATGTCACAATCAGTGTGATAAAGTAGCACAGGATCACGAGAAGGCAGATACAGTGCAAAGAAAATTGTTAGCATATTTCTAACCTTGACCTCTTTATATGCCATATTAAAAAATTAGAATCCTGTTCTCCTTATTAGTATTTTTTGTGGAACTCCACTGAACTTTTTTGTTATTTTGCTTTACTTCAGAGCTTTTTGTCTGGGAAGGGAGTATCTAACCCCTTGTTCTTCCAGAACATGCACAGGAAGATGTCTGCCTGAGAATCCAGCAGCTACACAAAATTGGGTCAGGTAGCTTGAACTATTTTTAAAATGATAATCTTCTTTTTCCTTCAGTTCTGCTACTTCCAGTAGGAATTACAGTCTGTTTTAGTAGTAAACTGGCTTATTTCAGTTAGTGCTGTGTAGACTTAATTCTCTGGGAAAAAAAAAAAGAAAGAAAAAGAAAAAAAAAAGCAAATAAAAGCTGTGCTTCAGAAGTCTGAATTACCCAGATCTCTCCTAATTGGTGAAAGAGAATGCTGAGTATGGATGGCAGATGTTTCCTTAATTAATATCCTACTGGGTTAATCAGCAGAACCTTGGGAGCTGCTATGAGACTTTTGATGTGTTCAGAGAATCCAAGCCTTGATCTATAGACTTTAAACTCGCGCTGCTCATAACTGCTCTAGCTATTTGCCTATGTGATACTTGCAAATAGCAGAGAGTCTTCAGTCAGAAGTTGTCTTTTGTATAACCTAATTCTGTGAACATTTCAATGACATTTGTGTTCAAAATTTACAGTAAATCTTGCATGCAAATTGAGCTTCTCTCTAAATTTGAAATTTCTTACAGGTTTTAAAAAATTGACTTATTCACAGTTCAGAATGTTTGCCTTTCAATCTCTTAAGAACTCAATACACTATTTTTAATTTTGTGAAGTCTGTGTTTTACCATAAGTAGGTTTGATACTTAGAAAATTTGTCACGGACCTAATGGCACTCATTAGAACCGCATGTGCTCTCACTGAAAATAGAGCTAAATCAGGAGGAGAAATTGCAATCTCTCTAACTTTTACAAGCTGAAAACTTGGAAAAAAAATCAGTCATTTATAAGTTTTTTGTTTTCACATAAGTCTTTCTGTATCTTATGAAAGCTAAAGATTTGAACTTTTCACCAGAATAACAATGAAATGGGATGAAGAATAATTTTTCCATTTCTCCTTCTGAATGTCTCATTTTGCAAACACCCATCTTATAAACATTCAAATTTTAATCAATTAGCATCTTCTGGAAAATGCTGAAGGCACATCCCCGCAAACCCTAGCTATAATCTTCCTTATACAGCTGCATATGGAGAGGGTTGAGGGAGGACGGAAAGAGAAAAGCTGTAGAAAAACTGCTTTTGTGCTCAAGTTAGCAATGGCTTCCCACTGTGGCAAAACACCTGTGGGGTTTAAAACTGTCACAGGACAGCTTTAGATTTCCACAGATGACAGTTCACTTAGTGGCTTGGATTAATCTCCCTTCCTTTTTCCCCTCTACGTTCTACCACGCTTTCCTAACCAAATCCGTAGCCTGTCCTTTGAAAGTTATTGCAGTATGTATTTGTGTGGTGCTGCATGATATGATTGTATGGAAAAAAAAAAAGCAGAATTTGGCTCTTATCTAGGTCATTGTTTCTTTTTGGAGCAAAGTCACACCTGTAACGAAACTCTCTGGAGAAAGGGACTGGGCAAAAAATGTATATGCTACGTCAGAAGAAGAGAAAAAGCGGCAGTGCAGAACCCTCTCTTTGAGCAATTCAGCCTTGCATTGCCTTACAAGGGGCATTTAAATAAGGGATCTATCTAGATTTTTTTTCTTTTTTTTTTTTTTTAGTGGATACCTCTTCTTCTTGTCTCTGCCACTCTGCACACCGCAGCCATGTATTCCACAGAGCAAACCTCCACCAAAGAGAAGAGAAGCTGAACCCCAACTTCTCTTCTCCATCCTGCTTTTACTGTTCTGAAACACATCATTTATATCTTGGAAACTTCAGCAACTGCAAAGTGGAGGCAAAACTTGCCCTCAGTGAGTAGGAAGTAGAAATAAATGTTACACTAACCAAAAGGGTGTTTTTGGAAGGACGTGCCACCTACAATAATAGGGAAGAATATTGATTCTCACTGGCTCGCCTTATTATTTTAAGCTGTTCTTTGCTCTTTTCCTCACTAACTCACATCCCACTAGCTGTTTACAGTTATTTCACACATCTTATGCCAGCCTTATGCCATTCATTCTGTTGGGACCTGCTTGAAACCTCCTCCAAAACTTACTGCTATAGATTTTTTTTTTTTTTTTTAAGAAAATTCTTAGCTCCTGCCCATCAAAACTGATTCCCCTACAGGCAAAAAAAAATTACATCATTTAATATATAAAACATGTCAATGATTATGCAAGATCTTGGTAGTACTCTTGTTCCCTCTGTTCTTCCTATCTGTTAACAGCAGTCAAGTTTCTAAACTTTGCTGGTGGGTGCTTAGGTTGGGACTAAAGACCTGGTTCTTCCTTGATTTAAGGTCACTTTTTCCTACTGTGATGTATTTATTCTCCGGTATGCCCCTGGATAAGATTGGGATAAAGGTAAGCTCTTGGTCTTGGCATCCCTCTGTTGTGTTTAATAAATGTGGATCTCAGTTCCTAGACAAAGGGTGTCCTCGTCTCAAATCTGAGTGCGCACGACTGAAGGCATTCTTTACTGCTTGGATCCATTCCTTGCAGGGCAGGATTGATCTTGTTATAAACGTTAATATTGCGTCATTTGGGGTGGGATGGGGGTAGCTTCTTCCAGTACAGTAACTAATGAAGAAATAAAATGGAATGCTCTACAGCACTCAAGTAAACCAGAAATATTTTCTCCAACTGGCTTGAAAAGATGTAACAATTCAGCATATGATTTTAATTAATGTCCATGTAACTAAAAATGTGTTTAATTCACAATAGCATTACAAGAAAACATATTGACATCTAATTATGGATCATAGAATTTGTTGCAGAGAAACTGTAGTGCATCTGTTCAATGAAACACAATCATGGAGAATGCTAAATGGCAAAATATAATGAAAATGTGAACCAATACACAAATGAGGCCATTAAATACATCAGCGTGAAACAAAGTGGGGATATTGAAGAGAAGAGCTCATGCATAGGGTTTGGTAGATAATACAAAGTAATATTGTCTAGTAAGGAGTTTTTTTTCTTATTATTTGCTTGTGAATAGCAGGATTTCAGCTGCTGGGGTTTCTCAATGGGGACTGCTATTTCCAAGTTAGCGTGAAAACGTTTGATGTTTAGCTGACAATTGGTAAAATAATACTCACGACTTCTCACAATAAATGCTTTATTTGTTGTAGCTATTTTCTTAGCTCTCGTGCTAGAGTCTTTCCTCCTAAATACTGATTTTACCTCAGCAAGCTGATTTCACTATCATGCTGTACCCTTCGTAGCGAAAGTCAGATTGGACTGACAAAATCACAACTAAAAATTATCTACCTGCCTGGTCATGAATCATGGTACTCACAAACTAAACTGGACTAAATGCTACAGCAGTGAACACTCCTGCTTGAACAAGCTGTTGAAACACTCAATCCTGAAATACACTTTAATCTCCAGTTTCAGTAATCCTCTTGTCAATGTCTTCTTTCGCCATACTCATAGGCAAAAGGGCTTAATAGAAACATATGGAATAAGATTGCAAGAAGAAATTTTTCAAGTAGGACCACTTTTGGATTATTTCTACCAGCACTAACATTTGGGTTATTAAACTGGCATACATCATTGTACAGAGAAAAACACATTTTAAATTAAACATATAGGACCGTTTACTCCTGAAATCTCTACTTGTTCATCAAGGAACAAAAGCATTATGCAACACAGGAGCCATGAGCTTGAAGAGCTAGTAAAGAAAAGTGAAAACAGATCACTCCATCTTTTAATTTTGAAAAACTCATACATTGAAAAAACTATTAATCCTGCTGCTATAGAGATATTATTTTTAATTCCGTGATGCAGAACTTCACATTAAATTAGGTATCAGAAGATGCTTAGTCAGGTGTAGATGGAGCTTCCAAGCTGGTAACAGAACGCCTTATGCACAGCCATTACACAACACAAATATCCTCAATTACAATGCTAGCTGAAATACAGCTTCTGGGCTGGAAGACATTAGAGTTGATTAAACTGCCTGTTGTTCCCCTTAATCTATCAACCTAAATAAGACAGTGATTAGATTGCTGTCAGCTCCAGACAAGCCATTTGGATGGACACGTTATTCCCAGTTGTGCTTTCAGTGAAATAAAACCAGATATGCTAACGTGGTGGACAAATGTCTCTCTCCTTCTGCAGTCACAATTACATTGAACAGTTTGGCCTGCAAGACATGCTCCAGTCACTGCCTTTTTTTCTCTTCAGAGCTCAAGGGTGTGAATAATCTGCTAGGTAATCCTTGCACATCTGCAAGAAATTCGCAACCACAGCTGATCCTCTCCAGAGTCTCCGTTTTCTTACCTCTATTCCCATCTGCTGCAGTATAGCTTTAATTTTGTAGACTATTGCTATTGCTCAAATTCTGAAACTCCTCAGTAGCTATATATCCTTTTAGGTAAATGTTCTTGGGAATAAAATCCAGAAGTATATCTCAAGAATAACTGAGTAGCTCCTGATGATGTCATTTGGGGATTTAAAGGGCAGAAAGCAAGAGATTTACCTCTGAATGAGTTTTTTAGTCTTTGACGTAATAAAGGAAGGGATTTCAGGGCTTTGGACACACGGTGGAATGCACTGAGTGACAAAACCTCAGCTTTCAGGAGTGTATCTAATGGTCTAAGTGGTCCAGTAACATGTCAAGATAAATCCTGGGCCTGTTGCAAAACATGGCCAACAACTTTCCATTTACTTGCTGAAGCCATGTCAGATCTCCTCAGGATTTGGTTTTGCTGTCCAGCCAGCACAGGCAAGCGCCTGGCATGCAAGGATCTCTTCATTTTCATGGAAAATTGTGCAAAAGTATTGTGTGTAGTGCCAAAGTCACTAATAGCCAGGGTTCACCGACCTAGTTCATAGATGAGATAATTGCAGAATATTTTGAAACATTTACAACAAAAGACATGAGGCTGATATATTTGTTGTGTGGCATGGGGAAATTTAGGCAATTTTGAAGTTAAGAGTATTCTGTCTTGAACTATTTGTTTTTCCACAGAAGATGTTGTCCAAAAAATAGAATATACCTTGAAGACAAATCATAAATAATGCTCTGTGAATAAGCCCCCTTTCCAGACATGATAAAAGCCTCTGGGACATTCTCTGCTGGACAAAATACCCCAAAAGGGCTTTAGGAAATGGCAAAAACTGCCGGTTTACTTAAAATACTAATAAATGATTGTACCTCTAGCAAATACTTTATTTTTAAGCAAAATCCTTGATCAAATCACTGCTGTTTTCTGTACCTTTAAGCTGAGTTTATGATCCCAAGAGATGTACAAGTCATGTAAGCTGCTATGTAGTAGTTTTCAAAGCAGATCCCCAGTACTTATTTTTGAAAATACCTTGGTTCATAAATAGTGGCTTAGCCATATGCATTTTGCTTCCTATGGGAAAATGGATCTCGTTTGCTAAAAAGTATTTTGCTTAGCAAGACAGTCTTCTTTTCTAGTGGAAGGCAGCCTGCCTGAAGAAAAAAAAAAAAATCCATTTGTTGTATTTAAATAGCACGTGCACATTTCAGCTATTTGCATTTTTAGCAAAAAAAAATATATCTGCTATTGGAAGTCCTAGGGAAAAAAAAAATTGAAAAGTAAAAAATATTCTAATTGAAACAGCTGAAAAATGAGTTAGGCATGAACACAGAGTACCTGTTCTAAAGCCCTACCTTCTCACCCTTCTTTTAGTATTGTAGGCAGAAAGAAACTTAATGACTCTGTGGACGTGTGGTATCAAATCTACCACATCACTGACAGTATGTTCTGCACTGAGCCTTATCTGAGAGCAATTTCTGCAGAGCTCTCAGCTGCAGTTGAATCTCCCGGTCACAAACGCATAGTTAACTTTGAGGTCTGCCTCAGAGAATAAAGGTCACAACCTTATTACTGCGTGCGGATGGATTAAAGCATTTTTGGCTGTTGCTCCACCCCTGGGAAACCAGAAGGAGGTCTGAAAGAGCCCATAGACATCACGGTCATAAGCGTTCTTGTAATGGATGAATAGAGGAATTACAAACATTACTGGAAGGAATTAATATTGTGCAACGTCTATCAGATCCTCTGGAGGGGATGAAGAAACTAGTAGACGTCATGTTGGAAGCCGGCAGAAGAAAGCAGTGCTGGTCATGTCTATGTGACCTGTAGAAGCCCTTGCCAGAGCAGCGTGTGAAAGCTGAGACAAGATGCAACCAAAGGAAAGCTGCAGAGGTCCAGGCAGGAGCAATCCACAGGAGCTTACCAACTGAATAAAGGCCACATGTTGCTCAGGAGGACCCAGGGCTGAAAAGGTCTGGACGCTGAGAAGGTGTTAAGGGAAGCATTACATATTCCCTAGTACTAACCTTTCCTCTTCAGTTGCTTCTCATGGCCATTGGAAAAGTGCTGCTGAGGGAGAAGAACCCTTGGTCTGCTCCAGAAATGCTTTTCTTGTATGTTTGTTTTCAGTACAGTTTCTCTATCTCCATGCCTAACTTACTTAATGAGTTTTTAGCTGACCACCTCTTTTCTTCCACCACTGCTGTACAGTCAACGTAAAAACAGGTATTCAAATTCATCACGCCCACTGTTTTAATTGCCCCAAGCCAACACTGGTAATCAACAATCAACATGGATGATGCAGAAAGAGGTATGGCAAAGAATTTTTTTTTTTTTCCCCTAAAACAGAGAGTGTAGGCATAAAGGAATAATCCCTTACTTTTAAGATATTTTCCACATTGATGACTGTAACGTTGGATGCTGACACGAGGTTTGGCTACAAGTGCTTTCTAATTCAGTTATTAGGCATTTTCATTATTCTGGTTTCTCATTGTAGTGTCAGCTGAAAACCGCCAGATCAAGGTACCTCTCTCAGATTAGGATAGGGAGGGAAGTACGTCATGGAAGGGACAACTGGTATCCCAAGCATCTTAGAAACGTAAATGGGTGTCTTCTAAACAATTCAAACATACAATTATGACGGCACCTTGAATTTAAGTATGCTGTGTGCACTGTGTTTAATCACAATTCCCGTGGACATTTAAGACTTCATCTCATTTCTTCTGCTTCGGATATGTGTGTGAGGGATCTCAGTGATGGTCCGTGTAGGGCCAGTGTGGGAAATTACAAGCTTAAGACAGCATGGATTGTGGAGTACCCCAGTGTCCCAACTACGGACCACGCAGTGTCATGTGTGAGGGATTTCAGTGATGGTCCATGTAGGGCCACTGTGGGAAATTTCAAGCTGCACACAGCTGTGAGAATGCGACGTTGGAGAGGAGAGCTAGCAGGGTTGTTATCTCAGAGAGGGGAGCTAGGAGGGTTGTTATGGAGCAGGATGTTGCTGCTATCCAGGAACCACTGTTAGCCAGGAGGGCACGTACTTGGCAGGCCTTGCTGAATGCGCTGGCCACACGTGCAATAACACCTGGTCAGTGCTCTGCCACTGAATCTGCTGAGGGGATAAACAGAGGCAGCTCAGAGCAGGAGAGAGAAAGGACCCAGAGCACACTCTGCGAAGAACAGGGGACGCCCTGAAGGTGCTGCGCCTCCCTCCCTTCTCTGCTCTGACCCCGCTGATCATCACCTTCCTGCTCGCCAGTGTCTCTGGCTTAGTCGAGTTGGGAAGACTCTCACAAAGGGAACATGATTCCTGGTAACTGCTTATGCTAGGAGCTGTAACTGCTTATGCTAGGAACTGCTTAAGCAAGGTTATAATAGAGCAATAAATACCATTGTGCTTTTAAATATCATATGCTGGGTGACCTTTGTGCGTAGGAATCTTAAGAACCGGTTACAATATGTACTTTCCAATCGTGACAGATTTTCTTTTTTAGCCTATGTTTTTTTTTTTATTACTATTCTGTTATCAGCAACAATTTTTCTTGTTCAGTTGCAGGAGTGCAAGAACATGTGTAGCATATTTTCACATATTAAAGGACCTCACTTACCTGAAAGCTAGTGGGTCATACCAGAGTGGTGGAGCACTGGCCCAGGTTGCCCAGCGAGGCGGTGGATGCCCCATCCCTGGAAACATCCAAGGCCAGGCTGGACGAGGCTCTGAGCAACCTGATCTGGTTGGAGATGTCCCTGCTCCTTGCAGGGGGGTTGGACTGGGTGGGCTTTAAAGGTCCCTGCCAAGCCAAATCATTCTGTGATTCTATGATTCTATATGAGTGGAGATATCAATGAATGACCATGTGTGTGATTTTGTAGTGAGGAAGGTTTACAGAAACTGTATTCTTGAATTATGCAACCTATCTGAAAAGCATCTCTGTTTCAGGACTTTCACTGATATCCCTGCATAATCTTCTTTTGCTGCACAGCGTGTTGAATCAAATTGACGTTGCAATTTCTGGGCATAGAGAAAAGTATGAAATTGAAGCAGCAAAGAAGACGCACTGACAGCTGAACTGGAGAGTTACTAGATTTTACTTGAAAGGGGAAGAGTTGCAAGATGTTAGAGATCACCGAGATCACTCAATGAAACAAGAGAAAGAAGGATTATTTTTTTTTCCAAATACTTCCATTTAATGTCTTCTGCAGATACTGAGAGAACAGCAACAGCAAACAAGGTGGATAACGTTCCGTCAGCACTGATGGACTACTGGCTATGAGCTGACCTGAATACCTGTTTAGGGGGATTTTATAATACGGACTGAACTGAAAATGGAGGTTACTAGGAGAAGGTAATGATTTATTAGAGCTCACGTGGCACAAGGGACAGATTTTGTTCTTTTTACTGGAAAGCAAAAAAGAAACCCAAATAGTAACCTACGAAATAAATTGCAAGGAAGCATATCTATCAGGGAACTGTTGTCTGTACATAGGCTTTGAGACAGGGTCTTAGCCTTCTGACTTCCGGATGAGGGACAGGAGAGGGACAGCACTGCAGAAGACAGACGAGATGTGAAGTGCAGGGCGGTGGGCTCGTGGTGTGCTCGTGTTGTGCATTTCGGTACAACAGTCATTCCTAGGGAGTTACTCGCTAGAGAATACAGGAGACTGATGTACAGGGAGAGTGGTTAAAAGCAGATGGGAGACTGCTTGGCGAGATGCGTGTAAATTGGACTGCATATGAACACTTACCTATGTTATGAATACAAATAGGTATGTTACTTGTAGTTTTTGAAGGTTAAACATTAGGGAAAATGTTTTTTTTTTAACATGGAAGTTGTTGTTTTTGTGTAATTCTTCAGAAGAAAAAAAAATAGGATATGTTGGTGGGCCTGCTTACATCAAGGAGGTGCTGCAGAGGCCAAATGATGAAGGTGTGGGATTTTGCACACAAAGCACTGTCCTCTCACAGCTCCATCTCTATTCAGCCTCACCTTACTGCTTCGTCGCTGGCCAAATATGTCAACTTCTGACACCTCTTGTGTTTTTATTCCCATGACAATTCCCATGCTGTATCTGATTTAGGACTCTCTTCTGCTGAAACACTTCCAAAAACAATTAGCCTTATCTTGACTGAAATGCATAAAGTGAAAATTATTCTTGTGAAAATGTTCAACCTGATGAAAAAGCCTATAGTTTATAATTATCCTCACAAGTTTTTCTTCACCTGCCTACTGATTCCTGAAGTTAGGCGGGGGTCATCCTTCTACCATCTCTGTGCCGTTAGTGTCCTTTTTATACTTTCTTTTTACCTTCTGTCTCCATAAAGCAGGAGCTCTGTGTGTCCAGCAGCTGGGTGAGGTGTTCCCTTCACCTCACGCCTCTCAATGGATGCACTATGCTCAAGCAAAAGGTGGTGGGTGGCTGGATATGTGAGCTGAAAATCTTACAAAGAGAGCTTTTTGATCAGTCACAGCACCGCTGATTAGAGCAGAGTGCAGGGTGTAAGCAGGGGTTATACAGCATAAATTTATTTAGATGCCAGCCTGGCAACACCTTGAGGTTTCAAGTGATTTAACAATCTACCTGTGAAAAAGATACAACAAGGGAAATCAATTTAATTAAAGATTTATTTGACAAGTAAGGAAAATGTTTAGAATTTGAACAAGCAAAAAAAAAAGTTAATTTCTAAATACTTGCTATTATCAGTGAATTCATAGCTTTACGAGGTATTTTTCATAAAAGATACCTCAAGCGACAGATGAAAAAATGCTGATCAATCATTCAAGCAATTCTTCTTCCCAGCAGACCCTAAAAAATGTTGTCATGAATCAATCAATTCTTTTCCATCTTACTTTTGAAGATGATGTCTGAAATGTAAGAAAATTGGGTTACAGACCTTAGGTTAGATTGGAATGATACTAATTGGAGCTCATTATGGTCTAATATAAATGCTAATCTTATAAATATTAAAGAGTCAAATCTATCTTAATGTATTACACAGTACTTACATTACCTTCAAAAAAGTCAGCTTCATATCAACAGAGTGGAAACTCCAGTTGTCAAAGTTGTAGAGGAACTTTTTGAAGCCAGCTGCCAATGTCCATAATTAAAAACCCTCTGATCAGGCAGAAGGAGGACCACTGGCAAAAAATGGTTTGTTTTTAACTTTAAAATGAGCTTATTACCCTGCCTGCAAACCTCTTCTTAGGTGATTTCTGGGGATCTGTTTGCTCGATAGCAAAAATTCCACTGTTTTTTTTTTTTTTTTGCACAAATTGCCTTTTGAAAAGCTGACCAGGTCACATCTAGGCTACCACCTGGTGGGAAAAACACTTAACTTTGGGCGTATCTTGGGACTAACTACTTGTAAAAAAAAAAACGTTTGCTGCATGTAGAGGAATACAGAGCTGTATTTTCATCCCTTTTGGTCTGTTCCTGTACTGTAAAGTTAGGTGAGCAGAAGCTCTGGTCATGTTGCTATGTTGGATGATCTGTATTGTTAAGAAAATCTAACCTTGTCTCTGTTTTTTTCCTTTCCACCTCTTAAAACCTTCCTGTTCTTCCTCCCCAAAATGCAGAAATGTGTACTTATATATTGTTAAGGTCAATCCATTGTCATCTGAAATCTGTTGGGGAAAAAAAGAAAAAGAGAGAGAGAGATTGTGTGTTTGTCTTGCTCAAGCATCTTTTCTCTGTAAAATAAAAAAAAAAAAAAAAATTGCTTGCCTGACAGGAGGAAAGGAAGCATGTGAGTGAGTTAGAGGATAGGAGGTGATGGAGTTCAGCATGTAGGATTTACTTGTGGGAACAGCGAGGGGGGAGAGGGAGAGTTTGGAGGAGGGAGGAGAGAGCATTGTGCTCTAATTGTAAAATTAAAGTAATTAGTTGGAAGAACAGAGGCTTGGGCTCCCGGCCCCAAACCAGAATATCTATTTAACATCTGTGCACCAGTATGCCGCTAAACAAAGCACGGAAACTGGTGTTTGAAACATGCATGTAACACCAAATATGCTAGCTTTTCTGAGTACTTTTCAAAATCGTAGTATCTCCACTGCTCTTTATTTCTTTTTACTGCTAGTGATAGAGTAGCCTATAAACACCTTTCCCAGGAAAACCTAAATGAATATTTCCCACTGAATTATCTACGCACACTTTTTCACCTGATCACAGGTTCCTCAAGTTTCTTATCCAAACGTGGTTAGAAACGTCTGTCTTTCTGTGGACAGTGAGTGAAAAGCTTGAGAGCATTAAGTAATGACTTGGTCTTCAAGTATGCTTATTAATATTGGCTAAGTTTTTTTAAAAAAAGAAAAAACTCTTCACTTTAACAATGGTCGCAGCAAGTAACTCAAAGGATGATAAAAGAAAATCTTCTGCAAACAGTTAATTTTTTTTCTTTTTTTGTCTTTTCTTGTCAAAAACTCATAAAGTTTGGGGTTTTTTTTCCTGTTTTATAACTGAATATGAACTTTTAGTTCTTAAGATTTACAACAGCAAAGCTAGATGTTAAGACAACATTTGGAAGAATTGCCAATATGTTATCTGTTCAGGGTCCTTGTAGCTATGCTATGCGTAATACTCATTTACAAGCTATAATTCTAATTCCTGGCTTCACTGGCATGGCTTCTTGGTTATTGGCAGTGTTTAAGTCATTAGGTTACACCACTGAATTAGTGAAATAATAAATGAGTGAACTTAGGGGGTTTTTTTTGTATGTAAGAAATACTGTTATTTTGTATTGCATTTGACAGATATTTTCCAAATTGAGAAGAGGAGGTCAGGGCTGTTGGGTTCTCAGGCACTTTACGGGCTCCTTCTCACCACCCCATGGTCCTCTTTTTCCATCTTCTTTTCCCCCAGTGCCCAGCAGTTTGCATCCTGATGTAATGTTTGCCTGACTCTACCACAGGTCCCAGGTGCCTTTGCAAAAAGAAAAAGGGAAGGTGCGGGAAGGTGCAGGAAGGGAAGGCAAGGCAAGGCAAGGCAAGGCAAGGCAAGTCAAGGCAAGGCAAGGCAAGGTGCCTTGGGGAAGGGAAGGGAAGGGAAGGGAAGGGAAGGGAAGGGAAGGGAAGGGAAGGGAAGGGAAGGGAAGGGAAGGGAAGGGACTGATGATTTTTTCTTATGAAAAAAACAGCTGCAAAACTTGATTAGAAAAATTCTTACAAATATTATTCTAATGTAAACATTGGAATAAGCTACAATATTTTAAAGAGGTTTTTTTTTGTATGTGAAATAAATGTAATTTCAGTTAAACATATATAAAAATATCTCTCTGTTTATACCTTATGCTGCTGTTTACAGAGAACTTTTTCTCACAGTAGGTAGCAGGTTGGGAAAGTAAGAAGTGAGAGTGTTTAACTAGGGGGAAAAAAATCATTGTCTTGTCAAAGCTTTTAGCAAAGTGAAGAAAATGGAGGGAAAGAGCCTGAGAAATAACTCTAACTTTTGCAAGAGCATGAAAAAGACAAAAAAGCTCTAGGGCTGTATTTTTCCTTTTTTCCCTTTCTTTATTTTTGAAGAATAAAATTGAATGCACCAACTCCTACTTCACCCAAATTCATGATGCACATATGTAACTTACGAAATCTCAGCCCTCCATGATTTTAACAAACATACACTAATAGCATATATTCTGGGCTTTTTTCCTGAATGTCCAATAGACTAGAGGATATGCAAACTGCTTCACTTGTGAAATACTGGTAGTTCCACAATCAGAAATTTCTTTATTAATTTACATATTTGAATGTATTGTATCCTGACATTTGTACAAAGTAAAGGAACTGTTAGTGAAACCCTAGAGAAATTTCTATCAGATATTAACTAAATTAATATCTCAACGACTTAAGAAATCATAAATCGTTTGGCTAGTGTTTTCCCCTCTTAGAATGAGACTGCTACAACAAGTGAGGGTAACACTTGATGTATTATTATTTGTTGTGAAGTGGTTTAATAGATGTTTAAATAACTTACTGCTGCTGTCAGTGCTTTGTTATAAGAAGATAGACCCTGGAAGACTTTCATGTGTGTAGCCCTGCACCTCAAAATAAAAAGACCCGCACACAAAACACTTCTCTGCTTCAGCTGTACAATGGTGTGTGATCATTTTTCCTTGACAGAGGACAAAAATTGCAGCTGGTTCAAAGTCACCCACCATGAAGCCCATATTGTGTATGCATTAGGTCCTCAGAGCCAATGGTTGCACTACAGATCTACTACCACTTTGCAGCATTCCCTTGACGTAGCCTTGGGCTATAAAACATGTATTTGTGTAAATCCACAGTAACCTAGATTCTAAAGTAGGGTGTCTTTTTATGATTGACTTCTAAAATGCCACAAAACTCAATGTTGACGCAAGATTTTGCAGGAAACAAATTTCTACCTTGTAGGTTTTTCCATTAAGATGCAGCTTGCAATAGGTCTAGGAGTCAAGTGTGGAGATATTTCTATCTTGATATCCATTTTGTTACTTCTTAATGTAAAAAGTTTTTCAACACAGCACTTAAATTACTTCCTTAAATGAGAAGGATCCAGCAGTAAAACTTTAAGTTAATGTGTTTAAACTTTGTGTTATGGTTATTACAGAGTACCACTAAGGCTAAGAAATAGTAAAAAAAAAAAAAAAAAAATCATTACTAAATTTTGAAACAGGTGAGGGAAATCAAAACCAGAGCTGCTCATTGGTTTTGGGGTCACCCAGGCTGAGACGCTTACAATCTGTTTTTCCATGATGTTTAGCCTGTGTTCAGAGCACAGCTCCTCTCTATTCCAACAGCAACTCCTACCCAGACACTCTGTCTTCTGCCTCAAAATCATTTTTCTTCCCTGTGACAGATCTTAGCTGAGCTAACTCTTCTGGCATGGCCTTGCTTAACTTCTCTTCCTACACATTTTTATTCTTTAAGCAGTCACGGCCACATGTCAGGGCTGATGGCACAGAGTATGCCTGGCTGGCCTCTCTCCCGGTTCCCTACCGCTCCAAATCTCTTGTTTGTTCCCCCACCACCCCCCTCTCTACCGCAAGCTGGCCTGTTCACAGCCCATGAACATGCCGATCAATCCATTGTTTGAACATTACGATCTTCTCAGAATTGGCCTCCCTGGGGTTGCAAACACTGAAAAAGGAGTTGGTGGTTTTTACCCTGGTATTAGCCCGGATCTCTGCTTGCTGTTAGACATCTTCTCCCTCCCTCCCTGCCTCCATCTCTGTCTCTTTGTCCCTCTCATTCATCTCCTTTCTCAACTGGCAGACAAATCATGACTCTTTGTTCCCCAGTGCTCAGGCTGCCACAATGGGAAGAGAGGTTCTCATCTGGGAGTTATTGATCTGAGTAGTTGAAATACAGCTTTGGGGGAGCAGTGGTCTTGAGAATCTTCTTTCCCCTTCTAGGAATCAGAGAGATGAAACTCTTTGCTTGAAAGTGCAATAAGAAGTGACCAAGGGGACTGCTCAGTGTATATGCACAGGCATAGGTTTAAGAATATACATTTACACCTACAGTCAGGTTAAACCCAGGCCTAGGTTTCATATGGGCCAGAAATTTGCAGTTGAAGGCAGAATTTTGTCAGACAATTTAATAGCTGTTACTCTCATGTTTGACTGCATTGTATTAGGAGCAACAGGGAGTCTGGGGTAGTAAATTTTATGGAGTAATGATATCCACATCAAATTTAACAAACCCTACAATGTTTTATTTGTAATCAGAGCAAAATGAATCATCCTTGCCTTCTCTAAATCTTGCTCTACTTTATTCTACCTCTACTCTATATTTTATTATGAAGAATGAGAAACTTCATTTGAGGCACTAAAAATTTGTATTGAATCATGAAAAGAAAAGAATTCGTCATTGCCTGCCAAGATATATTGTTGCTGGGAAACGAGTCACTTGCAAATATTTGGTAGTCAGCACATATGAGATAAATGCTGATTTTTATCAGACCATTTCACAATTCTGCTTCTCCTGGTGTCTCTTCACTTCTTTCCTCTCTTGTGCTGGGGATGAGACTTGAAGTTTCCTCCTTTTCCTCAAAGAAAATAATAGAAAGGGGTGGGGAGAACAGGGTTAGGTTAGACTTGCGGGTGGAAGCAAGCTAGGGCAGACTGTGATGGGTTAAAAACAAGTGAGAGTGAGTGAAAAACAGAAATGCACCATAATGGGAGCAGAAGGAGAAATAGGAAAGTTCTATAGAAATCTGAGTGTAGTAAGAGCTAGAAAATACAGATCTCAGACCCCAAACAGTCTTTTTAAAATTTGAAATCGGCTGCTATGGTAATCAGTCACTTTAGGACAGTGATAAGGTTTTGATTTAATTGACCCTAACTCATTCTTCAAGTGCACCATGACTGAAAGCATGAGAGCTGAGTAATAATTGTAGTCTCCTTAATGTCACCCTGAACTTGAGTAAGACCTATGAAATTATCAGATCATTAGTGGTTTACTATGTTCTTTTTTTTTTTTTCTGAACCTCAATATGTGCTTGCATTCCTCAGCTTTGCAGTATCTGTTCTGCTAGCCCTTTTGTACATAGTGTTGCTATAAGTACTTTACATATAGTATTCCTTTGAGTTCATGCACACACACACAAAAAAAAAGCTTTTCTTGGTATTCCTTTTAGTTCACACACACAGAAAAAGCTTTCCTTGAGAGCAAGGTACCCAGGTTCTTGTAATATGTCACCAGAACGAAGCTAAAACAGAAAGCTGAAGAAAACATTTGGGTGGAAATATGATGAAATCAGTACCAGACGGGTGGCTGTTGTGGTATCACTTTCCTTTTTTCACTTGAGGTCTGCACATTCATTCATGTCATTTGCTCTTGTGTCAGCAGGCGCACATTTCTTAGTTACAAATAGGTCTAATGGGAAATTTTGATTTTGAATACATATTGATAGAGAGGTTTGAATTGTATTTAATTTGAGGACCAAGCAAAACGATCAAGAGAGACAAAGAATATTCCAGATCCATGAGATTTTTCAGATGAACTAAACCAGGTTTGCAAATCATATGGTCCTCAGTAATCTGTCTATTTAAGCAAAAATAAAACACCAAAAATTAATCTTTGTTCTAAAGATTAAAAAATGTATTCTGCTCTTCATAGGTCATGACTGTCATGCTCCATTTCCTGAGCACCTTTTTTTTTTTTTTTTGTCCTTCGTTAATAGTGAGATTGGCCAGTTTGCTATGCTGGCAATTACATTCCAAAATCACTATACCACGCATTTTCAGTGATAAATGAATGACCTTATTCTCTCTTGACACTTTTTCTAGTTTCATTATTTTTACATATTTTGAAATTGAAATTAAAAGTAAAAAAAAAAATTATAAACAGTGCACAACTCACTGACAAGCACAAAGCACAAGCACTGACACTATGGGCAAATTCTTAAAACATTCACTGAGATGACACATGGATGTCAGAGATCAGACATACCTTTGCCTTGCATCCATTGAAACTCTGCTGTCATTGTTTATCATATGTACCAAATGCATTCAAAACACAGAAAATTGAAAGAGATTTGTTGAATAATAGCAGAAATAATTTCAATTTCTTTCACTTTCAAATTATATCTCATTTTTTAGGTCCTTGGATAATCAAGACAGGTCAAAGTATTATTCAGGAAGAGAGACAGAGACAAGTGTGGTTTTGGTTTATATTAGTTTAGATGACTCTTAAGTATCATAAAAACACTAAGGTTTTTATCATCTCAACTCTTCTATGTGACAGCTGTCTTGGAATTAGTTACATGAACAAAGAATGAAAAAAAAAATGTTAGCAATAATGGCAGGGAAATTACTGCCCTACTTGGGGCAGAGGGAAAACTTTAAGATAAATTTGTTTTTAATTTGATTTTGCAGACCCTGTGTACACTATCCCATAAACTCAAAGGTCTTGATTAAATGAAGGTTTTGGAAATATACTCCATGTTATATAATCTTAGGAAACTGGAATGTATTGGGGTTTTTTGGTTTATCATGAACTCTTTGTGTGAGAAGTAGAATTGAATTGGACAAGAAATTACTTCTTTGAAAACATAAAAGCACCAAAAAAAAAAAGCCATTTAGAGAGTGAAAAGTACTAAAAAACAGGACTAATGAGATCCTTCCTGAGAATGGAAGAGACAACATGAACTAGAAATGGATTGTAAAATGATAGATCAATTTTAACCTTTGGTACAATGTTGACAAGGTGTGGTGTATATACCAGAATTGTCTCCAAATGTCTTCAAAGCAAATGTTACTGAACCATCCCTCTGCAGACTCAGCATGCTCCTGTTAGGTCTGAGGAATCTGGAGAGTCTAGCACTGGAAAACGCTATGAACTACAGCATATCTGGAGGCTTGTGTATTGACATGGAATTCCAAGTCCATTCCTTCTTCCAGCTGCCATGTAGACCCCACTGTGTGGCGTAGTCAACTTCTGGACATCAGCTGTGCTACGATATCATGGTGGCAGCAAAAGGCATTTTTAGACAAAGCTTGCCACAACAGCAAAAGACTCTCCGTGTTTGTTCCAAATAGAAGATTTCCCATGTAATTTTAAACTTTAGGTATTAGTATTTCACTGTTAAATTATGTTTTGTCAACACAAATACCTTTATCCCTACTTTTCATTGACTTTCTTTCGCAGGTACTTCAGAACTACATCTCTGCTTCGAAAAAGAAACTACTAGAGGTAAACGATCAGCCAACTTGTGCATTCTACAAATTTTTTTTGCTCTTCTCCAGATTTATGTTGTCCTCTTTTTATTTATTTTAAATTATTTTTTTTAAGTAAAGTAAAAATGGATTATTTTAGTATGTCTTTAGGATTATACTTTGTCAGGAATCTATTTTTCATTCCAAAATGTTTTGTTACTTCTAGAATGTTGTATGCCTTGTCATGTTAAATCCAACCCCCTTAGCATTCTCACAGGGAAAAAAAAAAAAAGAGCCAAAGGGCCTGCCAAAGACATCTTAACCAATTCTACCAGTGACATGATCATAAACTAACTGGGGAGTGGAGGTTTGCAAAGGTGTCAGGACTCCCAGAAGTGAAATCAACAGTGATGGATTGTAGAGCTTGATGGAGGAAGTTTATAAAAGCCATTGAGTCTTATTATATGATTCCTACCACGTTCTGCCCTGCCTTGTGTCTTCCTAGAATAGCCAGGTGATTAGGGCACTAACCCCTGGTGTTGAAGCCCAAAATTCAATGAATACTTAATACAATTTATACAAAATAGAGCTGCTTTAATAGTTGAGATTGAAAGTGTTCCATCAAGAGTAATGGATAGCCTTGAGGGCTTACTGGGGAAAGGCTGAAGCTGAAATCTTTGCTCTAACTCCTGGAGAACAGAGCCTGAACATGGGTTTCCTGCCCGCAGGAAAACACCCTTGTCACTGTGCCTCTTGGTTATTCTGATACATGCAGCACAGTCATCCTGAACAAAAAGTCTGTGTTTGGTGCAACAGATGTGTTCTCTCCTGCATGTTTTGGCACCATTGAACTGACATTTTCCAGTGAAATTTTATAAATGGAAAACTTGGGCACATTAAACTGGAAGACTACTCAGGGTGGAAAAAAATGGCATCACAAGATAACTGCAGGGCAGACACCATATTCTTCTGCGTGTGAAGAAATGTGTGTGAAGAAAGACACCATATTCTTCTGTGAAATGTCTGTGTTTTCTGCCTTCTCTACAATTGTGTAAGGATGCAGTCGTCTACCTGCTAAGAGTAAGGGGAATTGACATTGCTTGTCTCAAGACATATTTCTATAAAGATGTACTCCTTTTTTATAAGTCCCCTTGTACTTGCTCTAGGTTGTTTATCTCTGACTTTGCTAATTTTCTTTCCCCTGCCTGAAGTGATCCATTTTTACTTCTCAATTTTGCTTCCTGCATTGTCTCTGATGTTATGCTCCTCATAGTTTAACATCTTCTTGCTTTCCTTCTCCATCAGGAATGTTCCTGCCTTCCAAACCCAAGTCCCTTCTCCTCTTTATGAGGAATCTCTCTTCTTCTGTGTAGTTAGTGAGACTTGTTAAGTTTGTCTTTTTACTCCTTATTATAATGGAGCCCAGAACAGAAGAAAAATCTGTACTGGCAAAAGCTTGAATAATCAAAGCTTTACTTAACACTGTTATACCATGTAGGTGATGTTTGGTCTGACTTTGTGATACGAAATTTCTACCATCCTGAAGTTTGCATTTCATTGGGCTCTTTATTTTATAGGAAGCTCTTGGCTGAGATTTAAAAGCACACTTATATCCTGAAGGTAATTATTTTCTGGAAGCACCAGCTCTATTTAACTTATATAATTTTGATACTTCCCTCTTGCTGCTGGTGAAGCGCAGAAATAGATAACAATTTTCACAGCCATACTAGAACACACTGCGGGAGCATCTCTGTATATTTTAACCACCCAAATGATTTTGTTATTAATGCTGAAAATTTTGTCACTTTTGCCATGAGATTGCATGGGGCTCATGTTTTTGCCATGATTGACAGAGGATTCTTGCCTGGAGCCAGCTGTTTGCTTACTGTGCACCACAGAAAAAGTGTTTGAGATGGGCCTTGGCTATCACATTTTCATGTGATGTGCACTCTCATATACATGTGCATATTACACAAAGAACAGAAGAGCTCACAGCAGCCTCAAAACGGCATCTGTTCTTTATAGTGAGATAAAGAAGCTGCAGAAGGTTTGTTGAAACTTGCTGATGCTTGTTGTCACTTAGCAGGAAGTGTTTAGGAGTTTGTGAAGAACAAAATTACAATTTGTCAAATGTTGCAAACCTCAGAATGATCGCATACTACTTGATTTCGCTGTTGCTATAAATAGGATTCCACTTTTTGGGATTACAAAATGACCAACATTCTGCTCAGTAAAATATTAGACTTTTAGCCCTTTTTCCCCTTCATATTGTTCCAAAATGTAAAGGGTGAAGTTACCGTTGCTTCAGTAACCCATAGTTTTCTTCTGCCAGCACACATTAACATGTGAAATGCAGACATTATTTAGCCTTCTGCAGGATGAGACGACAAACCCTGTGCTCAGATGAGACGATTTTCACATATGGTGGTAATGTCTTCTGTCACGGATAGTAGTGCCTCATCTTGCAGTCCTCCATGGAAACTGAAAAAGAAAAATATCAAAATGGGAAGCTTGAACCAAGCTTTTGGCCATAAGAATAATTTAATTTTCTCAAATCCTCTTCCATTTGGGCCTAGCATAATCAACCATGATGATCCATGTGTGTCATTTTCACCTGTGGCCCCATGGGATAAGACAAGTGCTTCTGTTACGGCTACAGAGGCCGATGGGAAACGTCACGTAAATACACGTCGGGAGCTGGCAGTGCTTTTGGCTTCACACATCATGTGTCTTTAAATACGTTTAGGAAGGAAGTTCTGCAAATAAAGGATGAATGGGTCATTACATATTTATGGTAAACGGCAAATACTGTTTTACTTTTAAGCAAATGTTGTTGCGCTTCTTCACAAGTAGAAAACTAGTGTTTATTTTCTGTAGAAACATAAAACTATATTCATTAAACCAGAAGGAATAAGTAGGAGCTGAACCCCTTTGTGAGCAAAATATGGAGAAAACAATATTTTCCAGAACTGAACACATTGGTATAGGCCACAGATATATTTAAGAGTTGTGAGCTAAGTTTATAAGCATGACAAAAAAAAAAAATCTTGTGCTGGACAGTTAACAAGATATTATGTCTCAGGGATATCTGTATCTACTCCTTTAACATTAGTTGAGCTGTCAGAAAAGTCAAGAAATAGACAATAAAGGTTGGAGCAGTGAGGACAAGGCACTGCTTATCAATGATTGCAGAGATCTTCCAAGGACCCCTCTCTTTTCTTGGATATTATTGAATCATGGGTGACCACAGCTGAAATTTCAAGGTAGACCACTTGAGATGCCGATCAGATGCAGATGACTCGTTTCCCAACTGTTGTCTCAGGTTCCGCAAGTAGGAACACATACCGGTGAGGCTTTTACACCCAGGGCTGGAGAATCAGGCTGCTCAAGCATTGCCGGTGGCGTGTGCCCTGCAGTCTGCCTTTCACCAGGCCGTGCTAATGAGAGGGCTGTGATTTTCTAAGTGCTTCTTCTAAAGCCACCCTTGGTTACACTGAGCCATTCACCACTGTCTGTAACAGCCAGATGTACTTGGTTTTTTTTTTTTTACTATCAAAATTAATGGGTTGGATGGAAGAAAAAGCTGTCCCTGCATTACTGGCCAGCTCAGTCTGCCTTAAATTGAGCTTTCGTCACATTTAGAAAACTGGTGTTTATTTTCTGTAGAAACATAACGCAGAAATGGAATGAAGGTAATAAAAACATTGTCTTTTCCTGAAGCTTGGAAAACAGGCTTTCAGGACAAAATGGATGTTTTGAAAACTTTCTTTTCCCTCTTCCACTTTTCTGGGGTTTTCAGATACTTCTGCATTGCAAAGTCACTTTGGATCACGGGTGGAAATTAAGTCCAGCAGCACCTCTCAGTGCAGTTTAGAAGTGGAAAGTGAGTAAAAGTGACTCTACACCCTTCTGTTGCTTACTGACTCTAGAACTGGCTGAAATAACTTTCCAGGGTAAGGCAGGAAAAATTGTGTAGAGCTCTTTGTGAAGAACTACTTCCGTTCTGCAGAAAACTGAGTGATGACCGGAGAACTGGAGGGATAACACACAAATGTGTGCAAAACTTTCCCTTCTCTTTTCCTCTGCACAATGTAGACAGGCTCAGGGGAGTGCCAATAGAGACTGTAGGCAGTAAGGAGAGACAACGAGGTAAAAAGACATACATGAAGTAAGAGATACAAAAAGAACTGGGGAAAAAAAAAAAATTATACTATTTATTTAGAAGATATGGTAAAAATATTTCAATTTTCTCCTGTTGTCAGACAGTTTCCAAAGGAACACAATAAGTCAGAGCTATAAGTAATGGGAATGGTGGGTGTGTATACTTCTGCCTTGCATAGAGAAATAAGTGTAGAACCAGTTTGGGGTTTAGCACCTTGCTGGACTCTCAAGAGCCTCCATGCAGTATGTCTCTACTGTAACGAAGGATTTTCCTGACACTATTAAAGAACTCCTTATTCAGGCTGCTATTCCAAGCCTGTTGGCTGTATTTAAATTCAGAAATATTCAATAAAACACTACTTCTAAGTACAAAAGGTTATTTCTTAAAATACGCATTCTACTTGCATTGCACTGGATTGTATGTTTGTGCAGAGTCTCTACAAGGCATTAGGTTTTAAGCTCATTCTGTAACACGCTTTTTGGTAGCAGCACCTCCTTTCTCTCAAGAAGTTGTTGAAGCTTATAACCACAGCAAAAGCAGAAGTATGATTGAAAGTTTCAAATGTCTATGGAAAATAACCCTTGCCTCCAGGCAAGTATGTGTGTCATTGTGTTTGAAAGTGTGGTAAATTGGAAAGAAAAAGAAGGCAAGTGAGTGCCCAGACCTGAGTCATGTCAACACAAACCATTTCTGACTCAACCTTGACTGGGCAACACTCCCTCAAGCCAATATAAACCATTTTATAGTTGCTGTAAACTTGTCCTTTGGCAATGAGCTAAACCAAGATGAGACAGATCATGAAAGTAAAGGGACTGGGGCAAAAAGCAAGCCAAGTCTGTATGATTGCAGGGGTATTTGCAATTTAGAACTCATTTTCCTTTGCGTATGTACTTCTTGAACTGTTCCTGAAATTCAGAGACTGCCAAATTTCGCTTTGCAGCTGAGATTGTGCCATGGGAGCTAGACCAAAAGTAATACGGAACTCCAGGAAATTCACAAATCTCAGCATAATGTGTACTTGTTTTTCTTCACAACACTAGAAATTGAGTTGCTGGAAGAGGAGTAAGGTAACGTAATTGTAACAATAATATAAAGGATATAGCTCAGAAAATGTACACAAGTCACTGCCCTTTTACTTCTTTCTGGTCTGGCTGCTTAATGACTGAATTACAACCGGTAGCTGTTAAGAACCTAATTAGAAATATGATACATGCAGCATAGAGTACTTGTATTTTTAGGATGCTAGCAGCTTATTAGTTTTCTTTAGTGTGTTAATCTTACTAATTGCACTCGGTTACATGCACTGCATGCAAGTTAATATAAGTTTTATGTCTGTATTGGGGCATGTTTGTAAAAACTGAATGCACTTAAGTATGTTGTGTAAACTGAACACAGACGTATCTAGAATCCATCCCTGGAACAACAAAAGTGAAGTGTTCAGGTGGTTCAGCCAGTGGAATGTTACTCAAGCATTTTTATTAGAAAAGAAGTGCATAGTTTTTATTGTCCTCGTCAAGAATTACTGTACGGGTTTTGCAGTCTTTCCGGGAAGAATGTTGCCTCCATTTTAAAGTTAAAGTAACTGATATTAGAAGACCTGCCTGGAAATAAAAAATTCTCAGAGTGGGAGTAATTCTTGTTCACAGTCTGTTGTTTATAAAATACAAGTTTTGTCAGTTATTAATTGCATTTTTAATAAATGTTCTAAGTAAAAAACTGTGAAGATGCTATTACTGTTATCTGTTTACTTGTCATAAATGATGCTACTTTGTCTTGCAGATTCAGTTATAAAATACAACTAATTAATATTAGAACAATATATCTGAACAACTCAGAAACTTAGTAGATGGCACAATGATCAATATTAAACTCTTATAAAAAAAAAAAAAAGGAAATTAAGTGCAGCATAAAAAAGGGACTAATGCCTGTTTACCTAAAGTAGGTTAGAAGTATACTTACATTTTACCGTATTGCCTGGTACATATAAAATACTTTTCCATTGCAGTACTCTGTTGTTATTTATTTATTTTAACCCTTTCCCTTTCCTCAGCATGAGATGCTGTTACCTTCACAAAATTTATCTTGCTTACCTTTGCACCCGCTGTGCCATATCAAACCTCTACACCTTGGGGTGGTGCCTTCAAGGAGTGGGCTGCGTGGCGGGTGGGTGGGTTGTGAAGTAGCTGCAGTGAGGGCACAAGAAATTATTGATTGACAACCAGGACAGAGGCTGAATATTCTTTAGTGAAGTGTCTCCACTTTGGTATCACCTTAGAGATGATGATTGCAGTTATAATATAAGGTGGAATGTCCTTAAAGAAAGCATCCTCTGGATGAGCAACTTTTTTAGTGAGATGGTAAGACTTCAGTTAGGAAGATTAAGGGTAGAAAGTAATAAGCATTGTTGAGGATGGAGATAGATGTTGTAGCAGGATTAGCTTCAGAAAATGCTGGCAGTTCAGACGAGGCGGAAGGCAGGAACCAAAAGTAAAGAGAATCTAATCAATCTTTTTACTAAACAGAATATTGAAATTTTAACAGTGACTACAAAAACAGTATGCTTGAGGCATAAGAAAAAATAATTTAATGGGATTTTTAAATAAAGTTTTGGGCTGAGACTGTCCTTCCTCCAAGTGTGCAGCTCCCATTACCCTGAGTTCTGCTTTGGACCAAGGGCAGGACAGTGCCCAACCTTTAACCAAGGGTCTGCCGGCATCTCCTGTGCGATTCATATCTTGTCTACACAGCACTCTGCTGCAGGTTGATATACAGTCTGCCTCCCAAGGAGTCATTACTATCTATCACTTCACTGATCTGCTGATAACGGGGGTGTATCACTTATGTGGGTAATGGGTCTGAAAGAAACGGGTCTGTGGAAATTGCACGGAGCCTGCAGAAAGCGACAGGGGAGCAGTGGGAGTGCCTGTATGCTCCTCGAGATCCTTGGGGGCCATTATAAGGCGGGAAGAATATTAACAGTCTTCAAATGGGAAAGCCTGCTATAATATCCTTCATTAATCACAGAAAAATCAAACATGCCAAATATCTGAACACCGTGTCGTCTAGACAACGGTAGGTATGATTCGGGCTTTTTTTCTGACATTTCCTAAAGGTTGGTTGATTTAGGCACAGCCATTCCAGAGCCCTGTGAACCCAACTGGTGTTTTTTTTCCTGTTGGATTTCACTCTGGGTCTTTGCCTCAGACTCTTTTCTTTCACATATCAGCTACCTTGGGCTGTTTCCATGCCTGTACAAGAGCTGTGCATAGCAGGGGTGAGATAAGGACAGAGCACCAAACCTTAACTCTGAGTTTCCTGGCTACTCTTAAAGCACTAGTGTTTTTTTAACGTCCTTTCCTATTTCACGAGTATGCAGCCATAGACATAAATATAAATAAGTCTGCCTTTGATAAATTAAAATCCTAACAGGTGTGTGAATCCTTGCCAAGATAGCTATGAGCTGGTCAGTATATATTGCTTGCACTTGGAAGTCGTACATTAGAGAACACTTGACTGTTTCACTGCTTTATAAATAGATGGATTTGGCATTTCTGCAATCATCTGCGGAGGGTAAGAAAGTAATAGACAGATAAGAGTAAGTATAGATCATGTTTCAGAGTCTTGTAGATGAAACAAATTGATTCCACAACATGTTTATTCCTGTCGTTAGCTTTTCTGATTTTTTTTTCTTGCCATTTTATGTTCGATAGAAGCAGCAGAGAGAGGAAAGATGTTCTAGTGCTGCGGGTGCTAGTCCCAGACCTCAGAGACCCCAGATCAGTTTCCTTTTCTGCCTAGACTTCCCACGCGACCTTGAGCAAGTTTCTTTGTCTGGTTGACATCCAAAAAAGCACTTAGGAACCTAAAGTGTAATTGAAGCTTAATTTAGGCGTCTTTGTTCAGGGGAGTGCTCCACGAAAATTCAGCTCGCTTAGGTGCCTGAGAGGACATGGATTCCATGGCTTTGGCTAGAAAAGAAAAGACAGACAAAGATCATTTAAATGTGTTCAAAGGCAGCACTGTCCTCAGATGGGCTGAGAATAGAAGTGGCCTCATTTGGAGTCTATTTAGAAACGACAAATCAGTTACATCCCTGAAGGTCCTCGTCTGCTAGGTGTCCCCTGAGTGCCTGGAAAGTATCAAGAGCGTTGAGGTCAGCATAAAGTGTGGTAGTTTTGGCAACATGTATGTATTTTCTTTTTCGAGAGTGGAAGGAGAAAGACCTCTTGCACATCCTTCCAGTGAATATAATGCTCTGAGAAGTGGGAGGAAACGGCTTGTAGGTGCTTTTCAGTATATGGCATTTAAAAGTTACTACGTCTTACTCTGGTCTGCTCTGGGATAAGAGAAGATAACTGCTGTCCACATCGTGGAAGCTGTGTTGTTATGCAAGAGGTTCAAGAGAGGAGAAATCACACATATAGGACAAGACACATGACAGCAAAGCCTGTGGTTAGAATGCAGAGATCTTGGTTCTGCTTTCTGCTTCCACAGAAAATATTTATCCTTTTTACCCAAAAACTGTAGTGACCTGTGGAGAAACTGTCCCTGAAGCAAGGTGCCGACACATTTTGCATGAGACATCAGAGAGCAGAGTTGGAGCTGGGGGGCCAGGAAGGTCTTGGAGTCCTTTTCTGAGGTCATGGAGAGATGGGACAGCTTTAGAGAAGACAATCCTTTGCCAGGCATAGCCTGTTGGGCTGTGCTTGGTACGGACTGTTTAGTCACAACTCTTGGCAGGTTCAATTTACTTACTGGATGTACTTCCCTACTACCCCTCTGAGGTGAACTTTGGGAAGAGATCATTCCTGAGCTCATGTTTGGGCTATGTCTATTGCTTATTCACGTACAAGAGCCCGTCGCTCTTCCCTCCCAGGACCACATTCTTTACTTGTGATGCTCAAGCTAAACCTTGTTTTCCCTACTTTCTGCTCTGGTGAGTCATCTTGCACTTTGTCCTTCAACAAGGCACAGCTTCTCCACTTTTCCGTTATTGTTAGTTTGGTCATTATTTTGATTAATGGTTATTATTGTGAAAATTTCAAAAGTCTGAGACATGAGTTTAAATTCTTCAAATTTAAGAGAGCTTGAAGTGTAGACCTCCTCTATTGATCTGCTGCCATCCTGCTGTGTCCTCTGCTGCCTTTATAAAAATTCCTTTTTCTGTATTTGAGTATTTGCTTTAAGTGCCTTAGTCCAGCCCCAGATGTGCAGCTCTGAATCTGCAGAGATACTGAACTCAGGGATGTCCTACCTAAAGGATTTGAGAAAACATTCAGATTTAGTGTTTTGTGTTGACTGCTGTGAATCTTGTTCTAAAGGGTGGATCTGTTCTTTGTTATATCAGGAGCCTGATTCTGGGAATTATACGCCGAGGCTGGGTGCCGAGTCGTGATGATTGTGTTCTTTTATCTCTGGAGTTTCGGCCTATAAAATGAGGATGGGGTAACTTGTACTAACAATAAGTACGTGACCGTATTTTGGGGCGGGACAGTATGCTGCTTGGCTACCAGAGTAACTGGGGCAAGCTTGTCTATCGAAATTGTGAGAGTTGCATGTAGCTTACACAGCAAAATGAAAGATCTTTCTTTTCCTTCCCTTTCCAAGCATTTCTTGGCCTAATATAGGATCAACAGAAATCCGTCAAGGTTCTGGTGTACAGCAAAGCATCTATGTGCTACAGGAGCCTTCCAAGTGATACCAGGATGCACTGGTCTGAACAGATTTTTAAAAAATCTCTTTTTTCTGGACACCTCATTTTTTAATGCTCTCATCTCTCTCTTACAATACCATTTTTCTATCATGCAGGTCTCCATTCAGATATGTTTACCTTGGAATCCTTGCAGTTGATGGGCAGACACTTGCATTAGCCCTGAGCTGACAGTAACGTACCGGCAGCAGTACGGGACCAAGGGTCTGCTTCAAAGTCTGCTTATGAAGCTTTCCAACTGCACTTTGCAGGTGGCCTTGAACTCCAGCTGGCTATAGCTGCACTTACAGTAAGGTTATGAGGCATGTTTGGCTATCACTGCAGCGGGCTCAGCCACTGCGGTTGCTTTGGAGTATTTCATACCATCTGATGTGGGTCCCTTGTTAAGTGGGCTTTTGGGTGGTCCCTTCCAGACCAAGAGTAAACAAAAGAAGTTATCTTCTTTTTTTTTTTTTTTTTTTCCCACACTGAGTAATAGAGAGAACTCTTTGGCTAAAAACTACAGAGCCAAAACACACCACACATTTTAATAACACATTTGCTCATAGTTGCATAACTTACACATCCAGATGGACTTTGAAATCAGGCTGGACAAAAGACTAGGAAATGTTCCTTAGGGAACAAGGCTAAACTGGCAGAAATGGCTCATCTAAAAGACATTTTCCATTTATTATGTCCATGAATCAGAATTCCAACACATACATCTTAAACACCAGTATTTCAGAACCACTTGGCAAACGTATGACCAAACTGAAATATATTTCATTATTAATATCAGTGGATTAAGGTAATTTCAAGATGAAATCACTTGAGAAAACAGAAAATAATTTCCTTACATATTGTATTCTAGCCAAAACACTATGGTCTTGGGTCAAGATATCAAATGTTATTAGTCTTATGGGAATTTTGGAATGAAGATGGGTAAATATGGAGTATTCTTTCTATTCCCTTTTATATTCTAACTGATTTTTTTTTATATGAAAATGTGCATGCAGAACTTACATCTATTCTTGGTGGATCATTTATTTTTGATCTGGAGATAAAATAGCCTCAAATCACCATATAAATTTTAGAAATCATATTTCTCATCATTTTGGGTCCCTAATTTATCTATAACATTACAGAAAGTGTGAGAACTGTGACCTAGCAAAATTATTGCCATTGTCCATTAATTCCCACTGTTGTGCACAATGTCCAGAACTTATCTCGCCTATGTATAAAAAACTGTAGACTAGATATCAGCATCAGTGCAAGTTGTTTGTGTGTCTTTATATTCAATAGAAGAAGAAGTGTATTTGCAGGGGGCTTGGATCATCTGAACAATTTTAAGCAACCTCCTTATAACTAGTGAGATGCTGCCTAAAAATTTCTGTTTATTTCAGCAGCGGCTGTAAAAGCCATTTGGGTAACTGGTCAGACAAAATACGGAAAATCAGGTAAGATGGGATGCCTTCTATCCCAAGAATTTCATGCTTTTGCAGGATATTGTAGCTTATGAATTTATTAAGTTGAGAGGCTTTGCTTGTTAAGTGTCCTCTGAAGCAAGTGGAAAGCCTGACTGATAAGGGTAGACGTCATGATGGTACAACAAACATAAGGCTATATCTTCAAGACCTAGTTTCTTCTGTAGCTTCTTCAGTGAAGATCTCAGCTTATATTAGAGATGAGATTAACCCTAGCCTTGGAATAGAGACCTGGAGCAGATCTTCAACTGGTGCAAATCATGGTAAGGCTCCATTTGAAATCACTGGAGTGATGCTACTTACCTTGGCTGAGGGTCTGTTCCATCTGTTGTTGGTTAACTGTAGACAGAATGACATCTCTTTGTTTGACAGCTACCAGAGAGATAATCATAGCAGGCATATCTCTCTCTGGAGATGGATCTGTGCCCAGGTTATCAGTATTCAGATATATCATCAGATTAACTTGAGCTTGGAAGCTTGGAGTTGTATTCTGTAGAATTTTTTTTCCCCAGTACTGTACAAGTTGGGATCTTTTTCTCCAAAACTTTTAAAATAGATTAATTTGTTTTGAGGTTAATTTCATCCTTGAACTTTCTGATTCCTGCTTTCAATAATTCACATTTAAAACAAAGTGAATCATTAGCCTGATCTCAGCTGTGTTGAGATATGTTACTTTTTTTAGCAGTGATTGCAATTATTTCTGTTGTGCGGTCACAATGGTTGAGTCCTGTGCTCCAAATTATTGATCCAATTGGACCACATTTCCTCTCTGAGTTTTCAAAATGGTTTTTCAGTTTTATATTCAGATATCCTACTGCCAGCAAAGCCTTTTCAAGGCTCCTAGTATTTATTTTAAATGATTCCAAAGCAGGGCAGAATTGCAAACTCCTTTTTTTTTTTTTTTTTTCTATTGCTCTCTCTATACCTGCAATATTTAAGGCTGTTATCCATGTTATCACTAGCTTTAACCAGAAGACATTTTTCATTTTGCTTCTTTAGATGCTCCAGGCAGATTTTTGAGAACCTAACAGAAGCTGTGGTTGAGGCACCCTCCAGTCCCTCTGAGACCCAAACAAACAAATAAACAAAGTTGTTTCACGTGTCTTGCCTTTCCTCTTCACTTGGGCAAAACTTACCAGTCTTTCTCCTCCGTTTCTTCTCCAGCAATCCACCTTGTGCACCACGGGCCTCTCGGACAACCCCATTGAGTCCTGATCTGTTGAGTGCAATGCCACTCAAAGAAGTCATCCAGCCTCTTTCCTCTAAGGGACCTTCTGGAAAATAACACTGGATGTAATGCTTTAGATAACTATAGCCTCAACAGTCAGTGTACATTTTCATTGAGTAAGCTCATATGTTTTAGTAGCCCTTGTTTTCATGACACTGATGTCCTTCCCTTCAGTGTAAATCCATCATAAACAAGTGGTATAGTTCTGATTAAAAGAACTATTAGTTGGCACAGCAGAGAGAGATACGGTTTCCTCCTGTTCATACAACATGTATATATTTTCAGTTGGCATGACATTTTAAAGCCAACTTTACAAATTCTCTCATGATAAATTATTAAGACACAGTATTGCAAAGGTGGGAATAATGCATGCCATTTCTTTCCCTATGTTGATACTTAATTCCATTTATATGCAGGATTACAATAAAAAAAATAAGGGCCTAGAACAGGAAAATTAATGAGATGTCCAAAATGTTATGTATCTACACTTTTATCTATAAAAATCAGAATAATTTTACCTTATTTCTAAACTGGAATTGCCAAAATTAGTTATTTCAAACACTGACATCTGAAACTTGTGCATCTGTTGTTCCACTGGTGAGGGAAATAGTTGATACTGGTTCACACAGTTGCAAGTCTTGGATTTCTGTTCAGAACCTTCCTATTTGGAAACTGATCTGTCTCAGCATCAGGGCAGATCTACAGTTTGGGTTTGACTTGACAAAATGGTAAGAAACTAAGTCTCATCCCTTCTATCACCTCCATAGAAATTTCAAGGGGAAGCCATAAAGTCCCTTTTTTTTTTTTTTTTCCTTTAGGAGTAGGTGAGGATTTAGGGTTCTGTAGGATATAAGTCTACTTCATCTGAGAATGCTTAAATATGCAATATTTTTTTTTCTTCATTGTGTTGTCATTTTGGTACAATTGCTGGCAGCTGAAGTAACCATATTTCTTCATGTTTTAGATTGTCAATGCTTGGCTTTTTGATTGATTGTAAAAACTGTGGAAATTTTTAGGGGAATGGATCTAATCACTCCCTGAAACTCACTTTTCAACTTCAGAGAAAAAAAAAAAAGCTTGATGAATTTCTAATTAAAACAAAAAATCTTGTAAAAAAGAAGACACAAGCATTTTGCCTGTGAAAGCACAAACACAAAATAGGAAAGTAATTTAGAGCTTGCAAACTGAGGGGAAGGATAGCATTCCTGTGGAAAGGAAACAACCATTGACATTTCTTTAATTCTCTGTTCCTAACAGACGTGGAGATGAAACACTGTAGGGGAAAAAAAAATAAATTGACATCTGAAAGGACAGAGTAATTCTACAATGCCATGCAGAGGTAACCAAACCTTGGATAAGCGCCCATATCTTCCTTTCCCTGGCTCTGTACTGCAAATGTCTGGTCTCTCTGGCTATTCCTATGCTGCAGAACAAGTGTTATTTGAAGAGTGGGCACCATTAGATGTAAGGGAGCCACTAAAACCAACGCAAGCTCATTGCAGCTCTCCTTCAGCCACTGTCTCCGTATTTCCCAGAACAATGAGGGGGACAACGGAAAGGCGTTGAGCTTGGACTGCTATGGTCACAGAGTTGGGATTTAACCAGGGCTCATTTAAATGGTGTTTGCATCACTTCTTCCTCCACAAAATGGAGATAGCTGTACTTCCTTGCCTCACGGAGCCTTCAGTCAGGATCTAAAAAGTGTGGTCACTGACAAGCATCAGTAAAACTCTCAGCCCCTAGAATTCATTAAATTGGTTCTCTTGGTCAAACAGGTAATCAGTCTTTTTTTTTTTTTTTCCCCTGCTTCTGGTCTCAATTTACTCTTTCACTTCAGTGCCTGAAAACATTCTTGAACTTTCTTTAACCTGATGAAAAAATCATGCTCTTTTTCTAAGCAAGAAGCAAACCGACCAAAAGGCTTATCTATTTATTTATAACTTTTCCATTTATAAGACTCTTTTTGGCAATATGGCCAACTGCTATCCTGATAGGATTGTAGGAAATATTTATAATTCTGTTAAATGAGACTGATTAATCTTGACTTGCTTTTCACCAAATTTTCTATAGTTAGACAATGGACTTTGGAAGCTAATCATCTCAGAGGAGAGCTGCTACAGGCTAATTCATAATACATTTTATATCACTTGGCTGTTGATTTAAATTTTAAGATTGAGTTTTCTCTGCTTTTTCATGTCTTGCAAATTACTTTAGAATTCATGCAGCATGCGTGGAAGAAAATTCAAGAGGATCAGCCTGAAGAGGTGCTTGTGCTTAAACTCATTTTCTTCCACTTGTTTTGATAGAGGGAAGATGCAACCGGTAGCTGTACCACCACAATTTTTCACACTCCAGTGATGATGGGAAGCCTCAAGGACTCTGTTTGAATTGTGAGCCCACAAATCTTCACTTCCCTTCCCTGCATGTGCAGGGCTTGAGCTTGCACGTGCAACGTGCTGCGGCTGAAGAACATTTTTCCAAGCCTTGCTCGGCACCTAGGCAGGACTGGGAGCTGCACGCTGCGGGACATGTTTGTCCAGTTGTTCATGCCCTATTTACAACTGAAACACCTGTTTCGGATGGGGAAAAGACATTTTTATATTTGCTCTGGGGGCTGCCCTGTTTTCCAGCTCTGACATCCCTCTGACAAGTTGCACCTACAAATACGGCATTTTGATGTTGATATCATATCACCAACGGCAGATTGAATCAATTCAGTGGATTTTTTAAAAAGTTTTCTGTAAGAAGCAAAGGAAATGCTGTGTGACTGGTTTTTGTTTTTTTTTTTTTGTCGTTCAGTTGAGAAAAAATGCAATGATTTCCTGGCAATGTATAATAAATGATTAAAATGGAGTAGTTAAATGTCCCTTGCAGTCTTTTGATGTAACATGTAGATTTATATTGCCTATCAAATCGAGCAGTGCTATACTGTTATCTTGCTGGTATAAGCTGAGATTCCTTTCTCTCTCACTCAGAGCCTATCCTAAATACAGCTAGAAAGTTTTTATTTGTACAGCACCTGAATTAGCTCAGCTTTCTGTTTTACTTGGATCAAGGACACTAATGATTTTAAACACCATGATTCATGTCTGGACTTTATTAAACGATATTCTCAGGCTTCAGGCTTCCTCTTTCTTTTTGCAGTTTGTTTTCTTTTGTTTTCCCATAGGAAAGTTACACAGTATAGTTTCACTAATGCTATATATCTGCTTTCAAATCTAGTTATGGATACAGTAGTCATATTTTCTTATTAAAAGTATTACGCATACATGGAAGAACACTTTTTCAAGTAATCACTTCTGATTTTGTTAAGAAATTGTAATTTGCCTGTTGATACCACCATCATCATCACAGTTATTGGAAAAACAGGTAGGAAACTGCTTAAATTCAATGTACTTAATTTTATCAGGGTTTTTTTTTGTTCACTTTGGCTCCTTGACTGCACCAAAAAAAAAAAAAACACAGCAGCATTTCTTAATTTTCTATGCAAGTCTAAGTCTAGCATGTATTTTTGATACTCCTTTGCAAGAGAGCATTAATTATCGATTATCACCATCCATGATGATTCTGTATCATAAGTAATAGTTGATTTAAATTCAGCTGACACTGTCAATACATCTGGCTCAGGGCACCAAATAATTACCAGTTATTACTGTCCACGGAATGGGTTGTATCGAAGCAAACAAGGAATAAAATACCCTGCTCTTTCGCAGATCTTTCGCAGTGCAGTGTTCTCACAGCAAATCATAACATCATCCTAATTCCTCACAGCTGTCCTTCCCACCTTGCTTAGTACAAATGACATGACAATCAATGTCACAGATTCTTTCTTTGTGGATTATTATTCTAGTTAATTCCACATGTTGCATCCTCAGCAGTATCCGAAAACTGTGTCTTGCTGTTCTCAACAGATGAAAGCTTAAGTGCATGGAAAATATCGACTATTAATCAGATAGACATATCTTTTCTTTTTATTTTTTTTTATAATTTTTAAAAAGGAAATTAAAGAATTGGAAGAATCAAAACAAATCCTAATTATTGTGAGGATAAAGTTTCTGGCAACATAAATATAAATGTTCATCACTCTTAGTTGTGTATTTATAAACCTGATTTTGTAGCAGTCTCACTCTTGCTAAGAGATGAAATTGTACTGGATATGGACGTTTTGCTCTGTGCACAGCACTTGTGATCCAGCAGAATCTTGCAAATTCATACCAGAAAAACCTGAGGCTGTGCAAACCATTAGAAACAACAGCAGTGTTTGTAAGCCGATGGCTGCGCTGCGCGTGACTGGAGCCAGCGTGTCAATTCTCACCACGACGTTTTTCGCCAGTCGGTGTCACAGGAGCAGAAAGGTGGTTTCCAGTCACTATTTCCACCTCTCTGCAGTCCCCTGCCAATTGCATCTGCACTACGTCTGAACTGAGCTACTCTTTGCTTTATTTCTTTGTGGCTGAATGTAAAATTCCCAGAACTTCTGGGGTTTTTTTTTTTCTTGTTGTTGTTGTTTTTTTTTTTTTTTTTTTTGCTGTAGAGCACAGTGTGTAGAATATGGGAGTTAATGTAGTGGAGAGTGCAACACTCTCTACTAGGTGTAAATCAGAGCTGGAAGAAGGCAGTTGTCATCCTCAGGACAGGTTGTATGGGACCCTCTGTTTTCCAGAGGGAAAAAATTAATGAACCTGCTGAGGAGTACTCCCAGCAGTGTAGTGGCTCTGGGAGCTTTACATCTACTTGTGCTTCCCCAGGTTAATTCCTGCTGAGTGACTTGGAAGGATCCAGTGGGTGAAGCAGCCTCTTTAAAAGAAAGGACACCATTAATAAAAGTGTTCTAGTTTTGTAGAATATAAAATATAGGAGTTGATTCTGGTGGCAAAAATTAATTTTAATTTTTTTTTTTTAGACCTAGAACAGGTGATAATATGTTCAGAAACTGGGAAGTTTGACTTTTCTTTTTTTTATTGTTTGATATGTCAGACATCCTATAAGTGACTCTTCTGCCAGAGAGGTCTTCCATTGTTTAACACCTTTAAATTCATGAAGTGAGAATGGTGATTTTTTTTTTTTTTTTTAACAACAGACCTTCTATCCTCATTTTTAGGGTGCCAGTGGCAAAAATATAGATGTCTGCAAAATTTCTGCCATTGGTGCTTTTCTCCTTCAGGTCTGGTGCACCAAGTGTGCCTGACACACCCAGGGGCAAGCACTGTATCTCTAAAATCCGCATTTATAAATTGTGGATTTCATTGCCATCTTCTAGATTCTGGGAGTATAGGACTGGGAAAAAGTTGGTTAGATGTACTTTTTTTTTTGAGGTTGCTTTGTTGTTTTTTAACAATTTCTTTCAGACTTATCTCTGACTTAGTGCATCACTGGGTGTGGAGGAGGTATGGCGCTCATTACAGGAAGGAAAAAATATCAAAGGTTTGGTCAGATTTTTCTTTTGTGGAAATCTATGGGTGTTTGAGAACAAGAGATCCGTAAAGGATTTGGGATTTGGTCATAAATGTCTGTAATTTCATCTCTTTGCTCCAGCTCTGACTGGTTCCGTTAACAGCAGACACCTTTCTATCCAGGCTGTAGATTTTAGACAATGTTCATTTCATAAACTAAGATTTCAGAGGAACTTCCCCTGCGTTGATCTTTCATTTGTGAAGCTCTGCTGTTAAATTAACTGCTGACAATGTCACACAGAATTGGGGTGAAGATTAATGCATTCTACAAGGATTAAATTTTCTCATTTTTCAGACTGGAATGCTCATGCAGTACTAAGTACCCCCTTGGCAGAGCCACCCCTGAGTTAATGGCGTAGCACAGGATGACAGCTTAGTTCTTCTAAAATCCTTTCTATTGCTTCTTTTTTTTTTTTCCTTTTTCCTTTTTTTTCTTTTTTTTTTTTTGAGTTGGAGCTTTATATAGTAAATGACATCGTAATATATCACAAGCTTGGGACCAAAAAGCTTCTCTCTTATGCAGGGAACTCTAAACCTTTTTTAACAACTTCTGCTCTAAATGTTGGTTGGTATCTGCACGAGTTTTCTTTCACATTTCTGCCTTGCTGCTTCTTGTAACTTCCCCTTATGTCACACCCTGTCAGTGTGATGACAGGTTTCAGTGCTCGGAGCGTCAACCAACACCTGATACACCCAGATCTGGGAAAATCCCTCCAACAACAGCTGCAATTCTTGACCTAACCCGAGACTCTCAGAACCAAACCGCAGGGAGCAGCGTACTGGAGGCACTCTTCCTTCAAGTCATTCGCACATCAAACTGTTGTTTACAACATGAGGGAGAAGGGAATTTCTTGACTATATTTTTTTTTTCTTGACTATAATTTTTTTTTCTTTGCCTCCTGGTGATCTGTCCTCAAAGCATTTCCTACTGGTAGATTTCAGCTTTCATAATTCACTGGCATTTACATTTGTAAAAATTGAAATTAATGTCCTAGTGACTATGCGGGGCACAGATACTTATGGCAGAATAGCATCCAGTAAGATAAGGAATCCAGTGAAATATAATATTTAAAACTGTGCAGTGGCTTGTGTACATAAATACATACAGATATGTTTCTAAAATCACAACTTTTGGTAATTGCTCCGAGAATTATTTATGTGTGGACTTTCAAATCATAGCAAATATGGATGGCATTTCTTAAAAGTAAACAAGTGAACAAAACAAACATCGCTGTACTGAACCTGGTCCAAATGTGACAATTATAATGATACAGCTTTTTCAATTTTTTTTTCCTAATCATGTAATTTTCAGTTTCACTTTTCACAGAATCTGACTTCTCGTAGTGGCTGTGCAAATGCAGCTTATTCAAACAACGAGTCCCTGTGGGATAGATGAAAATCTGGGACAGACGCGGGTATGTTGTTTTTTTTTCATCTTTTATTATAGCTTACAACTCATTATTTATTTGACAATCTGCATGGAGCCACACATGCAGAATCCTCATGATGGCTCTAAGTGCCTAGTCAGAGACATTGACATGACCATAATTTAGAAGAAAGGGAGGGAGAGAAATGATAGTGTAGGATAATGGGCATTTGTTTATCATTTTTACTTAACATCTTCCTGTACAGCTCCTTATGACTTCCTGTTCCAGTAATCCCACAATCCGTTACCTCCATTTCTCCCTGCCCAATTTAAGTTACTCTCTTTCCTTTAAGAACTGAAGAGTTTGCTGAATGCAGATGCTTCCTCCAGCCTTCGGGAAAAAAAAAAAAAGAGCTGTAGTTTACTTAGGATGAGATTTATATTAGGGCTTATATTTAAGTGGAAGGACTTTAAAAAAATTAAAATATTGCTGCATGCTGTTTGAAAATGCCTGAAATTTAGTGTGCTTGAAAGAACGTTGAAATTTTTATGTCAAGCATGTAAAAGGCAAAAAAAAACACCAAAAAGAGGATTTCTGGCCTCACTTCGAGCATTATCACTATGGTACAAGCTTTAGTTATGCGATTGCCTACTGTCACTTGAACTAATTTAGTACCCAAAAGAAGTAGTAGGTCATCATTATCCATGGGACAAGGACACTGGGCAGATCTAGACATAGCTGGTGGGCTTTAAAGGGTGCGTAAAACCAGAAGACACTTGAGACTGGGTGTGTTCCAGATTTGGGAAGGGACCATTCTGTTCTCCTTATGGGCCCTCTTTTCTTTTTTTTTTTTTTGCTAAACCTACCCAGTTTTACTGCCAATTCACGGCCGAGCTAAATCCAAACCTTTACTTGCGTATGTACGAACGGAAGTTGTTTTACTGAAGGCAGATTCTGGGATGTGGGGATAAAGGGTTCATGCAAAGGGCATACTCCTCTTTGCCAAATTTCACGTTCTTACTCCAAAGTATGAGGCACAGAAGTTTCAGTAAACCATTATCCTGTCTCCTTTGCTGTTCCATATTATACATTTTCCATTGTAATTCCTTTCATTTATGTGATGGAATTGTTTCTGTTGTTGTTCCAACTTAAAGACTGCCATTCCTTTTCCTACCTTTTATTAGTCTTCCGTTCCTTTCCTATGTGATCCAACAGACCTCTCGTTTTTATAGACATTATGTTAACCTAGAAGTTTAAACAAGCAGTATATGGAGCGTGGAATTCCCCCGCAAAACCACCATGCTGTTGTGATTTTTTTTTTGTGTAGGGCATATATGCTCCTCACTTCATCTCCATCTCTCCTCCTACCCCCCCCCCCACCTTCTGCCTTTATGTAAAGGATGCAGAAATAAAATTAAAACTCTTTCAATAAAATCTTTACCTGTCAAATAGCACAGTTTTAAGCCAATGTAGCCTGCCAATGCTCTTGATTCCTTTCCAGGAGCTGCAAATAAGAGAGGATATCTTCAGTAATGATCTTTTATTGTGAGGCTCCTGTCATTCTTCTGAATATATTTTGCAAAAGAAAAGCAAAGAAAGAGCTCACAACAAAACAGACTCCCATCATGTTTCTTCATTCCTTTCTTGCTACTTATGCAAACAAGGATGTCACTGTAAGGGAAAAGCTCCAGGGGGTCTCAAAAAAGCCGTTATTCCCACAATGTTTACAAGCCTCCCTTGGGTATAAAATCCAGACCATTGCACAGGTGGGAGCAAAGGTCTGAGGGCTACTGGAACTCCACATTTCAGCAATGCATCACATTCAAAAGGAGTATCTGTGTTTCATAATTTTGTGCTGATGTGCTCGTTCTGCAGTCCAGGGGTCAGGTACCTTTTGCACCCTACTTGAGTTTGTTTCTGAGCGGTGAGAATCCTGACCTTCAGAGCACATTTGCATCATCGCTGGTAGAGGGGCAGACCATTCAGATGAAGGTTTAAATTCTGAAAATGGAAATGAGTACCTGCCAGTTCACGCTGTATCATTCTTCCTTGCTGATAATTAGTTGATTTGTTCCTGAACCTGAATAGTCTCAATGAAGCACAAGGCTAAAATTAAGCATGGAATAGCCTAAAGACTTCCAACAAGGGAAGACAGGAAAGAATGTGAATTAATGGAAAAGAATAAAAGATCAAGTCCCACGAATGCAAATTGCTACATTCTTTATATTTGCATGGACCTAATTTCGTGAATTTTCAGTTTCCCCTGAGCCCTTTATTGACCATAAAGTAGGAAATAAGAAACGCAAGGCTGCAAGCTCTTTTCAGACAGTTACATATTTGTACCCTTCCTGGTCTTGTGGGACCCAGGTTCACGACTGAGAGCCTTGCATCCTAATGCAATGCTAATAAATTTTAAACATGAAGTTATTCTTAAGCCCTAATTTTCCACTGCTTAGTCAGAGTTTCCATTTCAGCTGTATGTCATAGCCAGCAGCTGATTAACAGCATGGGCACTTATTACAGGGCAACAGTTCAGAAAACAAAGTCGAATCCAATTTGGACTCAGACACTTTAAGTATTTAGGTTTCAGGCAAAAACTCCATTGATGCCTACGATGATGTTTTTTGGTCTTATTTATTGCTTTCCTCGTTCAGCAGGAAGTCAGCTCAGCAAAGACGTATCTCCTTCTTCTAGGATCAGCAGACCAAGCATCCAAGGCCCTCTCATGAGTTCTGTTGTCTAATCCTGACCTAAACTGCCCAATTATCCTGCACTGATTGTGTGCGGTAGCAATCTTTTACACAGTTGCCTGGTCATTAAAAATCTTCCCAGAGCTGAGAATAGGAGTGGCCAGGTCTGTCTCATACTGAGAGGGTTTAAACTATCTCCGAGATTATGGGTTATATCTTTTTTTTTTCAGTTTCATGTCTCTGTTCCCCCAGCAGAGAACTCCTGCTAAGCTGGTTTTAGAGGAAAGGGTTCAAGTGCTTACCTTTGACCAGCTTACCTAAGATCCTCATTTCCTTGTCTTCTGGTTGTTTGACCTAAGTGAGAAAGAAAAGCTGTGTCCTGTTGACATCAGTGACCATCTTCCCTGTCCCGTGTGAGTTCAAAGAACCCGTAACAGGGTTTAATTCCAAATCAATAGAGAGGCAAAATATCACACAGGGAAGCTAAACAGAAAGTAGATGTTATAACAGGAGTCTGGCAGGATGAGGAAGACACTGTGGATCCCCAGTCCCCACTAAGGCTCCTTCTCAACAGCAACATTGAACAAAGATGGTAGATTGGGCTAAGCCTACAGTTTGGTACATGTGATAGTGAAAAGCTGTTTTCTCCCTGCCTTTATCATGAAGATCTATTGATTCCTTCATGCCTAAAGTCCTTTTGTCACATCTGTGCTTTAGTGAGGTCAACAAGTAAGTTCCATCCTTACCCAGCATACACATTCAAGAAGCCAGGCAAAACATTCCCATGCAGCTCCAGTCTTCCTGCTCCCAGGGTGGCTCAGAAAGTCTCAAAGTTTCCAGCAGGTCTGATTGTGTGCCTGCAGGTCCCATCAGCCAGGAGGATGCACCATCTATCCAGTGCTCTCTGTGGGAGTTGTCACCTTTCCCTCCCATGGAAAGCTGGCTGCTGGCTTTTGAAGGGTTCTTACATATTACATTAAGGCAATTATTGACAGGGAACTGAATTCTCCACCTCCCTTTTCCCAGAAGCACATCCTGCTGCATGCCTGGAGCCAAGCTGCCTTTTGTTTCTTGTTCTGGTAACCCCAAGAGTTACATTCGTGGTTGCACAAGGTCCCAAGAGCTATTTCAGAAAGAGTAGAAAATGTTCTTTTACATACTTTCCTTCTGTCCCCGCAGCAAGTTATGTAAGTGAGCAGTTTCACACCTTGAGCCATGTGTTCACTGACTTTCACCTGCAGATGGCACTGCTCATGAAAAACCTTCTTCTAGGCCTTTTGGGGGCTGTGGTTTAGACCCTCACTGGCTGATGTAGTGACTCCCTGTCCAAGACTCCTAATTCTGTATTCTGTACAAGGAGAATTTGGGCAATGCTGTCCATTCACAGAGCTATTTGACAGATTTTAAGTATTAAAGTATCACAAAGCACAGAAAACTGCCACGTGGCTTTCCTGAGCACCCTTGTTCAGCACGTGAATATCTCATATTAGCAGTGACAAACAGTTTTCTTTCCAAACGAGAACTGAAGTTCTCTTGGGTGGTTCAATGTTTAAGCATTGCATTAAAGGTCTGAATTTCAGAGATCTTGGTATTCCCACTAAATCCAAGGGATGTGATGCTCATCATTTTTGTAAAGACTGGAGCCTTATGGACAAAGAGAAACCCTGATGTGAAAATCAATCCCAGAAGTGGAAGGGAGGCTTGATACTAATTAAATTTTTAAAACAATAAAAATGAAAAGAAAATAATCATTTTCTGTATGGAAACCTTTTGTCTGTCTTGAATTTTGTGCAGTATGGTTGACAGGAATGAAAAAAAAGCTCTGATTTCTTGTTAGTGTTACATGGTAAATGCTTTGCTTTATCCCTGGAGTTTGTAGCAATTTGTTGTTTTTCTTCTTAGAAATACATACATGAAATATCTCATAAGGTTAAACCTCATTATTGTGCAACAGGAGGTACATTGTGCTGTGTCTTCTACGCACAGCGAAGTGTTTTACCTGGTGTGACTCCTTTATAAACCTGTAAACCACTGTAATCCCAACACCCACCTTCCTGAAATGCATGCATGACAATTTAGAACACTTTTATTGTTTCTACGGTCACTTTTTGGGGGTGGAATGTGTCAAGGAGACACCTTCAGAGAAGGAGTTTTGAGTATCACTTAACATCTTCAGAGGCATCTTGAAAAATTGGTCTGTTCCAGGGCCTGTGTTGAAGCATATTTTGTTGAAAAGGTCTGGAGTTAGCCAGGGGCAAGGGAATAAGGTCTATACATGAAGATAAGACAAAGAAAACTAATTGCACTCCTGGGAAATCCTGGCTTGGATGATTATATTGTCAGAATCATTGATCTTAGCTTTGCTGTCCCTCTCTTGAGAGAGAAAGAGGAGATTCTTGGACATTACAAGCTAGAGAAGGAATGATACTAAATATAATTTCCTTTATATAAATAACTATGATGGGAATTGGGTGCAAAAGAATGTTTGCTTCCGAGTGAAAAGGAAAATGTACTATGCAGGGAAAAGGTATATGTTTTGTTCAGTGCCTGCAGGATTTAATCATAGCCCAAAGGTGCCAATTGTATTTATTTTATGGGACTAACATCTGTGTTCCGCAACATAGTTGAGATTTCAGGTTCAGCGTGAAAGAGCTGTGTTTATTTTTCCACTGCCGTAGATGATTCCCCTGTTTGTGCTAATTGCCCCTCTGTGCATGTGGTCCATATTGTCTAACTCTGGCACTCTGTAACTTCATTTGCATTGTGATGCTCTCAAACACACCTGCAAAAGCCTGCAAGGGCTTTTAGAGCTGGAGATGTTTCCCCAGCTCCCTGTAGCACAACAGTCATGACTACCTGAGGTACCATCCTGAAAGACAAGGTAATTACAGCTGAATATACAGAGGGAAGGAATGCAGTGGTAGATAAAATATAACCATTTAACTATGTGGAGCAATCTGGGCCAAATAGCAGTGGTTAATGTCATCGACCTCCTGGAATTTCACTGTTGCTTCTACCAGCTCCTTTCTTATTATTTAGACGTACACAGTGCTGTGAGTTTAATCTAGTTCAACAAATAAAATAGTTATTTTGTTTGGAATGAAACCATCCTGCCCTGGATTTTGCAATTCTTAAAATACCTTGCAGTAGACATGAGCTGAAAAGCAAAATGTGGGTTCGATCAAGTGGCATGTTTTGGTCTGGGAGAAGATTGCCTAACAGCTGCGTGCAAGGCTAGTTCTAACTGGGAATGCAAAAAAAGCCCAGGACCCTTTTTTGATTCTCTAGTTTGTTGTTTTGGGTTTTTTTTTTTTTTTATTTCAGATACTTCTTGTGTGATGAATTGGTCATGAATGCTAATAGCTCTCCAGGAAAAATCCAAAAGCACGTAGAAGTGGGTCTATGCCTGATGAGTCCTAAAATTCTTTATCACAAGATTGCTACTTACTCTTTTACTCTAAAACCTGAAAGTACCAGTTTCTCCGACCTGATGATGCTGCATAGTATCATTCTGACAGCTTGAAGAAGGCTTAACCGGCCAATTGAGGATTCCATTTTTAAGGCTACAATGACTCCTATGACAACCTGCTCCAGCTGTTGTCTCAGGGGCAGTGTATGACATATTGACTTTCTGCTAATTCCCTGCCTGCTAGAACACCCTTCTAGGGTCAAAGTTATGTAAAGATGTAAAATGAGAGGAGCTGAGGCTGCTGCAGTTCCACCCAAGCACCACTGATGTAGGGAGAAGGGTTTTTTTTTAATAGTCCCTTTCATTTCTTCCTATGGCATTTGGCAGTTCCTAGGTTTTGCTCTTTTATTCCTCTGTTCTTGAGAGCAAAGAGGAACATTTTGGAATATATGTGAGAGGAAAGGACTTCAGGGTCCAATACTTTATGACACTGCACTGTCAGACCGTTGTATGGCCATTTACACCTGTGCAAGTGTCTGAAGTCTCATATGCAAGTATAAAAAGAGGATTCTGATGAGGAGGAGCATTTTATAAGTACTTATGATTAAGGCTATAAATGATCCCATAATGTGCAAAGCCATGCAGACTGAGGCCTGATATCTCCTTCACATGAATAAGTGATTCTTGCTTTTTATTCTGCTCAGCATACACATTTGAGATATTTTCAGTAAGGAGCAAACACATTCTGCTGAAGAAAACCATCTATTTGCATCCTTGTAAACTTTGCACAGCTGTATGTCACGATTTCTGATCTACAGATTTCTTCTGAAATGGATGAATCTGGGACACCTGAAAGTCAGCTGAAGTTGCAGAGGCAACGACTCTGCACGGGCTGCTTCAGTTCATTTCCTGTTGTACAGGGCTCTGATATGGTTTGTTGATTTGTCACTGTCAAGAAATGTGCAAGAAGGCTAATAAACACAGCCAGGCTGCTCTTCTAAACTCCAGTGTCATCGGTATTGCCCCTTACTTCCATCCCCATGTTATTAGTACACTGAGAACAGACAATTTCTCAGATTTTTTATTTTATGCAAGCATGCATACTCTACAAAGTAGTAGTATCCCCTTAGCTACTGAGCTATTTAAATTATTGTAGGTGAAGGTACAGCAGCTAATTTCCTTCTTTGCTTCTCTTCTTTTTTTTTTTTTTTTTTTTGTTCTGGTTTTGTTTAGTGAGGGGGGGCCTAAGGTGGTAACTTCTGTAGAAAACTGCTGGAAGTCGCTCCCCTTTGTTCAGTGGACTCAGCTGGGCCTAGGGCGTACCTGCTGCTGTCCAAGACAGAGCCAATTGGTAGCAGAATGTCCTGTGATAACGCCTCTGCAATAACGTATTTAAGGGGAAAACAGGAAAAAAAAAAAAAAAAAAGAGCAGAAGATGTGAAGCAGGGGCAGAGAGGGGGAGGCGCGAGCCTTGTGGGCCTTGCAGGCCTCACCCTCTGGCCTCCTGCCGGGCAGCCGACTGGGCCCAACTCGGCCCAGCCTGGCTGCAAGAAGTGGAGAGGAGATGAGAAGTGAATAAGATGTAAAAAGGATCCTGAGAGGCGTCTGCCAGCCTGTTGTGAGGAACGGCTGCAGACGCCAAGGTCAGTGAAGAAGGAGGGGGAGGAGTAACACGGCTCCTGGCCAAGATTCCTCTGCAACTCGTGGTGACGACCATGGTGGAGCAGGTTGTCCCCCTGCAGCCCATGGAGGTCCATGGAGGAGCAGAGATCCACCTGCAGCCCATGAAGGACCCCACGCCGGGGCAGGTGGAGGCCTGAAGGAGGCTGTGGCCCATGGAGGCCCCGCTGGGGCAGTTGTTCTGGAGGGACTGCACCCGTGGAAGAGATCATAGAATCATAGAATCATAGAATGGTTAGGGTTGGAGGGGACCTTCAAAGGTCATCTAGTCCAACCCCCCTGCAAGGAGCAGGGACATCTCTGACTAGGTCAGGTTGCTCAGAGCCTCATCCAGCCTGGCCTTGAACCCTTCCAGAGATGGGGCCTCCACCACCTTTCTGGGCAACCTCTTCCAGTGTTCTATAACCCACATCGTAAAAAATTTTTTCCTAATTTCTAATCTAAATCTACCCCCCTCTATTTTAAAACCATTACCTCTCGTCCTATCGCAACAGGCCCTACTAAACAGCCTATCCCCATCTTTCTTGTAGGCCCCCTTGAGGTACTGGAAGACCGCTCTCAGGTCTCCCCGGAGCCTCCTCTTCTGCAGGCTGAACAGCCCCAACTCTCTCAGCCTGTCCTCATAAGAGAGGTGCTCCAGCCCTTTTATCATCTTCGTGGCCCTCCTCTGGACCTTCTCCAACTGGTCCATGTCCTTCTTGTGCTGGGGGCTCCAGAACTGGACACAGTACTCCAGGTGGGGTCTCACCAGGGCAGAGTAGAGGGGGAGAATCACCTCCCTCGACCTGCTGGCCACGCTTCTCTTGATGCAGCCCAGGATGTGGTTGGCCTTCTGGGCTGCAAGGGCGCATTGCCAGCTCATGTTGAGCTTCTCGTCCACCAGCACTCCCAAGTCCTTCTCCTCAGGGCTGCTCTCGATCCATTCCCCGCCCAGCCTGTATTTGTGCCTGGGATTGCCATGACCCAGGTGCAGGACCTTGCACTTGGCCTGGTTGAACTTCATGAGGTTGGCACAGGCCCACCTCTCCAGCCTGTCAAGGTCCCTCTGGATGGCATCCCTCCCTTCCAGCGTGTCGACGGCACCACACAACTTGGTGTCGTCATGAAGGACTGTGGCCCATGAGAGGGACCCCACAATGGAGCAGGGGAGGAATGTGAGGAGTTCTTCCCCCAACAATGACGCAGCGGTATAAACCAACGCGTGATGAACTGACCGCGACCCCCATTCCCTCTTCCCCCCTGTGCCGCTCGGGGGGGGAATGTAGTAGAGATAATGTTAAGCCCGGGAAGAGGGAGGGGTGGGGGAAGGTTATCTTGTTCCCTGTCTCATTCTCCTGCTAGTTTTAGAAATAAATGAATAGTTTTCCCCAAGTCGAGTCTGTTTTGCCCGTGACGGTAACTTTAAGGATTTTCTCCCTGTCCTTATCTCAAACCTCGAGCCGTTTTTCCTTATATCATCTCCCCCTGTTCTCTCGGAGGGTGGAGGGAGCGAGAGAGAGACTGCGTAGTGTGGTCCTGATCGGGGCTGAACTACGACATTTTTGCATTGCACAATAAAGCAGAATCAACAAGAGTTCAGGACTTTTTGGGTAGGTTTTTTTGTTACTGTAACACGTCACCATTGAGGTCAGATCATACTCATTAATCTTCTTGAAATGTCTTTTTGCTAATTGCTTGTGACAAGCAAACTCAGTAAAAATGAAGGGAGTTGGCTTAAGCTGGAAAACTAGAGTTGTTTGACAGTAGAGAACACAAATGTGAAGCTAAGCATCTCTTCAGGCAGGTAGCAAGTGAGTCATCTCCTAAGACCACTTCTTTGAAATTTGTAATAGACAGCAATTTGTGTTAAATGAAGTTAAAATTATATGCAAATAGCCTTTGAATGATATTTTTCTTGTGAAATGTCAAAGTTAAATACACGGCAAACAGATTAAAAATGTCACAATACTATTAAAACTCAAAAGAAGTTCAGTATGAATTGAGTACTGGACAAAATTTTGTGTCTATTTTATTCTTTTCAGCTTGTCCATCTTCAGCAAGTACTCTTTTTTTTTAAAATAATGGAAAGCAAGAGGACTATTGGGAAATGCTTGGAGTTGCCTCCTTTTCCATCGCACAGCAAATTTACATCTCTCTAAAGGGCATAGCCATTCGTGCTATTTCCCATTTATATTTTTAAACAATAGATGAAGAGGGTCATACTGAAAGCCTTTGTTGTCTATATGTCACTAAAAATATGGGTATCTTTTTGCCTTCCAGCCTGTTAATTCTGTGACAGATAGCGACGTTATTTTTAAAGGTAGCCCACCCAGCTCTGCCCCCTTGCGAGAACACCCCGTGTGTGGGTTGGTCAGATGATAACCATGTGGAGCTTTGTGTGGGCCTTTAGTCAAACGAGCGCGAGTATCGTTACTCAAATGAGTATTCATAGCCACTACTTGCTTTATTTTTTTTCTAGAGCAGCAACAAAATGGCAGAGACGACAGCTGCCACATCATATACATACACACACTCCTACACAAACTATGCTTTGTACATCAGAAGCAGCATAAATACCATGGCATGTGGCAGTTACCATGGCAACGTGTTTTTTTAATGAATAGCAGATGGAATAGGCATGTAAAACTTACATAAGTTGTTAGTAATTTGTAAGTTACTGCAGACCAGCTACTGCAGTAAACTTTTTGTTTTCACTGCTTCTATATTCTCCACGTAGAGCATTCAGTCACTCCTTTTCTTCCCACTGAGTTTACCCTGATAAGGAATATAGGCTATGGTGGTGCATAATAAATAGCAATGGCTAATTTTTTTTTTTTTTGTGGGTGAGGTTCCATAATACAGACGACACAGGAAATAATATGGTTTAGCACTTTTTTGAAATTTATTTTTACAGAATTATTTTGATGTAGCCTTTAATGGCAAAATTATAACACATTGCAAAAACACAACAGCTTTTCTTTCTAGATGCAAACTCCTCCTGAGTGGATAGTGAGCATGAAAAATGGGACAGACAAGTGGAACTATCTACAAGGAAATTCATGTTTTGATTCACTTTCTGATCGTGGTTTTTTAGGAGACAGAATTTAATAATTTACTGATCAGCAGGGAAAGGTAACAGGAAATGCTCCTCATTGTAAAATTTCAACCTGTGGACTGCTGAAAAGAAAAAAGATTCTTCCTCAAAATCAGAGGTGTGAGCTCCTTAGGAGATCTTTATAGACAAGGACAGGAAACGGCAAAGGCAGAACTGGAGTTAAAATAAAGCTCCTTTGGCTGTGTGAGTAGCTCACTCACCTTCAGCATTTCCCAGTCACACCATATAGGACCAAACAAATTATGATTTAAATCCTATTTAACTGCATGATAGGAGTTAAGTGCCTACATGTTCCTAGACTGTTTTTCTAATCTGGACGGTGCTCCTTGTAAAAGAGGCAGCTTCACCAACTCAGGAGAGATTGACATTAGAGAAGGAATAATGAGAGTAGGTTCAGTCCCCCCAGAAAAAAAAAAAAGGAGAAATAATATTGCAATGTGCATGTTGTTCACAGGTAACAACAAATATTCAAATTACTGGTTTCTGAGCCGCCTCTAAGGCTGGTGTTAGCAGACACATATGGCTAAGATTTTCAGACAGCTTTAAAAGAGTTTGTACTCTTGACTTTGGCCAGCTACCCTAGGCATTTGATGGGTTTTGAGTGTGAAAGTTCCTTAGGCTCCTCTAATTCTGGGTTACAAGAATGATCTTGTTCCCTGAGACTTAACTTTTCAAACATCCTTTTCTGTTCCTTCTCCCTTTGTTTGGAAATTTGGTGCTGGTCTCCCCACTGAGGAATACTCCTGGACCTCAGTGTGGGGCTCAGGAATGGTGAAGGCTTTCTCTTTTTTCATACTGCTCCCTGGTTCCCGACAGCTACTCCTGGCAGTACTGAACCTTAATTTTCTGGTCAATGTCACCTATCTTCCTTGTTATAAATGTACTCTTGATTTTCCTTCTTCAACCACTTCTCTGACTGCTCTAGCACCAGAAAACCTTACTTATATTAAATGCTGGGTGTCATTGTTGCTTTCTCCTGGAGCAACCCACTTCTTCCCGTTCATAACAGCGATGGTCACAGAAAGACTCATTGCACAATGCAGTCAGCAAACAATAGTTTTGTGAGGAGAAACCTACAGTGTCTCTGCTGTCTTCTGGCTGGGACATGCTAGAGGAGTATTTCCCCTGAGCCCCAGAGCTCTCCAGAATCCTGTTCGTCACTTTTTGGTATTTTTATACTTGTTGCAGAGGACTAGGACCAGAAAGAGCAAGGTTATCACAAAACAGAAAGTAAATAAATCAGGCTTTTCCCTCTTTACTGTTACTGAGAACTCCAAAGTCTTTCTTTTATTCTCCAGGGGTATATTTTCAAAGCAGTAAAATTAAGCACATTCCCATGCATTAACCATAACTTAAGATACACAGGTAGATCTATGCTAATTGTTCCTTCTAATGTTCCAGGGGAGTTATAGCTAGGTAAAATGAACGCTTGATTTAGGCCTCAGAATTCAAAGTCTTAGAAGTTATTTTCACCCACGAAAAGGCAGATAAGAGCAATTACTGCAGTCTTCTTATCTCTTTTACGAAATTAACCCTTCATTCTGAGGGAAGCTAAGTGAGAATTAAATGTTCCATCTTCATGATGGTTGCATGTATTTTTAAATTTACATTTTATTAACAGAGTAATTGTGGACTTAAATTTTGTTTAAATGGTATACTTCATATAACTGCTAAGTAGCTGTTATACAATTGTAGAGAAAGCTTTGCAAGACATTGAGACACTAATGGCTTTTCAACCTCAACAAGACACCTAATATAAAAAGACGTGAGAGCCTTGTAATTAAAACAATCTTCTCGGTGAACTGTTGATATAGAAAACAATCTGCTCTCCTTTACATTTTCCATATTAATTGACTGAAAAATTATGAATAGTAGGTTTTGTGAAGGTGCACTTTGGCAATTTTTATGTTATTGAGAGCACTTTAACTCACAGTGCTACCATGAAATCACACTGAATACTGCAATTTATCAGTACTAGTGTGAACTAGAAGTATATTGTTCGACTTCTCTATCACTAATCCAGGCGTCCTTCCGGAACTCCTTCAGTAACCCAAAAGCTCTCACCAGAAAAATGTGCTTTGTGTGTGCATTTTCCGGAGTATCTGAAGAAGTGAGCTTGGAGTGAGTCCTTGCTGGAGTGAGGGCAGTGAGGAAGGAGAAGGGAGTCCTCTCCCCACTCGTCTGTTCCCATGAAACTGGCAAGTCTCCTCTTGACAATGCAACACCTGTGATGACGGAATGTTGCAGGAGGATGGTGGAGAATAAATGGAAGTCACCTTGTTTATGATAGAAAATTGAGTTCAGATGGCTCGCGTTGCGTAAGTTAACTATTGTTGCTACTAAAACTGAATCTTTCCAAATAAATTAAAGAAACTGCAGCCCACTCAATGAAACCTTCACATCTTTCCATGCTTGAGGACATGTACACACTCTCTTCCTATCAACCAATTAACAGCGCGACTCTCAATCTAAAATTTTCTGAAGGCTAAAAATAATTGCCTTAAAGTGTTAAATTCGTTTGCTCATATGAAGGTCTTTGGGTCTTTGCCAAATGTGGGTCACAGTCCAGTTGTCACCATTAAAATAGTTCAGCAGCAATTTTGCAGCCCTAGCCCCCAAAAAAAAGTTTTTGGAGACTACCCACGTCAGCAGGGTCTTGTCTGCAAGTTTACCATGCACTGTGTTGCTCCTCTCCTCCCCAAGAGCTGTGGAAAACCTCTGTGTATAATTTCAGGTTAAAACTGTTTCCTATCATGCTCTTCTTCCACGTCCTTGCCAACGTGCCAATAATCAGCATGCTGTTTACTCCCTGATTATACCAGTTACAAGCTGGGCGCCCTTCATATGTTGTGCAGTGCGGTGTATCAGCAACACTTGCTAACCAGTAATTGATAATGTCACCGAAATGATAGTGGTTTTTCATCATGCACACTCTTATCAAAGATTCTTTGTATCCACAGATGAATAGTCTTCTAGAAATGAAATAAAACCTGTCTGCTTCATTACTTATGAGGCATTCTGCCATCTCAGTAGGATCTCTGACTCTCAAAATGCTTGCAGTGTCTAATAATTAGATTTGGATAATTCTTTCTCTTCCAGGCATCACGTTTTGTTTTAGCGAGTATTTCCCTCCACAGTAGCGCTGTTGAAATTTTGAATTAGGAGAGATACAAAAAGAGCATGTGTGTGTGTGTGGAGGAGGGGAAAAAACCTTAAAAACGCTCCTTGGGGCACAGAGTCTGCCTGGTAAGAAAGAAGCATTACAAACTTCTCAGTTCTTGATGTACAGTTGCAAAAGGAAATTAGCTCATCTGGAATTTCGGGCAGTCCCCCCATCCCAACACACGCACACCATTAATAATGAGTTGAGAGAAAAGAGATCCAGAGTGCATGCCCGCTCAAATAGAGCGTGTACTTAATAGTCCTGTTCACACCAGGCTCCCCAAACCTGCGCCCGACGCCTCCGGGGACACTGCTGGTGCACAGCAGCCGGGGCTCTGTGGTGCGAGGATGCCATCACCCCCGTGCACTCCACAAAATCCTTCCTGAAAAGAATAAATTAGGCTAGAAAGGCACTACGTGATTAGGGAAGACAATGCAATCTTACCTAGGAAGTGGTAAAATGCTATTCCCATCTGCGAACGCTTCTCTGCTCTGCAAGTTCCGGCATATCCTGATGAAAACTATTGTATTTTCACATGTCCAGGTTTTACAGTTGTGAGTGCAAAGTCTCTTGGAACCAAATTTTTGAAGGTATTCAGGTCTAAGACCCATCAGCTTTTGAGTCAATGAGTTTCCAGAGATCAGTCATGTCCAGGTACAAATGGGCAAAAAAAATGGGGGGCTTGGGACTGGGGGGTTGTGTGTATCTCATTGGGAATATCTCGGTTGCTTTGTTGATATAACAGACTGATATTTTATTGTATTTGTCAACTGTGGAGGTGTTTTCTTTTTCTTTTTTTTTTTTCCTTAAAATGAAAAAGCTAATTTTTAAGTAGCAAGTGTTTGGTATTAAATTAGAGGATACCAAACACGTTGGACCCTCTAGTCCAGATAACCATTCACAGTCCTCAAATTCTGCCAAATGCGGTGTGGTATATGTAAGGAAGAATTTTATAGATTAAAATTTGCCTGTTTATTGCTGCCACAGAAGTTGCCATCTTGGCTGGTTATTTTTTTTTGTTTTTGTTTGTTTTACTGTTTGTTTGTTTTTGGTTTTGTTTTGGTTTTGTTTTTTTTTTTCCCTGCACTGTACAAACCAGAAAGTCTGTAAGCTAAAACTAATTTGCAGGGGCAGGCAACCCAGACATGACAGTGAATATCCACTGAGAGTCCTGAAAAACAGATTTACAGTGACCAGGGTAAAATTGCAGGGACCATCAATCTTGACACTGTCAGCCAGAGACTGGTCACTAGCTGGGATCAGAAAGTAATTCACAACCATTGCTATCAGGGTTTAGCATTATATAATTTGGTGCACTCTGGGTGCTTTATTCTCTTACCCGGAATAGAGAATAGTTTTTCTATATGGATTCCTGTTACGACATTGCAACTTCTCTTTGTATTTGGAAAGAAACAGGGGAAAAAATGTGGAAGACCTCTTACAGGAAGAGAAGGAACGCAAGCAGTTATTGACAGGAGCAAATGCAGTCAACCTGATCTCCTCAGATTTTTTCAATCTATTTTATTTAATGCCAACAGCTTTTGTCTTACTGCTTGGTTGCATGTGTGAATGCTCTAATAGTCCAGGATACAAGAAAACCAGTTTAATTGAGTTTACTGGTAAATCTACATATAACAACCGTCCAAAATAAACACATAAATGGGCACATTAACCTAAGCTCTGGACAAATCACAAATGTGTTAAAATAAATAAGAATTATAATGAAACCAAAAATATACATCAGTGCATTAGAAGGGAATTCTATTCTTATGATCTTAAAATATCCCTCTAATTTGAACCATAATGCTCTTAATACACAAAGAAATCTAGCTCCAGCAGATGTGTTGAATTCATGTAATGAGAAGAAGCCCCTCTGCGGATTCACCCTTCGCTGGGGCTGGGTTTCTCCACCCCACCCCAACCCTTGATGCGTGTTTCAGCCATAACCAACTCAAAGCAAAAAGTGAAAGCCAGCCAGTGCTTGAAGCCAATCATCTGAACAATAGACAGCATGCCACCATATGGGGTGGCTCTTGAACATCCTGTTCTTACAGGCTCAGCGTGAAAGCCGCAAGAAAACCAGAGACTGGGGCGTGTGACTATTCCTGCAAAGAAAAAGTAAATGCCAATAAACAAGGGTGTCTTCTGGAGGATGTCAGATAGTGATCCACCTGGAAGCGTTAAAAAGGCTGAGGAGGGATTTGTTTCCCTGTCACATATTAACCCTTGCTGTGCCAAAGCCTTTTCCTCGCTGTTTCAAGAAGAAAGACTCCAATGTGTCTTCTTTCATCCGGCCAATGTTTAAAACAGTCCATATACTGTGACCTGTTCTAAATCCTGACAAGATCTTGTGATTTGGGAAGCGGTTTGGTCACAGAGGTGGGAAGAGGAGAGCAGAAGACAGACGACCGTCCTTCTGGCTGCGGAGCTTTGCTCCCCTGTGAAGGCCCCGTGGTGGCCGAAGCACCTGGAAGGGCACTGCCACATGCATGGTGACACGGAAATGTGCCTCTGCAAAAGTCCGGCGTACCTGGCTCTGAATACGACTGTTGGCCCGGCTTTGTTTCCAGAAGGGTCAAATTTACATTTTCAAAGAAAAAGCTGCAGACGTAGTGCCGGCAGGACTTTGTGTTTGCTCTCACGGTGACGCTGGGGAGAGGTGCAGGGCCCCACTCCGAACAAAGCCTCTTAAAACATTCAGATAGCGGGAACTAAAGAGGATGTTAGCAAAGCAACTTTCAGAAAATCAATAAATTCACTTAGGGCATTTGAAATTACGCAGAGGAAAAACATAAAGCACGACTCTGTGCCATCACCTGTGCAGAGTGAGTCATGTCCTCTCAGCAGCGCTCTAAAGCGACGTCACATGTCACATGATGAGTGAACTTCTTGGTCTTTCAATCGTCCCGGCTCCATGTAAACCAGGAAAACACCACTCAAGCTGCTCAGGCGATAGCTTCTTTCCTCACCCAGCCCTTTTGCCTGCAGACGGAGAGAAGGTGTGTGGGAGTGGTGTCATTTTTTTCATCACACGTCTCTGTCCACAGTTGTCACCCTTGGACCCTACGGCTATAATTTTCCGGCCTGCCGTCAGAGCGAAGAGGGTAGTACGGTTGTTGTGGTGTATTTTTGTGAAGCCACACTTGTTCAGACTCTGAGACGCGTCACACAGCCGTCACCCTCAGCGTGAAGATCCTTATATTAGTGCCCCACGTCCTTTTATGTCCTGTAGTTCACGGGTATCACTGCCGGTTTCTTATTCCCAAGCACAGCCTTCCTTCCCAAGCAAATCCGTTCCTTCTTTGGAGGTTGTCATGTCAACAATGATTACTGATACCTCCGTGGCCTGCAGAAGGTCAACAGCAGTAGCCGGAAAGTGCACTTTTAACCGCTTTGTGCTTTTGCCTCAGCGGTTAAATTGCGTTACTCAGCCACTTCATGGCGGCACTCCGGAAATGTCAAGATTAACTCTACAGCCATTTTTTCTATTCCTGAGGAATTTCTAGGCATTAATAATATTTTGAGGGCCAGGGGAAATGACGCAAAGTAACAAACGTTGGTGTGCGTGTGGTTAGTCTGGCTTTGATGTCAGTTCTTTTCCTTCTTGCATTTCTCAAGCTGCAAATCTTAATTTCTGGATCTCAAACAGTGTTTCTCTTGCACTTTTAAAAGTACGTTGTGTCTTCTGCTAAATATTTTATTTTACTTCTCACTTAAGCGAATAAAATCCTAAAGAAGGCTAACAAAATTCCCTGTCATTGACCAGTAAATTTACCACGCATGTATTAAAAAACACATATATCTGTATTTATACATGCATGTTTATATGTATGTATTATATATGTATATATTATATATTTATATAAATTACATATGTATATGAATACATATGCACACATACCAACACATACAGAAGTATGTATACATGTCTGTACATGTGTTTTTGTGTATGTATACTTTAAATAAGCATGTTATACACACATGAAGTTGCGCATACTAAGTTCCAGCTCTACTCCATGGTGTGGTGCAGTGATGGAATCATCTCAGCAGAGACTCTTGGATACCTCCGTTATCCAACGGTGGATAAAATACACCCCCCAGCTTCTGGAGCAAGACACGGCCTCTGCTCTGCTTCGTGGCTATTTCTGTTGGTTTGTGTGGAAGAGGTAAGCACTGACGTGTCTCTTCGGCTCACAGGACAATGCCAAACAAGGAGTAACAGTTATTATTCAGGTGCTGTGATGGCTGCAGTTGACGACAATCCTTTCTACTGAGGTTGGAAGTCTCATTGGGACGATCTGCATGCATAAGATATTTATTTTCTGTGCCAAAGCGTGTGAAATCAGTGAGCGCTAGTCCCATTCTGCGAGGCTGGTGTAAGATCTTTAAAAAGTGGCAACTTGCCATGAAAAAAATGTGGCAGGCAGCAAAAAGAGATTAAGCAAAGGCCAGTTACGAAGGGAGCAGGGCAGAGAAAACGGTGACCGAAGCTGGTGGAGAGGATTCTCGGGGAGGCTGTTGGACCCAATGGGGTGGTCGTTGCACCCAGCTCCAGTTTTGGGAACTTCACTGTGCCTGAACCTACGGTTCAGTGGGTACCTTAGTTTTCCTTCTTGGCCTCCCTCACTGTCAGTCAGCATCTGTGGGCAAGACAGTGATGAGCGCTATCTATGGCTCTGAAAAAGAAGAGCCAGTCAAGGCAGTATGGGAAACAAAGAAGACGCCTTGCAAAACAGCCATGTATTTCCGTGCCTGCTTTGGCAGGGTTGTCAGAGGAGTGTTTGTGTGGCCAGTTGTGTGCCAGGCATGAGCAGTTAGCTCTGAAGATAAAATGCCATGTGCATGAGGTCACTCCCTGAAGGGGCGTGCTGCAATAACTATCTGCAGTCCTCCGTAGAAAGAAGTTTTTGAAGGAAGCCCACAGCTCATGGGCAGCTGGGGATCAGATCCCTGCCTCCTCTGTAAAACAGCAGACATAAGGTCAGAAACTCTGGAAACTTAGAGAGGTGTTTACACTGCTTTAAACCTCCCCAGGACCTGTTGTGAGGTAGAAAGTGCTAGAAATTAGGCTATTTCATTATGTAGCTTTTTTTTGGGCTTGGGCAAGGTTGGTTATTCTGTATGCAGCATCAACATCTGTTTCACAAAAAAAAAAAAATATCTTTTTATGCAAGCTGCTTATACCTTTCTTAAGATTGAAGTAGAAGAAGTAGTTCAAGAACTGTTTCGGACCTGGTCTGGTTTAGGGTCACGCAAATGCGGGGGTGGTGGCTGCTTCTCCTCACTCCATCTCAGCTACCAGAGGCCACAGGGAGCCGACACAGCTGTTTGCTCCTCAGCTTGGACCCAGCTCTGACCCTGCAGACTTGCCCCAGCTGGAGGGCCAGGTACCATGCCTCTCCTTAGCTCCTAAAATACGTGAGGTATCTTAAGAGTCTTCTGAATTGTCCCTAGTGCTTTGTGACAGCAGTAGACCTGCATTGTGAGGACAGTTAACAGAGGCCAGACCGTGAATTGGTACCCGCTTCCAACTCTAGCTCACCAGCAGAGTTGCGTTGGAAGACTCATCTCTGTGAGGATCCTTGCTCTCCTTTTTTCAAAAATTAGTTAGCTTGGACGGACCACGTGCACTGGCCAACTAACCGATTTCTCCATAGCGGATTCCCTCAAAAGAGCTGCACTGCTGACAGAACTGTGTTGGTACCAACACTTCATAGGGCTGTAGGCATCTCTTTAGCTACCACAAACTGCTACAAATCTTGTTGGTCTCATCTCTTCTCTCTGTTGTTTTGATTTTTTTTTTCCATCTGATCCTGTTGCCTGTAGGTTGTCTTGGTAAACTGTGCCTCTGCCTTTGGCCTTGTTTTGTAACAGTGGAGAGTCATGATGCTTTAATGATTTGGAAGAGGAGAAGGTTTTCCACATATCCATTTAAAGTATCATCCACATGAATGTCTCTGGTGTTACAGAAACGGAAGATTTTTGTGTAGAAAAAAATCTGGATTAACATTGCAGTCAGCCAGAGAAGAATGTCATTTAGCTGATTGAGCAAAGACACCGGAGAAATGTTTGAAATAGAAAGGAAAAACTCCCCAAAGTCTGAAATCCCACATATTTTTCTTATTTGAAGCAGAAATTCCAGGACACTGGAGCACCCCATTAGCCATACTGTTCTTGCTAGGATTTCTACAGCAGCTGCCAGGTTTCCATTCTCGTGCCTACAACAAACTCTTGACATTGATAAAACACCCAGAGCGAGGGTCATGAGGTTTCCGAACCTTGAGTCCAAACAAGAAAACCAGGGAAAAGCCAGACAAAATTTCAAAATTAAAGTCTTTTGTTGATTATCTTTCCTCAAATAATTTTTTCTGAGTACAAACATCTAATTTTTTTTTCCTGCTTATTTTAATTAGTGTTGGTGGAGAGAAGTTTGCAAGGCTGAAGCTACAGAATGGAAAGAATGCAGACAAGTATCTTAGACCGGCCTCCACAACTCCACTTTAGGCCAAAGGAAAAGCTTTCTCTTGCACTATCCGTTCGGCGGAAAGTTGCACGAGTATGACAGCACCAACTTTCCAGAACTAGGAGGGGAGCTGCGCCGATTCGCCCCACAAAACTAAATGGCAATCAACAAAATAATGTTTTTGCACTCAAGAATGTGTGACTTGATTGATAATATCTAATTTTACATGACTTTTAAACAAAACCAACAGAAAAATATGGAGACTTTTTAGGAGCAGTGGGAGAATGAAAAGCTGAATGAAGAAAATTGTGCTGCACATCATCTTGTCTTATTACTGTTAACGCCAGCAGTCATAATCAAGAGTTTATTGTACAGGGCAATCTGGATGATTAGAAACTGGATTCAAGTTCATAAAAAACATCTTGACATAAAACTCTTTTTTTTTTTTTTTTTCACCAATAACACCAGGAGGCAAATTCACTCCCTCCCTCCACAACCTCTTTTAATTCAGTGGAATTATACCAGAGACAATTTTAGCCAAGTATTATCAGGATTCTTTTAAAATCATATTTCAAATAAATGTACATTTGCAGAAATATATTATGTCACGATGAAAGGTATTGATACTATAAATTTAGGTTGTTCCCTGGTCTACCATTTGTATATTTGAAACTTGGAAGAAAGAGAGTGTAAACAGGCCAAAGAAAAGCGCAACTATTGTGGCCAGTCAGATTATTTTCTTCTAATCTCTTCTGCAATTACAGAAGAGGTTCACTTTCCTGTAGTCCCTTCTCTCAGGTTTGTTGGGGTGACCATATCAGATCCAAATTAATAATTTGGATCGTACCATGGACCATGTGTATTTCTAGCGGCAGCATTGAGACACATCAGTGAGGTCACTCAGGAAATTTTTGTCATTGTTTCACTCAAGAAGATTCTCACACTGTCTTTCTTCCTACAGATTTTTTTTTTCTTCTCCTCCTGAGTCTTTTTTCCCTGCTCACTCTGGTCAAACACTTTTTTCTCTTTGCTCCATTTTACTCTTTTCCTATAAGGATGATGCTCCCTGCTCAGTTGAAGCCCTCACTCCTAGGCTCTGGTTTTTCCCACCTTAAAAGTAAAGTGCTTCTTTACTACTTCTTAAGCGGTTTCCTCCTCTGAGCTAAGGCTGTATGGTGGTTCTCAGTCTGCCTGGTGCTTCAGCCTACTTAGGTTATGACTGCTACCAGTCAACTCGGTTTTTTTTCCCCTCCAGTGACTCTGATGGGTTAGTATTAGTTAAGTTTGGATCATGATGAGTTTAGCTCTTGATAGCTTTGTGGGAACATTGCTGCTGCACTTCCCCAGCTTAGCCAAACTGTTGGGAATGAGGGGAAGGAGCCCACCAAAAGAGAAACCCCGAGGAGAAAGGCTTGCACGCAAAATTGTCACACTGCTTCATGGGTCAATAATGTTGTGTGGTATGATATAGACATACCATGTGGTTATCCAAGCCTTTGTACTATATATACTGCTGTATTAAAAGCATTTCATTCTTTGAAAATGCAGTCACGTCTGGGGTGGTACATGGATGCTCTGTAACAATGAATAGAAACCCAATGTGACAAGACAGGAAAAGAACAATACATTGAGAAATATATTTAGAGGGCAACTTGATAATACCAAAAATGATGTCCACATGCTCTCCGAGACCTCCAGGTTAGTCATTATGTGGGATTTACACAGGCTTGAAGTAAGTTTCAAATTAAATGGCTGGGCCTATGATACGATGAGAATCACTCCGTGGCCCTGCCACAGAGCTACATCATATTTATTTCTGTGCTGAAACCTTTGTTTTATGAACAGTAGTTGCAGACACCACAGATGGAGATTTGAATGTGGTGTGATACAGCACATCAGGAACTAGTTAAGGTAACTGTTTTACCATCTGCAATTTACTCCTGCGAAAAGATCCCATGGCACTTTATCCAAGGGTAGGGGTGTTAGCCCCTGCGTGCTGGATTTGTTCCAAATTCTGCTATGTGCATCTGGATCATCTCTGTAGTTTCAAGTGGAGGTACTACTCTTCACATCCTCAAAGCTTTTGTATCATTCCTGGCAATAAGAAGTTGGTACAAACACCCCACCCAGAGATTATTTTAATTTAAGAGATAGCTGTATTTCTACCAGTAAGCTGCAGATGTTGTATTTCCCAGTGGAAACAGGCATGCTTTATACAACAGATGCAGTACTGTGCCTCATTCTGCACTTCTTCACTATCTACTTATTAGCAAAATAAATCAATCATCCTAAATCTCCGACCAGTTTCAAAATAATTTCATAAAAAAGTAAAAAACAAACAAGAATTATTGCTTTATTTTCCACTTGAAGATGCAGTGCCATATTGCTTTATCTAGCTGATAAACTCTTTAAGCAGTGTAATAAAGAGGTGTGCTGGAACATGTGCAAGTCAGTGTTTTCACTGAAGAGTTCATCTGGCCCACAGAACTACCTTAAGGCAGGAAGTTAAGCTATATGAGGAGCAGCCCTCAGGCTGCTGCTCTCCTTCAAAGGTAAAGCTGACCATGAACCAGGCACATTGTCCATAATAGATGACATATACAGCCCAATGAAGATCGTAAATGTTCCTGTTGAGAAACTATGCCTGCCTCTGATGTCCTGTGGCATTCAGTGCAATGTAACCCATATATACCCAAATTTTTTAAAATTGTCCATCTATTGTCAAAATGCAGACCCTTTATGCAGTGAAGTAAACTAATTAGCTATTATGATGGATAACCTGAATCAGACTTAAAATAGCCACGGAAAAGTCGTAATGCTTGTGAACAGGATTTTTCCGGGTACCGCTGTGTTTCTGTAATGCTAAAAGTGCTAAGAAATTCTCAGAAACACCAAAGGTTTCACTCATACTCAACATACACATAATAATTCTTCTTATTCTAAGAGTTACAATGACCATAAGATGGTCAAAGGAGAAATTGCAGAGTCAGTAAGTAGTGTACAAAACCTAATGAGCAGACAAAATTTTCCTCCCTCTCTTAAACTGGTCATCTTACACACAACGGCACAGCAACCGGAGGATGGTGGAAGAGGGGGAAAAAAGGGAGAGGCCTTGAAACTATTTTTATTACCTTCAGCAATCAAGCCAGGAGAAGAGGAGCACACGCTGGTGCAGACATTGCCGCTAAGCGATGCCCCAGCGCAGATGCACACTGTAGGAACCCATGATTTACCCTTTTATGGCAACAAAGACCAAAACTCTGAGCCTCGCTCCCATTTGCAAGATAAAAACCACTTCTATGCATCAGGCTTTAATGACTCTTTATGTCTTTTGCCTCTGCCAGGTGCAAATGATTTTTCACGTAGGCCAGCAGCACACTTCCCTCTCCAACTTGTGGTTTTTGAGCGGGGTTTGAAACGTGTTTTCCTCTTCTGGAGGGCCCAGTGACTGATTTCTCTTTTTGGCAGGACCATGCTGGTTCAGGGATGTGTTCCGGGGGTTTTTCAGCTTGAGTGCACTCTGTTTGTAAGACTGCTGCCACTGCAGCGTTGTCAGGAGCTGCTTCGAGCTTTCTGAATTCAGAGACAAAGCCTGAAGATGAATGAGGCTATAAGGAAGCTTTGCTAACTGCTTTTGGAGCTCTGTCACCCCTGAGTTTAGCAGGGTAACGTATTCTTCCATCCAGTGCCAGCCATCCTATCTCAGCCTAGCTCCGTAGGAGCCAAAAGGGAGGTACAACAGGCTGAACCAACTGAAGATGCTTCAGGAGTGTGTTAGGTGGGCTGATATATGATTCTACAACTCTGTGATTCTATGAAATAGTTTTTAAAGGAGTTGCCCATTTAATAATCATACTTTTTCTGGAGAACATTAAACTGTCTATTGTTGTGTTGAGCACTTACTATTGGTTTAACACAGCAGAGAGATCAAACCTTAGACCGGAGGGAGGCTTCTTTTTCTGTTTAGGATTCACAGCTCCGGAGTTAGTTGTGATTCACAGCTCTGGAGTTAGTTGTGAATTCCTTCCAAAAAACGAGCAAGACTTCACCTTTTCAGAACAGGGTGGTGGCAGCTCAGTGTGAGGTATTTACCAAGGCTGTAAGAAGACCAGTTTCAGGTTTCTATTTGACTTGCAGGGATTTGAAGTCCTACAAAGTGTATTTTCTGCCGGCAACAGAGTGTTTTGTGGCAATACGCAAATTTTTTTAGGCCTGGAAATGGGATGACCAAATTAATATCTTAATCTCTTCAAACTAAGCGTCCGGCAGAGCTGCTGTTGGTTGTATGACTTCCCATATAACTGGCTTGTGCTCGAGGCAGGTGGGATCCATCTCAACCTGTTCAGATAGACACGTGCAAAGTCCCTCTTAAAACCTAATTCCATGCGCCTAATTGCAGCATTAGGTCTCATAACACTTTTAAAATCTGGTCCTTTGTGGTCCTCACTTTACTTTTTCCGGTGTTTATCTTGAATGATCAGGTGTTAGACACATTGCTGTCAGCTGCACGTAACTTTCTGGTTTTGATTCTGATGCTCTAAGAGCCGTTGCCAGGCACGTGCTGCACAAAACTGCTGTGCAATTTTTTATTATTAAATTCTAAGTGAATTCACATTTAATGTGTTTGCACTCCCTTTTTGTCTGCTTTTCATGTACCTCCTAGCAAATAAGTTTGGTTGCAGGAATGTTTGCAGAAGCAGCAAAAATTTAAGCGAGAACGAAAAATATTTGTGGAAAGCGGATTTTGTATTCACCAGAAACCTTGCTCTAAGAAAGATCCTGTCTATTCAGGGAGTTGGAGTGTGCCAGGTAGCCTTTAATTGAACCTACTCTGTTTTGAAGATTCAACAATTTGAGAACAACCTAACAAACAGCATAGACAGCAAGGACTTTGGGAATCTCTGGCTATATCACCTTGCTATCTCCACACCCTCAGACAGACAAAAAACACGAGGAGCAGTTAGAAGTTTTCAAAAGCCCAATTTCTGCTGTCATCCAGGTTGTAACTCCTTACATACAGCATCTTTAGCGCGTAGCACTTATCTTCAGGTCTTTTGTTTCGAAATCTCAGTCAGCACGCCCCTGTTGACCTGTTGGATGAATTTTTCCTCTAAGACAAAATCAGATTTTTTCACCTGTGAATACTCATCTCTGTTTTGAATGAATTTGCTTTCGGCAGCTGTTTACGTAGTTGGGCCCGGATTCTTGGTCTCAGGTTTTGCTACTCGGTCCTGTGCTGCTGCTGAGAGCGGTGCAGCAGTTGCTAGCAAACTGTGCCGTATAATGAAGTTCAGAGGATACAGAAGATCAAAGAGGTCTGAAAAATGACCAAACGTTACTTTTACCTTCGCCCAAGAGCTGGTGTTTGTCAGAGTGCAGCTGGCTGAATTTACACTGGATTATCCAAAGGACAAAGCTCTGTTTAATAATAGCCATAGAAATAAATTCCTATTAATCACACCTAGTATATCCGTACAGAGAGACAGTCATCTGGATCTGAATTTAGTCTGAAGTACATGTATTCTTCCATTTTTTTTTTAAACTTCAGATTGTATTTCCACTAGCTTGTCAAGCTTGACACAGCTTCAAATGTTTAATGTCCAATGATACAGTACACAACAGTGATTCTTTAATTTCCTATATTGATCATTCATATATTAGTTTCAATGAGTCTAAAAATGAGGCAGAACACTTTGCCCATTCCTGAGCAAAAATCTGCCTCTCTCAGTCTGCTCTTCGTTCTGTCTCCACTTACAAGGTTTTTTGTTATCATTGACACAGGTAGATAAATTTGTTGTGGAATTCTGCACGTTTTACAAAAGTGACAAGTTCAGTATGCAAAAACAAAAACAAAAAAAAACAACAAAAAAAAAGAAGCCAAATCTTCTCCAGGCACCAGAACTGAGACCGTCTTCTTTCCAGGACTCTCAAGCCATTCCAAGGTACTGCAGTTTGTCAAAAAATTTCCTCTTTATTCCTCATCGGTATCAGATGCAGGAAACCTGCCAGTGCTTTTTGTCTTATTGGTTTAAATTAAAAAGTAGAGTTTCTCATGATTGAGTGGAAGATCCATTGACTGGTTTGTATTAAAATGATGTTTTGGCAAAGAACCCAAACATACCTATGGATAGTCGGTGTGTGCTTTCATTCAAATGTTAAGCTTTTGGCACAACTGTTTCCACGTTATTTTTTTACGCCATGATATGATAACACTACAATAATACTTAAATGCTGACACAACAGAAAACATTGCCAGTTTGGACTCCCAGGCATTGGCAAGCTTTTTGTTATATTTGCAATGTAGCACTCTCTGTGAGCTTCACAAAAACCTTCATCGCTTTCAATGGAGGTGGAGGGAAACAAAAAAAAAAAAAAAGAAAGAAACAAATCGCTTTACAAAATGTTGAGTTGGAGAGGCTAAATATCGCAACAAACGGGAGATCTGCAGCACATCAGAACCTTTTTCTTTCTTCCTTTCTCGAAAGTGAGAGGTTTTTCACTGGATTTATTTCTATAGGTGCAATCCATTTCCATTCCACCATTATGTCATCTATAATTTAAATTTACGAGACAAAACTTTAGGCTTGCCAGGGGAGCAGCTGGAGCGTTCGATTCCCTTTGCCATAGAAAATGTGGATGTGCTGAACGTATTGTGTCTGACAAGCCCCACTGGAAGTACTCCTATCTTTTCTGACAAATATCCATCAGCATGTAATATTTATTCTTCTGTTTTAGTTTCCCTGCAAATAATTGACGGTCCCTCAGCAAGGAGTGGGTTTCCTGCTGAGGCAGCACCACCCGTACGACTTTCCCAAGCTCACGTCAGATGCTCTGAAATGGAGGCTTTCACAGGGCTAATGGATAAAATGAACGAAGCAGATGCAGTCAAATACAGGGAAATGGATTTTTCTCCTCAAAACCGCATTGTTAGAGTTAGCATTGCTCCACAGTGACACCTTTATATGATATTTATTGCAGGTATGAGAAGACTTTTCAGACTTTTTCGTTTCTTGCCATTTATTGGCCAAAACCCCCCTGTTCTTTGCAGTCTAGTTGTACACTTTAAGTATCCTTAGGCTTCCAAATTTAATTTTACTGATGTAGACAGTATGTCTGCTGTCCACTATTACCCCTTAAACTAATATTTTCAAGACTGAGTAGATATCATCAGGTTTCTGCTAGACAGCAGAAGACAGATTATGGGTCTCAGTCTTCAGAAAACTTTACCTAATCCCCCTTTGAAAATCAGACACCTTTTAGGAACATCCCAGCTTGCTCACCCCAAAAAGAAACCCTTCCCATCACTTTTGGCCACTGCAGTGACAGAGATGACTCATGAAAGCAGAAACATTCATGTAGCTCCTCAGGATGCAGCCACATGGGATATTAAAAGTGCTGGTGCATCACCAAAGAGCACAGAAATATTCCAGCTCTTCCCAGGGAAAGATAAAAAAATGGCCTGTTGCTTTCTGATCCTGCCATGGTTATTGCAAAGAAATTGGTGAACCAGCGTAGTCTGATTTTTCAGGTGCCTGAACTGTGTGTGCAGAGCTGATGGCTTAAGAAATTTTCGTGGTGCAGAAGCTAATGTCCTTAGTGATTGTTTCTTTAAATGTAAGTGGCATTTTAATAAACTCCGTAATAAAAGTACTCAACATGCTGCCAGTATGGCAATTACTGATTCTTTTGGGGACAAACCCTACATTATTGTGCAGCAAATATTGCCAATAAGTGTCTTTTATCTGTCTACCTCTGTACTTAACCCACACCGGCAAACCTGTCCTTGTAGCCATGGTGATAGTCCCTGCTTCCTTGGGTCATCACCTTGCTTTTAGCTCTGAAGGTCCCACTGGGTGAGGTGTGCAGAAAAGATGTCACGAGAATTAATTTTATGATTGTTATTTGTTTTACGCTAGAGATCTCAGCGAGAAACTTAACCTAGATTGCAACTCTCCCGCGCTAGCCCCGTGCAGCAGTCAAAGACAATTCCCGGTCCGTACTGAAGAGAGAAGCACAGCATCCCAGAAAACATGGAAAATACATTCCCAAGGAAATCAGGTGTGATGAGAAGAGGGGTTCATAACAAGGTTGTGAATAACATGATCATCTTTATCTACATTTTAAATCCATATCTGTCTTTTTAAAAGGTTGATCATTGTTTGATGGTGCTGCTTTGTTTGTTCTAAGAGGATTTTTTTTCTGTTCTAGTCATTTTCAGGAGATAGTATGCTAATAAGTAAGGATTAATTTTTTAAAACATGTTTTTGTTACTATGAGATTAAACGGTTTTGTTATTAAAAGCAAGTCTAGAAACAGACTTGGGCAGGCTTGGCTAAAATCTATAAGGGATGAGGTAGAAGAAGACTTACTCCAATGGCCACGAACAGTGGAATCAAATGTAAATATCTGGGTCTATACAATAGTGCTCCAACGCAGAGGGTCATGTCCCCCAGCCATCCCATCCAGCACTTTTCGTGGACAGCGACCACTAATTAAGCTGAAAGGAAGGTGCTGAAAGGTACAAGGTATCTTTGGGTCACTTTGTGACTCAAAACATGTTAAGTAGGTGAGCTACATCTTTGTATGGTTCAAAATAAAATAACCACTGGGACTGAGCCATGGTAGAGCAACCAAGGACACAGAGGATGGTCCTGACCGTGAAGGTGCTAGGGTGCATTAAAGAGCATGCTGTTTATAAGGGTCAGGGACCTCACGAAACCTTTTCTAACATGACTGCAAAAAAAAAAAAAAAAAACAGCTAAAGTTACTGTATAAATGTGGCTTAGAGGTACACACTGTTTTCTGAGCTTGGCAAACCTTCACGAGGTGATGGCCTGGAAAAGGCGATGTCCCAAGGCAGAGCAATGAATTAAGACTTAGTTGTACTTTTCCCATCTCCATTACAGAATGAGTTGACTTCACTTTTCATGCTCGGGAAGAAAAGTGATCTCTTTCTGCACCAGCCCCAAACATTCACATTCAGAGCAGCTATTTCTTTTGTCACTGGGAAAGTGAAAAAGCAGAGCTTTTCTCTGGACATACTCAGTCAGTTCTGAGGCAGAAATGAGCTCTGTGATTTTTAGTGCTTTGGATATTAGGATAATTATCAGAAGCTAATGAGTTTTTAAAGGTTTCTAATGTGAACCTATGATTTTAGAACCTCTCTCCTGTCAGAATATAACTAGGTTACAGACAACATGACATGATCTATGGCCCATTTCTACTAATGACTAAAGCATGAAGGTACAGCCTCCTATGAATAACAGTCCTCCACGCCTGCGACGGGGAGGAAGCTTTGGAAATCTGTAACGCATGGCTCACGCACTATCACAAAATTGTTTCAGAAGTTTGTGGGAAGCTGCAATCACAACAAACATGCAATCTCAACCTGTGTGATAAACTAGAGGCTTGTCAGCATTCAACAATGCAAAAAAGTGGAGTTTGGGTGAGGAAAATTTGAGATGGGTAATGGGATGTTTTAAGTTGTCTTTCTTTTGAGAACTATCTCATGCTGATACTAAGTGAAATCTGCTACTATGTGGTGGCTTAATACACCCGAAATGGGCCAGTGGGGTCAGTCCACTCTTTAGTGGGCAAGTACAATCATCCCAATGCGGTCTTGTTAAAATGTGGCATCCTAGCTGGCAATCTCAGCCTGAGAGATAAGACAAAATATGAATTACTCTCCAGTCCTTAGGTGTTTTTCTCCTGAGCTGGGGCCGAAGCATCCTGAAAGTGGCTGGGAGAGGAAAGATGCACTGCTGAGGTTTCTTCGTGAAATTTATTTCGTGAAAATTATTACAGCCTGGAGTGCTGTAAATTTTTGTGCGTATTGAGAGTATGTTTTTCCACTGGAAAAAAAAAAAAAAAAAGAAAAAGAAAAAGAAAAAAAAAATCCTTAGGTAATGGAATAGTCAGACAGGAGTCTTATCTGTTATCTCTTGAACATCTCTTGAATTTTGCCACCTTTCATAACACTTGAGGAGTGTTGCTAGTTACAACTTGAAAGATACTTAGTGCTGTGCCTTGCTGGTATTCACCTTAATTACTGCACTGACAGTGTTTTTGTTAACTGTAAGTTATGAAATGACAAAATTAGAACCAAACCTCATCCTCTGTCACACTCACTAAACCACCAGAATAATAAAGTGCAGAATACCTTCCCATGTCAGGCATCAGCATATGATTGCTCAAGCTCTGTTCATTTCTGTAGTAGTGCATATACCATATGAAGTGAGAAGAAGAAAGTAAATCAAAAACAAAAAGAAAAAAAAAAGCAGGAAAGAGGTATCTTCTGCTCCTTGGCAGTTTCAGTTTTGAGGGGGGAAGGTCAAACAAAGTGGTCAGCAAGAGTGATTGCTCACCAGATGTGTCACAAAACACTCATTCTGCATCATTTATTTAAAAAAAAAAAAAAAAAAAAGAAGAAGAAGAAAAAGAGAAAGATTTCTGTATAGAAATGTTCAAAACTCATCCAAGCTGAATGCAACCTATATACATCCATGTAATCTATCTATATTGGACTGAAGTTCTTTGGTGCTTTGAGACTCCATTATGTTGCATGTGGTTTCCATTCTCTTGATTTTATAGCTTTTTGGAATTTATTTTAGATCTTTTGAGACCTCTAACCATTCCCTGGCTAGAAAGATGGGGTTTCAGACTGTTCAATTTGTTTCAGAACTTCTCATTTCTTGTAGCAATTCTTTGTGTGTTTAATTCAGCGTTAGACTTAATGTTTTTTGATTCCAAGCATTGCATCATTAACTAGCTTAATTTTTCCTTTTGCCAGCATGTGCTAGTCTTCTAGAAATAGTGTAATTTCTTAATAAAACACAGTTTCAATTTTATTGGTTTTGTTGTTTGTGTCTTTATTGGGGAAAACTTTCCTGAATTTTAATTATTTGATTGCATTGTTTTTGATGAATTGTGGTATGGTATGTTTTTCTCGTTCAATTTTTTTTAAATGTGTGTGGAGGGAGGGGAAGTACGCGCCAACTTTTACAACCGTAGAATTGCCTAGCAGCTTTCATCAGTGCTTCCACTAGGAAATTTAACAGGGCTTGGAAGATAAACTGTCAGAATAGGCAGACTCTGCCACATCCCCCAGTTGTGGGAGTATGTTCACACAAAGTCTCACTGAAGTCACCAAGGCCAAATCAGAAACTATGTGTAAGGAGATCAAACAAAGGCTCCCTTGCCATCAGTTGTGTTCTTTTAGGTTGTTTGCCGATCTCTTGGGGAATATAAGTTTGCGTAACTGACACACCAAAAAGATGAAAGGAGTTATTCCTGGAAGTAACACAGAGCCTTCTTTAACTTATTTCTTACTATCTCCAAGTTGTGTAGTTTTGGGATTTTTTAAATCATGTTTCCTTCAGCTAGGTCTCTGGATTGTGAATTCAGACCTACTTCGTTAAAAAAACTGGAGGAAAGGCAATTGCGTTTCAGTAGATGGGTGACATGAATAAGGTGGTGGCCAAGTTGTGTCATTCACCAAAAACCCTCTTTCTCCTATAATTCTGCTACTGTTGTGATTGGAGGAATGAACTACTTTTTGTGTATTTCATCAGAAAATAATAGTGGCCCGCTTCCTTGCACAACTGCTCTGGCAAGTTTGGTGCATCACATAGAGCCAGGTCTCTGCCGTTCCTTCTCCTTTAGGACAATGTGCTTTGTGTGCAGCAGTACCAACCTCCTGTATGGGTCTTCTGAACCTTCTGATTTCCAGCTGAGGGAGTTTTTCTCCTGTATGTTCCCCAAAAGTCATTAAGTATTTGCGTTAGGAACTCGTCCAAAGACTGGAGGGCTTGGACTGATGTAACTGGCATTTTCTTTGATATCCACCATTTTAGGTTTAAAGGCACAAGCCCAGCTGATGTTTAACAACTTAGCACCAAACAGCTGAGCCGCGGTAGCAACTTGTGTTCTGTAAACCATGGCAGTTCAAAATGAATCAGTTTCTCTTACTCACCAAAATGGGCCTCACTTTGAATTCATTTGAGCTTCCCTAAGGCCATCTATGAATTCAGTATGACTAGCTACGGGAATGTGAACCGCTTAGTGACAATAGATAATTGCTGGGTCAGATGTAGAGTTGCTAGAAAACTTCACTGTATCTGGTAATGTCTTGATGTACAACATCTTTCTGTGGAAGTAATATATTTAAGCGGGGACTATGCGTATTTATTTACATCTCATACTTGTGTTGTTCTACAAATTATATGGATATATATAATCAGATGCTTAATTAGAAGCGCGCACTGCTGAACAGGAAGCCTGCAGTTATTTTATGGATAGCCTGTATAGCGGTGCACTGCATGGCATGGATGACTGGGAATCAATGTTTCCATGTGGTGATCGCGGTGCCAAGTACACTAGTTAAACAAAAATTGCATGCTGAGACTGACCATTATATGGCAGTTTTGAAATGAAGCATGAGCTTTCTGCTCATGAGATGAGGCACCAGTTTTCTATTAGCCAAGCGCCCGTCAGTGGCCATAAACAAACAAAGATGAGTCAGTACAAATTAAGTGGAAAATCTGAAACTGAAAGCTCTCTGCAGCAAGCTGGTTTTCTAAGGGTGAGATACTGGCCAGCCCCAGCAAGAGTTCTCCAAGAGGGGCAGGATCCATCCCTGAAAATTTACACCCTTGCACAGCCCCACAGGGCTCTCCCATGGCTGCGGTCCCACGGACCAGGAAGGGGTTATTTCACAACACTGCAACTTCTGCTCCAGTCAGTTTGTGAGAAAAAACGTAAAATTCTTGCCTTCTCTGTTTAATTTTTTATCTGCCAGCAAAGGACATAGCATGCAGAGTGGTGCTGATGGCTAGCCAGGATATCCCGTAACTGATAGCTGCCACAGACACTACGATGAGGCTGCTTCTACAACACTGCCTAAAGATTTGCTCTTTTTCTCCCATTGTACTTTCAGTGAGTTTCCAGCTCAGGAGCTCCTGGATTTCACCCGTTTTCTCTCTGTGCTCGTTTCAGTGCCTCCAGGGAGGGGGTGAACAACCCCTCGGTTGGAAGAGCTCCTTGGGGGCCACGGGACCTTTTTTCTCACTCACACTTTTGGGGAACCATGTCCACAAGTCAACTCTCACCGTAATTATTTTATTCAGGTTCTCCATTGTGCTCTCTTGAAAATTGCTGCCTCTAACAGAGCAGAACAATTGGCCCAGGCTCTGATAAAGAAGCAACGATTGAGATTTTCCAGAGGCATGTTTCAGCCATGGTTTTATTTGCCTAGTACCCCCTGTTTAAATTCTGACTCTGAGATTATCTGCAGACGTTGTTCACTGATAATTGAACAATTGAATTGGTGGTGAGGGTTTGGGGGATTTTTTTACAGTTTCGTTTGCAAGACATCTCCTAGGACAGCAAGCTCTAGCACGGTGTGCTCATCATCCATACATTTAGTGCCCAGGCCTCT